>NC_091461.1:31874396-33074396 GCF_027789765.1 Dendropsophus ebraccatus
TTAAAAACGATTTTTCTAACGATTTTTCTAACGATTTATTCGTCTAAACACTGATCGTTATAAAAACCAAATTGCTGTTTCAAAATCGTTAAACGATCGATTGGGCGAATTATCGCTCCGTGTAAACGTAGCATAACAATCATCATCCTATGTAATAGAGTGAACGATTTAAGATCGTTTATCGTTAATCACCGAAAAATCGTCCCATGTAATACCACCCTAACTGTATGAGAAAATTGTGTGGGATCAGACCAGACGGGCTCGCTCTGCTCCCCCACCTGTATAAATGAGGCACTGATGCCCCAGTCTCTAATTCACCAATCCTCCTTCCTTGTACTTTTGGTAACCACTGCAGACTGGGAACACCCCACAAGGCCCACTGAGATTATCATCTAGTCATCACAGTTTGGCTACTTTCATTCCCCCCAAAATGCCAACACAGCAATAGGTTGCAGCCCCAACTCTACACCGTATAGATCCCATTGATGTAAGATGATAGAGATGTGTCTGGTGATTGGTTTCCTTCTACATTCCCAGCTCCATGTGATTGACAGATCTCTCCCTATACACTTATTACAGGGCAGCATGTATAGCTATATTACTATTACTATGACAGATCTCTCCCTATACACTTATTACAGGGCAGCATGTATAGCTATATTACTATTACTATGACAGATCTCTCCCTATACACTTATTACAGGGCAGCATGTATAGCTATATTACTATTACTATGACATATCTCTCCCTATACACTTATTACAGGGCAGCATGTATAGTTATATTACTATTACTATGACATATATCTCCCTATACACTTATTATAGGGCAGCATGTATAGCTATATTACTATTACTATGACAGATCTATTTCTATACACTTATTACAGGGCAGCATGTATAGCTATATTACAATGACAGATCTCTCCCTATACCCTTATTACAGGGCAGCATGTATAGTTATATTGCTATTACTATGACAAATCTCTCCCTATACCCTTATTACTGGGCAGCATGTATAGCTATATTACTATTACTATGACATATATCTCCCTATACACTTATTACAGGGCAGCATGTATAGCTATATTACTATGACAGATCTCTCCCTATACACTTATTACAGGGCAGCATGTATAGCTGTATTACTATTACAATGACAGATCTATTCCTATACACTTATTACAGAGCAGCATGTATAGCTATATTACTATTACAATGACAGATCTATTCCTATACACCTATTACAGGGCAGTATGTATAGCTATATTACTATTACTATGACATATATCTCCCTATACACTTATTACAGGGCAGCATGTATAGCTATATTACTATTACTATGACAGATCTCTCCCTATACACTTATTACAGGGCAGCATGTATAGCTATATTACTATGACATATATCTCCCTATACACTTATTACAGGGCAGCATGTATAGCTGTATTACTATTACAATGACAGATCTATTCCTATACACTTATTACAGGGCAGCATGTATAGCTATATTACTATCACTATGACAGATCTCTCCCTATACACTTATTACAGGGCAGCATGTATAGCTATAGGTTCCCTTACTATTACTCAGTACAGACACTTTGCACACATTATTCTTATGAGAGGTGATGGTGCAGGATGTTGTGTTTACACAAAGAGATTTATCTGACAGATTTTTGAAGCCAAAGCCCGGAACAGACTATAAACAGGGAACAGGTCATAAAGGAAAAACTGAGATCTCTCCTCTTTTCAAATCCATTCCTGGCTTTGGCTTCTGAAATCTGTCAGATAAATCTCTCTGTGTAAATGCACCATAAAAGAGGGTCATACTAGATCCATGTAGAAGCTGACCCCTTCTGTATACATCAGACATTATCCATCTGTCATATATTCCTGGACCAGAACAATGAGATGAACTCTTTATGGGTTAGAAAGTGTTAGGACATATATGACTGCTTTCCTTCAGCTAGGCACACCTGGAAAGCATTAGGGTGTAGGAGCATGTCACAGGGTACATTTACCATATGTGAGGTATATGGAGGTATATTAGGCATCACACTTGTAGCAGGTATTCTCAACTGCAATGTACACTTTTCTATAATGAACAATGGTTTTATGCATATGTGGCATAAGGGTGAGTATATAATATATTATGTGCATAGCTTCGGGGGACAATGTTGGATAATCAGCATCATGTAAGGGAACACTCCCAGCAAATACTGATACACTATGTAATGCCTAGTGCAGGGTTAGGGCCCTATTACACCAAAAGGTCTAATATTCTCTATTCAAAGTTCCGCAATACAAACAGATTTCACAAATGACTGATGCTTTCCAATCAGATGATCGTAACGCGTTAGTATTTAGTGGAAACTTTTTTTATTGTTTTTGAGACTGATGTTAGTCCCAGAGGTAGCACCTATTGGATAATTAAGGAAAATGCCAGGACATGCCATGACTAATGGAAGGAGGAATGACACTTTACGGCTTTAAAGAACTCACAAGAGCCATCTGTATGCTTCTTTATATGCTGGACCTTTTATGTGACTTCTGAACTAATTATTTCATGGGTTTTTATTAAGCCCATATAATTCCAAATTGCTTATAATGTAATTGCATGGGGTCAACTTTTAATGTTCTTGAAAGGTGAAACTAAATAAATAATTAATTAATACATTTCAATATAGAATAGTTTATATATATATATATATATATATATATATATATATATATATATAGATATACACAAACACATCAAACATTCAGGAAAAATATTGTGCTGTTCTGCCATAACAACTCTGACCAATTTAGGCCTGGACTCTGTGGCAGCTCTGCCACCAAGGTTTAAAGGGGTATTTAACTGAAACATAACTTCTGATATGTTGCTGCCCATAGTGAGACTAACAATTCCTGCCATACTTCTTATTATCTATTTAGTCTCCTTCCCCCAGTTTTCAGCTGCTGCTTTCTGCTGAAAAAACTAAAATCTCTCTGTCTCCCCCTCCTACCCCCTCTCTTCTGAGACAGCTGATGTAAACAAGTCCCTGACTGGCTCTGCAACATCGTAGTTTCTTTGTAATGCCGGGAGGTTAAGTTGCTGATGAACTCACTGTGATTAACCCTAATTAACCTACAAGGTTGCAGATAAAGCCAGTCAGGGACTTGTTTACATCATCTGTCTCAGAAGGGAGGGGGGAGGAGGAGAGACAGAGAGAAATGCTTACATACAGATTTTTGTGTCTTTAGCAGAAAGCAGCAGCTGAGAACTAAGGGAAGTAGACTAAATATATAATAACAAATATAGAATGAATTGCTAGTCTCACCATGGGCAGCAACATATCAAAAGTTGTGTTTCGGTGGAATACCCCTTTAAGTAAGTTTCACTGGTTTGCTGGATGAGACGAGATTTGACAGCAGTCCATTGCCCAGAGCATCATTCTTCCATCGCTCCATGTTCCAGTTCTGATGCCCACATGTGCATTATAGACACTTCAGGCAGTGGACATGGCTTTTCTTACCAGCCTGTGTTTTTACCAGTATGTGTTTTTTTTTTCTAAACAGACACAATAAATACCAGCGCATAGGATTATGTGTATTATGTGGGATAATGGAATTAGGCTGCTGCATGTTGTGAGCCCTGACTGTATGGTACCCATGTTGAGCCGTGTGCAGGGCTCGCAGCGCTTTGTGGAGGCTGTAATGGTTTTAATAGCGCAGTTGTTACATTCCAGCCCTGCTGCATAATCCGTTCAACAAGCAGAATGAAGCGTTTAATTTTGCAGTCTTGGATAACACCTGCTTTCTAGGGGCTTGTGAGACCCCGGCGCTCACTTCTCCTATCTAGAATCCCATAAACTCTATACGCTGCCATGTCACAGTTATTCCACCGAATATTGTTTTAATATTGCTGGGGCTGGTTTTATGGTTAATTGTATTATGTTTACAGCCAGGCTGGGCCTTGGATTTCTTCACATTTCTCGCTATGATTTTTTGGTGTGCTCAGAGAGTCACATCTAATAAAGTGCAGCAGTTGTGCCCTTTTTTATATAGAGGGCCAGGGAGTTCCAATATTTTCACTCTGCTGGATACTGGAGCCAGTAAAATTCATGAAATTTTAATTATTTTTCGGGAATTAAATGGAGTGTTTTTTTTTTTTTTAAGGACAAAAACTTATTTGCACTTCCTATTGTAAAGAAGTGCAACAAAGGAAATTGTTAAAGGTTCCTGTATTTTTTTTCCCGTCTCTCGGTGACATTTTTTATAGAGTGAATTAGATGCATTTTATGGCTATTCAAAATTATTTTTTATCCTGCCGACATGGTGGATTGAAAGTGGGGATACATTAAAGAGGTGTGAGCGTTTTATTGTCCGCCTTTTTACACAACAATAAACATCGATTCATTTCATGCTTCAAGGAGCTTGTTTCATTGGGGGCTGCTGGAGGGGGTACATGTGCGCACAGGCAACCAGGCTATGGAAGCCCACTCATGTCCTTAAAAGCTGGTCAAGTACAACCTCATGTCTATAAACTTTACCAAGTAAATCTGGCCATGGACAAAACTGTTCTTGTTAAAAACGGGGAAAAAAAATTAGTTAAGTGTCACATAGAACAATAGTAATAATGGGAATAGTTCTATTTATTCTGAATTATTCAATAAAAAAATAACGACTCCTCAATCAGACGGATGTATTGTTTCCCATTACTTTTTATTGATGGCCATCACCCATAACCTCCACCTATCAGCTCCTTGCCAGAGCCACAACATTCCCACACAGAGGACCAGAGCAGGAGGCAGACAGCGCCATACAGTGTATAGTGGCCATTCTGCGTTACTGCAGCTCAGCTCCTATAAGCTTTAATGGAAGTTGAGCAGCACAGCATTTATACAATGTCCTGAGTTGTTTGCTTCCTTCTCTTTTTACTGTATATGTGGGTGATGTCACCCTTGCAAACAGCTGATTAGCATTGGCGGGGTGCTAGGTGCAACCAGATATTGATGGCCTATAGTGAATACTTTGAGCAATGTGGTTATAACAATATAATATTTAGAGTGTATTAAAGGGGTATTCTGGAATACATTTTTTCCATAAAGTAATATAACTTTAATATATACTGTGTTACTAGCACTGCACAACTCTAATTTATTATAATGCTAATATCCATTAGAATAGACATTAGGGGAGGTTTAGTATTGTTAAAGAGGTACTCCAGTGTTTTTCTTTCTAATCATCTGGTGTGAGAATGTTTATAGATTTGTAAATTACTTCTATTTAAAATTCTTAAGACTTCCAGTACTTATTAGCTGCTGTATATCCTGCAGGAAGTGGTGTATTTTTGCCATTGTGACACAGTGCTCTCTGCTGCCACCTCTGTCTGTGACAGGAACTGTCCGGAGCAGGAGAGGTTTTGCTGCTGCTCTGGACAGTTCCTGACATAGGCAGAGGTGGCAGCAGGGAGCACTGTGTCAGACTGGAAAGAAAACACCACTTCCTGGAGGACATAAGGCAGCTGATAAGTATTGGACGATGTGAGATTTTTAAATAGAAGTAATTTACAAATCTTTATAACTTTCTGACACCAGTTGATTTTAAAGGGTTATCCAGCGCTACAAAAACATGGCCACTTTTCCCCCTACTGTTGTTTCCAGCTCAGGTGCAGTTTGCAATTAAGCTCCATTTACTTCAATGGAACTGAGTTTCAAAACCCCACCCAAACTGGAGACAAAAGTAGGGGGAAAGTGGCCATGTTTTTGTAGCGCTGGATAACCCCTTTAAAGAAAAGAAAAATTGCTGGAGTACCCCTTCAAGTCTGCATGCATCAGTGCTAACATATATATAGCAACAGGACCAGGACTTTTCATGTACAGATTTACACACTGATTATTCAAAAGGGGTTATCCCCTTATCATAATCCTAATTATGTTTAAAGATTTTCATAAAAATGAGCAGATCACAGGGTATCCCCGGAGATCAGCAAATCGGACAGCAGGTATTTAGCTCCCCAGCTCAGCAGTTGATATGAAGTATTATATGGAGTTTATTGAAATCAATCAGAAGTCTATGTAATAGATGGACAGAGCTAGAGATGTTAAACACTTGGGCTAAAGCGTCTATTAATTTACAATGCCCTAATATCATATTCCAGACTTCCCCTTTAATAAATGGTTTGTGCAGCAGCCGCCCAAACTTTCAGTGTATTTTCCCTGTTGTCCCACAAGGAGCCAAACTTCATGTAAGTAGAAGGTGTGAATGAGACCTTGCATGTAGCATTCCTGACCGCAGAGTCATCTTACTCCAGATCTTGAGTCCAAATTTACTTGGAAACCTGGCATCTCCCTTTCCTTCTACCTGATATTAAAGATTGTGTCGTCTCAGATCTCTTCCCAGTTTCTGCTCCAGACTCACTATGAAATGGACTGATTTTTTTTCTCTCTTGTTGAGTGACGCCGACTGACTAAAGACCTTGAGGACTGCTGGGACATACACACTTCAATGTATATTAGAAAATGCCAGTCTGTCCACCGAGTATAGAAATGCAAATGGATACAAGCCAATGGCTTTTATATGGGTCCTTTATATCATTGTTCACTTTAATACGTTAGATCTTACATTGAGGGGTTGCATTATTCTTAAAGGGAATCTGTTACCAACACAATTCTATCTAATCTATCAACATCATGGTTTAGAGCGGGAGGAGCTGAGCAGATTGATATATAACTTTGTGGGAAAAGATTCTGTATAACATGTAACATGCTGATTGAAATCCCTGATCATTCTGTGATAAGGAGTCCAGTGGGTGGAGTCACTCAATGGACAGGACTCTTTAGCATGAAAACATCAGAGATTTCAGTCAATAAATTACAAGTTATACTGAATCTTTTCCCATAAAGTTATATGTCAATTTACTCAGCTCCTTCTGCTCTATAACATGATGCCGATAGCTTAGGTAGCATTTTCATGGTAATGGGTTCCCTTTAAAGTGAATCCCTCTTTTTTTTATTTTTAAGATTTTACCTGGGAATATGCTGAAATTGCGGTTGAGGGTGTCCATTACCTCAATGGGTAAAGGTCGTGTGCAAAACACTAGTCAAGCCACAGGGTCAGAGTAGAGAGGCCTTCATACACAACCTCTGAAATCAGTAAGTGTCGTCAACACACAACTAACATGTATAGCTTGCTTAAGAGAAATGTCAGAAGGTGGGGGTCTATGGGGTCAGACCACTTCACAAATAGGTTTGTAGACCCCCACTAACCTATCTATAACACCTCACAGGTAGACTCTAATGTGTATGGGATTTAGATTTCAGCATGCCTGATCCAGACCCCATAGTTACTTAATAGTAACTATTCATACATACATACATATATACCTGCTACAGATAGATATACAGACCTTATATATATACCTGCTACAGATAGACATAGTAGCTTCTTCTTACATATACACATACAGACCTCATACATACCACTACAGATATACATAGTAGTCACATACTACACATAGACATACAGACCTCATACACACCACTACACATACACATAGTAGGTACTTAGTACATATACACATACAGACCTCATACACACCACTACACATACACATAGTAGGTACTTAGTACATATATACGTACAGACCTCATACACAACACTACATATACACATAGTAGGTACTTAGTACATATACACGTACAGACCTCATACACACCACTACACATACACATAGTAGGTACTTAGTACATATACACATACAGACCTTATACACTGCACTACACATACACATAGTAGGTACTTAGTACATATACACGTACAGACCTCATACACAACACTACACATACACATAGTAGTCACATACTACACATAGACATACAGACCTCATACACACCATTACACATACACAGAGTAGGTACTTAGTACATATACAAAAACATACCTCATACACACCACTAAACATACGCATAGTAGTTACTACATATAGACATACATACCTCATACACACCACTACACATACACATAGTAGGTACTTAGTAGATATAGACATACAGACCTCATACACACCACTACACATACACATAGTAGGTACTTAGTAGATATAGACATACAGACCTCATACACACCACTACAGATATACAGTACATAGTAGTTACTACATATAGACATACATACCTCATACACACCACTACACATACACATAGTAGTTACTATATATAGACATACATACCTCATACACACCACTACACATACACATAGTAGTTACTACATATAGACATACATACCTCATACACACCACTACAGATATACAAAGTAGTCACATACTACACATAGACATACATACCTCATACATACCACTACAGATATACAGTACATAGTAGTTACTACACATAGACATACAGACCTCATACACACCACTACAGATATACAGTACATAGTAGTTACTACATATAGACATACATATCTCATACACACCACTACAGATATACAGTACATAGTAGTTACTACATATAGACATACATATCTCATACACACCACTACAGATATACATAGTAGTTACTTACTACATATAGACATACAGACCTCATACACACCACTACACATACACATAGTAGGTACTTAGTAGATATAGACATACAGACCTCATACACACCACTACACATACACATAGTAGGTACTTAGTAGATATAGACATACAGACCTCATACACACCACTACACATACACATAGTAGGTACTTAGTAGATATAGACATACAGACCTCATACACACCACTACAGATATACAGTACATAGTAGTTACTACATATAGACATACATACCTCATACACACCACTACACATACACATAGTAGGTACTTAGTAGATATAGACATACAGACCTCATACACACCACTACACATACACATAGTAGGTACTTAGTAGATATAGACATACAGACCTCATACACACCACTACAGATATACAGTACATAGTAGTTACTACATATAGACATACATATCTCATACACACCACTACAGATATACATAGTAGTTACTATATATACATACATATTTCATACACACCACTACAGATATACATAGTAGTTACTTACTACATATAGACATACATACCTCATACACACCACTACACATACACATAGTAGGTACTTAGTAGATATAGATATGCAGACCTCATACACACCACTAAAGATATACAGTACATAGTAGTTACTACATTTAGACATACATACCTCATACACACCACTACACATACACATAGTAGGTACTTAGTACATATAGACATATAGGCCTCATACACACCACTACAGATATACATAATAGTCACTGACTACATAGAGACCTGATAGATATCAGACAACATAATGAATTAGGAAATGGCAGTGAATATACAATAATGGCTATAGGATTAACCCCCAGAGGGGGGCTGTAATGTCTTCTATCACTTCTTTAGTCACTGATTCAAGGTAAATGGATTTATTGCCCCCTGCAGATAAATGGAGTATAAGGCCAGCAGGGTGTAATGACAGCTGAGGTGTCAGAGGGGGCAGTGCTGAGGCATAGAGCATGATAAGCCCCCCTCCCCCTCTAGTTATTGCAATGAATCGATTATCAGCTGGTGGCTCCAAACTTCAGGGATGAATGTGAAGAGGTTGTAGCTTTATCTGAGTGTCTGCAGCTTTATCTGAGCCTGCTGCCATACAATTCTATCTGATGTCTATATCCACAAGCACACACTGACTGTATCAGAGCTGCCTGCACACTGGGGACCCTCAGAGAGAGAGAAAGGGGGGAAACTTATAGGATTTCCATTGCATTTCCTGTTTTAAAAACAACAGGATATTGATTTCCACACCACAAATAAAACCATCTACTAAAGTCGCTTAATAGATCAGCCATTGGCAGTGCATGTGTTTGCTTGGGCTTTATAGAAGCCATCTCAATTTAATTATCCTTATCATAGTGAATAATGCCGAGGTTTATACTGCAATGAATATCTCCTGTAAACAGAAAAGCAATCAAAAGCCACCAATAAAACCGCCCAAACCGCCCCCAATAATTGGATTGGCTGCGACCGGTGAAGCCGTTTAATTTGTTTTGGGGTTTTTTATCTTGCCAAAATATGCTAAAGCCGGTATTATAACCTGTAAGTATTTATCCAGGGCTTTACAAGCATCCCCTTACCTATAGGACATGTACTAAGAGCGTCCGACTGCTGCGCCTATCTAATAACACTGCTGCATTCTACATTGTATACGAGCCGGGTTATATAAGGTTATTATATAGGAGCTAACCTACGCAGCATGAATGGTAATGGTATAATATGTATTATATTATTAACCCATTACCTGTTTTCAATGCCCCCTCTTGCTGCCCAAAAAAAAAAAAAGTATACTCACCTGCCCTGATCCCCACTGCTGCCATTCCGATGGCTCCTGGTCTCCATTCTGCTTCTTCCTGCTTTCTGCAGGAGCTGCCCGCTTTGGTAATCATTACTGTGGCAAAGTTGGCAGTGACTGCAAGGCTGGCACATTGTCAGAAGCAGGAAGAAGGAAATAGTGACTAGGAGCCATGGCAGCAGTGTGGTATCGGGGCAGGTGAGTATACAGTGGTTCTTAGCGTGGGTTTACACTGAGGAATCTGTGCTGAGAAGTTCCTGAGTTGTCCCCGCTTGCCCTGTGCGCATTTTCCCCCATCACATAGACTCCATTCTATGGTCGGGCGAATTCCAGCGTCCGCAGAGAGAATTGTCATGTCAATTTTTTTGGCGGACGGCGGAATCCGCTTGTGCATAGAATGAAGTCTATGGCACAGGCGGAGATGCGTGCGGCCTCAAGCGGTGACAACCGACGGAATCCGCAGGAACTTCTTCGCGCAGATTCCTCAGTGTGAACCCACTCTTAGGGCGGTATTACACGGGCCAATGGGGGCCCGATAATACCTGCTAGATCTGCTAGATCGGCGCACGGTTACTGGGCCTATTACAGGGCCCGATAATCGTTTAACAAGGGCTGCAGGGACATCGTTACCGATGTCCTTGCAGCCCTTGCTTAAACTATATACATTACCTATCCACACTCCAGGGCTGCTCCTGCGGTCTGCTACTTCCTAGGTCCTGCGCGCTCTAGCTTCAGAGCGGCCTGTCAGTGGACAGGCTGCTCAGCCAATCACAGGCTGGGACCGCCGCGGTCAGCTGACAGGCCGCTCTGAAGCTAGAGCGCACGGAACCCGGGGAGAAGCAGACAGCAGGAGCAGCCCTGGAGTGGGGATAGGTAATGTATATCGTCAGTCGGCGGCCACGCACCGGTATTACACGTAGCGATGCGCGGTCGGCTCCCGACATATATAGGTTCAAACCTATATCGACGATCAGCGGATGATCGTTGTCATCGGCTGATCGTTGTATTTATTACACAGAGCGATAATCGGCCGAATGGGACAATTATCGTTCCGTGTAATAGTACCCTTACTGTGCAGTGGGCGCATGTGGTTGTTGCTGTGCACCTGAATGGGTGCTGATCTGCAGTTACGCATCGCTACTGCTTCTAGCTCTGTTCACTGTGTAGTGTGGGCTCTGAATAGCTGATTGGTGGTGGTGCCAGGTGTCAGCTACTACTAGAGATGAGCGAACCTTGAGCATGCTCGAGTCGATCCGAACCCAAATGTTCAGTATTTGATTAGTGGCGGCTGCTGAACTTGGATAAAGCTCTAAGGTTGTCTGGAAAACATGGATATAGCCAATGACTATATCCATGATTTCCACATAGCCTTAGGGCTTTATCCAACTTCAGCAGCCACCGCTAATCAAATGCCGAAAGTTCGGGTTCGGGTGGACTCGAGCATGCTTCAGGTTCGCTCATCTCTACCGATCAGTGACTGATGATTTAGGTCATCAGTCTGTTTTCCTGGAAAACCTCTTTAAATAGGTCATACACATAAGATAGTTGTCAGCCAAATGGAGTTACCTCTCCATACCCCCAACCCAACACATTCATGCTCAGCTCAGCTAAGTGTGCATGTACTCCAAGCACCCCAAGAACAAAAGAAATGGGCTATTGAAAGCCAAAATGTTTTCCCCTCTCTCCTCTGGACACATTAGACCAGGGATAGGGAACCTTCGGCTCTCCAGCTGCTGCAGAACTACAATTCCCATCATGCCTGGACAGCCGAAGCTTTAGCTTCGGCTGTCCAGGCATGATGGAAATTGTAGTTTTGCAACAGCTAGAGGGCCGAAGGTTCCCCGTCCCTGCATTAGATGGTCAACTGGACATGCTGAAATCATCAGGATCGGCCAACACATCTCTAATACATATGGCAACTTTACTGTACTGTGTAATGAACGTATAGCCGATGCCAATATAGATAGTTCCAGCCAGTCAGCTATAAACCTTCTCATTGCCATCACAATGTTGGCATTATTGCTGCAATCTTTCATTAATTACAAGTATAATCACAGCTCCTCTGAATTAATACGCCTTTAATAAGAGTCATAAAGTTCATTTTTAGCGGTGGGAAATATAAGGGGTCTTTGTTGCCCATAGGGTATTTTGTTTTACATTGGGCACCATATGGCATAATTAATCCTTTATTATACCAGTCATTAAGAATGCTGTATACTCATTGTACAATATACTTAGTTTGCAATTTTTCACGTGTATTTTTAATGAAAAAGTGTTTCCTCGTACCTTAAATATTTTATAAAATATATTGTAATTATTACCTATTAAGCTCCAGATTGGGACTAGACTCCCTGACTGTTTGACTGCATTATAGCTCACGCGTTCATAGGATGTGTCACCATATTAAGCTATGCGCTTTTCCACGAGAAAAAAAAAAAAGATAAGTTTTTAATGTGATAACACAATGTGTGAACAGGGCCTGAGGAGATTATCTGACAACAAGCTTGTTTACAATGACAACCAGGAGATCTGTGAATTCAGGCTGTAACATGGAACTAATAGAGTGCATTCATTACTGTAAAATAGAGAACAAAGGTAATTTGTAAATTACTTTTATTTAAAAATTTCCAGTCTTCCAGCACTTATCAGCTGCTGTATGCCCTGCAGGAAATGGTGTTTACTTTTCAGTCTGACACAGGAACTGCCAAGAGAAGCAGCAAATCCCCATAGAAAACCTCTCTGCCTCTGGACAGTTCCAGTCTGGGACAGAGGTGGCCGCAGAGAGCAGTGAGTCAGACTGAAAAGAAAACACCACTTCCTGCAGGGCATACAGCAGCTCATAAGTACTGGAAAACTTGAGATTTTTTTAATTGAAGTAAATTACAAATCTATATAACTATATGAAACGAGTTGATGTGAAAGATTTTTTTTTTTTCAGAGTACCCCTTTAAGGCTATGTTCACACACTGATTTTTTAAGGTTCAAAAAGGAGGGAGGGTTAGGCAAAAAAAAAAAGAAGAAGAAAAGATCACACCCCTTATGGGCTTTTATTTTGTCAAATTGACATTTTTTTTTTTTATAAAATAAATAATAATAATAATAATAATAATAATAATAAATAAAATGTAATCAAATAAGATAAATAATAAAATAATAATAATAAATAAAATGTAATCAAATAAATTAAATAATAATGAAATAATAATAAAGAAATAATAATAATAATAATAATGATAATAATAATAAATAAATAAAATGTAATCAAATAAGATAAATAATATAATAATAATAATAAATAAAATGTAATCAAATAAATTAAATAATAATGAAATAATAATGAAGAAGAAATAATAATAATAATAATAATAATAATAATAATAATAATATAAAAATTATATAACCTATAGCTTAAAAAATATTTGTCCTCAAAGTAAGGAAAAGAAGCCCTGACAATAAATGTGAATGAGCACTGTGTCAAATCCAGCTAAAAACAGAAAAAAAAACAACACTGAGCGGAAACTACAGCTAGGCTTCCGCCACAGATGTGGACACAACCTTAGCAAAGTTTTGATCTAACGAATGAGCCTAATGCAACTGATATATGTGAACATACCCTAACATTGGCTTCCATGTAAGTGCACCCCCTAAGGTAAGAGAAAAAAATCGCCCTTAAAGCCGCACGTGTGACGCCAGCCTGAATCGCCCAGCATTGGCACACATTGCCGTCCAGGATTACCATGATCCAAGCCCAACATGTACAGCAAACTCTCCAGCTGAGGCAGCTTTTTATTTGCTCTGTTAAACCAGCGTGGTCCTTATTGCCATAAAATAGGTGGTTTGTTTCATACTACGCTGTTTATGATTTTAATCAAACCAATGTTTACATGAAGGTGCTTAGGTTTTTATGTAGCGTTATAAACAGGGGCCGTCCACACATGTTTCTGATTCCGGCCGACATTAAAACGGAGATTTGGCTTTAGAATAGATTGAGATTTATGTGGAAAGTGATCCTCACAGCGGCCAACAAATTGCATGTGTCTGGCAAACAAGCCGCATGTAGCTACCCCGTATACAGTGCTCACCATGTAATGTACAGGAAGAACAAAAGCCGCGCATGTTCTGCTGCCCGCTGTCAGGAGTATATCGGGAACAAGAGAAGTGTATGGCTAATATAGTTTTAAAGAGTTCTTCTGGTTTTCTATAACTAAAGCCTAATCTCTGTATAAATGAAAAGTTCTATAACTTTATAATATACTTTCAGTTCTTCGCCATTCGGGGGCCCCCCATATACACTAGGTCAGGGGTAGGGAACCTTGTCTCTCCAGCTTGATAAATCTCCCCCATGGCTTCTTTCTTCTAGTAAGAGCACCACTCTTGTCCTGTGGGTTTTGCAGCTCAGTTCCACTGAAGTGAATGGAGATTAATTTTAATACCGCACACAACCTGAGGACAGGGCTGGCGCTGTTTTTGCAAGATAGTAGATGTGCTTTTTTTTAAATCCTGGATAACCCCTTTAAGTTGGCACTTGCTACTTCTGTAATAAGCTGGGGGCCTCCAGCGTTCTCAAAAATTGGGGTCCCTAAGTCCCGCAGAATAGAGCTCTGGGCCGCAGCTCTATTGATTCTCTTTGGAGCCTCCTAGGAGCCGATGGCCGTTTTTATCTCACTTTGGCAGCTCCATAGAGAATAAGTGAAGCTTTTGGACAGTCTCATTGAATCTCTTTCTTGTGCTGCAGCACATGGATGGGACAGGAGCGTGCAGTGGGGCAGTATCCAGAGCAGTAGCAAATCTCCATAGAAAACCTCTTCTGCTGTGGAAACTTCCTGACATGGACAGAGGTGGCAGCAGAGAGCACTGTGTCAGTCTAGAAAGAATACAGTGTTTCCTGCAGGACATACAGCAGCTGATAAGTACTGGAAGACTGGAGATTAAATAGACGTCAATTACAAATCTATATAATTTTTTGAAACCAGTTGATTTGAAAGAAAAAAAGATTTTGGCAGGAGTACCCCTTTAAATTACTTTTTTTTTTTTCTAAAAAGTCAATCAATAACATTCCCACCACAATGGTACGTTAAAAGATTTTGGCCCCGACTTAACCATGTAAAATATAAACTGTTGTAATTTGCCTATAGCGACCAATCACAGCTCAGTTTTCCAGTACTTATTAGCTGCTGTATGTCCTGCAGGAAGTAGAATTCTTTCCAGTCTGGAGAGCAGGAGAGGTTTTTATGGGGATTTATTGCTGCTCAGGACAGTGATGGCAGCAGAGAGCACTGTGTCAGACTGGAAAGAATACACCACTTCCTGCAGGACATACAGCAGCAGATAAGTACTGGAAGACTCAAGGTCTTTTTATTAGAAGTAAATTACAAATCTCTGGCACCAGTTGATTTTAATGAAAAAAATTTGGGGGGGGTGAACAACCGCTTTAAAGGGACTTTCTCCGGTGGCTCCATAGAGAATGAATGGAGGGTGGAGCTCTATACAAAACAAAAGAGTCGGGGGCTGATCTTTAGATCACAGAGGTCAGAACCATCCGACGATCCCCCCCCCCCCCCACCCCCGATAGAGGACAAGCTAGTTTTAATCAGTAAACCCAATTAAGGCGCTCTATATGCAATGAATATACAGTAACTGCTGCTTGGTGTGACTTTGTGACAGCACAAATAAAGGGTTAAACCAACGTCTATGTAATGCATAGGAGCAATGTGACCATTAACAACTCTAATTGTTATAGAGCAGCAGGGAACCTCTAAGTGGATGACACTACAGATCACAAAGCTTGGCTCATTGTATGAGAGAGGCAACTCCTTCTGATACGGTTTCTGGTGCTATAGAATGCTGCCATCTACTGACTAAAAAGGAGAATACAAAGGTTTTTTTCTTACTGCTTTCAATACACCAAAGTGCTTTACAGCAATAGCACCAGTACAGTCATGGCCAAAAGTTTTGAGAATGACACAAATATTATATTGTCACATGATCTGCTGCCCTCTGGTTTTTATGTGTGTTTGTCAGATGTTTTTATCACATACAGAAATATAATTGCAATCATATTATGAGTAACAAAAGCTTATATTGAGAGTTAGAATGAGTTAATGCAGCAAGTCAATATTTGCAGTGTTGTGCCTTCTTCTTCAGGATCTCTGCAATTCTCTCTGGCTGCTCTCAATCAACTTCTGGACCAAATCCTGACTGATAGCCGTCCATTCTTGCACAATAAATGCTTGCATTTTGTCAGAATTTGTTGGTTTTTGTTTGTCCACCCGTCTCTTGATGATTGACCACAAGTTCTCAATGGGATTAAGATCTGGGGAGTTTCCAGGCCATGGACCCAAAATCTCTATGTTTTGTTCCCTGAGCCATTTAGCTATCACCTTTGCTTTATGGCAAGGTGCTCCATTATGCTGGAAAAGGCATTGTTGATCGCCAAACTGTTCTTGGACGGTTGGGAGAAGTTGCTCTTGGAGGACATTCTGGTACCATTCTTTATTCATGGCTGTGTTTTTAGGCAAGACTATGAGAGAGCCGATTCCCTCGGCTGAGAAGCAACCCCACACATGAATGGTTTCAGGCTGCTTTACAGTTGGCATGAGACAAGACTGGTAGTAGCGCTCACCTCGTCTTCTCCTAATAAGCTGTTTTACAGATGTCCCAAACAATCGGAAAGGGGATTCATCAGAGAAAATGACTTTACCCCAGTCCTCAGCAGTCCGCTCCCTGTACCTTTTGCAGAATATCAGTCTATCCCTGAAGTTTTTTCTGGAGAGAAGTGGCTTCTTTGCTGCCCTCCTTGAGACCAGGCCTTGCTCCAAGAGTCTCCACCTCACAGTGCGTGCAGATGCACTCACACCTGCCTGCTGCCATTCCTGAGCAAGCTCTGCACTGCTGGTAGCCCCATCCCGCAGCTGAAACACCTTTAAGAGACGGTCCTGGCGCTTGCTGGTCTTTCTTGGGCGCCCTGGAACCTTTTTGGCAACAATGGAACCTCTCTCCTTGAAGTTCTTGATGATGCGATAGATTGTTGACTGAGGTGCAATCTTTCTAGCTGCGATACTCTTCCCTGTTAGGCCATTTTTGTGCAGTGCAATGATGACTGCACGTGTTTCTTTAGAGATAACCATGGTTAACAGAAGAGAAACAATGATGCCAAGCACGAGCCTCATTTATAAGTGTCCAGTGGTGTCATTCTTACTTAATCATGACAGATTGATCTCCAGCCCTGTCCTCATCAACCCCCACACCTGTGTTAATGGAGCAATCACTGAGACGATGTTAACTGCTCCTTATGAGGTAGAGCTGCAATGATGTTGAAATGTGTTTCGGGGGATAAAGTTCATTTTCTAGGCAAATATTGACTTTGCAAGTAATTGCTGTTAAGCTGATCACTCTCTAACATTCTGCAAATTGCCATTTTAAAAAATTAAGTAGTAGACTTTTTAAAAATTAATATTTGTATCATTCTCAAAACTTTTGGCCATGATTGTATAGTAAGTGTTTAGAGCAAGGCTGTAGAGTTGGTAAGTCATAGCTCCGACTCCTGAATTTTATCAGAACCGACTCAGACTCCCGCTCCTTCATAAATGGCCGGTCAGATACCAGGGGAGTTATATATCACACTGGCTCAGCAGCTTCTCCCTAATGTCCTACATGATCCTGGGACGACTTCTGAGGGAATGAGGAAAGATATTAAGCAGCTTCTCCTTTGTGTGCAGTGGATGCAGCCAGTCTCCAGCCTCTATGTCCTGAACTACTCACAACTAGACTAGATGGAGCAGGTGATCTTTTCCTGCTGACAATCTTCTATGTTTCTAACTAAATATTCACCATACACTAAGAAACACTGCTAACAATGCCAGATCCCTGTAATACAGAGGGGTCAGGGTTAGTTAGAGAGAGGGTCACTGTGGGAGCACCATAGAATGCTTATACCAGAAAGCCTGTGTGTAACAAAAAAAAAAAAAAAAAAAAAAAAAGATAAAATAATTCTTCCCCATCTTCTTTTGCATAAATAAAAATAGGAAAGAACTAAAATTTGAGTCAGAAAAGTAAAAGCATGTTGCTTTTTAATGAATTTATTTTTCATAGCCCTAAAAGAGAAATCCTTGGATCACATGATAAAGGAAAACTCAAAAAAACCATAGGCCTAGATTTACTATTACAAATGTGCCAGACCTGTTTTTTTGGTCTGGAAAAACAAAAATACAGAAACTGTGAGCGGTCTTTACGGCTTTATCTGGTGTTTTATCATTTTCATGTAAATTACTAAAGGCTTTTTTTTCCCCTGGCATTTTATCATTAGTGGTGTTTTCCCCGCTACAAGTTGTGATTTTTTCATTGCACGATTTTATGGCTGTAAATGAAAATTACGGGACATGTGAATGCAGCCTTAGGGTATGTTCACCCATACTTAAACTGTTGCTGATCTGATGGTGTCGATTTAATGCGTAAAAGGGGTACTCCGGAGAAAATATTTACAAATCAACTAGTGGCAGAAACTTATACTGGTTTGTACATTACTTCTATTAAAAAAAAAATAATCAAAAAACGAAGTCTACCCATACTTATCAGCTGCTTTATGTCCTGCAGGAAGTGGTTTATTCTTTCCATTCAGACAGAGTGCTCTCTGCTGCCAACTCTGTCCATGTCAGGAACTGTCCAGAGCAGGAGAGGTTTTCTATGGGAATTTGCTGCTGCTCTGGACAGTTCCTGACATGAACAGAGGTGGCAGCAGAGAGCACTGTGTCAGACTGGAAAAAAACTTCACAGCCTACAGGACATACAGCAGCTGATCAGTACTGGAAGGTTTGATATTTTTGTTAAAGGAGAAGTCCGGCGAAAATTTTTATTAAAGTACTGTATTGCCCCCCAAAGGTTATACAAATCAACAATATACACTTATTACGGGGAATGCATATAAAGTGCTTTTTTCCCTGCACTTACTACTGCATCAAGGCTTCACTTCCTAGATAACATGGTGATGTCACTTCCTGGATAAAATGGTGATGTCACGACCCAACTCCCAGAGCTGTGAGGGCTGTGGCTGCTGGAGAGGATGATGGCAGAGGGATGCTCAGTGTCCCTCCAGTGCCCTGTGTCCCTCAGCATCCCCCTGCCATCATCCTCTCCAGCAGCCACAGCCCGCACAGCTCTGGGAGTCAGGTAGTGACATCACCATTTTATCCAGGAAGTGACATCACCATGTTATCCAGGAAGTGACACCTTGATACAGTAGTAAGTGCAGGGAAAAAAGCACTTTATAAGCATTTCCTGTAATAAGTGTATATTGGTGATTTGTATAACTTCAATACAGTACTTCAATAAAAAATTTTCCCCGGACTTCTCCTTTAAATAGAATAAATGCTCCCTTAATGGAGTAACTACCGCACTTTTATTTTATACCAAGTATTAAATAAATGCACAAAACACAGTATCAGGCCCATTTTATATAATTCTGCTAAACCAACATCTATAAAATAATTCAAACATATGTTAAATGATAAAATAATGTAAAAACATGTTTATTTAGTAACAAGAATAAAATAAATCCTTTATTGCAGAATGGTTGTTCCAGCTGCCAACGATGACCGAACGGGTGAGGTTTAACGTTATAACATATAAAGAGTGACAAAGACAAAGAATAATAGATAAAAGTCCAGAAGTGTTTAAGAGACCAACATGAAAAGCCACAAAACAATAAGGCTAAAAAAATATTTAAGAGAGTCCAGAGAGCCGGGAGACTATTTACAGCGGGAGCGTCGCTGCTCAGTTCTGGATTCTTAGTGGGAGCGTCGCTGCTCAGTTCTGGATTCTTAGCGGGAGCGTCGCTGCTCAGTTCTGGATTCTTAGCGGGAGCTTTGATCTGGGTAAAGAGAAGTCTCCATCTTCTGTGAGCTTCGATCGCTCCAAGGTCGATGAATTTGCTTTGTTTTCTTTTTCTTTTTTGGGTCCTTTCTTTTGCTATTAAATATAAAAGCAAGCAGATAAAAGGGTTAGGGTTACCCAATCCATTTACTCTATGGGAGAATTCAGAATTATTAAAGGGGTTATCCAGTGCTACAAAAACATGGCCACTTTCTTACAGAGACAGCCCCACTCTTGTCTCCAGTTCAGGTGTGGTCTGCAATTAAGCTCCATTCACTTCAATGGAACTGGCCATGTTTTTGTAGCACTGGATAACCCCATTAACTCTCTAGTGCCGGTGTAGGGAACCAAGGTTCCCTATCCCTGCAGCACTAGTGTATGTCCTCAAGACCATTAGAATCACTTCTGTAACCTATATAAATATTGCTTCTTTTAAATCAACTGGTGTGAGAAAGTTATACAGATGTGTAGTTTAAGTCTATTTAAAAATCTCAAGCTTACCAGCACTTATCATATGCTGCAGGAAATGGAGTATTTTTTCCAGTCTGACACATAGCTCTCTGCTGCCACCTCTGTTTGTGACAGGAACTGTCCAGAGCAGTAGCAAAAAGAACCTCCACTGCTCTGGACAGTTCCTGTCACAAACAGAGGTGGCAGCAGAGACCACTGTCAGACTGGAAAGAATACACCACTTCCTGCAGGAAATGCAGCAGATGATAAGTACTGGAAGGCTTGAGATTTTTTAATAGAAGCAAATTACAAATCTGTATAACTTTCTAAAAACCAGTTTTTGTTTTTTTGCTGCAGCAGGCTGTGTGTGTTATAGCTGCAACAGGCTGTGTGTTTGTGTGTGTATGCTATGGCTGCAGCAGGCTCTGTGTGTATGCTATGGCTGCAGCAGGCCGAGTGTGAGTGTGTGTGTGTGTGTGTGTGTGTGTGTGTGTGCGCGCTATGGCTGCAGCAGGCTGTGTGTTTGTGTGTGTATGCTATGGCTGCAGCAGGCCGAGTGTGTGTGTGTGTGTGTGTGTGTGTGTGTGTGTGTGTGTGTGTGTGTGTGTGCGCGCGCGCGCGCGCTATGGCTGCAGCAGGCTGTGTGTTTGTGTGTGTATGCTATGGCTGCAGCAGGCTCTGTGTGTATGCTATGGCTGCAGCAGGCTCTGTGTGTGTGCTTTGGCCACAGCAGGCCGAGTGTGAGTGTGTGTGTGCGCGCTATGGCTGCAGCAGGCTCTGTGTGTGTGTGTGTGTGTGCGCGCGCTATTGCGTGCCCCCACAGTGACCTTCTATATCACTGTGTGACCTCTATATCACTTTGTGTGACCCCTCTCTATATCATTATGGCTGACCTCTGTATTACATGTATCTGGCATTGTTAGCAGTGTTTCTTAGTGTATGGTGAATGTTTACTTAGAAACATAGAAGACTGTCAGCAGGAAAAGACCACCTGCTCCATCTAGTCTAGTTGTGAATAGATCAGGACATGGAGGCTGGAGACTGGCCGCATCCACTGCACACACAGGAGAAGCTGCTTTATACACAGTATTCCTTTATTCCCTCAGAAGTCGCCTCAGGATCATGTAGGACATTAGGGAGAAGCTGCTGAGCCAGTGTGATATATAACTCCCCTGGTATCTGACCGGCCATTTATGAATGAGCAGGAGGCGGAGTCGGAGTCTGTCCTGATAAAATTCAGGAATTGGAGTTGCGGCTTACACACTCCACAGCCCTGGCTAGAACAAAGGGGCAGAAGTGCTTTGCCCCTTCATCTCAGTCTCACTGCTAAAGTATCAGTGTCAGTATGGAAGTTACGGTAATTGCATCTACAGGAAGTGGGGGCTCCATTATATTTCCGCCTACTACTACTTTAGCAGCGAGATGGAGATAAAGGGGCGAGAGCACGCCCTGCAAAGCACTTCTACCCCTTTGTCCTAGTGATCGGCTGGGGTCTCAGCACCCAGACACCTACCGATACAAACATATGTGGTTATAACTTGTCAGAAGTTTGTCTAAATGATAGGTACACTATGTAGTATACAAAATGATTGAAAGAAATCTTTAAAAAAAACTGCTGCAAAACTGGAAGCAATGTACAGAGAAGGGGGGACACTTAGGGGAAGGGATTTTACCTGGAAAAAGGGAACGCCGCCATTTTCCTGGCAAAGTACATTGATGTCTATGATGGATTTCTCACTCATGATGCTGTCATTCACCACCGGTTCATCCTCAAGGGAATCCTGAGAACCAATATACCAGTTAGATATGCAATAAGGCTTCTACAAACACTGCAACCAAAGCTATTCTGCTCTCCCAAACCCAATCTATGAAAGATTAAAAGGATTGAACAGTTTTCTGTTGCAAAGATTCCTAATGGGGATTCGCAAAGAAATTGGGGGGGGGGGGGGAGGGGTTCATCTACTTGGGTCCCTCATCTCTCCTGGCCAGAGAGGAGAGCAGACCCTAGGAGCCTCTCAGATGTATAGGTTTTCTTTAATGGGATATTTCAATACAAAATTCTCCATGGTAGCAGTAGAACCCACTCCCACTCCATAGCACTTAAGAGGTATTCCACTCAAACATACTGTTTTCTATTCTAATAAATTCTATTTATTCAGTCTCCTTCCCCCAGTTCTGAGCTGCTGCTTTCAACTGAAAAAAACACAAATCTGTGTCTAAGAGTGCGTTTACACAGAGATTTATCTGACAGATTTTGAAGCCAAAGCCAGGAATGGATTGCAAAAGAGGATAAATCTCAGTCTTTCCCTTATAAACTGGTCACTGGTTATAGTCTGTTACTGGCTTTGGCTTCACAAATCTGTCAGATAAATCTGTCTGTGTAAACGTAACATTAGTCTCTCTGTCTCCCCCCTCCCTTCTGACACAGCTGATGTAAAGTGCCTGACTGGCTGTATTTGTTACATTGTAGCTTCTTTGTAATACCCGGATGATTAATCACAGTGAGTTCATCAACAACTTGACTTCAGAATAACCCTCCCATCATTAAAAAGAAGCTACAATGTTGCAGATAAAGCCTGCCAGGGACTCGTTTCCCTCAGCTGTCTCAGAAGGGAGGGGAGAGAAAGGCTCCTACAGTTTGTGTGTCTTCAGCAGAAACTGAGAACTGGGGGAAGAAGAATGAATAGATAAGTATGGAAGGAACTGTTTGTCTCACCATGGGCAGTAACATATGAAGCGCTATGTTGAGTGGAATGCCCCTTTAAAACACGGAACTTGACAATGTCCAGAAGCCCTATAGAGAATGAATAGAGCGCTGGCTACACACGTATGGTGCGCTACTCTTATTATAGGAGCAATTCTCTCTTCGTTCTTGGGATCATTAGCGTTCCCAGTGGTCAGACTCCCATCAATGAACTTGTGTCCTGTCCTATGGATATGGGATAACTTCTTCAGATGGGAATATCACTTTAAGCACCACTGGAGGCCAAATAAAGGTGTGCTGATGAATGTTATGGACACAGATAACACTTCTTTCCCTCTGCCTTGTACACTGCAACCAAATGTCACAGAATAAAAGAGCAGCAATGAATACATCACAAGTGTCAAACCTGCGGCCCTCCAGCTCTTACAAAACTACAATTCCCATCATGCCTGGATAGCTAAAGCTTTGACTGTCCATGCCTGATGCCAATAGCTTTAGCTGGAGAGCTGCAGGTTTGATACCATATGAAGGAAAGTGTATTCACACAGACTGGTCCACATTTTACTATATACTTTGCCCACCCCTGATCTGAATGTCTGCTCACCTGATCCACAGGCTCCTCCGATATGGACACCACACTGTGGACCGCCGCCTGAAACTCCTCCTGCTGCTTTCTGAACTGCTCTAGGAGGACATCTCGCGGATGGGTCTTTATGAGAGAGGACGGATAGGTAAATTGTCTCCTCTGGGGTGTGGTTCCTGCAACAGAAATGTGTGGAAACCCTCAGTATAACACAGTTTTTTTCATCTATGCAAGTACAAGAACTGTCGCTTGTCTTCTCACCTGTGGGGATGTCATTTCGGAGTTCTTCCTTAAGGTAAGTAGTGACAATGTCCAGGCCAGCTCCTGTGTGCTCATGAAGCTCCAGCTGCTGCTCTGTAATCATCTCCTTCCCGCTCATGACCTGCTCAGAGAGGATAGCTATGGCTCTCTCCTCAGCCAGTGTCTGCAGGTTCACCATGTCTGTAATCTGGGCCACTGAGGAGGTGCAGTTGTCTTCTACACTCTAGAATAAAAATAAAAACTAATAAATTATTAATAAATAAGTTACAGCTTCAACTGCTACAAGACACAGAATGAAACAGCGTACAAAACGGACTGTTGTACGATAGAGAGGTGACTGAATAGCGGCAGTAGTGAAGGGAGAGACGTGAGCAATCTTAGTGTAATGCATTGTAAGGCACTGTATCTTCCGGCCTATAAGACTGACCCCCAACTTTTCCAGTTAAAACAACAAGTTTGGGATATACTCGCCGTATAAGCGTAAATTCACACGGACGGAGCCGCCGGGAGTCTCACACACGAAATCCGCAGCTAATCCGCAATACATGTATTATTCTAATCATTATTAACACGTGTATTGCGGATTAGCTGCGGATTTCGTTTGTGAGACTCCCGGCGGATCCGCCTGTGTGAATTTACCCTAAGACTACTCTTCTTCCTCACTTTCCATCAGTAGCTTGCTCGCGTTTGATCGCTTTTTAATACAATTTTTCTGGATGTGATGTGAACAAAAATGTGCAATTTTTTGGCACTTTGGCTATTTACTGTGCAAGATCAGTAATGCCATAATTTAATAGTTCAGGCGATTCCGCACGTTGCAATACGAAATATGTTTATTTTCTAATTATTTATAAAATGGGAAAAAGGGGGTGATTTACACTTTTAGGCCATGTTCACACTACGTAAGCTCCGTAGTAATCACAGCCGCTGTTGCAGATTCGCAACAACTGCCGTGATTACTACGGAACTCACGTAGTGCTGCAGCTGAGGGAATCCCAGCCGGAGTGTATACACATGGGGGAGATTTTTCAAACATGGTGTTAAGTGAAACTGGCTCAGTTGGCCCCGGCAATCAATCAGATTCAATCTTTTATTCTTTACAGACTCTTCGAAAAATTAAAGGTGGAATCTGATTGGTTGCTAGGGGCAACCGAGCCAGTTTCCCATTACACCATGTTTGATAAATCTTCCCCCATAGTATACACTCTGGCCGGGATCTATAATGGCGCCGCAAAAATGTCAGTTTTCTGTGGCCACTATTCATTGAATAGTGGCCGCACAACCCTGACAGTGCTCACAATGGAGCGTGTGGCTCCGGCCACACTCTTCATTGTGTGCAGCGGGGAATTCGGATGCGATGCAGTGAAGATCATTCGGCCGGTACTGCAGCATCGGCTGGGATGATCTTCTCTGACATCAGCCGTTCCGTGACCCAGCTCCATTAGAGGACACCAACATACACTTCGATGATCTATATGAGAAATCTGTAATGTATACATATACTGTAATGATCAATGAGATCAGTGCTGCATTGCTCATTGTGACGCTGAGGCCCGGCTGGGAAAGAAGCAGGGATCGCCCCTCCATGATCACTTTTACAGCTGCATCTAAATGGCTAATGCCCTCGGTTCCCGGCTGCTGATAGCAGCCAGGAGCCGCGTGCTGCTCTCATACGGTCGCAGCATTTTGCAATTGACCCACCGTATGTGGTGGCCACACATTAGACGACTCCGGCGTATAAGATGACCCCCGACTTTACTGCAAATTTTTAGGGATTATGAAGTAGACTTATAGGCCGGAAAATACGGTATACATAGAGCCGGAAACCTTCCCCAGCTATGACCCCTGATCTCCAGAGTTCCAGAAGCTGGCCGCAAATGGTTATATAAATCAATATAATGGCAATATAAGTATACAACGTGTCGGGGCATTTACCGTGCGGAAGCTTTGAAGCTGAGGCTTTGCGTCTTGTAAGTAACAATCCTGCTGTTCCATGACAGAAGCCATTTTGTTGGTGGTAACATCACACCAGGTCTTGCTTTCCTCACATAAGGAAGTGATGTTGCTGCTGAGACTCTCACACAGCCTGTTGGATTCCTCTACTTTGCTCACGTCTGATGCTACAAGTTCACGGATTTCGGTGGCGACACCTCCGCTCTTGTCAACGAATACCTTGTGATGACCTGAAGTTTGTTCAATGGCTTCTGAGGAGATGCTGCAAGAAGTAGTGTATTGGTTATTACCAGATGAAAGGATTGTGGCGATGTCCCAGACAGTTAGCTTGAACCTATATATTCCTGCACCATGTATAGTTTCGGTTAAGACAGGAGTAGGGAATCTTGGCTCTAACTGTTGCAAAACTACAACTCCCATCATGCCTGGACAGCCAAAGCTAAAGCTTTGGCTGTCCAGGCATGATGGGAGTTGTAGTTTTGCAACAGTTAGAGAGCCAAGATTCCCTACCCCTGCTGTAAGATGTACATGCAGCTCTTACTTATCCAGATCTTGTTGGAACTGATGAGCAGAATCCTTCAGCTTTCCTCCTTTTTCTATGAGACCCTCGAAGCTCTGAGTTGTTTCTGTGGCAAAGGCATTCAGCTGGTTTTGTAGCGAACAGAGAAGATTGCTCAGTCCCTAGATATAAGAAATAAGCACGAGTAGGAGATCAGACAGAGATTATATATAGGCACATAACTATCTTTTCTTACAATTCTTTCTAGGACATGGCTAGTCATAAAGAAAAAATCACTTATACTTTCATTCACTGTATTGTTCTTAATTCTTAAAAGGGGTTGTCCAGCAAAAATCTTTCTTTCAAATCAACTGGTGTCAGAAAGTTATATAAGTTTGCAATTTACTTCTATTTAAAAAAATCTCAAGTTTTCCCATACTTAGCTGCTGTATGCCCTGCAGAAAGTGGTGTATTCTTTCCAGTCTGACACAGTGCTCTCTGCTGCCACCTCTGTATGAGACAGGAACTGTCCAGATCAGTGGCAAAATCCCCATAGAAAACTACTTCTCTGGACAGTTAAGTTTAAAGGGGTATTCCAGGAAAAATCAATAATTTAGCAATGGAAAGGGTTAACCCTTTCCTAATATACTTACCTGTCCGTTTTTGGCCCCCCACGGAGATCTCCCGTCCGGTCACGTGATAGTCCAAGCTGTGACTCGTGGATCCTCTTCTTCCGGTTCGGTGACGTCACCACCCGGCCGGCGACTGACTCTTTCTTATTAGCAGCAGAGCACTGAACCCTGACTGACTTGTAGTGTGTAGCCAATCAGGGTTTAGTGCTCCTGCTGTACGAAGTTAGCCGGGTTCTGATCCCCCCGGCCCCCTCCCTGTGCTATAAGCCCGATCCTCCTGGCCTTCTCCTTTCTATGTAATCTGTCCTGATCAAAGATAGCTCACCCGCATCCCCCAGTGTGCTGCGGCGCCGGCCCCCGTATCGGCACTTATTGTAAGCAGCTGTTCTCAGCTGACAGGCGCTGTGTGTGTGTGTATGAGGCAGGAGAGAGTTCATGCTTGCTCAGTACACAGCGCAAGCATGAACTCTCTCCTGCCTCATACACACACACACAGCGCCTGTCAGCTGAGAACAGCTGCTTACAATAAGTGCCGATACGGGGGCCGGCGCCGCAGCACACTGGGGGATGCGGGTGAGCTATCTTTGATCAGGACAGATTACATAGGAAGGAGAAGGCCAGGAGGATCGGGTTTATAGCACAGGGAGGGGGCCGGGGGGATCGCTGTAATGATAGAGAAGGAGGGGGCCGGGGGGGATCAGAACCCGGCTAACTTCGTACAGCAGGAGCACTAAACCCCGATTGGCTACACACTACAAGTCAGTCAGGGTTCAGTGCTCTGCTGCTAATAAGAAAGAGTCAGTCGCCGGCCGGGTGGTGACGTCACCGAATCGGAAGAGGATCCGCGAGTCACAGCTTAGACCATCACGTGACCGGACGGGAGATCTCCTTGGGGGGCCAAAAACGGACAGGTGAGTATATTAGGAAAGGGTTAACCTTGGTTAACCCTTTCCATTGCTAAATTATTGATTTTCCCTGGAATACCCCTTTAAGATTAAGTAAATTACATATCTATAAAATTTTCACTGGAGAACCCCTTAAAAGTGTAACTCCACTTATCAATGTCCTAACATTGTACTAACTTCCACCCTACTGCCTTCTCTAAATAGATATAGGGGGGGATTTATCAAACATGGTGTAAAGTGAAACTGGCTCAGTTACCCCTAGCAACCAATCAGATTCCACCTTTCATTCCTCACAGACTCTTTGGAAAATGAAAGGTGGAATCTGATTGGTTGCTAGGGGCAACTGAGCCAGTTTCACTTTACACCATGTTTGATAAATCTCTCCCATAGGGTGTTGCAGTCAGCAAAAATAAAACCCTCCATGAATTTGGCACTGTATAGATGGGAATAGCTCCTCAAAGCATCTACAAAGCTTTAGACAAGTCAAACGTCTCACTCAAAGTCCAGGTGTTTGGACCACACCGATCGCTAAAATAAGCGAGGAGAAGTGCTAGGCCGAGTGCTTCTGTCTCACTGCAGGAGACAGGCTCCATGCACCTACAGTAAAGTGTGTGGTACAGCAATAAGCCAGAAGGGAGAAGTGCTAGGCCGAGTGCTTCTGTCTCACTGCAGGAGACAGGCTCCATGGACCTACAGTAAAATGTGTGGGTACAGCAATAAGCCAGAAGGGAGAAGTGCTAGGCCGAGTGCTTCTGTCTCACTGCAGGAGACAGGCTCCATGGACCTACAGTAAAATGTGTGGTACAGCAATAAGCCAGAAGGGAGAAGTGCTAGGCCGAGTGCTTCTGTCTCACTGAAGGAGACAGGCTCCATGGACCTACAGTAAGATGTGTGGTACAGCAATAAGCCAGAAGGGAGAAGTGGTAGACAAGCATCTCTCCTGGGTCATTTTATAGATCAATGGGGGCCTGAACACTCAGACATCAGCTGAGCAAAACTTTTTACGTCTCTTTATGACATGAGATATGAAAGTTATGTTGCACTATGTCATGAAGGTAAGGATGCATAGGTTTCGGGTCATCTTTTAGAGTAAAAGGGGTAGTTCAGCATATTTTTTTTTCTTTCAAATCAACTGGTGCCAGAGATTTGTAATTTACTTCTATTTAAAAAAAAAAAATCTCAAGTCTTCCAGTACTTATCAGCTGCTGTATGTCCTGTAGGAAGTAGTGTATTATTTCCAGTCTGGAGAGCAGTAGAGGTTTTCTATGAGATTTGCTACTGCTCTAGGCAGTTCCTGACATGGACAGAGGTGGCAGCAGCTAGAAAGACAGGAGACTGCTCAAAATACTCAGGGGAACTTATGAGTAAGACCAGCTAGGTTTGGGAGAGTTTTAGCTCTTAGGTGGATAACCCCAATAAGTCTTTAAAGTACTTATCAGCTGCTGTAGGTTTTGCAGGAAGTGGTGTATTCTTTCCAGTCTGACACAGTGGAACTGCCCAGAGTAGGAAAGGTTTTCTGTGGGATTTACTATAGCTCTGTACAGAGGTGGCAGCAGAGAGCACTGTGTCAGCCAGGAAAGAATACACCACTTCCTGCAGGACATACAGAGGCTGATAAGTACTGGAAGACTGGAGATTATTTAATAGAAGTAAACTACAAATCTCTTGTACTAATTAATGGGAAAAAAGTATGAACTACTCCTTTAAAAGGTAGACATACATTTTGATTAATGGTAGAGGTGCATCCTCTATTTACTGGCATTCAAGTGAGGCCAGAATATGCTGATTATTAGAACGGTCTTGAATTGTAACAAATGTACTAGTGGAGCATCTCACTAGATACTTTAGACACCGACTTCTATATATGTTGTGACATTAGTGCAGTGAAGCCATGCCCCATCTCTAGACAGTCAAGTCTGTGAAGAGCTGCAGAAAAGTCTATGACTAGTTTGGTTTCCTGGCACACACTTGGTAACCAGTCACTAGTTTTTATTCGGTGCTACCTGTGAATGCAGAGTCTGGGCGGCCTGGAGCTCTTCTTTCAGACTCTCAGTCTCTGCCTGGACAGTGGAAAGGGCAGAGGTGGAGTCCAAACGTAACCTGTGCAGAGTCATAGAATGTTCTGTGAAGAACTGATCCATTTCTTCTTTATGGGAGTCGACCTGTAGGTAGAGTTACATTACATTACCACACTATGATGAGTGTTACAAATAAAAAAGTAATCATCTGTATAACATCTATATAAAACACATACAAAATGCATAAAAGCTTCATGTGACATATGTTCACTCTAAATGACACGTCCTACAGATAGGCTTTTGAATGGTGCTGAGACTTCGAATGCTCTCTAGATATATAGTCAGGGGAGCTGTAGGCTTTTGGGAGCATTCACATATTCCATGAATACGGTCAGTGCACGGAAGATGTGTATGGACCAAATTCACGGACATCCTGGCATCATGTATCATTATGATGCCAGGAGGACTGCAACTGTTTAAATACTCACGGTTCTGTACTGACACAGGCACAGACTGAGGTCTCAGCAGTGATATCCCAACAGATTCAAACTTCTGACCTGTGTTATGTGAAAACTTGGGTGACACTAAAGGCCCTATTAGGCAGTCCGAGATCGACGCTCATTAACTGTGCACGGCTCAATAATTGTTTAGCAACTGCTGCACAGATATAGTTACTGATGTCCGTGCAGCCCCTGCCCTAAACTGTTATACATTACCTGTCCACACTCCTGGCCTTCTCCTGCCCTCTGCTTTCACTCCTGCTGCCGCCGCTGCAACTTCGGAGCGGTCTTCAGAGCGGTAGGCTGCTCTGAAGCTGCAGCCGCAGCATGGGGAGTGAAAGCAGAGGGCAGGAGAAGGCCAGGAGTGTGGACAGGTAATGTATAACAGTTTATTCAAGCATTCACTACCGGCCACGTATTGCTATTACACGTATCGATACGCAGTTGACGGACGATGATTTTAGGTCTGGAGCTAAAGACACGATCAGCCGTTGTCGGCCTAATTTGGCTGATTATATCTCAGTGTAATGAGGCCCTAATTCTTTAAAAGGAATATACACACCTCTGGGGCCTCAACCTATCTTCAGACTGAGGACTTCCTGGCCTCTTCCATCATGTTTGTGGCTTCCAGTGGTGGTCGGATGCTGAAAACAGCCAAGCCACCTGTCTCTCATTTACTTTCATGGGCGTTGAGCAGACAGTCTAGCATCATAAGCTAGGCCACTTGGGCAAACTATTTCACTATATTCTATACTAACGTTTGCTGCATAGATGAGGGTTTCAAATAGTGCCAGTGCCCAGCATCTCACCATCTAGCTAGTATGAAAAACCTGTATGAATAATGTCTGATATATATACCCATAGGCCCACATGTCTCTACTACACCGCTGCATTACTAGCTAGAACACTCTTCTCCATTACAGCTACTAATCTATTCACGTACCTTGTCAGCAACAGCCGAGAAATTCTGCAAGCATCGACTCATCTGAGAATTCAGATCCAAAACGGAGGTTACAATTGGCAGCAAGTCAGAAGCCAGGGCTTTCTGCAGAGCAAGCCGATGCCCATCCTGCCGGGAGAGATTATACATAAGAGATGGAGCAGAGGTAGGTACAATGCTAGGAAATACAGTGACCTTTAAAAGAGGTAAAAGTAATCTTTTCAGGGTTTTTTTATGTATAAAAAGTAAAAAATGTATTACATTTATAGACCATTTTACATTGAGCTGGCCTTTCTATTGCCACCAATGTTAGAATCGGGAACTGCAGGGCTCTCTAAGCCCTGGTTCAACACTGCTGCACACAGAGCATTATTGATGCAGAGCAAGCCCCCCACCATGTACTTTATATTCTCATTAGATATAGTCACTAGTAGAGATGAGCGAACCTGGAGCATGCTCGCATCCATCCGAACCCAAACTTTCGGCATTTGATTAGCGGTGGCTGCTGAAGTTGGATAAAGCCCTAAGGCTATGTGGAAAACATGGATATAGTCATTGGCTGTATCCATGTTTTCCAGACAACCTTAGGGCTTTATCCAACTTCAGCAGCCCCAGCTAATCAAATGCCGAAAGTTCGGGTTCAGATGGACTCGAACCTGAACCCGGTTCGCTCATCTTTAGTCACTAGCTGACTGCACTTGGGCAATTGATCTGAATGGGGCCTGTACGTCTGCATGTAATTTTAACAATTTCCCGATCTATCCCGTGTTAACACAGAGTAGCATTAAATACTGCTGTAAATATCCACCACCCCTAGCACTATAATGTTCCCCAAAAGGGATATCCAGGATTAGAGAAAACACAGTGCTACCCCTTTTATCTGGTTGCGTGCATTATTACAATCCACTTCCATTGCTTTTAATAAAACCAAACTGCAAAACAAACACCCAAACGGAGGACAAGAGTGGTGCTGTTTCTGGAATAAAGCAGCCATGTCTGGATGGATTGTGGTTTTTTTTTTTAGGTCACTCATTAGGAGCCTTAAAGGGGTAATCCCTAAGACTAACTTCGTAGCGGATAGGTGAGGGTCGCCCACCAGAATGAGAGTGGCACATCTCCATAGTGGGTATTTCACACACACCCTATTTTGTGATGACATTTGAACGCCTGTGATGTGCGATTCGGGGGCACGGGGAGAGGTAAGTAGTGCAAATTCTTATTTTTTCCAGACTTCTCCTTTAGGTTATGATGGTCTATGCTGGAAAGACAGTTCATTTAGTATGAATTAGTTGTTGGCCACAAAGCCATGACTACATACCATCAGTTTCAGCAGCTCTTCCTTTGCTTGGGTCGACAAGCCTTCCTGCTTCACTATTGCATCCATGCTCTGAGCCACCTGACTGGACACAGTACCCTGAACCGTATTGAAGGATGTGGACACTGCAGCTGCGGTAGCGCTTAAAGCTGAAGAGCTGGCAGAGAGGAGGTCATCTGCGAGAAGAATATCCGGTTATTTACCAACCCTCTATACCATAGTATATGATCCCCTGATGTGAGATCATGTACAGGACTGCACTTACTTATGGAGCTGGTATAACCATCCAGCTTCGCCTGCTGCTTTGCACTATACTCATCCACAGCTCTCTGGATTGTGCTAAACATTTGATCCATTTGTTCGGCAAACTTGCCATGGACCTGGGCATTGTGCTGTTCCACTGCTGCTTTGCGATCCAGTTTGGCATGGAGACCGGACACATCCTTTGTGGATTCTTTAACTGTGCTCAGCAACTATAACGAATAGTTGAATAGAAAGGATTTTCAGAAAGCTTACACACTGAAATACAGGCAGGGAAGGCATTGTAACCGGGCCTGTCTGTGAAAGGTGGGAGAAAGCCCTTCTATCATCTGTTCACTTGTTTTGTGTATATATATATATATATATATATATATATATATATATATATATATATATATATATATAAATATAAATATATATATCTATCTATCTATCTATCAGGGATGGGGAACCTGTGGCCCTCCGGCTTCTGCAAAACTACAACTCCCATCAAGCATGGAGAGTCCAAGCCTAAAGGTTTGACCATCAAACCATATTGGGAATTGTAGTTTTGCAACATCTGGGTGCCAGACGGACATAGATCACAAGTGTATTAGGAGAACGACTGCCCTGAACTGTGAAAAACCACATGAATCTGACCAGCGCCTGTCACTAGGTTATACTGACTTTGGATAGGGTAGCATAAATCTAGTGACGGACTGACTTTAAAAGACCACCTAAACACTATAAGGGCCTATAGATGTTATGGAGGATGTTGAGATGAGGCTATGAGACACGGCTGTGTCTGGTCGATTTATTACACAGTTGGCCATTCATTTGAATGACCAGCATAGTCCAGTATATATATGTCTCTCTGTGGTTGGTACATGGTATATTATTAAAGGGGTATCCCGCTCAAACATAACGTTTGATATGTTGCTGCCCATGGTGAAACTAACAATTCCTTCTATACTTGTTATCTATTCAATCCCCTTTCCCCAGTTCTGCGCTGCTGCTTTCTGCTGAAGACACAAAAATCTGTGTGTGAGCCTCTCTCTGTCTCCCCCTCCTCCTCCCTTTGCTGATGCAAACAAGTTCCTAACCAAGTGATGTAGAGACAGCATCCAAAACGTGGTTACTTTATTCACCAAGCTATGCAACGTTTCAGCTGTTCATCAGTCTCTCTCAAGCAAGAAAGGCTGATGAACGTTGCATGGCTTGGTGAATAAAGTAACCACGTTTTTGACACTATTTAGGATGCTTTCTCTGCATCACTGGATTGAGGATTTAATTCGGATGTTGATCAAGTCTGGAGAGGCGTGCATCTTCCATTTACCTGATTCGCTATTTGAGTGCTGTTGGAACATTTGATTTGTTAACAAGTCCCTGACTAAGTTCATCAGCAACTTGACCTCCTAGCATTACAAAGAAGCTACAAAGTTACAGATAAAGCCTGCCAGGGACTTGTTTACATCAGCCGTCTCAGAAGGGAGGGGGTAAGAGGGGGAGACAGAAAAAAAAGGCTAACACAGACTTCAGCAGAAAGCAGCAGTTCAGAACTGGGGGAAGGAGCCTGAATAGATAAGTATGGAAGAATGGTTAGTCTCAACATGGGCAGCAAAATATGAAAAGTTGTGTTTGAGTGGAATACCCCTTTAAATATGTCCATGACTTTTCTGGTGAAAACAGCTCCAGGTGCTTAAAGGGAACCAATCACCGGAAAAACGCATATAGAGCTTTTGAAATGTGCTGTTAGAGCACACAGCACACTTGACACACGTGTTTCCATAGCCTCCGTGCCTTCCCCGTGTAAGCCGCAAAGTAACTTTATAAAACTGGCGCCCTGTATGCTAATTACCTGAGGTAGTCACCTGGGCGGTGTTCGGCTAGCAGGTAGTCACGGTCCCCTGGGCGTTCTACTGCTGTAATCACGCCCCTCTGGGCGTGATTCAAATGGCCGAGTAGCTGTGACATTCTGATGCCGGACGCCGCCGCACATGCGCAGTGCAGCCGCTTCCATTCCGGCGGTACCGCGCCTGTGCAGAATAGCCTCGAATAGCCTGTTAGCCGGAGTTCGAGGCTATTCTGCACAGGCGCAGTCCAACCGGAATGGAAGCGGCTCCACTGCGCACGTGCGGCGGCGTCCGGCATCAGTACGTAAGCGCGCCGACGTTGGGCACGGCGCGCTCCCGAGTGACGCCACAGCCACTCTGCCATTTGAATCACGCCCAGAGGGGCGTGATTACAGCGGAAGAACGCCCAGGGGACCGTGACTACCTGCTAGCCGAACACCGCCCAGGTGACTACCTCAGGTAATTAGCATACAGGGCACCAGTTTTATAAAGTTACTTTGCGGCTTACACGGGGAAGGCACGGAGGCTATGGAAACACGTGTGGCGAGTGTGCTGTGTACTCTAACAGCACATTTCAAAAGCTCTATATGCTTTTTTCCAGTGATTGGTTCCCTTTAAGAAGAGTGGCAGCAGGGAGGGGTGTAAGCACAGTTGTATGCACCAGGCTGAGCACATTTTTAGACTAATACGATTTGGAACATCCCTTTAAGGCTGCATTGTATGGATTCTGGCCAACAACAATAGAGTTGATGATGTGTCACCTTATTAGCCGTGCTGTGAAGTTTCTTCTCAGTGACCTTTAATGCAGATGTGACAAACTCCTCCTCAGCAAGATGAAGTTTAGATTCCTGTAGATTCTTCTGGGTTTCCTCCAGTTCTTTGGACTTATATTGCAGCACAGTATTACACTCCTCCAGCTCCTTCCTATTCTCAGAGAACAGATCTGTGACCTGCCAAAATGTGATTGAATAAGTGCTGAATTACTCCTCTATATGTGAGACTATACATATGGCTGAGATACATTCTATAGGGTAACTGACAATAGCTTATATACGGGTTTTGTACGGCTAATGTACTCACCCTTCTCAGCTCCTCCTCGAGAGCAGCGATTTTCTCAGTGTAATCTGTGATCTGTTCTTCTTGGCTTACTATTTTACCCTGCAACTGCCTGGAAATAAGAGAACAGTAAGGGGCATGGACTCAGGCGCTGTTCACATTAAAAGAAACCACAAGAATGTTCTGGATCTTTTGCACGTAGACACTAGTGGCAAACTAATGTTGAGCAGAGAGGCCGAATTGTTCAGGTTCGGCAACGTTCTCGGCTCAACGCTAGTTGTGCCTGATGGATCCGATTGACTTATAAGGTGGCCCGCCGGGTTGAGCCACAAAGTCTTTGGTTTTAAATGCATATTGAGTGTTGTAGTTTCATCTGTTTAGCTAAACTTACTCATAGTTTTCACTAGAGAGGTAGACTCCATTCTTCTCCCTGGCTGCAGCAAGGTCTCTCTTCAAGCGCTCAATCTCCTCTGTGTATTCCTATAGAGAAATAAGTTATATTTATAGGCGGAACAGTGGGGCAGACTGGATCCACCTTAAAGGGGTATTCCAACCAGGACCCCTTTTTGGCAGGGGGTTGGTGAAAACAATGACATCCATTTAGTTCCCCAGCTCCATCGCTGCTGCCCTCATTCCGCTGCTTTGGTCCCCAATGTGCGTCTGCCCATCAGCCACTCAGTAGCGGTGTCCCACCACTGCCACTAAATGGCTGAGTAGGCCCACGACATCACGTCTCAAGACTAGGAAGTGGCGCACACTGGGGACCAGAGCAGGAGAAAGCAGGTGACAGCACTGGAGTCAGGAGGTAAATTGAGGTCATTGTTTTTACCCAATCCCTCCCCGGGCATTGTCCCAGTTGAACAACCCCTTTAATAACCATGTATGACAATCTGACTGTTAATATTCAAGTCCATCAACTAGAGCAATATACTAAGATTAAAGATGAATTCTAGCAAGAAATGTTCTTTACCTTTATTAGGGCCCGCTTGGTGAGTTTCTGATTCACCTCGGGTTTATTCATTATATTCTTTGCTCGGTTGGCATATTCCAGAGTGCTTACAGTTTCCTATAAAGAATAATAATAACAATAACAATAACAATAACAATAACAATAACAATAACAATAATAATAATAATAATAATAATAATAATAATGCATTATAGTAATAATCCCGCTGAAAACTGTATATTTTTGTTTAGGATGTTTAACCGTTAAAGGGGTACTCCTTCAGCGGTCGTAGCAGAGTCCCGCCTCAGCTGCTGAATAGCTGAGCTGCCTTGAGACGTCACGTCAGACCAGGAAGCAGCGGCCAGACGGGAGAACGGGGTGGCGCGATCCAGGACCAGACGCTGAAATCGGGGAGGTAAGTGACCGGCAGCCTCTATTTCCACCCCTTCCCCAGCCATACCCTAAAAATAACCCCCGCCCGGAGTACCCCTTTAAACTGAAGTGAATGCACCTGGCTCAAGGATAGCTGGCATAAGCTTACCAAGTCTCACATACCAGGCCCAGATTCTCTTGCTGTTGTGTTGGTTTGAAGGGATCGTATCGGGAGTCACAAATTGCATAGAACCACTTTAAGGCTATGTTCATGTTCCCAGACTGTATAAATAACAGCTGCTGTTTCACATTTTAATGCGGACGATATTACCATATCGTCTGGAGGAACATTTTAATTGGAATGTGGGTACATTAAAGTCTGTACAATGTACGGCCGTCACAACGGCCTTACATTGTGTGAACGGAGCGGGAACAATTGCAGTTGTTCCTGCATTAACGGCCACAGACAATTAACAAGTCAATTATTTGTGCGGCCGTAGGGGAACCACGTCTGTTGTTCAATACAGTGTGTGAACAACAGCCAATGTACCCATATTTTAAGGAAAGAACGGCAGTTGATTTAATTGCCAGCAACGGCCGTACTTGTCTTAAAAAATACACTGTGTGAAGATGACCTGTCAATAAAGAGAACTTGACAAATCATCAATGCGATCAATAACTTGATATGCTGGTGAGTCAGAAGAGTTATTTTTAATGAAAGACTCTTTAAATGTTAACCAAGTAGAAGAGAAAATAGTTAATAAAAATGTAGTGTTACATGAAATCATACATTACCTCTAAATTAATGGAGGCCGGAGAGACCGTGGCAATAATGGAGGTTTTTGTTCTTCCTCCCAGCGAGTCCTGCAGGATCCTAGTCAACTTAGACTCCCTGTATGGAATATGTGGGGCTCTCTCTACCAGAGCGGTGATAACTCTTCCCAATGTCAGAAGAGACTGGTTAATGTTCCCGGCTTCCCGGGCTCTCTTGTCTACAGCTCCGGAGCGACCGATGTTCTCACTGCCAGCCAGATCCACCTGGGCGGAAAAAAAAAAAAAAAAAAAAAAGCAAGTTAACATCAAGCCTACAAGAGATAAATATATTCTACATCTAGGTTTATATGCATCATCAGTAATGTGCATATAAAGGGTGTATTGTGTCATATTGTTAGCATATCCTTATAGTTGGGGATGTGTCTACTCGGAATAAAATGATGCTGTAGTTCTCTGCATAGCCATGAGCATAAGGACTGATGTGCAAGGAATGGAAAGGGACCCTATGCTTTGACAGTAAGACCCCACTCATGCAACAATATGCAATCCCTGTTGTGAGAGTTAAAAAATATTCTTACCAAGTTAAGCTTTCCAATTTTCACCAGTTCTTCGCCATCCACTGTAGTTTCTTTCATGTGAATAGTGACTGAAAACACTGAATGAGATCGACTGTGGACAGAAATAAAAACTATTAGAGCAGTTACAAAACACATTAAAAAAAAATTACTTTTTTTGTGTCTCTACTTGAACGGTTCTAGGCCCAAACATGGAGTAAGGCAGCTCTATGTCTCTCATTAAGAGCATGAAATCCCGGCAGTCTCTAATGTAAATTGAGCCAAACAGAGGCTGTGGAAAATGCCTAATGCCATTACCCCCTATTAGGTTAAGAACATAATTCTGTGAAGATGGGAAGCTGCGTTTTAAAGGGGTACTTTCAGAGGGACAGCCCTCTGCTGTCACCTATCTGTGACAGGATCTGTCCAGAGCAGTAGGAAATCACTACTTCTCTGGACAGTTCCTCTCACAAACAGAGGTGGCAGCAGAGAACACTGAAAAGTACTGGAAAACTTCAGATTTTTTTTTTAAATATAAGTAAATTATGAATGAATATCTATCTTTCTGACACCAGTTAATTTAAAGAGTCACTGTCGTATTTTTTTTTTTTGCAGAAATCAATAGTCCAGGCGATTTTAAGGAACTTTGTAATTGGGTTTATTAGCCAAATCTGCCATTATCTGCATGTAAAAAGCCTTTTCCCAGGTCCCCCCCTCCTTCCTCTTTTTCATCCACTCTGAAAAATCTGAAAATTGTGACTTGTTGCAGGAGACGTCCCCTGTCTGCTCTAGGGAGAGGGGAGGGGGGAGGAGGAAGGAGGGAGTTAGCCGGCAGCAGAAAGCAGATAACAGAGGATTACAGGCACAGAGCTGGGTGACAGCTGTAATCCGAGCTCAGACAGGTCACTGGTGATGGTCAGAAGAGATATCCCGTGAGGGATTTGTAGATTAACTCTTTGTTGTCCTGTTTTGGTCTTTTCTTTAGCTCTCTCCATAGGAGAACAATGAAGACAGGGGGGAGAGCTTCAAACTGCTATTTCATGATAAAAATGCATTTTTCGGATAATAAACCCAATTACAAAGTTTCTTAAAATCGCCTGGACTATTGATTTCTGCAAAAAACTATTTCACAACAGTGACACTTTAAAACATTTTTTTCCTCCGGCGTACCCCTTTAAATGAGAGGGGGATGCTTTAAATTTTCTGTCAGAAAAGGGAATTCACAGGATCAAAACCTGTGTTTGTGTGTCAGACAATAAATAGAAAAAGGATTTAACAAAGCCAAAGCCAACTTTAGACTGATATGAAAAGGCCTGTACCTGGAGTAAGCGTTCATCAGAGTGGATGCCGTGGTCCTCTTTGCTGCCCCTCTTTCTAAGATATGATAAACCTCGTCCTTGTTGTGTACTGTCACTTCTTCCAGCCCCTTTATGATCACTCCTCTCTAGGAGACAATAAGATTACAGTCCTGTCCCAGAACCTGAGCGATATACTGTTTCAGAGTAATGGATTCAGACTTACTTTGTTGCGAGGATCATCGAACATCTGTAGCCTCTCGCTGACATCAGGAGCAGGACTGAGAAGGTCAAAGAGTTCCTCATTGTAGATTTCCAGCAGAGAGACCTTTACAGAGAACTCTGTACCGTTCTCCGATAGCTTCTCGAATATCTGGTGAAGCGTTCGAGGAATTATACCAGCCAGGGGGTCCTGCTCCCAAGTAAACTCCTCATCAGCAGATCTTTCACCTTCCATAGTGAAGGTTTTCCCTGTGCCAGTCTGACCATAGCTAAAAGACAATGTAGCACAACAATGCAGAATTTAACCATCATAATACACAAGATATGAAGTTTTATGAAAGGAAGCATGTGGATTCGACTTTGAAAGACCTATTCACAACAATGAAAAATCTTGAGCATTAAAGGAGAAACGGTGAAAATTTTTATAAAAGTATTGTATTGCCCCCCAAAAGTTATACAAATCCCCAATATACACTTATTATGGGAAATGGTTATAAAGTGCTTTTTTTTCCCTGCACTTACTACTGCATCAAGGCTTCACTTCCTGGAAAACATGGTGATGTCACTCCCTGGATAACATGGTGATGTCACTCCCTGGATAACATGGTGATGTCACTCCCTGGATAACATGGTGATGTCACTCCCTGGATAACATGGTGATGTCACTCCCTGGATAACATGGTGATGTCACTCCCTGGATAACATGGTGATGTCACTCCCTGGATAACATGGTGATGTCACTCCCTGGATAACATGGTGATGTCACTCCCTGGATAACATGGTGATGTCACTCCCTGGATAACATGGTGATGTCACTCCCTGGATAACATGGTGATGTCACTCCCTGGATAACATGGTGATGTCACTCCCTGGATAACATGGTGATGTCACTCCCTGGATAACATGGTGATGTCACTCCCTGGATAACATGGTGATGTCACTCCCTGGATAACATGGTGATGTCACTCCCTGGATAACATGGTGATGTCACTCCCTGGATAACATGGTGATGTCACTCCCTGGATAACATGGTGATGTCACTCCCTGGATAACATGGTGATGTCACTCCCTGGATAACATGGTGATGTCACTCCCTGGATAACATGGTGATGTCACTCCCTGGATAACATGGTGATGTCACTCCCTGGATAACATGGTGATGTCACTCCCTGGATAACATGGTGATGTCACTCCCTGGATAACATGGTGATGTCACTCCCTGGATAACATGGTGATGTCACGACCCGACCCCAGAGCTGTGTGGGCTGTGGCTGCTGGAGAGGATGATGGCAGGGGGACACTGAGGGACACAGGGCACTGGAGGGACACTGAGCATCCCTCTGCCATCATCCTCTCCAGCAGCCACAGCCCACACAGTTATCCAGGAAGTGACATCACCATGTTATCCAGGAAGCGAAGCCTTGATGCCGTAGTAAGTGCTGGAAAAAAGCACTTTATAAGCATTTCCCGTAATAAGTGTATATTGGTGATTTGTATAACTTTTTTTTTTTTTTTTTTGGGAGGGGGGGGGGGGGGGTAATACAATACTTTAATAAAAATTTTCGCCGGACTTCTCCTTTAACTTCAATGGTCTTTGGCCAGTAAGACTATGCGTTATGGACACAGAAAACAACCGTGTGTTTGCCTGTGTGATCGCACTCATATCCATTATTTGGCAACGCAAATATTTATAGACAATACAGGAACTGTTATGTTAAGTACTCATTTTAACTTTCTTTATACTTATACATTATTAACCCTGTACATTAGAAAAGCAAAGATACTTACGCAAAAATGGTGCAGTTATAACCCATAATAACCTCATCCAAGATGGGACATACTACGCTCCTGTACACTTCAATCTGTTTAGCTGCAGGACCAAATACCTGAAGAAACAGGAAAGGGTATTAGTGCAGAGTTATATACTGTATACACATTTCCTCTATTTGAAGCGCTGGTATGTGTTTTCACATTTTTTGGGTTGATATTCCTGGAGGTGTAAGTAATAGGGAAAATGGTCCAAACTGTGGAAACTGCAATTCAATGTTTCTAAATGTAAGATAGATAAACATATCTACTCTAAGATTATAAGAAGGGAAACACTAATAGGGTAGACTAGACAGACCAAGTGGTCTTCTGCCAACAATCTTCTAGGTTTCTATGTTTTTCAGCTATATGGGGAATCTCATTGCAGGATAACCTCTGCAGTCGATAAGCTGTCCATATAGTGCACAGATGTGCTTTGTCTTCCTCTTTATACTTGCTCTCCGGTCCACCAAGTTGATGGTGATAATTGACTAGAGACCTTTCCCCCTCCCCAATTAACTAAGTTCCTTAATAGCAGATATGAAAATGGATCTTCCAGTCTACCTTTCCCCTCATGAATGATGCGGCATAGTCACCTACCATATCAAATGTATAGTTCTTCTTCCCCAGTTTGTCATTAATTCCACCAGTCCGGACTGAAACCTCTTTACGCTGCGGGTCACATTCTAACACTGAGTGAGAGTTAGCCTTCCGTTCCAACTGATTGAAGGGTCTGAAAGGAAAGAAGAAAACATACAGGTGATGCAGTGTCTATCGATAGTGACACAAGACTGACCATATCTTCTCCTCCAGTCTACAAGACGCTTACTATATTAAGACTATGGATGGATGCCACTAGTGCCAGATGGCCATTAGAGCCATTATGGGGCCTGTTGGGTTCGGCCATGCTTTCAGTCAATTTAAGGGTGGCGCTACATGGTGATTTTGGCTTCAACAGGGATCGTACGACCGATACTCACCAAGATGTACCCTGTACATTAAGTAAATGGTTGTGCTGTGGCCCTAAAGAGGCAGGGGCCGCAAGGTTACTGACACAAGAAAATACATTGCAGATTTTTTTTATGCAACTACAGTTTGGGTCACAGTGCGACCTAGTTTACTTAAATTAGGTGTGACGTGCCACAATGCACAAGGTACAACACGATCCCCTGTGATTTTTGGTCACACGACCCCAAAATTGACCAGTCAACTGGGACACTGCTACATACGTCAGCCCTTCATGTGTAAGTATGTATGGCATGTAACACACAGCATATATAATACGTATATTCCTGGGACCTGAAACGTACACAAAGCAATACTACTAGGCCATCAGACACGTACCTGCATCTTACGACGACCTGGATATTCTTCCCTTTGTCTTCTTTCTTGCTGGACATGGTAGAAGGTTGGGACGACATAGTGACTAGGAAGGAGCAAAAATCCTTTAAGTAACGTACAATAGAAATGTCTGCATTGTCTATTACAAGAACTTACAGGACAAGTAATAAAGTTAAAACTCTTTATACAAGGTGCTGTGGTAAACCATTTAAATAAGTTGACTATAAAGGGTTAAATAAACCGGCACTGAATGCAGATACAGGAGCACCACTGACCAATGGCCTCTCCTAAAGTGTTTCCTACATGTACTTTCCATAGAAGTAGCCAAGTCGACATCATAGGCCTCATTACAGGTCACTGTCTTAAAGGGGTCAATTCAGGAAGAAAAGCTCTTTATTTTAAAAGGAACCTGTCACCCCCCGTATCAGGGCAGAGCCCGGCTGACCCCCCTGTGCAGACCCTTATACTTACCGCTTTCACGAAGTCCCAGTCCCGGAGCCCGTCCCGCCGCCAAGATATCACCGTCCGAAGCTGTGCGCGCTCAGAGATAACTCCGACGCCTGTAGAAAATGACAGCTCAATCATTCTCTATGGGCGTTTGACTCGTCTCTGGTGAGCGCGCGCGGCTTCGGACGGGGATATCTCGGCGGCGATACAAGCTCTGGGACTTCGTGGAAGCGGTAAGTATATGGGTTCAGGGGGGTCGTCCGGGCTCTGCCCCGGCAAGGGGTTGACAGGTTCTCTTTAAAAAGTAAGCAACATATCAAAATGTCAGAAGGCATAATTGGTGGAATACAAGGAAGACGGTACCATGCTGAGGTACTGATGTGCCCTAACCTCGGTGGTGCCAACTAAACATTTCTACAAGTGAGCGGCCACAGTCCCAGAGCCCTGTATACAGCCCCAGGGGCCCTTCAGTCTCTCGCTGGTGAATTCCTCATATACAGAGGCCCCCGCCACAGTTGGCAGTTATAGTGTTTCCTAGTACGCCAGCCAGGGCCTCATGCCATAGCTGCTGGTCGTCATGGCCACCAAAGGCCTCAGCTGGGAGGTAAAGGCAGCGGGCATCTCCAGGGGACTAGCCAAATACTTATGACTGAGACTTCACACCAATGTAATACCGGGCATTTATGCACTGGATCCTTATAGGACACTGTTCACACCTACGATTTTAGTTATCATTAGACCTATGTCCAGGACAAGACTTGCAGCTATAACAAGGGCACAAGACCTATAGAGCCTAGGCTTAAAGTAGGGATAGGGAAGCTTTTGCCATCCAGCTGTTGCAAAACTACAGTTCCCATCATGCCATATTCTATAGGGTACTGTCACTACTACCAGCCCTACACCTCCTGCATTGTCCACCATATTCTATAGGGTACTGTCACTACTACCAGCCCTACACCTCCTGCATTGTCCACCATATTCTATAGGGTACTGTCACTACTACCAGCCCTACACCTCCTGCATTGTCCACCATATTCTATAGGGTACTGTCACTACTACCAGCCCTACAGCTCCTGCATTGTCCATCATATTCTATAGGGTACTGTCACTACTACCAGCCCTACACCTCCTGCATTGTCCATCAATCTATAGCGTACTGTCACTACTACCAGCCCTACACCTCTTGCATTGTCCACCATATTCTATAGGGTACTGTCACTACTACCAGCTCTACGCCTCCTGCATTGTCCACCATATTCTATAGTATATTGTCACTACTACCAGCCCTACACCTCCTGCATTGTCCACCATATTCTATAGGGTACTGTCACTACTACCAGCCCTACACCTCCTGCATTGCCCACCATATTCTATAGCGTACTGTCACTTGTCACTACTACCAGCCCTACACCTCCTGCATTGTCCACCATATTCTATAGTATATTGTCACTACTACCAGCCCTACACCTCCTGCATTGTCCACCATATTCTATAGGGTACTGTCACTACTACCAGCCCTACACCTCCTGCATTGTCCACCATATTCTATAGTATATTGTCACTACTACCAGCCCTACACCTCCTGCATTGTCCACCATATTCTATAGCGTACTGTCACTACTACCAGCCCTACACCTCCTGCATTGTCCACCATATTCTATAGGGTACTGTCACTACTACTAGCCCTACAGCTCCTGCATTGTCCATCATATTCTATAGGGTACTGTCACTACTACCAGCCCTACACCTCCTGCATTGTCCATCAATCTATAGCGTACTGTCACTACTACCAGCCCTACACCTCCTGCATTGTCCACCATATTCTATAGGGTACTGTCACTTCTACCAGCCCTACACCTCCTGCATTGTTCACCATATTCTATAAGGTACTGTCACTTCTACCAGCCATACACCTCCAGCATTGTCCACCATATTCTATAGGGTACTGTCACTACTACCAGCCCTACACCTCCTGCATTGTCCACCATATTCTATAGGGTACTGTCACTTCTACCAGCCCTACACCTCCTGCATTGTTCACCATATTCTATAGGGTACTGTCACTTCTACCAGCCCTACACCTCCTGCATTGTTCACCATATTCTATAGGGTACTGTCACTACTACCAGCCCTACACCTCTTGCATTGTCCACCATATTCTATAGGGTACTGTCACTACTACCAGCCCTACACCTCCTGCATTGTCCACCATATTCTATAGTATATTATCACTACTACCAGCCTTACACCTCCTGCATTGTCCACCATATTCTATAGTATATTATCACTACTACCAGCCCTACACCTCCTGCATTGTCCATCAATCTATAGGGTACTGGTCACTACTACCAGCCCTACACCTCCTGCATTGTCCACCATATTCTATAGTATATTGTCACTACTACCAGCCCTACACCTCCTGCATTGTCCACCATATTCTATAGTATATTGTCACTACTACCAGCCCTACACCTCCTGCATTGTCCACCATATTCTATAGAGTACTATCACTACTACCAGCCTTACACCTCCTGCATTGTCCACCATATTCTATAGTATATTGTCACTACTACCAGCCCTACACCTCCTGCATTGTCCACCATATTCTATAGGGTACTGTCACTACTACTCGCCATATAGAGCCACAGATCGGTGTTGTCCAACATCTTCAATACTGTTCTGCTGCCGCCACTACAACCCCTAGGTATGCTGTCACTATTATAAGCCCTATAGAGTTGCAGAGTTCCTGCCTTGCCAATCATGTTTAACAGTGTACTGCCGCTACTATTACAACTACTACCCCTAGAAAGCCGCACATCTTCTGCCTTGTCCATTAATTCTCCATACTGTACTACAACTCATGCTCTATACTCCCCTAAATATGACATCACTACCACTATGCATCACTTGTGTACTATTTTCTATACTGTACTACTACCCCTACCCAGCCGCACATCTCCTGCCTCCATCACATTTTATAATGTACTACCACCCCTACCCAGCCGCACATCTCCTGCCTCCATCATGTTTTATACTGTACTACCACCCCATCCAGCCGCACATCTCCTGCCTCCATTACCTTTTATACTGTACTACCACCCCTACCCAGCCGCACATCTCCTGCCTCCATCATGTTTTATACTGTACTACCACCCCTACCCAGCCGCACATCTCCTGCCTCCATCATGTTTTATACTGTACTACCACCCCATCCAGCCGCACATCTCCTGCCTCCATTACGTTTTATAATGTACTACCACCCCTACCCAGCCGCACATCTCCTGCCTCCATCATGTTTTATACTGTACTACCACCCCTACCCAGCCGCACATCTCCTGCCTCCATCACATTTTATAATGTACTACCACCCCTACCCAGCCGCACATCTCCTGCCTCCATCATGTTTTATACTGTACTACCACCCCTACCCAGCCGCACATCTCCTGCCTCCATCATGTTTTATACTGTACTACCACCCCATCCAGCCGCACATCTCCTGCCTCCATTACGTTTTATAATGTACTACCACCCCTACCCAGCCGCACATCTCCTGCCTCCATCATGTTTTATACTGTACTACCACCCCTACCCAGCCGCACATCTCCTGCCTCCATTACCTTTTATACTGTACTACCACCCCTACCCAGCCGCACATCTCCTGCCTCCATCATGTTTTATACTGTACTACCACCCCTACCCAGCCGCACATCTCCTGCCTCCATCATGTTTTATACTGTACTACCACCCCATCCAGCCGCACATCTCCTGCCTCCATTACGTTTTATACTGTACTACCACCCCTACCCAGCCGCACATCTCCTGCCTCCATCATGTTTTATACTGTACTACCACCCCTACCCAGCCGCACATCTCCTGCCTCCATCACATTTTATAATGTACTACCACCCCTACCCAGCCGCACATCTCCTGCCTCCATCATGTTTTATACTGTACTACCACCCCTACCCAGCCGCACATCTCCTGCCTCCATCATGTTTTATACTGTACTACCACCCCATCCAGCCGCACATCTCCTGCCTCCATTACGTTTTATAATGTACTACCACCCCTACCCAGCCGCACATCTCCTGCCTCCATCATGTTTTATACTGTACTACCACCCCTACCCAGCCGCACATCTCCTGCCTCCATTACCTTTTATACTGTACTACCACCCCTACCCAGCCGCACATCTCCTGCCTCCATCATGTTTTATACTGTACTACCACCCCTACCCAGCCGCACATCTCCTGCCTCCATCATGTTTTATACTGTACTACCACCCCATCCAGCCGCACATCTCCTGCCTCCATTACGTTTTATAATGTACTACCACCCCTACCCAGCCGCACATCTCCTGCCTCCATCATGTTTTATACTGTACTACCACCCCTACCCAGCCGCACATCTCCTGCCTCCATCATGTTTTATAATGTACTACCACCCCTACCCAGCCGCACATCTCCTGCCTCCATCATGTTTTATACTGTACTACCACCCCTACCCAGCCGCACATCTCCTGCCTCCATCATGTTTTATACTGTACTACCACCCCATCCAGCCGCACATCTCCTGCCTCCATCACGTGTTATACGATATTATTGTTACTATTAGCCGCACACCTCCTGCCTCCATCACGTGTTATACGATATTATTGTTACTATTAGCCGCACATCTCCTGCCTCCATCACGTGTTATACGATATTATTGTTACTATTAGCCGCACATCTCCTGCCTCCATCACGTGTTATACGATATTATTGCTGTTACTATTAGCCGCACACCTCCTGCCTCCATCACGTGTTATACGATATTATTGCTGTTACTATTAGCCGCACATCTCCTGCCTCCATCACGTGTTATACGATATTATTGCTGTTACTATTAGCCGCACATCTCCTGCCTCCATCACGTGTTATACGATATTATTGCTGTTACTATTAGCCGCACATCTCCTGCCTCCATCACGTGTTATACGATATTATTGCTGTTACTATTAGCCGCACACCTCCTGCCTCCATCACGTGTTATACGATATTATTATTGTTACTATTAGCCGCACATCTCCTGCCTCCATCACGTGTTATACGATATTATTGTTACTATTAGCCGCACATCTCCTGCCTCCATCACGTGTTATACGATATTATTGCTGTTACTATTAGCCGTACACACCTGCACTTGCTCAGGGTCTGACACACAATGTGAATAGCTCTTGTGCACTCCTATATATCACATCACACAGGCCATTCTAGCCATGATAAGCACCAGCAGCAGACCACCCGGGTACACAGCTGATGGGACCCCCACCCATTGCTATATATAAGGGATACGTAGCACCTGTCAAAATTTTAGCTGCAAAGTAACACAGCCTGCAAGGAGGTACACAGGTATCACCCCCTGCCCCCAATATACTGCGGTCAGACCCCCACGATCAGCGAGTGATGGCGGATCCTAGTGATACATCACCGGCTAATACTGGAAAATCCCTTTAATAAAGGCGCAAATCAGGCAGCAAACAGTAAGGCTTGTGCCCCATCCAGTACAACCTGCAATACTTACATAACCTGATAAGGATTAATGTAGCCACATAAAAATGTTATTGCCTTTATATGCTATAGTAAAAAATGCTACAAAAAAAAAATTATATATATATATATATATATATATATATATATATATATATATATATATATATATATATATATATATATATATATCCAGATGCTGGCAAACGGGTGAGACATCTCCAGCAGTCCGGGGGCCATATGGATGTAAGCGGGAGAACAGGCACAGCATGGTAGTCAGTACCGCCCGGCGATTATACCGATCCCCCCATGCCATCAGGAGGATGGGCGTGCTGCTCCTACCTGTAGCGGCTCCGGCTCACACTGATCCCTGCTGCCCGGACTCGGAGCGGACGTTACAGCGCACAGCACTCAGTCACCGGAGGATTCTACGCTGGGAACATTTGAAAATTGCGCTTCCGATGGTCTCAGCCAATCAGATCTCAGTAACGCCGAGAGTACGGCTTGGAGTGGGGACGCAGAGGAGCTGATTGGTCGGCGGATGACACTTCGTTCCGGATTGGACAGTCTGTGCATCACGTGGTCATGTTTAAACTACAGAAACTTTTATTCTCTCGGATTCCTGGCGGATGCCGATGTCACGTGTGCCGCAGAGGCCCCGCCCACCAGACTGTGACGTTGCTTTGCGGCTTATTATGAAAACAAGGTTGCGCTGTGTAGGGTGGGTGCGGTAGAGCGGAGTACGTTACCCAATAAGAGTCCTACCCCTGGTGTCTATGCAGTAACAACACAGCCCACCAGTGTCCAAAGTCCCTGACAGCCTATGGGAAATTGGTATTTCAGCCAAAAAAAGTTCTTTCATATCAACTGGTGCCAGAGATTTGTAATGTATTTCTATAAAAAAAAAATCTCCTGTCTTCCAGTACCTATCAGCTGCTGTATGTCCTGCAGGAAGTGGAGTATGCTTTACAGTCTGGAGAGGTTTTCTATGGGGATTTGCTGCTGCTCTGGACAGTTCCTGACAAGGACAGAGGTGGCAGCAGAGAGCACTGTGTCAGACAGGAAAGATTACGCCACTTCCTGCAGGACATACAGAAGATGAGAAATCACTGGTCCAGTGATTTCCTGTGGGCTTTGGACTTATCTCTGCTTCCCCGAGTTGACAGGTTCCCTTTAAAAAAAAGAAACCTTTTTTAATAAAAAAATAAAATACTTCTAGTCTGATAATCTTGCAGCCCCTTTATCCTTTGGTCTATGGGGCTGAGGTGTGAGGTGTCCCTTTTTTTTGCATCATGATCTGTATTTTTTATTAGTATCTTGCTTGCGTATATGCGACTTTCTCATCACCTTTTATTCAACTTTTTCGGGATTTGATTTAACCAAAAATCTACAATTTTGCACTTTAGCCGTCTTACCGAGCGAGATCGGGAATGGGGTATTTGATAGTTCGGGCGATTACGCATGCAGCAATAGTTAATATGTTTTTTTTATCTGGTTTATATTTTTTGTACTGCATTGATCTATGTAACTGGCTGCTAAAGGCGGCCTCTAGTGATGGCCGAGCTGGGAGCAGCGTCATTACGTTACTTAGACCGGGCCTGGTAAGTATAACAGGTCAGTTTCTGAGAAGCCGATCTGCCACTAGACCATTGAGTTGCATTTTAAATGGTTAAAGTGTCGCATCTGAATAGAACAACGCGGGCACGGGGATGCCAGTGCCACAGGCCTTTTTTGTGACCCACGGCTCGGTTTCTGTACATGGCACCGGTCTATTACTGAGCACCGGATGGGGGTGAAGCACTGGACCGGCCTGTCCCCAGTGGGAGGGAACCCCCATTGATTCTAATGGAGCCACATCACAGAGGTGAGGGGGTTTCGTCACACTGTGGGGGCGGGCCAGCCCACCTCCAGTGCTTCACCCCTGGCCGGTGCTTAGTAATAGACCCTTAAAGTAAATGTGCCTGATTGTACATTCGCTTTATGAAAAATGCATTTTTGTACTCTGCTATGTGAATAAACTCTTGCGGCTACCGGATGTTGTGATGAGATGTAAATTGGCCACTACTTGGGATTGGTGACCTTCTAGTGTGCATCCCATCTGACTAAAGCCCCTATTACATGGAACGATTAGTGGCTGATATCGGCCGTAATGGCCGATAATCATCCTGTGTAATAGAAGGCAACGATCAGCCGACATTACTAATGTCGGCTGATCTTTGCTGTCGTTTGTCTTTCAACCATGTTGAAAGACAAAGGACTTTGATAGCAGCAGACCAACGGTATCCCCTATGGGCTGCCCGAGTGCTCGTTTACTCCTCAATATCTTATCTGCTGCTGTTGGATCCTTCATATCATCGCTATGTCTGTGCGACATGGCAAAAGTTTTATTTAAGTGACAGTAACTCTTATAAATTCACGGTGCAGGTTCCTGCAAGGAGCAGGTCTTTCCCCGATGGTCAGAGACAGCTGGAAACCCTGAAGAAAAGGTAGTAGCCGTATTTAAAGGGGTAGTGCGGCGCTCAGCAATTATTCACAGAATAACACACATTACAAAGTTATACAACTTTGTAATGTATGTTATGTCTGTGAATCGCCCCCTTCCCGTGTCCCCCCACCCCCGCACATGTACCTGGAAGTGTGATGCGCTATACATTACCTGATCCGTGTCGCACCACACTTCCGGGTACACGTGCGGGTGTGTGGGGACACGGGAAGGGGGCGATTCACAGACATAACATACATTACAAAGTTGTATAACTTTGTAATGTGTGTTATTCTGTGAATAATTGCTGAGCGCCGCACTACCCCTTTAACCTTTTCTGTCGTCTCCATTTCAGCTTACACAGCATTGACCAGACTCAGCAACAATGCCCCAGTATGGCACTGCTGTAGGGTTTTAGCAGACCTCTGCTTTCACTGGAGAGGCTTGGTTTTCTTGTAACTGAGGATATTAAAGTGACTGTACCACCAGGCCCAGGCAGAAGCACTGGAGGTGCGCCGACCCACCCTTAGTGGGAGGAAACCCCCGCCCCTCTATGATAGGGTTCCATTGATTCTGATGGAGTCACGTCATGGAGGGGCTTGGGTTTCTTCCCACTGGGGGTGGGTCAGCCCGCCTCCAGTGCTTCAACCTGGGCCTGGTGGTACAGTCACTTTAAAGAGGAACTACCAGCAGGTTAGACAAATCTAGCCTTATATCCCCCTATTGCACATCGGACGCTGAGGATGAAGTTTCTTAACTTCATCCTCAGCGTCTCCTGTGCTATAGGGAGCTATCAGACTAGATTCAGTTACCTGCTGGTAGTTCCTCTTTAATGCTACAGGGGTCTTGGGCAGGGCCACTTTAACCAGAGGGCACATGGTGCACGTGCATCGGGCTCACTGGTTAAAGGGCCCCCCGAGCAGGCCGGCCGTTGCTGTGTTTCGACCAGTGCAGTCGCACAGGGCTCCGGCCACCAGCCTGTCGGGGGGAGCGCCATGGATGGGTAATCTACTTACCCATCCATAGTGCCCCCTAGAGGCCCCCCCCCCCATCCACCGCTGCCCGTTCGCCCATGATACTGACAGAGAGAGAGCCATTGGCTCCCTCCCTGTCAGTCACTCTTGTGGCCGCACTCTCCCTCTGGTGTCGGAGCCGAGTGACGTTACTGGGCCCCGGCACCAGGGTAAGGGGAGTGCGGCCACAAGAAAAGAGGAACGCGTGGACCCAGGTGAGTACAATTGTTTTTTTTGTTAATGTTATATTGGAGGGGGAGCGCACAGCAAAGGGGCTATATACTGGGGATGAGCACAGCAAGGGGGCTATATACTGGGGGAGAGCACAGCAAGGGGGCTATATACTGGGGGAGAGCACAGCAAGGGGGCTATATACTGGGGGAGAGCACAGAAAGGGGGCTATATACTGAGGGAGAGCACAGCATGGGGGCTAAATACTGGTGGCGAGCACAGCATGGGGGCTATATACTGTGGGAGAGCACAGCACAGGGGCTATATACTTGGGGAGAGCACAGAAAGGGGGCTATATACTGGGGGAGAGCACAGCAAGGGGGCTATATACTGGGGGAGAACACAGAAAGGGGACTATATACTGGGGGAGAGCACAGCAAGGGGGCTATATACTGGGGGAGAGCATAGCATGGGGGCTATATACTGGGGGAGAGCACAGCAAGGGGGCTATATACTATTTGGGAGAAAACAGGGGGGCTATATACTATTGGGGGAGACCACAGCAAGGGGGCTATATAGTATTGGGGAAGACTGCGGGGTGTCCATATACTATTGGGGGAGAGCGCAGGGTGTCTATATACTATTGGGGGAGAGCACAGGGGGCTATATACTATTGGAGAGATCACAGGGGGCCTATATACTATCGGAGAGATCACAGGGGTCTATATACTATTGAGGGAGAGCGCAGGGTGTCTATATACTATTGGGGAGAGAACGGGGGGGGGGGGGGGTAGAGGACAGGAGAACACTGGGTGTGTGGACAGGTAATGTATACAGTTTATTGATATTTTTATACACAGTTATTAGCTGTCGGACACGCATCGCTATTACATCGTTGTCATCGGCTGATGTCTCAATAATGGTCCATTTATCGCTCTGTGACATGGAGTGACACTTTAATGACGGAGCCCATTTAAGAGGTTTAATTAACATTTTGAGCACATACTGTAGCTTTTCTTCCAGACAAAGGGTCACACTTGTACTCAGTATGTGTGTGCTATTGCAGCAAAGCTTCATGGAAAGGAATGGAACCGAGTTGTAATACCACAAATAACCTAAGGAAAAGTGTGGCGCTGTTTTTGGAAGAAAGCAGCTGTGTTTTTCTAACCTTGGATCATGTCTTTAAAAGTTGTCCCCTGCCCACAGGATAGGGGGATCAAAAGCTAATGGGTGGAGGCCATCACAAAAAGGGGGTTACCCTCCTTACCCCCCCATGGCCAAAACCTAGATTGAACGCTACAGTCACTGTCCGTGGGACTTATGGTGTGTTTACACAGGCAGATTTATTTGACAGATTTTGGAAGCCAGAGCCAGGAATGGATTTGAAAAAAGAAGAAATCTCAGTCTTTCCTTTATTACTGGTTCTCTGTTTATAGTCTGTTCCTGGCTTTGGCTTCAAAAATCTGTCAGATAAAAAAAATATTGTCAGAGATTTGGAAATTACTTCTATTAAAAAATATGGTCTTTCAGTACTTATCAGCTGCTGTATGTCCTGCAGGAAGTGGTGTACTCTTTCCAGTCTGGAGAGCAAGAGAGGGCTTCTATGGGGATTTGCTGCTGCTGTGGACAGTTCCTGACACGGACAGAGGTGGCAGCAGAGAGCACTGTGTCAGACTGGAGCCAATACTACATTTGCTGCTGGACATACAGCAGCTGATAAGTACTAAAAGATTTGAGATTTTTTTTCTATTAGATAAGGGTGGTCGGGGAAAAGTTGTGGGTCACTATTTAGCAGTTTGTTTCTGAGCTGGAAGAGTCCATTGTGTGGGGGGAGATCTGTGCTGGTCTCTTCCTGGATGCTGGATGACTGTATATGAGCAGCAGTGTAATATGAATATATCCTGTGTAATATAGAGGAGGAGGAGACATAAGTAGTGTAGCAGTAACCTCTGTCCTCAATGTGGTGTTTTTCTTCAGTGTTCTATGGCTGCAGCAGGCTGTGTGTGTGTGTGTGTGTGTGTGTGCGTGCTATGGCTGCAGCAGGCTGTGTGTGTGTGTGCTATGGCTGCAGCAGGCTGTGTGTGTGTGCGTGCTATGGCTGTAGCAGGCTGTGTGTATGTGTGCTATTGCTTCAGCAGGCTGTGTGTGTATGCTATGGCTGCAGCAGGCTGTGTGTGTGTATGTGTGCTATGGCTGCAGCAGGCTGTGTGTGTGTGCTATGGCTGCAGCAGGCTGGGTGTGTATGCTATGGCTGCAGCAGGCTGTGTGTGTGTGTGTGTGTGTGTGTGTGTGTGTGCATGCTACAGCCGCAGCAGGCTGTGTGTGTGTGTATATAATATGGCTGCAGCAGGCTGTGTGTGTGTATGCTATGGCTGCAGCAGGCTGTGTATGTGTGTGTATGCTATAGCCGCAGCAGGCTGTGTGTGTATGCTATGACTGCAGCTGTGTGTGTGTGTATGCTATGGCTGCAGCAGGCTGTGTGTATGTGTTCTATGGCTGCAGCAGGTTGTGTGTGTGTGTGTGTATGCTATGGCTGCAGCAGGCTGTGTGTTTGTGTGTGTGTGTATGCTATAACCGCAGAAGGCTGTGTGTGTATGCTATAGCCGCAGCAGGCTGTGTGTGTATGCTATAGCTGTGGCAGGCTTTGTGTGTATGCTATGACTGCAGCTGTGTGTGTGTGTGTGCTATGGCTGCAGCAGGCTGTGTGTGTGTATGCTATGGCTGCAGCAGGCTGTGTGCATGTGCTATGGCTGCAGCAGGCTGTGTGTGTATGCTATAGCTGTGGCAGGCTTTGTGTGTATGCTATGACTGCAGCTGTGTGTGTGTGTGTGCTATGGCTGCAGCAGGCTGTGTGTGTGTATGCTATGGCTGCAGCAGGCTGTGTGCATGTGCTATGGCTGCAGCAGGCTGTGTGTGTATGCTATAGCTGTGGCAGGCTTTGTGTGTATGCTATGACTGCAGCTGTGTGTGTGTGTGCTATGGCTGCAGCAGGCTGTGTGTGTGTATGCTATGGCTGCAGCAGGCTGTGTGTGTGTGCTATGGCTTCAGCAGGCTGTGTGTGTGTATGCTATGGCTGCAGCAGGCTGTGTGTGTGTATGCTATGGCTGCATCAGGCTGTGTGTATGTGTGCTATGGCTGCAGCAGGCTGTGTGTATGTGTGCTATGGCTGCAGCAGGCTGTGTGTGTATGCTATGGCTGCAGCAGGCTGTGTGTATGTGTGCTATGGCTGCAGCAGGTTGTGTGTGTGTGTGTGTATGCTATGGCTGCAGCAGGCTGTGTGTTTGTGTGTGTGTGTATGCTATAACCTCAGAAGGCTGTGTGTGTATGCTATAGCCGCAGCAGGCTGTGTGTGTATGCTATAGCTGTGGCAGGCTTTGTGTGTATGCTATGACTGCAGCTGTGTGTGTGTGTGTGCTATGACTGCAGCAGGCTGTGTGTGTATGCTATGGCTGCAGCAGGCTGTGTGCATGTGCTATGGCTGCAGCAGGCTGTGTGTGTATGCTATAGCTGTGGCAGGCTTTGTGTGTATGCTATGACTGCAGCTGTGTGTGTGTGTGTGCTATGGCTGCAGCAGGCTGTGTGTGTGTATGCTATGGCTGCAGCAGGCTGTGTGTGTGTGCTATGGCTTCAGCAGGCTGTGTGTGTGTATGCTATGGCTGCAGCAGGCTGTGTGTGTGTATGCTATGGCTGCATCAGGCTGTGTGTATGTGTGCTATGGCTGCAGCAGGCTGTGTGTATGTGTGCTATGGCTGCAGCAGGCTGTGTGTGTATGCTATGGCTGCAGCAGGTTGTGTGTGTATGCTATTGCTGCAGCAGGCTGTGTGTGTGTGTGTATGCTATGGCTGCAGCAGGTTGTGTATGTGTGTGTGCTATGGCTGCAGCAGGTTGTGTATGTGTGTGTGTGCGCTATGGCTGCAGCAGGCTGTGTGTATGTGTGTGTGCTATGGCTGCAGCAGGCTGTGTGTATGTGTGTTATGGCTGCAGCAGGCTGTGTGTGTGTGTGTGTGTGTGTGTGCGCGCTATGGCTGCAGCAGGCTGTGCGTGTGCGTGCTATGGCTGCAGCAGGCTGTGTGTGTGCGTGCTATGGCTGCAGCAAGCTGTGTCTGTGTGTGTGTATGCTATGGCTGCAGCAGGCTGTGTGTGTATGCTATAGCCGCAGCAGGCTGTGTGTGTATGCTATGACTGCAGCTGTGTGTGTGTGTATGATATGGCTGCAGCAGGCTGTGTGTATGTGTGCTATGGCTTCAGCAGGCTGTGTGTGTGTGTGTGTGTGTGTGTATGCTATGGCTGCAGCAGGCTGTGTGTGTGTATGCTATAGCCGCAGCAGGCTGTGTGTGTATGCTATGACTGTAGCTGTGTGTATGTGTGCTATGGCTGAAGCAGGCTGTGTGTGTGTGCTATGTCTTCAGCAGGCTGTGTGTGTGTGTGTGTGTATGCTATGGCTGCAGCAGGCTGTGTGTATGTGTGCTATGGCTGCAGCAGGCTGTCTGTGTATGCTATGGCTGCAGCAGGTTGTGTGTGTGTTATGGCTGCAGCAGGTTGTGTGTGCTATGGCTGCAGCAGGCTGTATGTGCGTGCTATGGCTGCAGCAGGCTGTGTGTGTGTGTGTGTGCTATGGCTGCAGCAGGCTGTGTGTGTATGTGTGTTATGGCTGCAGCAGGCTGGGTGTGTGTGCTATGAATGCAGCAAGCTGTGTGTGTGTATGTGCTATGGTGTGCCCCCACACCTACAGTGACCCCTCTATATCACTATATGTGACCCCTCTCTATATCACTATGTGTAACCCCCTGTATATATCTATGTGTGGCCCCCTGTATATCACTGTATATCACTCTGACAGGCTCCCAACCCCCCGCTAGAGCACCTTATACATACCTGATCGCGCCGGGTCCCGCTTCTTGAGACGGTCGGGTGACGGAGAAGATCGGACCCGGCGCGATCAGGTACGTATAAGGCGCTCTAGCGGGGGGTCGGGAGCCTGTCACCCTGACACGGGGGGTGACAGGTTCCCTTTAAGTATGGTGACTATTTAGTTAGAAACATAGAAGACTGTCATCAGGAAAAGATCACCTGCTCCATCTAGTCTAGTTGTGAGTAGTTCAGGACATGGAGGCTGGAGACTGGCTGCATCCACTGCACACACAGGAGAAGCTGCTTTATATACAGTATTCCTATATTCCCTCAGAAGTCGCCCCAGGATCATGTAGGACATTAGGGAGAAGCTGCTGAGCCTGGTATAGGACCGGCCAGGAGTCGGAGTCGGCCCTGATAAAATTCAGGAGTTGGAGCTGCGGTTACCGACCCCACAGCCCTGCTTTAAATGCCCCATTGAGAATGAAAGGTGGTTGCGCATGCGCGTTGCAGCTCCGTTTACTTGGTTGACAGCGTCTGTTCGCCTATCCTAGTGTCCCAAACCTGTTGCAAAACTACAACTCCCAGCATGCCTGAGTGGTCGTTTTGCAGCAGAGCCATAGTTTGAGGAGCCTTCCCTATTCTGTGGGTAGGCTGCACGTTTGCTCCATGATATTAGGCTGTAATAAGGTATGTGTAAGCGGTAACGAGCACACGGCCGCTCCTCCGTCCGCAGGGAGTGACGGGGCCGGGCTGGGTGTGAGGGGAGGCGGCTGACAGGCCGGTGCCGGTGACTAATCCCCGCGCTCCCCCTCCCTCCTATAAGACACGTGGAGGCCGCCGCATCCTCCTGTCCTGCCGGCTCCGCCATCTCTCGGTGAGTGATGGTAGCACAGGCCTCAGCAGGGCCTCAGTCCCCGGGCTCACGTAGCGCGCCCCCCGCCAGCCCCTCCGGTAGTGCGGCCCCGCAGTCAGGACAGGCCGGGGATCGGGCGGCGGTGTGACAGGTGCCGGGCTGTGGGCAGGCGGGAGGCCGGGCCTGTGTGCTGTGAGGAGGCGGGCTCGGGGTGACGGGAGGAGGGCCCTGGGCACGGCGGCCGCCCTCTCCCCTCTGCTCCCGGTGCCGGGCCATGTTACACGGCTCCAGCCGCCGCCTCCTCCTGCTCCTGTCCGCCAGCCGCCTCCGGGGGTCCCGATCACCTACAGCCGGGTAAGAGGGAGGGAAGAGCGGCCGCCAGCGACTCCTCCAGCCGCCCGCACTGCCCCCGGTATGTTGTGTGCGGGAAGTCGTGAGTCAGCAGCCGCAGGGTGCCAGTGTGAACGGGTGCTGCGGCTTCTGTGCGCCTAACAGGTCTGAGAGACCCCGAGATATGAGGTGCAGGATACAGTCTATAGGAGACCCCCATATATATGAGGTGTGGGATACAGTCTATAGGAGACCCCCATATATATGAGGTGCAGGATACAGTCTATAGGAGACCCCCATATATATGAGGTGTGGGATATAGTATATAGGAGACCCCCATATATATGAGGTGCAGGATACAGTCTATAGGAGACCCCCATATATATGAGGTGTGGGATATAGTATATAGGAGACCCCCATATATATGAGGTGTGGGATACAGTATAGGAGACCCCTATATATATATGAGGTGTGGGATATAGTATATAGGAGACCCCCATATATATGAGGTGTGGGATACAGTATAGGAGACCCATATATATATATGTATATATATATATATATATATATATATATATATATATATATATATATATATATGGGTCTCCTATACTGTATCCCACACCTCATATATATGGGGGTCTCCTATATACTATATCCCACACCTCATATATATGGGGGTCTCCTATAGACTGTATCCTGCACCTCATATATATGGGGGTCTCCTATAGACTGTATCCCACACTATATATATATATATATATATATATATATATGGGTCTCCTATACTGTACTGTATCCCACACCTCATATATATATATATATATATATATATATATATATATATATATATATATATATATATATATGGGGGTCTCCTATAGACTATATCCCACACCTCTATATATATATATCTGGGGGTCTCCTATACTGTATCCCACACCTCATATATATCTGGGGGTCTCCTATAGACTGTATCCCACACCTCATATATCTGGGGGTCTCCTATACTGTATCCCACACCTCATATATATATGAGGTGTGGGATACAGTATAGGAGACCCCCAGATATATGAGGTGTGGGATACAGTCTATAGGAGACCCCCAGATATATATGAGGTGTGGGATACAGTATAGGAGACCCCCAGATAGACTATATCCCACACCTCTATATATATATATCTGGGGGTCTCCTATACTGTATCCCACACCTCATATATATCTGGGGGTCTCCTATAGACTGTATCCCACACCTCATATATATCTGGGGGTCTCCTATACTGTATCCCACACCTCATATATATATGAGGTGTGGGATACAGTATAGGAGACCCCCAGATATATGAGGTGTGGGATACAGTCTATAGGAGACCCCCAGATATATATGAGGTGTGGGATACAGTATAGGAGACCCCCAGATATATATATATAGAGGTGTGGGATATAGTCTATAGGAGACCCCCATATATATATATATATATATATATATATATATATATATATATATATATATATATATATATGGTGTGGGATACAGTACAGTATAGGAGACCCATATATATATATATATATATATATATATATATATGGGTCTCCTATACTGTACTGTATCCCACACCATATATATATATATATATATATATATATATATATATATATATATATATATGGGGGTCTCCTATAGACTATATCCCACACCTCTATATATATATATATCTGGGGGTCTCCTATACTGTATCCCACACCTCATATATATCTGGGGGTCTCCTATAGACTGTATCCCACACCTCATATATCTGGGGGTCTCCTATACTGTATCCCACACCTCATATATATATGAGGTGTGGGATACAGTATAGGAGACCCCCAGATATATATGAGGTGTGGGATACAGTCTATAGGAGACCCCCAGATATATATGAGGTGTGGGATACAGTATAGGAGACCCCCAGATAGACTATATCCCACACCTCTATATATATATATCTGGGGGTCTCCTATACTGTATCCCACACCTCATATATATCTGGGGGTCTCCTATAGACTGTATCCCACACCTCATATATCTGGGGGTCTCCTATACTGTATCCCACACCTCATATATATATGAGGTGTGGGATACAGTATAGGAGACCCCCAGATATATGAGGTGTGGGATACAGTCTATAGGAGACCCCCAGATATATATGAGGTGTGGGATACAGTATAGGAGACCCCCAGATATATATATATAGAGGTGTGGGATATAGTCTATAGGAGACCCCCATATATATATATATATATATATATATATATATATATATATATATATATATATATATATATATATATATATATATATATATATATATATGGTGTGGGATACAGTACAGTATAGGAGACCCATATATATATATATATATATATATATATATATGGGTCTCCTATACTGTACTGTATCCCACACCATATATATATATATATATATATATATATATATATATATATATATATATATATATATATATATATATATAGGGGTCTCCTATAGACTATATCCCACACCTCTATATATATATATATCTGGGGGTCTCCTATACTGTATCCCACACCTCATATATATCTGGGGGTCTCCTATAGACTGTATCCCACACCTCATATATCTGGGGGTCTCCTATACTGTATCCCACACCTCATATATATATGAGGTGTGGGATACAGTATAGGAGACCCCCAGATATATATGAGGTGTGGGATACAGTCTATAGGAGACCCCCAGATATATATGAGGTGTGGGATACAGTATAGGAGACCCCCAGATATATATATATAGAGGTGTGGGATATAGTCTATCTGGGGGTCTCCTATACTGTATCCCACACCTCATATATATCTGGGGGTCTCCTATAGACTGTATCCCACACCTCATATATCTGGGGGTCTCCTATACTGTATCCCACACCTCATATATATATGAGGTGTGGGATACAGTATAGGAGACCCCCAGATATATGAGGTGTGGGATACAGTCTATAGGAGACCCCCAGATATATATGAGGTGTGGGATACAGTATAGGAGACCCCCAGATAGACTATATCCCACACCTCTATATATATATATCTGGGGGTCTCCTATACTGTATCCCACACCTCATATATATCTGGGGGTCTCCTATAGACTGTATCCCACACCTCATATATCTGGGGGTCTCCTATACTGTATCCCACACCTCATATATATATGAGGTGTGGGATACAGTATAGGAGACCCCCAGATATATGAGGTGTGGGATACAGTCTATAGGAGACCCCCAGATATATATGAGGTGTGGGATACAGTATAGGAGACCCCCAGATAGACTATATCCCACACCTCTATATATATATATCTGGGGGTCTCCTATACTGTATCCCACACCTCATATATATCTGGGGGTCTCCTATAGACTGTATCCCACACCTCATATATATCTGGGGGTCTCCTATACTGTATCCCACACCTCATATATATATGAGGTGTGGGATACAGTATAGGAGACCCCCAGATATATGAGGTGTGGGATACAGTCTATAGGAGACCCCCAGATATATATGAGGTGTGGGATACAGTATAGGAGACCCCCAGATATATATATATATAGAGGTGTGGGATATAGTCTATAGGAGACCCCCATATATATATATATATATATATATATATATATATATATATATATATATATATATATATATATATATATATATATATATATATGGTGTGGGATACAGTACAGTATAGGAGACCCATATATATATATATATATATATATATATATATATATGGGTCTCCTATACTGTACTGTATCCCACACCATATATATATATATATATATATATATATATATATATATATATATATATATATATATATATATATATATATATGGGGGTCTCCTATAGACTATATCCCACACCTCTATATATATAATATATCTGGGGGTCTCCTATACTGTATCCCACACCTCATATATATCTGGGGGTCTCCTATAGACTGTATCCCACACCTCATATATCTGGGGGTCTCCTATACTGTATCCCACACCTCATATATATATGAGGTGTGGGATACAGTATAGGAGACCCCCAGATATATATGAGGTGTGGGATACAGTCTATAGGAGACCCCCAGATATATATGAGGTGTGGGATACAGTATAGGAGACCCCCAGATAGACTATATCCCACACCTCTATATATATATCTGGGGGTCTCCTATACTGTATCCCACACCTCATATATATCTGGGGGTCTCCTATAGACTGTATCCCACACCTCATATATCTGGGGGTCTCCTATACTGTATCCCACACCTCATATATATATGAGGTGTGGGATACAGTATAGGAGACCCCCAGATATATGAGGTGTGGGATACAGTCTATAGGAGACCCCCAGATATATATGAGGTGTGGGATACAGTATAGGAGACCCCCAGATATATATATATAGAGGTGTGGGATATAGTCTATAGGAGACCCCCATATATATATATATATATATATATATATATATATATATATATATATATATATATATATATATATATATATATATGGTGTGGGATACAGTACAGTATAGGAGACCCATATATATATATATATATATATATATATGGGTCTCCTATACTGTACTGTATCCCACACCATATATATATATATATATATATATATATATATATATATATATATATATATATAGGGGTCTCCTATAGACTATATCCCACACCTCTATATATATATATATCTGGGGGTCTCCTATACTGTATCCCACACCTCATATATATCTGGGGGTCTCCTATAGACTGTATCCCACACCTCATATATCTGGGGGTCTCCTATACTGTATCCCACACCTCATATATATATGAGGTGTGGGATACAGTATAGGAGACCCCCAGATATATATGAGGTGTGGGATACAGTCTATAGGAGACCCCCAGATATATATGAGGTGTGGGATACAGTATAGGAGACCCCCAGATATATATATATAGAGGTGTGGGATATAGTCTATCTGGGGGTCTCCTATACTGTATCCCACACCTCATATATATCTGGGGGTCTCCTATAGACTGTATCCCACACCTCATATATCTGGGGGTCTCCTATACTGTATCCCACACCTCATATATATATGAGGTGTGGGATACAGTATAGGAGACCCCCAGATATATGAGGTGTGGGATACAGTCTATAGGAGACCCCCAGATATATATGAGGTGTGGGATACAGTATAGGAGACCCCCAGATAGACTATATCCCACACCTCTATATATATATATCTGGGGGTCTCCTATACTGTATCCCACACCTCATATATATCTGGGGGTCTCCTATAGACTGTATCCCACACCTCATATATCTGGGGTCTCCTATACTGTATCCCACACCTCATATATATATGAGGTGTGGGATACAGTATAGGAGACCCCCAGATATATGAGGTGTGGGATACAGTCTATAGGAGACCCCAGATATATATGAGGTGTGGGATACAGTATAGGAGACCCCAGATAGACTATATCCCACACCTCTATATATATATATCTGGGGGTCTCCTATACTGTATCCCACACCTCATATATATCTGGGGGTCTCCTATAGACTGTATCCCACACCTCATATATATCTGGGGGTCTCCTATACTGTATCCCACACCTCATATATATATGAGGTGTGGGATACAGTATAGGAGACCCCCAGATATATGAGGTGTGGGATACAGTCTATAGGAGACCCCCAGATATATATGAGGTGTGGGATACAGTATAGGAGACCCCCAGATATATATATATATAGAGGTGTGGGATATAGTCTATAGGAGACCCCCATATATATATATATATATATATATATATATAATATATATAATATATATATATATATATATATATATATGGTGTGGGATACAGTACAGTATAGGAGACCCATATATATATATATATATATATATATATATATATATATATATATATATATATATATATATATATATATATAATATATATATATATAGTGTGGGATACAGTCTATAGGAGACCCCCATATATATGAGGTGTGGGTTATAGTCTATAGGAGACCCCAGATATATATGAGGTGTGGGTTATAGTCTATAGGAGACCCCAGATATATATGAGGTGTGGGATACAGTATAGGAGACCCCCATATATATGAGGTGTGGGATACAGTCTATAGGAGACCCCCAGATATATATGAGGTGTGGGATACAGTATAGGAGACCCCCAGATATATATGAGGTGTGGGATACAGTATAGGAGACCCCCAGATATATATGAGGTGTGGGATACAGTCTATAGGAGACCCCCCAGATATATATGAGGTGTGGGATACAGTCTATAGGAGACCCCCAGATATGAGGTGTGGGAAACAGTCTATAGGAGACCCCCAGATATATATATGAGGTGTGGGATACAGTCTATAGGAGACCCCCAAATATATATGAGGTGAGGGATATAGTCTGTAGGACCCCTCCTCGTATATCATTTATGTATTATAGTCTATAGGACCCCCATATATCATGTAGAAAACACAGAGAAGACAGCGCTCCATGCTGCAGGATCATAGAAACAAAGGAGGATCAAGTAGGGGAGTATAACAGTAGATTCCCTCACCTGATGTAGTTGTGCAAGACAGAGGCACAGCTCTCCAAGCGTATAGAGGGGAACTGATGCGCAGCCTATCCTGTATACCCTCGCCGGGGCAATTAGAAAGATGCAGACCTCCACTCCAGAAAGACAGGTGCAACAGGCACAGCCAACTCCAATAGGATTGCTAGAGTTTATATAAAGTTTAATTTAAAAAGTATATAAAAATAAGGATATATCACAAAGCTTTTCAAGGCCGGAAAGCCTCTTGATGCACCTGATGAAGAGAGTGTGCGGCCTTGAAACACGTTGTGATATATACATATTTTTATTTAAACACGTTGTGATATATACATATTTTTATTTAAACACGTTGTGATATATACTTATTTTTATTTACTTTTTAAATTAAAGTTTATATAAACTCTAGCAATCCTATTGGAGTTGGCTGCACCTGTTGCATCTGTCTTTCTGGAGTGGAGGTCTGCATCTTTCCATATATCATGTGTATTATAGTCTATAGGAGCCCCCTTCTCATCTTATATCTGGGCCCTGCATGTGGTATGTGTGTTATAGTATGTGTATTGTTGTATGTATCTGTATAGAACCCACCATCTCCATATATATATATATATATATATATATATATATATATATATATATATATATATATATATTAAAATAGGGGTCTTATAGTCTATAGAATCCCTACCCCCTCATCTATATCATTATATGTGTAATATAGTGCAGAGGACCCCACCTCCTTATAGGTGTGTAATATAGGATGTTGATCGGATTGAGTCAGGCTCCTGCTCCATAGGGCACCAAGCTTTCCCTCTGACTTTTATTTTTTAAAGGGGGTCCCTGCTGTTTACAATATGACCGATAACTAAGCCCCCACCTTTGTGTATATGTGAGGTGTTATGTCAGAGGGATCAGAGAGTTACCAGCCATCTCCACATCTGTGTGTTTTTTACCATTGAAGTTATTTGGAGTTCATGTCCCCGCACATTTTATACTGGCTGCAGGTTGGGCCATCAGTATAAGAGGTTTGAGGCTCTCCTGAACAATGTCGTGGTGATGGAGGTTGGGCCTGCTCGAAACTCTCCACCCAACCTCTTTGTTCTGTGAGAGTTGAGCCACAGACAGAGGTCTCTGGTTCATCCCTCCCCATAGAGAACAGAGGCTCGCTTGGCTCTGCCGATCATTCCTGTGTTTGGGAAGGATGGGAGAGAGAGCTGACAGCTTCACGATTGTCTGTCTGTTAAAGGAAAAGTCCAGTGAAAAGTTTTTTATTCAAGTATTGTATTGCCCCCCAAAAGTTATACAAATCCCCAATATATACTTATTATGGGAAATGCTTATAAAGTGCTTTTTCCCTGCACTTACTACTGCATCAAGGCTTCACTTCCTGGATAACATGGTGATGTCACTTCCTGGATAACATGGTGATGTCACTTCCTGGATAACATGGTGATGTCACGCCCTGACTCCCAGAGCTGTGCGGGCTGTGGCTGCTGGAGAGGATGATGGCAGAGGGATGCCCAGTGTCCCTCCAGTGCCCTGTGTCCCTCAGTGTCCCCCTGCCATCATCCTCTCCAGCAGCCACAGCCCGCACAGCTCTGGGAGTCCGGTCGTGATATCATCATGTTATCCAGGAAGTGACGTCACCATGTTATCCAGGAAGTGACGTCACCATGTTATCCAGGAAGTGACGTCACCATGTTATCCAGGAAGTGACGTCACCATGTTATCCAGGAAGTGACGTCACCATGTTATCCAGGAAGTGACGTCACCATGTTGTCCAGGAAGTGACGTCACCATGTTATCCAGGAAGTGAAGCCTTGATGCAGTAGTAAGTGCAGGGAAGAAAGCCTATATAAGCATTTCCCGTAATAAGTCTATATTAGTGATTAGTATAACTTTTGGGGGGCAATACAATACTTTAATAAAACATTTTGCCGCACTTCTCCTTTAAGGAGAGCGTTCAGGGACAGTGACTTCTGCTCCACACTGGTCATGTGATACGTCAGCCAGACTGCCTGGCCTCCAAGCTAGAGTAAGTAAGTGAATTAGCAGCATGGCTGTATAGTGTATCCTGAGGACTGTCCCCGGAGTGCTGCTTTATAGTGTCCCCGTCATCTAACAAACTTCTGATATGTCTCAGAAACATGAACTAAAGAGTCCAACAGCAGTGCGGTAGAATCCTATGGAGAAGGCGCATGCAGTCTGAGCGCTACTAATCCCTAAAGACGTCTCCACAATACGGGTGGTGAGACCCCCCCCCCCCCCCCCCCCCCCCCCCCCTGATTGTCACATATAGCAAAATGAAGCAGGGACCAGGGCACTTCTCTCCTTGGCCTGCCACTGGTGTAAGTCTATGGAGCCTGTTTCCTACAGTCGGTGGGATGGAGCACTGAGTCAGGGAGTGAAGTGCACTGCTGCGTGCTTCTCCCGGCTATATCTATAGATTATTGGGGTCTCCATCTCTTTTGTTTCTGTCTCCTTGGAGGCAAGAAATGTTGAAAGGGAATGTACCATCAGGGACATAGCTTTAAGATTTTTAAAGGGATAGACCGTTGTGGGGATGCCCGTGCCACGTGCCCGTACCTTTTTTTTTTTTTTTTTTTTTTAACCAGTCATTAGAATCAATGGAGCTGCGTCGCAGAAGGGGAAGGGTTTCGTTACACTGGGGGTCGGCCGGCCTGCCTCCAGTGCTTCAGGCTGGGTCGGTGCCTGGGAATAGACCAGCGTCGTTCCAAAAAAGGACCACACCCCCGCGCCAGTCTCTTCATGTGAAAATCTTAAAGCGATGCACCTGATAGTACATTTGCTTTAAATTACACAGGAAGTGTGCAAAGTGGTTGTGAAGAGGTGACATTGTATTGTCTATTGACCTCAGTATACATTGTGTCAGACGCGTTACAGAAATGTCTATTGTTGATCATGGTCCTTTAGGCAACTTCCCCAAAACCCTCCAGAGCCCGCGCTCCATCTACTCATCCATACTGACAGGCTTTGTCCCAGCTGAGATGGTTACTGACGCTGAGTGTAACCAGTGCTTTGTAGGTGTGACACTTGTGGTATCTCTTACACAGCACACTTCTTGGCACTGTCGCTGCCCACAATCTATAGGCATGTGGGATGCATGTAAGGTTGTGTATTCTCATGTATCCTCAGTATAGGGTGTAACAAGCTGATCACTGTGTGTCTGGGGGGTGTTCTGACCACTGGGACCCTCGCTGCTCACAACAACAGAGGAAGACTTTGTCTGGAGTGTATGCAGCCTGTAGTCACGGTGTCCCAATCACCTGAAAATCTGCCTTGTGTTAATTTCCCCCCCAGGAGGGCAAGTGATGGCCACGCCGCCCTGAGCCCTTGTTCTTGGCTGTATATCAGTGAGTTGTGTAACGTGGGGTCAGGACGTGCTGATCCAGGAGGGGACTCGCACGCTGTGAGCTGCACCAGTGACCTTTGTGAGCTCAGGTGACAGGTTCCAGCAGCCTGTGAGGCTTCATCTACTTGGTGGCGGCTCAGCTTAGCAGTTTAATCTTTTATTCATGAAGTTACAGATGTAGATGTATTCGTGCCTGCAGGCACCGCGTCGTCTTATCAGTCTGGTTACCATTAGCAGTCCTGCCGCCCCGGTAATATTACTGCTCCTGGGCACAGGCTAAAGTACTGGTCTCTAGAACGGGAGGATTCCTCCACCCCCGTCCCACCTGGTATGGCAGCTGATGGCTACTGTGTCCGTGTAAAGAGTGAATAGGGGGGTTACTGTATAAGTGCATACAGCTCTCCATTCACCTGTGAGTTACGAAAACAGCAGAAGACTCCAGCCGCTGGAGCATGGACTGCTGACTAACCCCCAAAACAGGGCTCTAATAAGAGTGCTCCGAGCCCGCTCTGTCACTGCTCCATTCAGGCTCTTTGGGGCTGCCGAACTTTTCCAAGTTCATTTATCATATGTTCCTGTTCCCTGGATTGGTCTCAGTGGTCGGACTCCCTCCAATCTGCTTGTGACCCCCCTATCCTGTGAGTAAGGGTTAACTTGCTGAGATAGAAAACCCCCTCTAAGGCCATGTTCACATCCTGTCAAACAATGTCCGCTGTCTTACGTGTTCATCCGGCCGGTACTGCGGTATCAGCTGGATGAACAGCTATACTTCTCACTGTCAGCATAGCCTGTTTTCCACGGCAGCAGTTCGGTGAACAAAATAGACCTGTCAATTATTTTGTGCGGCCGTGGTGAACAACGACTGTAATGTATACAGTGTATGTACGCTACAGCCATTGTCCCATTGACTGTAATGTTCCTGAGCACTGTTAGTAAACAATGGCTGTTTTACCACTAAATACAGTGTGTGAACTTGGCCTAAAGGTTTATTCCCCTTCGGAGCGGAAAGCTCTCCAACCCCTTCTGATCTGCTTAAGGCTGCTGAAGAGGATCAGAAAAAAACAGCCAAACTACATGAACTTGCGTAACGCTCATCGACCTCGATGGAAGGTGAATAAACAGCAGTGTGTCTAGCGTGGTTCTCCGGGCTGCTCCCCTATAGATGCATTACATTATAGATCTAACAATACGAACAGCTAAGAAATTCTGCAGTCAGGCTTCCTTGCATACTAACAGGCTGTGTTCCCCACTTCTTGGGGTATATAGACACTTGTTTGGGGGGGGCTGTTACACAGCAGTTTTACATATTGACATGTCCTAAAATAGCTGTACCAATGTGTTACAGATGTCAAATTAAAGGACATTTCCAGGTTTACAACAGGTTTTGATGGTCAAGTCACAGGACAGTCCAAATTTTAGAATTTGCTTGAAAATAGTTTTTTTTGTTTTTTTTTTAACTCCGCGAAACCCATGCCTACACTGTCCATTGATTCAATGGGGGAAGGGTGACAGTACCACTTTAAGACAAACTCTATGGGTCCTATTCCATGAATTGATTTTTCGATGGTTAACGATAAACGTTCTCAAACTACCACTATGGTGAACGACCTGAAATCGTTTACCCAATTACACGGAAAGATGATCGTTCTTGCAGTCGTCCTGTCTTTGCTGTTGCGAATGACATCTTATTAAACCGAATGATGGGCAAACGATCAATGATAAAAATAGGTCCAAATCGTTTAATCGATGTCTGCTGTTATACAAAAGGATTATGGTTCATTTGCAAACAATTAAATGATTTTTCAAATGATAATTGTCCCGTGTAGTAAGGCCTTAAGGCCGATTTCAGATTCTGTTTTGGAACTGTGGACCTGCATAGATTAAATGTACAGCACTAGTGACCGGTCTGTTTCCTGGACGTATATGTTATGTTTGTGTAACCATGCAGAATGGGGTCGGAGTGACAGCCGTGGATGGATGGCAGGTATCTGTGCTATTGCTCCTGCCCTTACCTACGTTACAGGGTGTTGTTTTTTCCATAGACATGCTTTTATGGATGTGTTTGTCTGCAAATGCAAATTATAGGTTACTGCTATCGTGGATTGGTGGTTCTTCTGTAAAGCTGTTGTCAAGAGGGTTTTTTTCCATGCCAGAAAACAGATGTATTTTTGCATCCATTTGTGACTGGTGGCCAGATCATTGGGTCATAAGACCTGTGGTCAGGCCAAGACTTGTCTCTGTGAGACAGTGCTATTATTATGTTGCCTATCTGGATATATATATAATATATATATATATATATATATATATATATATATATATATATATATATATATATATATATATTAATTATTTTTTCTTTGCATTGTTTTGAGATCCGATATATATAATCTGCATTGGGAGAGGGTTTCCTGGGCGTAGTTGTATGGTCTGTCTGGCCTTGTAGACCTCAATACCATCACCAGCAGATCAGATGTCTCGGGTCCTGATTGTTGTGAATATGTGATCAATCTGTATCCGCTTATTTCTCACACTATGTTTCTCACAGCAGATCTCTACTCACTTTGTTTTTTGTGTTGTTTTGCCAATGATGGTATAGTCTGGTATAGAAATGGGTAATGCGTTAGAACACACCCCAGAGTCCGGCAAATTAAAAGAGCCGGCAACGGGCAGGGGGGCAAACCTTGTTACAAGTACTGACTTACCCCTTCCTGTGAGCAGTGGGATTGGCCATAGGACCTTTAAAGGACTTCTTCTCCTTTAAAGGGGGTGCTGCTCAAGTCATAGATTGGCTGAACGGCCAGTCCATCAGCCAGGACAGGCATTATCTCCCCCAGTCATGACGTCCTCACAACTTGGTGGGGGGGGGGGGGGGGGGTGTTAATGCCTTCTGGCACAGCATCGTGGGCACAGCAAGGGTAAGCGTTAAATCATTGTTACTCTTCCCTTCTCCTGCTGCCTGCAAAAAGTCGGCTAAGACCCGAGGCTTGTTGGCTAGCACGCGACTCTCTTTGCCCTCATATACATGTATGCCTAGATCGAGTGTTCTACATCGGGAGCGGCTAGAAAAAAAAAAAAAAAAGGATCAAGCAGCTGAAATCCAACATGCCCGATCCTTCTGTTCACTGATAGGAGTAGTGGGAGCCCCCATACACCTTAGATGGTCGGCTGGTCCCCTTCACTATCGGCAGTCAGTGCACTTTTCCTATAGTTTGTAGACGGCTGATGGATCTGCAGGCTGTCGCTGGGGTATAAACTTATTTCCATCACTGGAATATACGGAACATATAAGTAACTACTATTTATGCAATTCCCCAATGGGTGGCTGCTGCTTTCCTCCAGCATTACAGCTTGGTCTGTGTGTTTGCTGTCAGGCCTGAACCACAATAACCCTGTGTAACAAATATTTTTTTCAGCATGCTAATCCTGCAGACAAGGCTCCCGGCTGTCAGTGAGGAGGCGCAGCGTGTTTACTCTGGCCTTATGATATCACCATGTGATACTTTGGCGCGGTCTGTGAGGTTGCAGCCAGGGATGATGTTTCTGGCCCACGCTCAGCATTCTGTGAAGGATTTCCCTCGGCTCGGGGAATGACAGAAACGTCCTTAAAAGACTTCTCTTGCTTATTTTTTTTCCCCCCTGCTATGAACTGCTGATCACGTTTCTTAAAGGGGCACATGTCACTAGTCACATGGTTATGTATGAGTTTTTGTTTTCACATCTTCAGTATTATTGGCTACAGGTTTTTGTTACCTGTTTCTTTTATTATGCGTTTTAAGCCCAGAAATATGCAGCTGAAAATGCTGTATGTGTGAATAAACCCTTTAAGTTAAGTAGAATCTAGTCAAGCAGCCGAGGCAGCATAGGTTATTTGGAGGTATAAGTCACTTGAAAATGTTCTCACAGAGCAGCTGCTCCTTGCCCGTGGGCTATGTCTGCTATTGTGGCTCATTCTCTGGAATTGGACTAGGGGCCTTTTACACGGACTGATTATTGGCAAAAATAATTGTTGATCAGCTGCATTATGGGCAAAAGGAGGGACCTGTTCCTTCTTATTTACACGTCTGTCATTTTATGGATCCGTGAGTAGCCTGTAATCCGTGCCACAAAAAATGACTGTGCAGACTATAATCACAGCACAGATTGTCCCATAGAAGTTATTGGTGTCCGTCATCAAAAGTATGGTATGCAAAATACGGGTCCGTAAATCTGATGTCATGGTGGTTGCTCATCCTGGCAACTTTCTACTTCTATGGATCCATAAAGAATACAGATTACTTATGCTTTTTTTGCATACATAATATATGGTCCTGAGAAGTACAGGAACGTGTGAATGTAGCCTATGTTCATACACGTTGGCGATTCATTGCAGTACTGCCCCGATACTGCAGCATCTTCCCAGAAATGCTGCAATTAAATGATGCAGTACCACAATGAAACAGCAGCGTGTGAACACAGCCTTACTTATGGACACTAATAGTTGAGTTCATATATGTTAAGTTAGCAGTTGATTATAATACAAGGCAAGCAAAATCATTCAGATTTTTGGCAGAAAAAGTCCTTAAATTATGACGTATTGCTGACCGCCTCCCTTTACGAAGTCTGTAGGCAGAAGTTGTCTTTATAAGAAAATCACTTTAAAAAAACAAACTGGTATGGAGAATATGACTTCTTGTCACCTTCCCAGATTTATATTATATTCACTTTTTTTCCCATTACAGATTTCAGCCTAAATCCTATAGCAAAATGAACTCCCTTGCAGTAAAACGAGTTGTCAATGACATCATCAAGTCCCCGGAAGACAAGAGGGAGTATCGGGGCGTGGAGCTGGTGAATGGGATAAAAGCAATGCTTATAAGTGACCCCACAACCGACAAATCCTCCGCAGCTCTGGATGTATACATAGGTATGATGTTTCTGAACATTGCAAATGCTTCCTATCCCGCATATGGGTATTTCTATTAATGAAGCACAGGACACACTCAAGGGTTGTGCTAAATGATTTTATAATGTAAACCCCAAGGACTAGGAGCATAGACATTAGTATATTTACATGGAGAGCGTGTGGGATAGGGGATGTATACATAGATCTCCTAGTTTGCATTCCTTTTCTATGGACATCCTGTATGTAAGCAAATACCCCATTGTAGTCACAGACAGATTAGTTTACACATACAGCAAAACTTCTCAGTACATTATTCATTTCTTCTATTGTAATCCTGAATTATTGCTCATGTGGCCTTAATCCGAGCATACTGTGCTAAACTATCTGCAATTTCTCTACATGGCAGGATCCCTTTCTGATCCGGACAACATCCCCGGGCTGGCCCACTTCTGTGAGCACATGCTTTTCTTGGGCACAAAGAAATACCCCAAAGAGAATGAGTACAGCCAGTTCCTAAGTGAACACGCAGGGAGCTCCAATGCCTTTACCAGTGGAGAACATACTAACTACTACTTTGATGTATCCCATGAACACCTTGAGGGAGCGTTGGACAGGTAAAAGTAACATGGTGTCTGATCTGTGAGATTAACAACCTTCTGGGACTAGGAATTAAAAGACTAGGAACAAAATACACTTTAAGGGTGCCTTCACACCTAGCGACTCGCAGCGTAAATTACGCTGCGAGTTGGGTAGGTCCTGGCAGATCACTTTCACTACATACACGCAGCGGTCTCAACGACCGCTGTGTGTATGTAATTCTGCCGGCCCCTTAACCCCTTAAGTTGCCGCCCGGCTTCTGCTCCGCTCCCGCTCTGTATACATTACCTCTCCTTGCTGCACGTGGTCCCGGCGTACTGCTCTCCCGCCCGGCCAATCAGTGTGTTGCTCTGCCGCAGCCACTGATTGGCCGGGCGAGAGAGCATTATGCTGGGACCCGTGCAGCGAGGAGAGGTAATGTATACAGCGGAGTGGGAGCGGGAGCTGAAGGGGTTAAGGGGCTGGCAGAATTACATACCCGCAGCGGTCGTTCAGACCGCTGTGTGTATGTAGTGAAAGTGATCTGCCAGGACCTGACAGACTTGAGTTGCTAGGTGTGAAGGCACCCTTAATTGAACCTATCATCACTTTTATACTGACTGACCCACAGATAATAGTGACGGTCCCTGGTGGCTTCTCCGCACCCCTCCCACCCTTGATTGATCTCTCCCTATACCCAAACAGGGAGAGAGTTATCCCTGTGACTTTTGGTTCAGGCACCATGAAAGTGATGACAGAGAATAAAAAAATAAACAGCTTTCTTCCAGAAACTTCACCAATCTTGTCTATAGATTGTAGCTCAGTGTCATTTACTTTGCTGCACAATTCCACATGCAACCTGTGGATAGGTGTAGGGCTGTTCTTATCTTAACCTCTGTAAGGTGAAGAGCATTAAGTGCACATTTGTGTTTATTTCTCTGTGCCTCTGTAAGGAGAGCCCCATCAATCATGCGTTGATGTCCCAAGCTAAGGGTGTATGCCATCAACTGAACATTTTGGAAAACTAATAATGGCTCAGATTGATTAGTATTGTATAATGTGGCACATTAAAGGTGAGTCAAATGTGTCACTATAAAGGTATGTGGTGGTGGTTGTTAGGTCACGCCCTTTTGACAACCACGCCCTATTGTCAGACACAGTGGAAAGTCAGACCGAAACACACAATAAACATGCACAACATATGAGGGTGCGTTTACACAAGGATTTATCTGCCAGATTTTTGAAGCCAAAGCCAGGAACAGACTATAAACAGGAAACAGGTCAAAAAGGAAAGAATGAGATTTCTCCTCTTTTCTAATCCATTTCTGGCTTTGGCTTTAATAATCTGTCACATGAATCTTTCTGTGTAAAGACAACTTTAGACCGAGGTTTCTGGTGCATATTCTACATTTATGGCGCTGATGACAGTGAAGTAGGTGTGATAACAGAGACAGCAGATAGCCCTGTATACGTAGACCAGTGTTTATATGCATTAGCACTAACCACTCGGTGAGGCCAGAACAGTGATGTCACACAGGAGTATCATAGTCTAGAGCCTGTTAAGCACATGGACCGTCCAGCAAAGGTCTCCTTTGTTAGTAACAAAAGTTTAATCAAAATATATATATATATTTTTTTCTTTAAGGTTTTCCCAGTTTTTCCTGGGCCCTCTTTTCGATGAGAGCTGTAAGGATCGGGAAGTGAATGCAGTGGATTCTGAGCACGAGAAGAACTTGATGAATGACGCATGGCGACTCTTCCAGCTGGAGAAGGCGACAGGAGACCCTGGACACCCCTTCCATAAATTTGGAACAGGTGTGCATATATATATGGCCTGGGTGATCTTTACTATAATGAGTCCCAACAATTTGTGTGTGCCTAGAAGGAAAGGAAGACCATTTAAGTATTTGATATAAGATTTGGCTGTGCTCCCCCCCCCCCCTCGCCACCCCTCCTTTTATTTATTTATTTTTTGTTTATGTGGAATAAATCTAGTGACTGTCTGCCGATTCCTTAAAGGGGTTGTCTCATCAAAGACAGATCCTTTTAGATTGCAACCCCCGCCCCCCAGATAGTGCTTATAAATACAAATTATGTCACTATTGGTCACATGACTTTCCTCTGCAGCTCCTCTGTAATGTTTGGGTCCTAGTTCATGGACTGATTATCGGCGTTGAGTGTTCCTAGAAATGCTCAATCGGCCTATAATTGGCCCGTGTAAAATGGCCAGAAATCAACCAACGAGTGGACGATTGAATCTTTTGTGCAGCAGTAAAGTCCATTGTTATCGGTTGCACCTCTGTGTGTAAGCAGAGATGTGAGGCCAATAACAGTAAGTGTTGATGGCCACATGAATGATACTGCAATAGTTTGTGCCGCTCATACACCCGTTTAGTCCTGCCATGTAAAAACACTGCAAACAAGCGCAATGCATGGCTGAAAATCCTTAAAGGGTTCCTCCTGTTATGTTTTCTCTCCAGTGGTAGTCAGCTGTCCAGTGCTTTCCGTGCCTGTGACCGTGTTACACCGCTGGTAGATAAAGTCACTACTGCCTGATGCTGGTGTGGATTGTTGCCGTTCTGGTGACGTCACACTTGCACTTAGTAGTGCTGTGATTCCTCGAGAGTGCGCCTCATAAGTACTTCTATTCGGTGCTAGTCTGGAATTACACACTGGCCTCCTTTGTACACTGTTCTAACACTAAGTCCTATTTATACTGGAGGGTTTGCTCTTTGAGAGACAGAGCTGCACTTGGGAACCTTTTAGTTTAAAGAGAGCAAGTCCCTAATATGTTATCATTAAAGAGTCTTTCTGCTCACATTGTTATACAGATCGAAAGTGCACAGAAAACTTTGCACATGGAACTCATTTATTCTAGTTTAGTACAATAACATAATATGGACACCTTTTTTGTATCTGTGGTGGTGAGTCCCAGCCCCACCATGATAGAGTTCAGTGCTTGAAACCAGCTTTATTCTTTCCTTTTTGTTAAATAGCTTATCATAGATTACAAAGATACAGCTGCTTTCTTAAAAAGAAAGTGTGGGTTAATATAATGGTGTAATGTAGCAACTCTATATATAAGGTAGGTGAAGAAAAACCCTACAGTATCCTCAGCCAAACCCAAGTCTAATGGATCAGCCAATGATTAGTGTAGTGAAACAATCTGTTTGATTTGAGAGGAAACTGGGGTACGACCCTGACATGGGGGGGGAACAATCTCTTTGTAGATGTTGACCTTGGTGACATTTGAACCCAGCGCTGCGAGACTACAGTGCTGTCCGCTATGTATACTGTGTACTAGGACTGTGGTCATTTCTCTCCTCACCCTCACAATGGCACCACAGGCGTCATGACGTACCCTAGGGAAACACAACACAAGAATTTACATGACCCTCCCCTTTCCTCCATCACCAGTGTTTTTCCTGTCCCTAAGGACAGGCATGAGAGGAGGAGGGTCCGTCAAGAAGATGAGGAACTCCCCCGGAACTAGAAGTATAATTGCGTACTTGCCAGTAGGTCGATTGGGTTTCAGTCCCCTTTCTTCTAGGAGATGCTGGCTGGGCCTTTGAGGCTCTTACTGCAGGGGGGCAGCTGGAGCACCTTGAGGATATGTTAACACCTAGACTGCTGTCAAATTGAGGCCAAAAAACCTCAGTTTTTACTTAATAACTCTTGTTATTGGCTGATATTTAGCCTCAAAATGACGTGCGCCTTAAAAGACTGAGGTCGAACAGCCAATAGAAGGCAGTGTGTGAACATAGCCTGAAAGTGGAAACAATTTGGCCAAATTAAACCAATCAATAGCAGATTAAGTTTCAGCCAGGGATACTGTAGTTTCTCCCACCTTATTAATTTTGAAGGCATTAAACAATGGACTGACACGTCCTGTCCCTTTTAATGCATGCGATTAGGGAGCACATTGGCGCTTAGGACGTGCGTCTCCTGTACAGCTGCAGATTATCCAGTGGTTAGGTGGTAATCCCCATTGATATTATTGCTGGGTGGAGCCAATCAGTCCTAATATTTGTTCACGCCTCCCGCTGTATTGCTCACATGTAAGCCTGCACTTGGCCAACAGGTCTCTCTGGTTCAGTGTAAGCTGTTGACTATAAAGAGCCGACCTAAAGAGGGTGAGGCCTAGACCTCCAATCCATTCCAGTGTCTATCTTGGGGACGGCACCTAGACGCCTATGACGTCATGGGCTGGGCAGGGCAAAATGGCACAGCGGCCGTGAAACACCGCCCAGGTGGCACAATCCACCAAGGATAAAAAGCATTTTTTACTGGACAAAGCACCAAGAAATTTATTATAAAGTACGGTATGAAAACTGCAGAATTTAGGTGTTACATCTGTGTAGAGATGTCCTCATACAGAAAGGGGGTGAGAGTTTCACTTTAAAGGTTTACTGTCACTTCTCCTAACTTTTGACATGACCTCCCTCCTAGTACTTTCTGTAATCTCACAAAACAGCAGAGGGGCAGGGAACACCATTACACTCCCTGGCTACCATTAAAATCTCTTAACTCACTTGCTCCATTAGTCTTATCGAGTAAGTGTTTACACAAAGTGTTTTCAAGGCCGCCCTAGGACTGCATCCATCTTCTCCAGCCACCAGGAGTCACATGCTACGTCCCCTGCTCTTATAGCTACACTCCATACTTGTCTCTGTCTTATAAGAAACAAACTGAACCTGACAGGCAGTGGAGAACAGATTGGAGGGAAGTGAGACACCTAGTGGTCAAGACAGCTTTACAGCTTTTGTTCAGGTGTAAGGAGTCGTATAATAATGTGATATAAATCAAATTGTTTTTAAAAGAAAAAGCTTTTTTGTTCCCCCCTATAACTTTTATCAGTGTGTTTTTGTTCGTTGTTTTTTTTTTTTTTTTTTTTTTTTTTTTTTTTTAAAGTGTACCTGTCTTTATAACTTTCTAAATCAGCAGTAGATGTGATATAAAGCAAGTTTGCAACTTACAATACATATATTTATTCATTCATTTTATTTTTTTAATACTCATTCTGCAAATCACATGACTGATGTGTTGTCTGTGAGTGCAAATTACCTGGGAATCACAGGCCTTCGTGTGCTTGGGGGAGGGCGGGACTAGACCCTCTTTCACTTTATATGAATGATTGATCCGTTCTTGGCATTACCTTCGTAGGATGCTCCGGCATAAACCCTAACAATAGAAACCCTTGTACACGTGCTGTCTTGCTTCCTATGTTTGCCAGAGCTCTGACCAGCTTGTTGCACAGGCCAGGCCGGTGTTCTGGTTTCTTTTTGGATGACAGTGAAGTGTTTGTCAGTGACTTCTTTCTGGTAGTCTGCCCTTTGTACTCTCTGCCAGGTCAAGCCTTGAAGATGTTATTATTGTGTAGGGTGGGGAGTCACCGCGTGTTACTCATCAGGTGTTTCCCAATGGTTCGGCCCCATCATGTACATTATTTATTTACAGGTCCTATGTAGCTATTACTATTTCCATCTATTACTCACCATGACCTGGCTGCATTAGTGTTCTTTTATTCCCTTGGCCTTATGTTCATGGTTGTCCTTTCCTGAGCTCAGTAATGGTTGTTAGTCAAGTATTGTTATGTGGGTTGAGACAAGACCACTTTTTTTCTGCCATTACTCCTTTATCACTTAGAGCCCTATTACACGGAGAGATAATAGGCCGATTCGGCTGATTCTCGCTCCGTGTAATAAATACAATGATCAGCCGATAAAATGATTGATCGGCTCATTGTTTCTTTAGGCCCTGACCTAAAATCATTGGGTGACGATCGCGCATCACTATGTGTAATAGCTATATGTAATAGCGATGCACGGCTGACGACTCAACAAACAGTTCTTACATTACCTATCCATGTTCCCGGTCTCCTCCTGTGCTCTGCATGCTTCCTCCCCAGTCCCACATGCTGCAGCTTTAGAGCTGACAGGCCACTCAGCCAGTCACTGGCCGCCTCAGTCCTGAGTTTACACAGACAGATTTTTCCAATGCAATTTTTGAAGCCAAAGCCAGGAACACATTATAAATGGGGTACAACTCATAAAGGAAAGACTAAAATTTCTCCAATTTTTCAAATGCATTCCTGCCTTTTTTTTAAGCATTGGAACGGTAGACATTGGTAGTGGAGGTGGATGTAATCCTCGTGTATAAACCAATTGTTAGAAGTCAGTATTTCTGTTCTTTTTCAGGCAATAAGCTGACTCTTGAAACAAGACCAACACAAGAAGGGCTCGACGTGCGACAGGAGTTACTGAAGTTCCACTCCACCTATTATTCTTCTAACCTCATGTCCATCTGTGTGCTTGGTAGAGGTAATAACAATTGCATTAGATTATGTATTAGTTTGCGGCTGCACCACGCTGGTGAGATCATATTGATGTGCACATTCATATACTACTACAGGGTAATGTATTTGATATCTTATTTAACTTAATGCACAGCCAGGCATATACCCCCGAAACAGTTCAAATCTTCAAACCTTGGCAGCTGTGTCAGTACAGTACTGCAAACATATAAACCAAAGCGTTGCTCCCAGCATCATAGTGATACATGATGCTGGGAAGCTTGTCAATCCGATCGTTCGTGCACGGACATGCCTCCTTAGGTGTATTGGGGGTTTTCCAGACTGTCCACGACACATGATATAGGTAGAGATAGGGGTCAGGTGTGATGCAAAATCATTTCCCGACCCCTTGGTTCTCGCAAAGATAAGGTGCAGCCAGAGCTCCCTGGCTGCGGCTTAATACTTCCCATGGAGAACACAGGATCACTTGGCCGTGTTAAATGTTCCTGTGTATGGTGAGGATAGGGACAGGACAGGAGATGTAACTGATGACCAGTCGATCGTCCTTCAGTAATTGAAGCTTACTTTGTGACACAAGGTTTCAGAGCTGTACCCCATTTCTGTTAAGTAGGCATAGTTATAATACTTTTGATATGTGAAAAGTTTTCTATACTAGTGGGGATCAACATATTCTAGGTTTCTCGTCCCTACCATAGTATATAGAGGGATATAGAAGTCTATGGGACTGTCTCCTGTGTGTTTCACCAGCAAAAGTTATAGCCAAAGTTGTCGGTTTAGCTTATGAATTATTAGAGCTGCTTATGATGGTTGTTTGTTATCGCTGTACCATGGTGTGTATTTTATTACTTGTATGCTCAAATACATAATTTGCTAGGATGAAGGTAATGCGACCACCATGTGAGCATATATATATACGGGAGCGTTGTTAGTGAGGCTGAACCCCAGTGCCCTCTGATGGCGGTGCCATGCCAACAGAAATGTGATCTAGTGATACGTTTTATAGAGCGTACCCTTGTTTTTGTTGCTTGGATTCCTTCAGTATTGTAGATAACATAAAGGGCAGGTGTGGTGATTTGTGGTTGTAAGGGCCCTATTCCATGGGACGATTATCGTTCGGATAATCGTTAACCATAAACGATCTCAAACGACCGCTATTGCGAACAACCTGAAATCGCTCCCCCAATTACATGGAACGACGATCGTTACTTATGATCGTTCTTGCAGTCGTCTTGTAGCTGTTGCATTCGTCGCTACTGTGAACGACGTCTTATTCCGTGCAAACGAGCAACGATCAAAATAGGTCCAGGTCTCATTAAGCGATCAACGATTTCTCGTTCGCCGTTTAATTGTTAACTGCTTTTCAACCGACTGATTATCGCTTCGTTCCTAACGATTATCCGAACGATAATTGTCCCATGGAATAGGGCCCTAAGTCTATGGAGACCATCGCCTGCAGTGACACCTCTCCTGGCCCACATGGGAATACCCCGTGTGTGTGTGTGTGTGTGTGTGTGTGTGTGTGTGTGTGTGTGCGTGTGCGCGTGTATTTCCAAATGAGATGTATGTACATTGAAATATTATGTTGACAATTGTTTCACATAAAATTTTCCTAACCTTCTGTCCCCAGAAACTCTGGATGAGCTGACCGAGTTGCTGGTGAAGCTGTTTGCGGAAGTAGAGAACAAGAATGTCCCGGTTCCAGAATTCCCTGACAATCCCTTCCAGAAGCAATATCTGCAGGTGAGCGCTGGTCTTACTGTTAGGCCTCATGCACATGGGGGGGATTTTGCATCAGGATTTCTAAGCCAGAATTAGAACAGAGAGAACCTATTATGAAAAAAACTTTTACCTCCTTCTTCTTTTTGTATCCACTTCTCGTTTTGGCTTGCAAATGTTGTTGTAAAATACAACAGTCTGAACAAAGGGAAGATTTACAAATAAAGTATATCAGTTTTATGTGATCAGTGACGTAGCATTCAGATGGTGCAGAGTATTACACTGTATTAATACTTTTCTATTAATTTAAAAAGCCATAGGCATATTGAAGATTTTAAGCTGCAAAGCCTCACTTAAAGGGGTACTTTGGAGAAAATTTTTTTTTTTTAAATCACCTGGTGTCAGAAAGTTTTACAGGTTTGTAATTTACTTCTATTTAAAAAAAGATCTCCAGTCTTCCAGTACTTATCAGCTGCTGTGTGTCCTGCAGGAAATGGTGTATTCTTTCTAGTCTGTCACAGTGCTCTCTGCTGCCACCTCTGTCTTTGTCAGGAACTGTCCATAGCAGTAGCAAATCCCCATAGAAAACATCTCCTGCTCTGGAAAGTTCCTGTCACAGACAGAGGTGGCAGCAGAGAACACTGTGACAGACTAGATAGAATACACCATTTCCTGCAGGACATACAGCAGCTGATAAGTTCTGGAAGACTGGAGATTTTTTAAGTAGAAGTAGCAGAGCATTAGCAAATCCCTGTAGAAAACCTCTCCTAATTTGGACAGAGGTGGCAGCAGAGAGCACTGTGTCAGACTTGAAAGCGTACATCACTTCCTGCAGGACATACAGCAGCTGATTTTTTTTTTTTTTTTTTATTTTATTTTATTTTTTTTTAGAAAGTCTTACAGGTTTGTAAAATACTTCTGACACCAGCTGATTTAAACTTTTTTTTTTTTTTTTCTTCTGACATGCCCCTTTAACTCTGCAATAGGGAAACAAAAATAGAAGGGAGAAGCAAAGACAGTCAGCTAAAATGGATGTGCACCAGGCGTGTTTAGAAGTGTCAGTTATTCTAGAAGAGCAGTTTATACTCTATGTACAGGCGCAGAAAAAAATTGCTAGAAATTTGTGTACCTGTTACTTAAAAAAACGCGTTCAAGAGACAAAAAAGGATCCAACAGCACAAGTAGGTATATCCAAATGGCAGGTAGTTGAATGGTGGCACACTGTGACTATCTTACACTCCTTTATATATATATATATATATATATATATATATTATATATAATATATATATATATATATATATATATATATATATATATATATATATATATATATATATATATAAAAAATTTTTAAATCAGATTAATTTAATTTTTTCGCTCATTTTATACACAAACAAGCAACAATAAAGGAAAATAGAAACAAAAAGTACAAAGGGTTTGCATAGCTTCATTTACATGATTTCTAGTGTAACAAAGTCCAGTGGCATCCAAAATGTAATAATAAATAAGTTAGGCATTTTTGCTATCAGTTTTTTGTGTTTTTTTTGCTAAAAAAGATGAAAAAAATGGATGCATTTGTGTGCATCCGTTTTGATCTGTTTTTCCATTGACTTCTATTATAAAAGAAAAGGATCCTTGTTTTAACGGACACAAAAACATAGTCGACTTCATTTTTGTGTTTGTTTAAAAAAAAAAAAAAAAAAGGATCCGTCTTGATCCATTTTTTTCTAATGGCAGACAATGGAAAAACTGATGCACACAAACTGTTTTCAAAAAGGTAGTATGAACCCAGCCCAAAACAGTTTATTGTGCAACAAAGTACGTACTCTCTCGCTGCATGAAAGAAAGGGTCCCATAGACTTCTATAGAAGTCCACCTCCTGTCACAAGGGTAGAGTAGGGAGAGAATGGGCTTAAAGGGGAACTCCAGGTAGAGGTAAAAAAAAAAAATGAAACTCCTGCAGAAGCATGTAGCATTACTTACCAGTCTATCCCAGTTTTGAAGCTACCAAAAATCCATTTGATTGGGGGGGGGGGGGGGAAAAGAAGCGTACAGATACAGTAATACATTGTATAGACACATCTATATGACTTTTAATAGAAAACAAGTCTTTTTCTTATCTGGAGTTCCCCTTTACGCAGTGCTTCTCCCGGCTCTAACAATCAGCAAGACTCCTAACATCCAAGACCTCCACTGATTATTGATGGTGCCCATTTAATTTTTGATCTGTGAAAAGATGGACATTCACTTTTGTTGGAATCAATATCCATAGCTCACCGGTGAGGGAAGTGTAGTAATGTAATAGTTTTCCTGTCTTTGTTTTCCTTTTAGAAAATATACAAAATAGTGCCTATAAAGGACATTAGAAATCTGTATGTGACCTTCCCGATCCCCGACCTCCAGAAGTATTACAAGTCTAACCCGGGCCATTACCTAGGACATTTAATAGGACATGAAGGTCCTGGAAGTCTTCTGTCTGAACTCAAGTCTAAAGGTAAATGACAAGAATTCCCATGAGGACACATGCCATAGGTTTGTAGGATATGGCTTTCCTTACTAGATGGGACTTCTACAGGTTTGGGGTGTATTGTGTTCTTGTTGTGTATTTTTTTTTTCAAGCTCAGTTTCAAGCTTAGTAGTTGAACACCTTTAATTGTTGTACATAGTATAGCCATAGGTTGGGCCATATTTCTGTGTAAATCTGCTCAATCTACAAATCTAAACCATTGTAGTTATAAATCAGGTCTGCTGATTCACAAATTGAAGGAAAAAAAATAATAAAAACTTCTTCGGTCTTCTGCAGGCTGGGTGAATACTCTGGTTGGAGGCCAGAAAGAAGGAGCGAAAGGATTCATGTTTTTCATCATTAATGTAGATCTGACGGAGGAAGGCCTGTGTAAGTAATGGAAAGATCTTCATGTTGGTTTGGGATTTTCTTATATAGGGCTCCTTCACACTATGGAATTTCAAGTGTCAATACTTTGGGCATAGTGTGCCGTAATCCCTTTGTATACTATGTAGGGGGTATTAGGGTGCTCTGACCATAGGGCTCCTTTATACGGAGAATTTCAATCAATAAATGACAAGTTATACAGAATCTTTTCCCAGATATATCAATCCGCTCATCTTTTTCTGCTCTATAACATGATGCCAATAGCTAGGTAGCATTGTCATGGTGGTGGGTTCCCTTAATCAGCCTCATGCTTATGTACACTGAATCTGTAAAAAAGCTGGTATATCTGATGGAACCCCTTAAGATTACCATGTAACTTTATTTGCCATTGTAATGTTTGGGCTTTTCTCTTTTTATATAGTACATGTGGATGATATCATTTTCCACATGTTTCAGTACATCCAGAAACTTCGCACAGAAGGACCTCAAGAATGGGTGTTCCAGGAATGCAAGGTGATCGCCATCTAGTGTCCTAATGACATTTTCCTGTATATTGTGTGTGTTTAACCCCCTTGAAGATCTGCTTTATTTCTTCTCCTGAACTGAACAGGCTTGCACTGTGCAGGGCGGATTTGCTAAATACCCTACTATAGATGGTATGGATATAGAAGGGGTTACTGGTGCTATGTGAGCAGAAATGCAAGAAACAAGCAGCATCACAGCATCTCTAATAAAAGTCTGTGCTGAGGGATATATGCTGTATACAACTATAAGTGGCATGTGGAGGAGAAGGGACTATTGATGGGACTAGGTTTGCATAGGAACAGAAAGCAAATAAGCAGTAACTGCAAAGCAAGAAAGGGAGACACCTAGCAGCCATTTCTGGCAACCATTGCCGTCTGCATTCACATAGTCACTCCTTCTGTTATTGCTTAGATGCCAGGCTCCTGCTGCTGATTGCCTTGGCACAATGATAGTGCTTGTGTGATCAGAGTGCTATGATAGTATGGTGCATGTCCTCGGGGGACGTCTGCCTGCATTGTGCTACTGTAGTGACTAATATATAAAACATGCACACAGAAAAGTGTGTCCATCCCAGAATGCTATGTTTCTGTGTCCCTTAGGTTCAGATCATTGTACCCAGTCTGTCCTCGGTGACCTTTTCTTCTATAAGTCTGCACTACCTCCTGCTCTGACTTGGCTTCAATAAGCATAAGAAAACTCAAGTCATAGCTAGATAAGTCGCTGACTAATAACCTGAAATGTATGTGCAGATGCTAATCTGCAAGCACAAGCCAAATGAAAGTACACAGGAACACCCTGTAAGCCGTGATATAGTAGCTATTTATCACTGCATTACTGACACATACTGTACTGCAATCGGTGTGTGTGCAAAGAGCCTTGTATGTCTTATAATGTGACAGCACCACAAACCTTGTTCTGCCACTGTACAAATCACTAGTCAGACCACATGTGGAATATTTTGTACAGTGTTGAGACCACAAAAAGGCAGCAGGTTCAAAGATGGGCTTCTGGAGTAATAGATGCACTACAGGTTCAAAGATAGGCTTCTGGAGTAATAGATGCACTACAATACCCAGTTTAGAAGGAAAGAAGGCTTGACTGGTGACTTAAAGAGGACCTGTCACCCCCCCGTGTCGGGGTGACAGGCTCCTGACCCCCTGCTAGATCCCCCTATACTCACCTAATCGCGCCGGGTACCGCTTCCTGATGCGGTCGGGTCACGGAGATTTCAGCTCCCGAAGCCCGGCGCGCGCACACAGCAGAGTCCGACGCTCATAGAGAATGAATGGGGAGTCCGATGCTCCGTCATTCTCTATGGGCATCGGACTCTCCTGTGACCGTGGGCGCCGGGCTTCAGGAGCTGAAATCACCGTGACCCGACCACATCAGGAAGCGGGACCCGACTCGATTAGGTAAGTATAGGGCGCTCTAACGGGGGGTCGGGAGCCTTTCACCCTGGCACGGGGGGTGACAGGTATCCTTTAATGGCTATGTATAGATGGATCAAAGGTCAGTACAGAGATGTGTTCCCCTTATCAGTTATCAGCTATCAGGATCACCCAGCTCCTTTTTTTGCTGCCCCCTATTGACACTGCTAGCTAATAGTATCTAGACTGGAAGAAGACCTGCATCAGTCCAGTCCAGCCTGTGTACGGAAGATGTGTCTCTGCATAGGATCCTAATTGCAGACCAATAGGAGAATAGATGGCAGCACAACATCTTGGTGGTAATAATATCGTACGGGTATGTTTACACAGACAGTTATTGAAGCCAAAGCCAGGAACAGACTATAAATAGAGAACAGGTCATAAAGGAAAGACTGGGATTTCTGCTTTTCATATCCATTCCTGGCTTTGTTTTCACCAGTTGCAACCAAAAATCTGTGCATGCGAACACACCCTAAGGGCTCAGACAGACTTCTGTAGGGCAATAAGCTGAACGTAAAAGTAGGTACAACAACCTGTACTGTCATCTGTCACTTGGGTTGAGTAATATTGAGCGGAAAGTTCAGCAACTTCTCAACCACTCCCATCGCCTGTAGATGTTGAAAGCAACCCCGGGGAGTCCTGGAAAACGTGCTCTAATGATGTAAGATATATGAAACCTAATAACATGCCTCTGTCTTCATTTCAGGACCTGAACGCGGTTGCCTTTCGATTTAAAGACAAAGAGCGCCCACGTGGCTACACATCAAAAGTTTCTGGACTTCTACATGTAAGTTGCTGAAAGGCATTTCTATAGCGCACTATGGCCGTGTACCGTTTAGACTGCTGTGCTGAGCTAAACCATTACCTCTGCATGGATTGTTACTTTTCACGGGTTCTTATTAAAGATTTTGCACAATATACGTATAATTTTGGGGACAAACAGATGGTGAAATAATCTAGAGCTAAAGTCATTGTGTTTATAGATTTGCATAAAGGAGTATGCAGTATAAGTATACACAGATTGTATACACAAATTATCCCATCAGCCTTGCATTAAACTATTAACTTTCCATTATAAAAACAAGAAAATTAAAGGAAATTTGGCAGCTTAAATTTATTTTTCAAACTACTGACACTGTTAGGTCAGTGAGACACATGGTACCTATCATATATCGGTCTGTGCTTCCAGAATGTAGAAAACTTTTATTCTATAGCAAGAGAGGCCTTTTTCCCAAGTGTCAACAGTTTGGGCCGTGAATTACAGTTGACAGACCTGTCAGTTATTTTCTAAGGCCGCAAAGAACAATGGCCTTAGTGTATACAGTGTATATACACTGCAGCCATTGTTCTATACACTTTAATGTAATTGCACACTGTCAATAAATAATGGCCATTGTTTATTGCAAAAATACAGTGTGTGAATGTGGCCTTAGGAGAGAGGGGGTTAATAATTAGTAGTTTTTCCTAGTTTTGCTCCTGGGGTACATGCAGCCACAATAGAACTGTCTGATAGAACATAACCTCGTGATGGAGCCCTTACCATTCACTCATACATGATGAATATCACTTGGAATGCAATAACTTTTTTTTTTTTTTTTATAATTAGTACTACCCCTTAGAAGAAATCTTGGCTGCTGAATATTTACTTGAAGAATTCAGGCCTGATTTAATAGAAATGGTGCTCGATAAACTCCAACCAGAGAATGTCAGGTGAGTTTCTAACTAGTTAGTTACAAAAAAAAAATCCCTTTAACTGGTCACTGTTTTGATCAGGTCAGATTCTGGCTGTTCAGACCTGCAAGAGTTCTCATCCTGCTCTGTGCTGTGTGACTAAGATGGGTTCTCAGCGTAAGGGCCACATTACACGGCTCGATTAGGAGAAGAAAGCGGGCAACCGCCTGTCAGCTCAGCACTCTCTTCCTCCCCATTCCGTGCTTGGTGCTGGGGGGGTGGGCAGTGAGGGGCCACAACCCGTGTTACACTGAGCGATGTGCAGACTATCGTGTTTGGGATTTTTCAACCTGTTGAAAGACCATGAAAGACACTGTGCATGTCGGCTGATCATGGGCCTTTTAACAGGCGCTATCAAAATACACAGAGAGAGGGTCGGCACCACCCCTAGTGTATTACGAGGCTCCGTGCAGGAAAGTAGGATGGGGTGCTTGCCATATAATACAGTCTCTTGATAATGTGCTCAACGTAGATGCAATGAACACTGTAGCACTCACCATCCGATGATAACTGTAGCTTTATTCCATCACAAAAAGCAAGACAAACATAGTGCAGACATCATACCGGCAGACACCAAGCAAGTACAAGGTAACAGTCTGTTTCGTGGTCTAACTCTTCTACAGACCTCTACGGAGGTCCATAGAAGCGTTAGACCGCGAAACAGACTGTTACCTTGTACTTGTTTGGCGTCTGCCGGTATGATGTCCGCTCTGTCTTTCTTTTTGTGATGGAATAAAGCTACAGTTATCATTGGATGGTGAGTGCTACCGTGTTCATTGCATCTACGTGTTGAGCACGTCTCGCTAACATGCATAGAAAGCAGGGAGGGAAGTGCTTTTTCTCCCCACTCTTTGTAGCAGTCGCTAGAACACCCATAACTATAAAAACTTATTTTACATGTCAAGTTCTTTTAAAGTGACAGGTACACTTTAAATGCTGCCACGAGAGGATTGGGGTCGTGCTTCTCTGCATGTGATGGACTGACCTCTCTCCTTAAAGGAGTTAGTTACAATAGAGTTGTCAATCACTATGTGGCCTGTCAGATCTACTTTAGGCCTTGGCTCTGCCACAACAGTTCGCTTATGATGTACCTAGTACGATTAGGGGGAATGAATCCAAAATTGCTTTTAATCTATCGTTCATAAGTGTCCATAAATGCCCGGCATTAAATAGAAACTTCCACTTATACCCTATAAATAAAAAATGACCTGGTAGATTCAGACTGGGATGTGACTTCACCTTGCATTTTCTTTAACAGTTTCCCACACTACTCTTTTATGGTGTTGGAAGAATGTAGTTCTCACTGTGCTGTGAATTGACCACATGGGTTCAGTAGCAAAACTTTTTACCTCTCGAGCAGCTTGTGGTACTAAACCTATACTTCCACTTTACAGACTCTTAAACCTTATGCTTTAGTTTGCTGTACCCGGCACTCATAGTGGGTTTGGCTGTTGGTATATAGTACATGGGTCTCTCTGGAGCGTCCCAACGGATGTCCAACCTGCCCAACCCCTTTGTTTTGGGAGAGAGAAGCTGTAGTATCAGGGTGCAGCTTAACCCTCCACATAGAGAACACAGGAACGCTCAGCCGTACCAAACGTTCCTGTGTGTGGGGAGGACAGAGGGGCCGGACGGGAAACATAACCAACCGCTAGAAATTTGGCTTTAAGTTCTTTAAAGTGTAAGGGGGGGCCTAAAGGCCACTTAAGGCCCTATTACACACAGCAATTAAAGTTTAAAATTTTGTCATAACAATCAAAATGAGCGGTTATCTGTTCTGTGTAATAGCACCCAACGATCAAAAGACAAATGAAATATAGTCCACTTTTGTCTTTCACATGTTGAAAATAACTGTTGGTAGTTCGCCAATCATTCGCATATCTGTTTGTGTAATAAGTCGATCACTGATAAAACATGTTGTGTGGGTTGTCTTGAGAAACGAGTAGCATAACATTGTGAGGGTATAGAAAAGTGGGGAATGGGCTACCACTCTGTCAGTGACCAACAAGGAACCTCTAAAAAATAAGAAGAGAGGGGAGAGAAGATGAGAAAAACAAAAAACGAAGGAAAAGAGGGAAAAGGAGTGGGGGGGAGGAGGCCAGGATGTCCGCGCCTCACTGGGCCAGAAGAGTCCTGTATTCAGCCTTCTCTGTAAATTGGTCCCAGTAAAACTATGTCCGGAAAAACTTGGAATCACGTCCATGTAACTGTGCAGTAATGTGTTTAATGTCTTCGATTTTGTGGATCCACATGGCAATGCTAGGGGGGGTCAGGGCGGCGGCAAAGACCCGGCAGGCACGCTCGCGCAGCGTTAATTGGATGTCGGAGGACAGAGTGCGGGTAAGACTTAAGATGTCCGAAATATGCAAGAGAATCTAGAGCGATTGAGAAAAGGGAAGCTGAAGATCAATGAAGGTGGAGGAGATACGACACACTTCTTTCCAGAAGGGTACCAATGTGGAACAGCTCCAGAAAGTGTGTATAAGGGTGCCTTCACACCTACCTGATCCACAGCGCATCTCACTTATGCGGATTCGAAGCGAGAACCGCTGCGGATCCGGTACCATTCACCCCTATGATAGCACATATTCGCAGCGGGATTAACATCCCGCTGTGAATATGTGCTTTAACCCCTCGCTGTCCACAGCCCCGCCGCCGCATTAGCCCATCCTCGGCCGCATCCCCCATCTCCGGCCACATCCCACCCCATCCCCCGCAGGACCGGAGCCGGGAGCCTCACTGCAGCCACGCCGCCGAGCAGGTACTTTATGCTTTCAGCGGCGGGCTGCAGGATGCGGCCGGGGATAGGGGATGCGGGCTGCTGGATGCGGCGGGGGATGCAGCCGAGGATGGGCTAATGCGGCGGTGGGGCTGCAGACATCGAGGGGTTAAAGCTGCAAAGAGGGAAATATCTAAATCCCCCTCCCAAGCGGAAAGAAATGGAGGAGGTGGTTCTTCTGGCGGGGAGCCCAGCATAGTGTATAGAAGGGAAAGAGAATGGCGAAGGGGGCCGGAGCCCAGACAGAGGGTTTCAAATGACGTGAGGGGGCAGGCAAAGTCAGAGGGGTTCGGGAGAGAGTGAAGGAAGTGATGGAGTTGTAACGCCCTCCAGAACCCCAAGGGGGCCGGGTCCGAGAGGTCCTTTAAGGTCAGTGAGGGGCAGCCACGTCGGGCGCTGTAGAAAAACGGTAGCTCGGAAGGAGACCGCTCGGAAGACCAGGTCCTCCTTGCCGACCGAGAAAGAGGGGTTGCCCAGGACAGGGAACAGAGGGGAGGGGTGAGGAGCCAGGAAGCCAGTGGAGAGGTGTTGATGACACAACTTCAATGTGGGGGCGATGGTGGGATGGGGACCAGCAAAGTGAGATGCAGCTGGTATCCATGGAGCTGCCAGTAGTGAGACTGGGGAGATTGGCATCGCCATGCCCCCACTAAATTATGGGTAGGCCTGGAAATGTCAATCTAGTACCCGAGAGAGATGGGCAGCAACATAATAAGGATAAAGGTTGGGGAGACAAAGACCACCTCTCGCCTTAGGGCGGTGCAGAATCAATTTAGCTAGGCGGGGTTGTTTATGTATAACCAAAGAAAAACAAAATTGAGTAGTGTAGCAATAATTTTATTTAGATCATATTAAAAATACAAAAAAAATTAAATAAAAAAGGGGTTGTTTATGTGCCCAGATGAATTTCGTGAGGAGTGTAAAGAGTTGCCGAAAGTAAGACAAGGGCACCGTCTCGGGGAGGGCTTGGAAGAGAGAGAGCAGACGCGGCAGGATATTCATTTTAAAAATCCAGGTGAAGGCGCCCCTGTGCCACCTGAGCAAGTCTGCTTCGATATGTTTTAAGCAACAGTAGAAAGTTTGCCTTAAAAAGGTCAGATACCACAGGTGTTAACTGTAACTGTAGGTGTTAAGTACGTTAATGAGGAACTCGACCAGCAGAAAGGGAATGAGGATTCCAAGGAGATAGCGACAGAATAAGGAAACAAAACTTTTTTCGCCGGACTTCTCCTTTAAAGGTTATCGTGGAGAGCAAGATGACTGCGGTCTATCTTCAGGGAAGAGTTGAGCTTTTTTCTTAGACACAGTGATAGCCAGAGATTGGTTTGGAGACCACATGGAAAATGCTGTTTCTCCAAGTGTCCCAGGAGCCGTTTTCACCACTACTAAGCCAGATGCTACTGTGCGGCCTAAATGTGTGGCCATGGCCCCCAGGATCTCTGGACTTGTCTCCCATCAAGTGCATCTAGGACGTCATTGGTCGGCACATGCCTTCAGCGGGTCTTTAATGATTTGCGTGTCTCGGAGCATTCCGCGTATATCCCAGTATAGATAATTTACATATGTCTTATGGCGTCTTTATATATCTTGCAGGCCTTTCCCAGCTTAGACTACTTAACAATGCAGAATGGCGTCACGCTCTATTATATATTCCCTTGGGATAGCTTGTTGTACATGTCTCTTCTTGTTAATGTATTGTGCATACACTAAATAAGGACATTTGAAATTTGTATTGTTTGCTGTTTTTTTTTTTTTTTGTGTTTTTGTTTTTTTGTCGCTGTCATTTAACCAAAGGTCCGTGCCAAGATTAAACAGGGATGTTCTCCTCTCCCATCCTTTTCTGCTGTCTGCAGATTTAGGTTTAGTAAGCAGAGGACATGAGCTGAAAAGGCAGCAGTAAGTGCCCATATGCTGTGTTATTTCTATCCTGTTCCATAAAATAGGGTTTTCCACGCTCCCCTCCGCTACAAGCAGGCGCAGGCTTGTTTACTATTGCAGAAAAGCAGCCCTAGAGACAGAAGGAACACTATTACGTGGAAAGTCATTTTGGATTGGATCCTGGCTGCCATCTGTAGAAGCACAGCCTGCATGCTGATGAGACACCGCAGTCTGCTCGGAGATGGCTCTGACATACTCTCCCATCCTCTCCTTGTCTATTACCTTGTTGCCTTTTGCAGCTCGATGAAGAAAGGAGTTATGCAGAGTCAGCAAAAATCCTGGAAGCCACATCTTTCCTGGAGGCAGAATATCACTTCCATTGCATATTCCTGTAGCACTTTTGGCATTGAATTAAGCTTGGCGTAAATTGACTTTTTGACAAAAAATGAATAGAATAGCTTGCCGAATGGCTGTAGGGGTTGTGCCAGGTTTTCTGGTACAGAGCATCCTTATCTACCTGTTCTAGTTAAATGCGGGAATATTTCCATTAAAGTTCAGAACAAAATCTAGGCTGCAAATGACACACTGCAAGAGTGTATGGTGTAACATGGTAGCAGATATACAACATATACACAGCCCCAAAATGGAGTCATAGACATTCAAGCCAACTGCAAGTTGTCACGTTTCAAACTTGCTTGTCAAATGCCATGCCAAATTTCTCAAACCTCAGGAGACGCTTTTATAAATTTACTACATCCATAGGCTATGGCCACATGTGGCGGAAATGGTGCAGATTTTCAGCAGCGGCTAATTTGCCCCAGATTGTGTGGATTTGGTGCTGTGTACAGGAGCAGGGACTCCTTTTTATTCCAGGACTCCCTGCTCAGTAGTGAGTGGCAGATCATACAGATCTGTATGCATACTCAATACATTCAGCAAATGAAAAGTGATCTGAGATGCTTATAACACTGTGCAATGCTGCTCAGTACTGTACAATGGCAGGGGGTCCGGGGGTAAATTGGAACCCCTACTCCTATACATATAGTACTTTCTAGAGTATGTTCACCTACATTATATATGATCTGCATTTCATGCTGGAAAGTGCGGGATAAACCATGAGTCTACCACCAGACATGTTAAAAGTTACTGATTGCCCCCGGTCTCACTCCTGGGACCTATTGCAATCCTGAGATACAGCTGAGGGGAGTGCATCTCCCCATGGCTCAGTCAGATCTGATTCTTGCTTCAATACAATCTATGAAGAAATAGTCAGGAAGTGGAGCACACTGCAGAGCACGCCGCCCCCAGCTGGATTGCAGCGGTTGCAGACCCGGAACAATCAGTAACTTCTATTTTTTGGGCTTGGCATAGATCCCCACTCAATGTTCAAAGACTCCTAGAAGGAGTGAAACACTGACTTGAAGGGACACCACTTTTCTTAAGTCAATATCCACTATGGATTTTTTTTTTCCCCACTGCATAGGTTTCAGATTCACTTTCTGTGCTTTTTGCGGGTTGCACTATGGACAGTAGGTGGTGTGCACAACTCATCAACTTGCACACCCTACATAGTGACTTGGGGCCCCTTTTGCATGGAGTGATAATCGGCCGACAACAATCATCGGTTGATTGTATCTTTTGGTCCTGACCTGAAATCATCAGCCACCAACTGTGCATCGCTACATGTAATAGTGATTAGTAAAAAAAATGAATAATAAACTGCATACGTTACACCTCCACACTCCTGGTCTTCTCCTGCCCTCTGCTCGCTTCCCGGAGCTGCTATGGGAGAGTGCGACTTTCAGCTTTCAATTGACATGGGGTCTGAAGAGCGGTGACATGAATGCGCGCAGGATATGAGTACAGCAGGGCGACAAAGTTTTTCCGGAGTGCTTAGCATCCAATTGTAACTGTAAAGCAAATCTCTAAAATGTAGTTCCTCTGATGAGATGACAGACTTCAACATGGTATGTAGAAAAATTAGAGAACAATAAATTAAAACGTGTCAAACATTTCAGATTTCTTTTCTTTTTATCTTGTTTATCTTTTCTTTTTATCTTGTATGTTTTTTTTTTGTGTTAAGGTTGTTTTGACATTTTGTTAGTGGCGTCTTGGCAATAAAAGTGCCTGTGTGAAATGTGGAGTTTATTAAAATGAATGATGTGACCTTTTCTCAATAATAAAAAAAAAAAAAAAAAAAAAAAGCCCTGCGTCTCATTAGCATCGGCCACTTCTGTGGCTTATGATCTGCTTTCCCTGTGTAGCGGGAAGACATTGGTTGTGGGAAAAGAACCTTAATAAGAAATTTAATTGTCTGCAATACATCCTCTCCCCCCCCCCCCTTCCTGTTCTGGTTTTCTTTTCAGAAAGTTATAAATTTTACTATGAAAACTTTAGCTGTTCATTAAAAAAAAAAAAGCATGAAATAAAAAACATTGCAAGTAGATTCGTTTCTGGAGTCCTCTATAGACCAGAGTGGTCATTCTTCAGCGCAGAGAGAGGAGATACGCGAGCCTCCCATAGACCGTCTTTAGGACAGGGAGGTCGGAGGCATTCCGCGGCAATTGCGCCACTTTTGCTCCGTGTACACGGAGCCTAAAGCAACAATCCATGTAAAAGCGATACATTGTCATATGCCTAGTGCATGTGCTAAGACCATAGGGCAGGGGTGTCAAACCTGCTGCCCACAACTGTTCCAAAACTACAATTTCCATCATGCCTGGACAACCAAAACATTAGCTTTGTCTGTTAGGCATGATGGGAATTGTAGTTTGGCCATTCTGGAGGGCCGCGAGTTTGACACCTGTACCATTAGGGATACAGAGGAGTTATTCATTACTTTAATACTCATAAATAGACCATTTTTGGAGTGTGCCTTTTAAGTATCTTATCTGCCAATGCCCCTTTGATCTCAGTCTACCTCTACCGAGCTAGAAGACGGTATACCCATTATAATTTTATATCTGTTGCGTCCTACAGAGTGGCCATTGTTTCCAAGTCTTTTGAGGGCAAAACTGACCGGACAGAAGAGTGGTACGGAACACATTACAAGCAAGAAGACATCCCAGCAGATGCTATTGAGGTTTGTAGATTATCTGCTGCTTTTTTTTTGCAAAATATCAGTTGTCTTTTGAACTATTGTGAGCCTTACAAAACCCAGGAAATCCTGACTCTTTTACATCAGTCAAGCCCTGTGTAACTTATAAAAGGAGGAGGGAGATAAGTCACCAGCAGAGAACAAATGATTACACAGTGGAAGCTGTGTGAAAGCCGGTATTGAGAGGTCAGTGCTGACTGTCAGAGGAGGTAGCCCTGTGATGTAGCTGTAAATTAGCTTTGTTGTCCTGTTTTGGTACCTCATCTCCCTCCACCCCTCCCCTCTCCATAGAAAACCATGAAGATGGGGGGAGCTTCAAAATGCTTTTTCATGATAAAAATGCATTTTTCAGCTAATAAACCTAATTACGTTTCTTAAAATCGCCTGTAAAATTGACTTCTGCCACAAAAAAACGACAAACGACAGTGACACTTTAAGATGTTAAGAGATGAGCGAACCTCGAGCACACTTAGGTTAGTCCAAACCTGTGCGTGCAGCATGTGATTACCCATGGCTAAAGAAGTTAGATGCAGCCCTAGGGAGTCCGGGAAAACATGGATATATCTTCAATAATCCCGTCCTCCCCACGCACGGGAACATTTGGTACAGCCGAGTGTTGTTGTCTTCTCTGTGGGGAGGGGTAAACTGCAGCTAGACCGCTCTTCTGGAATAAAGGGGTGGGCAGTAAATTTCCATCAAGCCTGACACCGCCCCCCCCCCCTTCCCATTTTCACCAGCCTAATCTGTTGGTGGTCATTCAGGAGAGCCCCATACACTTCATTCCGATAGCTGATTACATGGTTCAGCCAACAAAAGGTAATAGGTGTATGGAGACCTTTATCATCGGATGTAAAATAAAAACTGATTTAAACTGCCCACAGCAACCAATCACAGCTCAGATTTCAGCTCTGGTGTAAAATTAAAGCAAAGCTGTGATTGGTTGTGTAAAATGGAAATTCATCTACAACACCCACAGCAGTTTGCTAAATCTGGGCCATAGTGTTTTGTTTTTATGTGGAAGGCATTTTTTAGTTTTTTTTTTACTTATTGGTACAGTTTTTACTCCAATGGGTTTAAACACTGATCCATTTTCATATAGTTCTGTTTTCTTAAGGAATGGATTGACCTATAGAAGTTTATGGGAGAGTCCATCATGTTTATGATAGGAACGCTCCTAATGTCTGCAAAAAATATGAATTGCCTTAATTTAGGTATTTTTGGATAAAAAAAATACAGACTATGGATGCATTACAGGCAAACTTTTTGCAGATTGGGATCATAATGTAGGGTCCTGCAATACTACTTAACGTGTGAATGAGCCCTTAAATGAGAAGTCTGGCGAAAATTATTATTAAAGTATTGCCCCCCAAAAGTTATACAAATTACCAATATACATTTATTACGGGGAATGCTTATAAAGTGCTTTTTTCTTGCACTTACTACTGCATCAAGGCTTCACGACCCGACTCCCAGAGCTGTGCGGGCTGTGGCTGCTGGAGAGGATGATGGCAGGGGGACACTGAGGGACACAGGGCACTGGAGGGACACTGAGCATCCCCCTGCCATCATCCTCTCCAGCAGCCACAGCCAGCACAGCTCTGGGAGTCGGGTCGTGACATCACCATGTTATCCAGGAAGTGACATCACCATGTTATCCAGGAAGTGAAGCCTTGATGCAGTAGTAAGTGCAGGGAAAAAAAGCACTTTATAAGCAGTTACCATAATAAGTGTATATTGGTGATTTGTATAAATTTTGGGGAGCAATACAATACTTAAATAAAAATTTTTGCCGGACTTCTACTTTAAGGCCCCGATACACCATCAATAACTGATGGCCAAACAATGATTCGGCCATTTGTTTAATCTCCCGCCCGTCCTGCCCACACCCTCCTGTGTTGTCTATGGGGAGGGCAGGGGTAAGCTGTGATGTTACATCACTCTTGACCCCTATCACCAATGACCTCATCGGTTGGTGGTTGATAGCTACTAAGTAAATTGTGGACTTTTTTGTGAACCATTTTACCCATTGTATTCTTTTTATATATCTTTTTCTTAGAAGTGGCAAAAAGCTGATTTAAATGGGAAGTTACATCTACCAATGAAGAATGAATTTATTCCTACAAATTTTGAGATTGTTCCTTTAGAAAAAGAAGCCACACCCTACCCTGCCCTGGTTAAGGTAAGAATTATGGGTTTATAACGTGGTAATGTACAATCCGGTGAGAGGCAGAGCCCACAAAAGCCATATAAATGTAGCATTGCTGGCGCCTTATTCGCATGGTGAGTGTTTGTTTTTTCTCTTGCTTTTATAGGACACGGCAATGAGCAAATTATGGTTTAAGCAAGATGACAAATTCTTTCTTCCCAAAGCCTGCCTGAACTTTGAGTTCTTTAGGTAGGTATATTCCCTTTACAAGCCATCTTCTAGGCGCTGATCTCCTCCTAAGCTCTTTCCGTTCCTTACAGAATAATTAAGAGACTGTTTTCCAGGCACGGATAATAAGCTCTCAATAATATTTATGTGCCGCCTATAATCGCAGGGATCAGCCAATCTGCTGACACACAACACTTTATGTTCATATTTTTTTATTGCTTGAACTTCAATAAAACTGTCATAATAGCCCGCGCCGGCCATAACTGCGGATCATTTATCTTATGTTTATGGCTAATGATATATTCTCCCATGTCTGAAATCCTCGGCCATAACCCATTAAGCGGTTAATGCTGCGGTTGCTCCATTTCTGTTTTGCCGCATGATGGAGCGCAGCATGGAGTAAAATGCAAAGTTACTTAACGGAGAAAAAAAAAACTAACTTTTGTTTTTATAAGCGAACCAGAAAGACAAGAATCATGGTTCGCTTTAAAGGAGAAGTCCGTCCAAAATTATTTTTTTATATGTTATTACTTATGGAAAGTTATACAATTTTCTAATGTACATTAATTATGGGAAATGCTCATATACTGCTATTTCCCTTAATTTAGTGTATCAGGAAGTGTTAGAATTCTCTCAGAAGCAGTGAATGTCACTACGAATGGTGTAATTCCTATGGAGTGTCCAGCAGGGGGCGCATATATATATGTGTGTGTGTCAATGAGTACCATTGACTTCTATATATAGTGCGCCCCTGCTGGACACTTCGGATGTGTATGTGAATGTAATGTTATGTACTGTACTTTGTGATTGAATACATTTATGGAATACTTTGGGGAGCAAGTGTCCTTTCTCCCCAAAGTATCCCATAAATGTATACATTTTCAGGGCACCGAGCAGGGAGGGAGAGAAGTGCCATCTCCCTCCCCCCCTCTCCCTCCCTGTTCGGTGCTGGGCACATATACACAGTACTACTCCCCCATTATCTGCAGATAATGGTGGAGTTGTACCTGTGCTATCCCTATCACATCGCCGACACCGCTCACACAAGGGCCGCTCATCATGCCCCCTTCTCCTCCGCGCCTCCGCTCCTTCTCCCGGCTTCAAAACTATCGCGCCGCTGACTCCCCGCCGCCCACCCTGCTGACTCCCCGCCCGCGCCGCTCCTCACACTTGCAGGCCTCCGCTCTCTGCTCCTGCATGCAGGCCGCGTCAGCCCGCCCCCACCCCGGCCGGGAGCACGGTACTTCCTGGTGTCCCCGGCCGGGGTGGGGGTGGGGCTGACGAGGCTGGCATGCAGGAGCAGAGAGCGCCGGCCGGCCGGATAGTGTGAGGAGCTGCGCGGGTGGGTGGGAGTCAGCGGCGCAATAGTGTTTGAAGCCGGGAGGAGGAGGAGGGAGCGGAGGAGGGGGGGGCATGAAGAGCGGCCCTTGTGTGAGCGGCGGCGATGTGATAGGGATAGCACAGGTACTACTCCCCCATTATCTGCAGATAATGCGGGAGTAGTACTGTGTATATGTGCCCAGCACCGAACAGGGAGGGAGGGGGGAGGTAGATGGTACTTCTCTCCCTCACTGCTTTGTTCACTTGAAGGCTGCGCACGTCATTCATTTTCAGTATGGGACAAAGAAAGAAGGCTTAAATTAATGCAGCTCTTTATCCCTTCTGATGTCAGCGTCATATTAAAGGAAACCTGTCATAGCTTTTATGCTGCCCGAACCAAGGGTCATCAGGCAGGGGCGTCTTGTGGCCAGAGGCAGAAATAAGATTGACTGGCAGAGAAGAGAACCAATGGCTGCTTGCTCTCAGTCCACTGTATTTATCTATAAGGGCCCATTAGAAGCCCTTATGGTCATATACATAGGTTCAGGAGCAGACTACCTTCTGCTTAACCCTTTATGTACTGCAGTTTGTAAGTGACCCAAAGTTCACTTACATGCTGCAACACAAAAAGGGTTAAAAAGCATAAGACAAGGAGATCTCTGCTTCACTGCTCCTGCAGTGATAACCCCTGACCTCTGCATGGTGCTCCACACATTTTCCTACTTGATTGCTGGAGAACAGAGGTTAGGGGTTATCAGTGCAGTTAAGCATAGATCTCCTTGTCTTCTGCTTTTTAACTTTTTTTTTTTTTTTTTTTTTTTTTTTTTTTTTTTTGTATTGCAGCATGTGAGTGAACATTTGGTCACTTACACACTGCATTACATAAGGGGTTAAGCTGAAGGACACAGGACGGCTCTTACCTTCTACCCCGGGCCCCCCTGCTGCACAGGCCCCATAGAAGCTGCCTGCTCTGCCTCTATGGTAGCTACGCCACTGTTATCAGTGTGGTCCTGGGCAGCTTCTCACTGAAACACCAGTCTTTACTGATGCATCTGCCTTTTTGGATATAGGAAAAGAACACTTATGCTCATCAGGAAGAGAAGCTGCCCTGATGATCTCTCATGGCTCAGGCAGCATAAAAGTGATGACAGATTCCCTCTAAACACTGATTTACAGCATGTCTTTTGTAATGTTTTATTCTGATCTTGTAAAGTGGTGATGTACTGCTAGGATGTGCTGTCACTTTAGGTTCGGTGGGAGTCAAAGCTACTGTTGCAGCCTCTACAGTCTCAGCATTAGTGGGGTCCCAGAGGTCAGTCGCCACCATAGTTACAGTCCTGTGATTCCAGCAGCCTCTGCACTATATCAGGCATGTAGTAGCTGCAGTGTAGCAGGGGTGGCAAGTGTAGCTGCAGCTCTACTCTATCTGTACGGACAATAATGGCTTCCTGTGGGGGATTAGCAGCAAGAAGTCTGTACTGTGCTTTGAAGAAAAGGCTTCATAGCGTTACTTTCATAGGGGGAACAAAGAGCCTTATGAAGATTTTATTTCCCATTTGGAGGTTAAATAAACAATTATAATGCATTTCTTATAGATTTTTGGTCCATGCAGAACAGGCTGTGCTACTTCTCTTCCATGCTTGCAATTCCCATATCACATTGATTTGGTAGTGATGCCAAAGTGTAGCTGCCTAAACCATAATACTAGATATAATTTTTTTTTCTTATTGTTGTTGTTATGCGGTTTGAGACCTACCCTGGTTCCTTGTATGACATATTGGTATTGAGCTACAGTCATGGTAGCAAATCGCTGTCCTCCCAGGGGGGTAGAGATTAACCCCCCTAAGTCTCTTGTTTTGTGCAGATACAGCAGTTATTGGACGTGTGTTTTAATTATAACGCTTAGGTGGATATTACAGAGGATTACAGTCCGGACGTCTATTACATTCTTCTTTGACTCCTTCTAATGAAATATCTGTGACCTATAGGTGCTGTGACTTTGGTTTTCACTAAAAGAATAAATGAGGCCTGTCTGGGTAGATACTTAGAAGCCTAAGCATTATAGGAAAATACATAGTCACCCTATTTTCAAGGGATTTTCCACAGTTTTTTTGTGAATGTTTCGTATGTTAACCTTCCATTGTTCTGTCGCACATAGATCTGTGTTCATGTTCTTCCACCAGTCAAGTCAACTAGTAAAGCAAATCCGCCTAAAATCTAAGGCCAGTTCCTTTCTAGGTCCATAGCTGGAGCGCCGCTGGTTGATTCCTACTGGATTAGATATTTGCAACAGGGAAATACATGAAGCCAGACCTTAATCTCAATATTCTCTTTCAGCCCATTTGCTTATGTGGATCCTTTGCATTGTAACATGGCCTATTTGTACCTTGAACTGCTTAAAGATTCTCTCAACGAGTATGCATATGCAGCAGAGCTAGCCGGCCTGAACTATGACCTCCAAAATACCATCTATGGGATGTATGTAAGTACCTGAAACCAAGGCGGATACCAAACCAGCTCCTCCGCTTCCTCCCTGGTCCCTGTCATGGGTGGAAGCCTCCGGCTTTTAGTCCCTTTTGTAGAACCTACTTTTCTTTTTTTTAGATATAATTTACAGGGAACCAACCTTTTCATTACCTCTCTGGAAATTTTAGCCGATCTATATTATTGTGCAGTCCAGACACCATCCCATCCCCTAAGACAATGTGATTGTGAAGCTGCATATTCATACTCTTTTGGTCAAGGGTCCTCATTGCACGTTCACCTCATTGCTTGCATTATCAGATTTAGTGCATCTGTTCTGTTTAGTTTTCTTTTTTTTTTTTTTCTTTTAGCTTTTTTTGTATCTTTATTTTTTGTTCCTTTTTTTCCCCCCATTTTCTTTTATGTTAGTCGTTACCTTTATGCTGACCCCCTCCATTGCAACATGACATACCTGTTTCTAAGGTTATTGAAGGATGATTTAAAAGAGTATACATATGCAGCCCGCCTCGCAGGTGTCAACTATGGCATTGCATCAGGAATGAATGCAATTCTTGTAAGTAAAAATTCTCCAGGAAGCAGCGACTTCCCATCAAGGCATGAAAAGGCATATATATAATTGTGTGGGGTGCTTATTCTGGCTTTACATATATATATGGACAGAGGTTCCCCCTTCTCAAGGGCTTTATGGTGCATTAAGGAATGTAAATTATAAGAATTAGCAACTAGTAGCCACATTGTGTCTTGAATGAATGCAATGTTAGGGATGAAATCACATATCAATATACTAGGTTTTTGTACAAGTTGAGGCTCAGATCAATTTTGAAGGGGTTATTCGGGAAAACAATGGCTGCTATGATTCCGAAACTGCATTACACCTAAGCATGGTTTGTGTCTGGTTTTGCACTTCATTGAAGCAGCTGAGCTGCAATACCGAGTACAACCTCTAAACATGTTTGGCGCTGTTTTTTTGGAAACAAGTAGTTTATGCTTTCTTTATCCCAGATAACCCTTTTAATCTGTATGGCAAGCTTACTACTTAGAGTTGAGTTGAACATGCATGTTAGTTTGGGGTGACAATAAAAGTATGAGCTATTATTATAGAGTAACTTGCATAATGTTGCTGTAGTCACACACAGAAAGTCATAGTAAATTTGAGGTTAATCCCTTACACTGACATACAGAAGGCTTAAAGAGTCACTGTCGTTAATTTAATTTAATTTTATTTTTTTGCAGAAATCAATAGTACAGGCGATTTTTAAGAAACTTTGTAATTGGGTTTATTAGGCAAATATGCCATTATCTGCATTTAAAAAGCCTTCCCCCCCCCCCCCCCCTCCTCTCTTTTCTGTCATCCACTGCTCAGAATCAGGAAATCTTGACAGGTTTTTTTTATCAGTTGGATCCTGTCTGAGCTATGGAGGGGGGAGGAGAGAGGGAGGAGAAATGCCGGCAACAGAGAACAAAAAATTACACCCCAGGGGGAGCTATTCAGAGGTCAGAGAGGTCAATGGTGACTGCAGAGGAGAGAGCCTGTGATGTTGCTGTAAATTAACTCTTTGTTGTCCTGTTTTGGTGCCTTGTTTCCCTCTCTCCATAGGGAAACCATGAAGACAGGGGGGAGAGCTTCAAACTGCTTTTTCATGATAAAAATTCATTTTTCGACTAATAAACGCAATTACAAAGTTTCTTAAAATCGCCCGTACTATTGATTTCTGCAAAAAAAAAAAAAATTGACAGTGACACTTTAAAGGGAAACTATGTCCCTATAGCGCACAGGGCGCCGAGGTTGAAGAAAAGTTTCTTACCTTCATCCTCGGCATGATTTACGTTTTAATAGCAGTTTGTTCCCTACGCTAATAAGTTGTTGCACTGGGGGGTGGAACTACCTTCTGTGGCCGACCCTCCCCTCCTAATGAATATCAGCAAGCGGATTGGTACACTTAGGGTGGTAGTTGTGCCCCCAATTCATAAAAATTACCTTATTTACATAGGAACAAATTAGTAACAAATTATTAGCAACTTCTAACTTCCCTTCATCCTCTGTGCCCCATGCGCTATAGGGCCATATCAGTAGGTTGGATGCTTCTAACCCGCTGATCGTTTTCCTTTAATATAGAGTGCAGCATGACACTGAAAGTGCGGGCCCCTCCTAGGCAGAATTAATCCTGAATCTTTCTGTCAGTCATCCCAGAGGGGTAGTGTTTGTTCTTGTTTGGGGGCATTTTCTAAGTTGATCCGAGTTCCCTGTTGCTATGATCTCTGTGATCACCTGCAATCTGGGGACGAGTGTTCAGTTTCCCTACAGCGCCACCCTGGTCGTGGGAGTGATTCATTATTGTGATACCAATGAGTTTTCAGCGTAATGCATAGTCATAGCCCTGATGACATGAGGCTGACACTTATATCCTGGAATAAGTGAGGATACATTTTATAAACCCCCTTTAACCCACATAGTTTTTTGAGGGATTATAGTATTTTTATTCAAAAATGTTGTTAGAGGTTAGTAAGAAATTCCTTAAAGCTATTCCCTGAAAATGGTGGAGGGGCCCTTGTGATGCATGACGTTTCATCACACACTGGATTAATACTACTAATCCGAGGATCTGTTTCTTGAAGTATGATATAATATAGAAGAAAACGCAGGAGAGGAAACAAAACTAAAAAAATTCTAAATGCAGATCATTTTTTTTGAGAGGTAGAGGATGAGCTATTCCAGTACCAACCTTTGGGTGTGATATGTTTCCTTCCGCTAACCCTGACATTAATCACAGGGATGACTCCTCTCTGCTTGATGGTGCATGTGACCCTAACTGCGGCCTTTGCTTCCTCACACACGCTCAATGCCTGTTGGGTGCAGTACAGTTTACTTGGTACCTACACACAGGACACCATTTTTTTTTTTCAGGCAGACCACCGTATCTGAGAATGTTAAGTATGAATTCACTAGGAAATAAAGTTAATAAGTTTTTGAGGATGTCCATCTGGAAGTATTTAGTTGTCCTGTAGCATAGGAGTCCTCTGATATCATTGTAATGTGGATGCGCTGAGGCTTCCGGAGCAAGAAGCGTAGGTTCATTCATTTTATTGCTCAGACTAATTTGTGGACTCTATAAGTGGGGTACTCCTCTGTTGTATCAGATAGCACTAATGGGCTGTTTAAAAATGGCCACTCTGAACTGATGACCTTTTTAGCTGAACAAGTAATAATTATAGGGGTAGTCTGCCTATGAAAATGACGTCCTGAGTGTAATGCTCCATATTAAAGGCGTTGTCCAGGCATACCCTCCAGCATGATCTGACATCAGGCAAGGAGAGAGACAACAGCATGCCGGGCAGTACTGTTGTTGAGGTAAGAGTCTGACAATCAGGGAGTATTGTGCATTGAGTCACATTAATTTTTAAGGGGTTATCCAGCGCTACAAAAACATGGCCACTTTCTTCCAGAGACAGCACCACTCTTGTCTCCAGTTTGGGTGGGGTTTTATAACTCAGGTCCATTGAAGTAAATGGAGCTTAATTGCAAACCGCACCTGAACTGGAGACAAGAGTGGTGCTGTCTTTGGAAGAAAGTGGCCATGTTTTTGTAGCGCTGGAGAACCTCTTTAATAAAACCAGCACAATGCTGTGAGTCATTTAGTGGCCTCTTACTGTACTGCCTAACACATAGTTGTGTCCACACCAGATGTCTGGTTGGCCTGAAGAGAATAGGTCGCCATATAATTAGATCAAGTCTGATTTAACCAGCTAATGTTTAGGTTGGTGTCCTAATGCCTCATTGATAGTGTAGGAGAATGGGGGGGGGGGGGACTGGGAGGAATAGCTGGTATGGCCGCCTTATGCCTGGGCAATTCTTTTAATTCTACACTAGTGAGTGGGATTCAGACTCCCATTATAACTGCAGATGCTTGTCTCTTGTGCTTTGGGGATGTATTGATCTGTCCCCTGTTTTCCAGCTGTCTGTGAAAGGTTACAATGACAAGCAGCATATCTTACTCAAGAAGATCATAGAGAAAATGGCCACGTTTGAGATAGACGAGAAACGCTTTGAGATCATTAAGGAAGCGGTAAGTCATTGTCTGGGGATTGTATAGCTGTTACCTCCTTAATGTAGCTGATGTTGGTTCCGTTTTCTGCTTCTCTTCTCATCCAGCATCCCTCGGAAGGCATTGCATTTTACTTATCCTGCGTAGTGATACTACAGCTTGGCGACACTTCAGATTCTGGAATTATATTAGTTGTATAAAAGCAGTCATGGTCTTGGAAGGTTTCCCCCTCTGCATCCATCAGAATGGTGGATAGGGCAGATATCAGTATACATTACACAGTAATCCCTATGGGAATAAAATTGGCATGCCTTTTGCCGTTGCCTTTACTTTTCAATGTCTACACTCCAGTGGAGTATGGCGACATATAGTTATTACATTGTAAGATTTTTATTTTTTTTTTGCAGTACATGCGTTCCCTGAACAACTTCCGTGCAGAACAGCCTCACCAGCATGCAATGTATTACCTAAGGCTGCTAATGACTGAAGTGGCCTGGACCAAAGATGAGCTCCGCGAAGCTCTAGAAGGTGAGACTTTTTTGCTGGTATTACAGTAAGTGTTCTAGAAACCTAAGTAAAAGCAACAACAAAGCCAGACAACTTCAAGGCACAGACATCTCATGGGCTGGTTCAATCTCAGTACAGAATGCGGCTTCTGGAAAGGCTATTTGTATGCTGTTGCCGTTCGGCAGTCTGACCCTCTGTGATCATACACTTATTTAGAGATGAGCGAACCGGGTTCGGGTTTGAGTCCATCCGAACCCGAACTTTAGGCATTTGATTAGCGGTGGCTGCTGACCTTGAATAAAGCCCTAAGGCTATGTGGAAAACATGGATATAGTCAAGAGTAGGAAGCTGGAACCAAAATCGACAAAAACTTGCCATTTTAGCAACCCAAAATGTCTCTGGACATATAGAAATAAATCACAATGGTGGAAAAATCCCTACAACACAAAGCATAAAAGCTACCACTGGATATTTCCTCATCCTCAGCTCCTTCACTTTCCCATGTTTAGTTTAGTTGCAGGACTGTATTCTAGACATTGTGTGAGCAGTTCTGCACTCTCTGGCCATAATCACATGACAAGAGTTTGGGTCTCCTTCAGCAATTGTAGTGGATAGGTCCAGTGTATTTTTTAATAACCTCATCCCAGCTCTTCCGTTTCTGGCTTTGTACAGTGTGTTCTTTTTCTTCATTTCTGCACAGACAGGATCACGTTCATTTATTCTTTTTCTAGAATATCGCATCACTATCTCACTGCTTGGAGTCCGTTTGTTTGTGCCGCGGGTGATATTTGCCGCTGTTCCGTTTTCCAGTTTTATAATACTTCATTTGCCTTCCCAGCAGCCCTATAAATCATGTTCTCCGCGCTTCAGAGAGCGCAGCTTTATCTGCCTACACCACCTGAATGAGCCAAGCTATTTGCTCTGGAGCGTAAACACATGTGCCGGAAGATTGCAGAGTGTAAATGCAGAAAGTGGGTCAGAGCGAGTGGGTTAGAGGCGTGGGCTTCACTCTTCTCTTTTAATACAAACAGTCCTTGTTTTTTGTTTACGGCATCTAAAAGGGTTGTCAGAGAAGCAAAGGCAGTTTTCCATACCAGTAGGGGTTAAGGTTACAAACTACTCTTCAAAAAACAGATTTTATTTTGGGTGTTCTCAGTTTGAGGCCATGTTCACACTTTGTAAGTGTGTCGGTGTCGGAAAAGATCATCCCGGCCGGTACTGCCGGGAATTGCTGCCGATGAAAGCGGACACGGACGCATCTGTGCGCGCCCGAATCCGAATTCCCCGCTGCTCACAATGGAGCGTGCGCCCAGAGCCACACGCTCCATTGTGGGAACTCACAGGTATGAACTGACATTTATACGCTTCGTCCGGGATTCCTTAGGAGGCAGCACTATGTAAGTTCCATAGTAATCCTGGCTGTTGTTACAACGGCCGTGATTACTACGGAGCGTACATAGTGGGAACATGGCCTTAACATGTGTTTCTCATAGATGACCTAATGAATAAAACTTTTCCAGGGCTGTAAAGCTGACCGACTAAGGTTGTGTTCACACATTAGTTTCATTGTGTTAGTGCATCATTTATTTGCAGTTCTGCATCATTTCATTGGGTTACTGCAGTGAAACTCTGTGTGTGAACCTAGCTTTAGGCTACATTCACACGTTCCGTGTTAGGCACGGAACACAGACGTAGAATGCCTGTAATGGAATTCTTCCCCTGCCCGGGCAGCATCTGTGATAAGATGCTGGGAGCGGGGGAACTGTACAGATATGCGTCGCGCTGTGATGAATCAGCCGTGCGGCTCTGTCATTACAGCGCGGTGCATATGCATACAGTTCCCCCGCTCCCAGAATCTTATCACAGATGCTGCCAGGGCGGGGAGAGTCCGTTACAGGCATTCCTCGTCCGTGTTCCGTGCGAAACACAGAACGTGTGAATGCAGCCTTACACGCCTGGTCTCTCCCCTCCCTATACACATGCAGTGTGCATATACATTTAGTGAGGAAGGGTAACTTGTCTTATGGTTATGGCCAGCTTTACATTGGTGACCTATCCAAAGTGTATGGTACTGAATTGCAGAACCAGCAGCATATCATGTTGGCAAATGCCAACAGAGGTTATACCTCAAATATAGGCCTGTAAATTAGAGCCAATCTTTTACCATCACTGGATCATAGAGGTGGCGAGCATACAAAGATACACATGATCATTCGCTGGCTGATTGCTAGCCCTATTGCCATTAAAACTTGTATTACCCCAATGCACCTTTAGACTATGTTCACATACTGTATAAACAATGGCAGTTTAACGCTAGCTACGGCCGGAATTAATGATCATGTTAGTTCCGAACATAGGTGGTGTTAAACAACAACTGTTCACTCTGAGTGGCCTTTTTTTTTTTTTTTACAGCATGGAAATAGTGTTGAAAAGGGGAAAAAAGTTGCAAATGACTACCATTATATTTACAGCTCGTGTGCTCGCTTATGTGTCTCTATGGTAACAGACTACAAACACACAATGTGTAGTCTGATCTTGGTCATATGCTTTACCCAAACATACATTCATTGAATAAGGTATAAAAATATAAAGAATATGGCAGATGGGTTTATGACTGTAAATAGTTTTGCCCTATACTTATGTCTACAGGGTAACCGACTACGCATTGCTGTATATATTCTGACCTTGCAAAGATGATTTTTTTAATTTATTTTTTATGTGCACTGAACCCGGAAGCACGGCAATACCAGGTCAATGCCCCGGAGAGGACAGAACAAGCTTTTTTTCCATCTATTACCTAAAATGATTAATACGGTGTTATAGACAAACCTAACACGTCACCAGTCTTGGGGTGTATTTGGATGCAATAGGTGTTATATTGGATGGCCATTAGCTCTTTAGCACTCTCTGATCACGTCACGTATTTATTGGTTGTAGACATTGTCGCAGGGTAGTAGCTGGCTTTAATCCTTCCTAATCCTCCCTACTGTAATCTATAAAATGTGATTATACAGACACACATTGCCTTGTGTATTATTGCCGGTGGCCGTTACTGCTGCGCTTATGTTGGCTATGTAAAGGGTTTACCTTATAATTCACTTTGCTCCCATAAAGCTTAGATGGTTGGCACCGGATAATCCGAGAATCCTCTATAAGGACTGTGTTCTTGTTTTTCCTAGATGTTACCCTGGCCCGTCTCAAGGCCTTCATTCCTCAGCTGCTGTCCCGCTTACACGTTGAAGCTCTTCTCCATGGAAATATAACAAAGCAGGTTGGTTCTTTATACTGTATACAAATAAAGGGTGTCATGCACTAGTAACAGATGGATGCTGTATACCCCACAGCTGCATATGGTTTTGGTAGTGCACAGATGTGTTAGAAGGAATATTGTAGTTGTGCATAATTCATTTCCATTTCGCATCATAACATTGTGAATAAGTACTTGAATATGCAGTCTTATTCATGAAAGTGAATTTAGTAATTAATTTTTTTTTTCTTCTCTAGACGGCAGTAGGCATCATGCAAATGGTGGAGGACACTCTTATAGAGCATGCTCACACAAAGCCCCTGCTCCCTAGTCAGCTGATCAGATACAGAGAAGTACAACTACCCGACAGTAAGTGACAGTATGTCCAGCAAGTGATGGTCGCAGAAACCTATTGGTATCTAATTCCCTGTATTCTTCCCTCTTATAGAAGGCTGGTTTGTCTATCAGCAGCGGAACGAAGTCCATAATAACTGCGGCATTGAGATTTATTATCAGACAGACATGCAGAGTACATCCGAAAATATGCTTCTGGAGCTGTTCTGTCAGATCATTGCCGAGCCCTGCTTCAATACACTGCGCACCAAGGAACAGCTAGGTGAGTGCTTCATGACCCTGTCTACTGACCTGTGACTGCCAATAAGCAATGGGTATTTTACACTTTTTCTTTATAACACTAAATGCTTGAAGCATACCGGTCATCATTCACAACCCCTATTGATATGTTAAAAAAAAAAAAACAGGATAGTGTCCCTTTTAAAGGGGATTTATCATCAGAAAATTACCTACTGCTTAAAGGGGTGCTTCCATTTGCCTATACAGATGCTGATATACGGCAGGCGTGAGTAGTAGAAAATTTGGTACAGGTAGTGGCCCGCCACCTAGTTAGCGAGCATGGCGCATACCTGGAAAAAAGTCAAACATATAACTTTTCCTGGGCCAGTCTTTGATGGGTCCCAATGCATCTGTCTGCTTGACTGCAATAAAATAAATGCACCAATAACATCACAACTTCTCAACTTGAGGAACATGACTGTGACTTGATGTTGTCTTTCAAATGACCTTGAGCAGCACATATGGCGGGATAGGATGACAGTCATGGAGACCTGTATTCCCTCACCTAATCTGTGAGATGCCATTAAATCTCTAATTTCTGACAGATTTTCTGTCTTGCTCTCCAGCTTTGTTGTCATCGTTTTTTTTTTTTTTTTTTTCTTCTTTTCTCCATTGTATTTTGAAGGTTATATTGTGTTCAGTGGCCCCCGCAGGGCAAATGGAATCCAAGGCCTGCGATTTATCATTCAGTCGGAGAAGCAGCCACATTACTTAGAGAGCCGGGTGGAGGCATTTTTGAAAACCATGGAGAAGTCACTGGAGGAGATGACAGATGAGGCTTTCCAGAAACACATCCAAGCTCTAGCTCTCCGGCGACTGGACAAGCCAAAGAAGCTGTCCGCTGAATGTGCAAAATACTGGGGGGAAATCATCTCACAACAGTATCACTTTGATAGAGGTAACACTGGCACACAGGGAAAATGGGATTTATTATCTCTTCTGCAGGTCATAGGTTAACATTCGAGATTAGTGAATAGTGAAATATTCGATTTGAATAGCTCCTGATATTCGTATATTCAAACGAATATCGAATACCTTTATAGTCTATAGGAGAATAATACTTGGGACCTGGAAATCAATATTCGACCACTAGGAGGTCACCAAGTGCACAATGACACCTCAGGAAATGATGCCAACATCTCTGGATGCATATGGGACCGCAGGGGAAGCATGCCTGGCTGCATCTAACACTAGTGATGAGCAAACATCCCAAATTTCCCAAGTGTACGCCAAAGATTCCCGAACAAATTATGTACGTAAAGTAGAAGTATATGTTTCAGTCTAGCAGTATGCACTTGCATACGTATCAGGTCAGGTGCAGTGTAAAATACGTAGAAACGAAAATTAACGATAACTACAAATCAGTAGTAGCAAGATAACAGGTATTATCCCTCACTCACAGTATACAGCCGTATACACTATCAGTAGATTTCTGAACACACTGCCTGTCTCACAACAGCTTCTAAATCTCTGTTTTTTATACTTTTAGCCCTAACAAGGGCTTTTGGGGGTTCCTTCCTACCTAACTTCACCTAAAAGCTTCCTCTCCCTGGTATACAGTCTGTCCCTCTCTAGCTCCAACCAGCAAGTGACACAATTCTGAAATCCCCTATTCTTAAATTCAGGAGGTGCCGTAGTTTAGCCAGCCAATCACATTTAGAGGGGTTTTTTTTTTTTTAAGTCCTGCCTATTCCTAGTGCATGTCACTGCTGAAAAAAAGTGCCGAGGTAGGGCAAATCGAATTTTTACTGCGTTGGCATTCGAATATTCGAAACGCATTCGAGTCGCTCGAATAGTGTACTATTCGATCGAATAGTATTCGTTCATCACTAGTTAACATGTCCTTTTTGCCCATTGTAACCAACAAGAGACCTATAACACTTCTGTGTACCTGCTGTCTAGTATATCATTCATAATCATTCCTGCCTATTGGTATATAGCAACAGCAACTCCTGATTGGAGACAAAGCTAAGGTGAGGATTTCCCTTATTAGGGGGCTGCTCCAAAGTGATCTATACAGCATTGCAGGAAAAGGTGACACCAGTAGATGGCAAAATCAATAGCAGTTCAGCCTCCCTCTCCCTGTAGATTGTCCTTTGCACAGGTCTCAGAGCATGCTAACAAATGTGTCCCATATAAAGAATAGGGTTTTTAAAGATGTTCATGAGGCTTGCTGTAAATCATGTCATTAAATGCTATTAAAAACAGCTTAAGCGTGATGGCTGCCCTCATATAATATACTTTAAAATAAATCAGAAAATAAAAACCACTTAGAGAAAAGAACAAATTCCAGTATCTGACATTAGCACAGTCCCTTTTATGTGACCATGGAGGGCCATGCCTGTTGGCTCTGACATTATATTTAATAACTATATAAGTATTCTTTTCTTACATCAAGCAGGTCATTTACATATACAATAAATTGAATCTAGGAAAACCCATTAAAGTCGCTGAGAATCCATTGCCCTCATTTGTGTGAAGGAGCTGATGTCTGCATGTGGTAACAAGATATATGAGCTAGAGGTTGCAGACTTATGGGATCCCATGTGTCTCTATATCTTGTAATAAGTGGGATTATTAGGAAGTGATTTGTGTCCATCAGTCTATGTTCTTTGTATATATACTGCAGCGTGGACACAAGCCATCTCCAGTGAAATGCTGCTTGTTTTGTTTCTGCAGATAATGTTGAAGTGGCGTATCTGAAAACTCTGGTCAAGGATGACATCATCAAATTTTACAAGGTAGGCCAACATTGATCTTACGCCTAATGTATTGATCTGACGGAGAAAAATTCTCTAGTCTCATTACTTATTAAATACTGCAGTCAGGAGCAAGCTGTGCGCTTCAAGCCAGAGCTGCTCCTCTCAGCATGAAATTTGGGTAATGAAAATTATAATGTACATGTCCTACGTATATGTCTGGAATACTCCAGTGTCATAATGCAGCCCTCACAGTACTGATTCTTTTCATAGGATATATGTTTCCAGTATGGAAAGCAAGGGGGAGGGTGGTTGGTTTGTTCTCCCCACTTAGCAGACTGCCCAGACTATGCAATGCAAAACATAAATGGACAGCGCCTCCAAAAATGACATAAATGCACAGATACACACACATATTTAGCAGCACCCTGCAAGACACTATACAAGACATAATAAAAAGTAATGTTTCCTCTGATTCTCCTACCTTATTTATATTATGTTAAGTTATTTCTGGGAAATCCAATATAGGTTCACTCTAACAATCACTGGAGTTTTCAAGGGTTGCCCAGCTTTCCTAGCCAGTGTATCTAGGCATACAGAAATCATAGCATAACAAGGTAGGTAGTTGTTTGGCGTAAAGGTGAAATGCTTAAAGGTGGTACTCCGGCTCTTTAAAACCCTTTATATAATACAGCCTTTTATAGTAAACCTTTTATTACCTCACCATCCACCCCTGGGTGTCTCCGGGTCCCTAATAACTGCTGCCATTTTTGAAACACTGACGTCCCACTCAACCAATCACTGACTGAGATGGGATAGTGGCACAGCCATTGATTGGTTGAGTGGGATGTCCGTGCCAAAATAAGTTCATCTGGGAAGTGGCACTTGTCAGTGAAGACACCACAGAAGGAGCATGGTGAGGTAAGAATAGCATGCTGCTTATATAGTACTGCCCTTTATGTAAAACACAAGTTTTAAAGTGCAGGAGTGCCCCTTTAGAGGGTACCTATCATTTAAACAAACTTCTAACATGTCATAGTGACATGTCAGAATTTTGTATCGGTAGAATGAAGGGGCAGGCATGCTCAGCAGTGCACACTCTGCTTCTTAATCTGTGTCTCACTGCTAAAATAGCCGTTGACGGAATTATAATGGAGCCCTATGGAACTTCTTGTACAATGATTATGAGAAGTTCCATAGGGCTCCATTATATTTGTGTCAACTGCTACTTTAGCAGTGAGACAGAGATGAAGAGGCAGAGAGCGCACTGCACCCCCTTCATTCTGATGATCGGCAGGAGTCTTAACACCTGGACCCCGACCGATACAATACAAACCTCTGACATGTCGTTATGATATGATGGGTACCCTTTAATGCATGTAAAGGGTTGGCCTAAATTAATAAGATGTTGGCTATTCTCAGTCAAACAAAGGTTGGAAACTTTAAGACAATTTCAATGTGCTGTGTTTCCATGGTTACAGACTACAAACAAATCTTGGGTAGTCGGTCTGTAGTGGGAGAAAAAAAAATGTGTAAAAATGTGTATATGCTTTTGAAGCAATATGTGTAAAATCCTTTTAATGTAGTGGATGTTTCACTTTCCCCCCCCCCCCCTCCCTCCATGAAGATGTTTACTTGACTGTGTGACCTGCAGACTGTATCGTGATCACTCTTTTAATGGCGCTGGCATGTTATTAATGGAGGTCTCTAGACCTCTCGGTGACATACATCATAATTTGAGGAATAATGGAAAGTAGTAATAGAAGTTCTATATTTGCCTCCCAATCTTTGTCTTGTATAATGCCGGTTTGCTGTACGAGTTGTTTCCTGGCAACGCGATTTGCATTGAACGCACGCTAGGGAATTAATTTTGTGACTAATCTTAGCTACCAGCAAACTACACGTCCTTGTCTACAACATCCAGAAAGACAGAGCAAGGTCACAAAAGTGAATGAAAAAAAAACTCTCCAAATGGTTTTACATGAAAAGTTCTCAGGTTAAATAAGGTTTCAGTTCTGTCGATGTGACCGTACAGCAGTAATAGGTTTGGTTTCTTGTATTTTTCAGGATTTATTATCTGTGGAAGCTCCAAGAAGACATAAAGTATCTGTGCACGTGCTCGCTCGAGAAATGGATTCATGTGAGTATTTGTCGGGTACCCTCATGGTAGAAAAGGTGTTACCGTCAGTAGTTAACCTGTTCCATTGTTTGTGCCCAGGTCCTGTTGTAGGGGAGTTCCCAAGTCAGAATGATGTCAATCTTGCTCCAGCACCCGCTCTTCCACAGGTACAAACCTGCATTGTAACTTACTATACTGACTGTTTCAGCTTTATAGGACCCTATCCAAGGTGGGTTGTTCAGCATGGACCACCACAGAAAACTTCATTTTTTAATTAATGAGGTCATATAATTCATAGGAATTCTGATAGACCAGGCTGCTTCAAAGAATAGATGGCCCATTAAGATCCATTGTACAACTGTATAACAATGCACAGAAACGTGAACAGAAAGCAGTATTTAAATATTGGTTAAAATAGATAGATTACACCGGCACTACAACTCCCAGCAGGCATAGATATCAGGTCCTATATCCACATATGATGAGTTCAGTGGTGCTCAGCTTGGTTATAGGACAGTCCATGTGTGAATAAGTAAAGATAGATAATATCCAGCGGCACTCACCATAAAACTTGATCTTTATTCAGTATTAGAGATGAGCGAACCGGGTTCGGGTTCAAGTCCATCCGAATCCGAACGATCGGTATTTGATTAGCTGGGGCTGCTGAACTTGGATAAAGCTCTAAGGTTGTCTGGAAAACCTGGATACAGCCAATGACTATATCCATGATTTCCACATAGCCTTAGGGCTTTATCCAAGTTCAGCAGCCACCGCTAATAAAAAGGCCGAACGTTCGGGTTTGGATGGACTCGAACCCGGTTCGCTCATCTCTATTCAGTATCCAAAAGACATACAAAACAGGAAGATGGAGACACTTCTCTCAGCCTCAGCCAGTGTTGGCCAAGGCCTCAGCTGTGAGGAGAGGCATGTCCATGTTCCTGTTTTGTATGTCTTTTGCATATTGAATAAAGGTGAAGTTTTATGGTGAGTGCCGCTGGATATTATCTATCTTAACTTATTATGGAATGAACTTACAGATGACCTGGATCCTCTTTCTTCCACAGCCCGATGTCATCAGGAACATTACAGAGTTTAAGAGGAGCCTACCTCTCTTCCCTCTGGTGAAGCCACACGTCAACTTCATGGCCGCAAAACTATGATGAAAGCAGAAGCAGGAAGACACGGAAAAGCATCAAAGCATGGAGATCTCCCGTTGGGCTTAAAAAAAACGTGTAAACCTTGTGATGATAATAGTAGGATTTTGCTAATAGACCCTTAATAGGATAAGCAGATGATCTAGTTAAAATTGAATAGGTTATTTTTAAATTGTGACGTGTCGGAAACAATCTGGATCGCAGTGCTGCGTCCTCTACAAAAACAAGCGTAATGATTATTTTTATTAATGTGTGCGTGTGTGTATATAGGTATATATAAAAACCATTGATTTGCTGTGGATAGAAAGATGTTATGAAGAGGTCCCAGTGTTGGCTTAGTGGTCATGATGATGGCTTTCTGCCTACGGAGAAACAGCATTTACATGCTGCCATTTTAAACTGGATTATATCACCAGGTCTACATTAACTCTATTAGACTCTATTAGGTATTGACTTCTGCACGGTCCGTACACGGTTGTTTTTATCCCGTTTCTTTAGCTTGTGAAGGCAGAAGGTGATTTCTGAGGTCACATAATGCGGTGTACATAGTTATAGCTGGGATGTTAAAGATTCTGCCATAAAACCATCTGACCCATCCTCATTTAACCCATACAGATACTGCATTAAAAGTGCTGGCGGACTTAGCAACTTGCCATAAATAAGACCTCATTTTACAGATACCAGGAACAAGTAGCACTAGCGGTTGTAGCAAGGACAAATAGGTTATTTTTGCAGATGTGCAAAAATAAAAATTGCCTTGGTTCCTGTGGGGGGGGGGGGTGTTCTAGTGTGTGGGGGTGTCCTTCTAGTGTGTGTGTGATGCATATATAAAATAACCTGGTACAGGAATATAATTTATAAGAGGGAAAAGTGAGGGTAAACAGCCTGTGTGTCCCCATGACAACACTTCCAGTCTGCGTTTTCTTGGCTGCTTAGCGTTATCATAATAGTAATATACTGTAAATCGCTGGTTATTCATGTTTTCTTCCACACTCTTCATAAGGGAGGTTACCAACATCTCTCATACACCCCAATCTTTCATGCCGATTCCTGTGGAGCTCAGGTGTAGCAGGGACACATCTGTCTTTGTGGCTCATAGAGCTTTAAAGGGTTACTTCGGGCATCAGTAAAAAAAAAATTAAAGTGCTCAGTCACCAAGGTATCTTTCATTCTTTGGTCCTGGCACTCCATAGACCTGAAACACCTGCTTTGCATGACCCCCAGGAGTGGTTCTCCGAATGCTGGATCCTTCCTCCACTTCCTGGCCTGGTGAACTGGTTCTTTCCTTCAATTCGTGGCCTCCTGACTCTGTATCGTGCATGTATTGGCTTACTTATAGCATAGCAACTTCTGCTAACTGGACTGGACAGCATAGGGGAGGCTGCCTGAAGCCTGAAGACCACCTGCAGAAACACACAGATATGTAACGAGTGGTAGAGATGTCACATCACAACATGGAGGTGGGTAAAGGCAGCAGGAAGTGACGGAAGGTCTTTAATTAGAACTATAATTTGTGACACTGGGAGAGTGGGCAGATATGTGAGCAATGGGGGAGGCGTTTGTAATTTATGAATATTAGAGAATTGTATAACGTCTGTGTGGGGATAATTTGGGGGTAAAAGTTTGCTTGCCCGGAGTAGCCCTTTAGCGCCATACACAAATGTACACCATGATTTTACTCATCCTTCACCACAAATCCAGATTTTAGAATCCGAGAAGTGAGATGCTGAACTATATATCAATCCATTTATTTATTTTTCCCTTTTTTTAAAAAATAAAATAAAATTTCTTTTGCATCTTGTCTCAGGGTTCCTCCGATTTTGTTACCCACATAGACTTTATAAATAAAGCTGTTTTATTTAAAATGGTTGGTTTGGTCTGTAGTTTCTTAAGGGAACAATTGATCTTAAAACCAGAAAACTTACTGTGGGCTATTGTTGTTGATGATGATGACTCTAACCCGTACTAGTAGCTGTCAGAGGGGCAGGTTGCTGCATCATAAACCTTCCTCCACTGCTGTACCTGTATTGGAGACCAGATAATCCGCACCCTTTTTCACTGGGCTACAAATTTTGGTTGGTCCCAAAGGGAAGATAAAGAAAATTGGTTTATTTGCCCCCCCCCCCCATCCCACAGTTTTTAAGATTTTTCTAGCAGCTCTTGAGCGCTAAATGGTGCACTACATGCCATAAATCTTACTGATACCAGGTAATCTTTTAAGATTAGGGCTACACAGTGTCATGTGACATAACATTTTGGTAGTCTAGTTTGGTAGAAAGTTGCACAAATTATTTGCTTTAAATGAGAAGAGGTGTACGCAGGTTGGAGGCGCATGCACCTTACATTGGGGTTGTGATGATATAATACTATGTGACCTGCCACCAAAATTCTATCAAAGTTGGATTCTGGGCATGCGTTGCAGCTGCACGGTCATGCTTATTGCATTAGTTATTAAAGTCCCTGTATTGCCCCAACCAAACTTTTTCTTCAGTTGGATAAAACTATTTTAACTTTTTCCTAAAAGAGCTCTATGTTCACCTGGTTCCCTGCATCCATTTCTCATCCTCATTTTATGTCTTTAACACCATGGATCTGTAACATCTCAGTTTACACTTGCAGGACAGTATATAGCGGTGTATCGGATACACCTGAGCAGGTACCTGGAGGGCAAGGGTTGCTATGTATGAATTCTTGAACCAAGCACTGCTGCTGATGCACAAGGATTACAATTTACTGTTTCTTGAAAAGACATAATTCTATCATTTACATCCACTCTAAACCGAGCCTTACTAGACCTTGGTGCTGCCTTACTATATGTTTAAAAATCTGTCTTTTCACCGTTCCGAATGTACCAGACGTTTAAGAGTTGTAAAGTGCTATGCAAAGTAAGGGGGTTGTCCAGCCCCAGAAAAAATATACACTGGCATAGGGTGATGTACAAATGAGTCATACTTACCTGTCCCAGTTCCCCTGTAGCTGCCAGTCCAACACACCCGGACCCTGCTCATCACTGCCACACATTTACCATTTTTTTTTTTTTTTTTTCCTGTGGCTGGACAACTCCTTTAAGAATAAGATTAGTCAATGACTAGGGAATTGTTTTAAAGAATGGCTATGGGGGATAGAACAGAATGTTATCTAATGTTGTCTTTTGTTTTGCCTATTTCTTTTATTTTTAGGGTTGCTATGCTTCTACCTTCATCTGGATGCCTGATGACTGTAGAACTTTATAGAGGAAATTTTTCCCCTTTACCCTTACACTAGTTGTCCCTCTGTACAATCGATTTAAAGGAAATCTGTCGACTCCATATAAGCCGCGCTGAGCCTAGCAACGCCTCCACTTAAAGCAAGCTTTAAGACATCCTTACAACACACAGACCACTAATTTTCCATGTACATCTGAAAAATAATAGGTCAGTATGGAGAATGTGGTTATGTTAGCATAAACAGGGACCCTGTTACCAAGACAATGCCATCTAATCTATAATGTTTTAGAGCTGAAAGAGTTTAAGGGGAACTCCACGTAAGAAGAACTGTTTTCTATTAAAATTACATCATATTACATAAGTATATATTATATAAGTTATATGCATGTGTCTATATAATCTATTACCATATCTGTATGATTCTGCCACACTGGTAATTAATTGAAATCCAGGAAGTGAAAACTGGCCTCTGTGCCAATTCACATTGTCTCCTGCTCCCTCTGCTCTCCCACCTTTGAGGCATGGAATCTTTGTCTCACATTGTGTGTGTTTGCTGAGCATATAATGATGATGCAGACAGGGCGTGATGTCACAGGAGACTTGGCCCCCAATCCCATGAGTGATTCACAATCTCTCACCAGCCAGAAGCAGGTGCTGCAACTTCACTGATTGTGCAAAAGTCTGCAGTGAAATTAGGGCTGTGTCACATGTTGGAGTTTTATTGCAGTACTGCAGCGTCTTCACAAAAATAATGCAGTAACGCAATTAAATGATGGTAAACAGCACAGAGGATCAGAGCCGGCACTGCCATCCCCACCTGGACAAAAAACAAAGCATAAACAGTATATCTGATATTATCTTACACGGGATAAAGTCCTTATTGTGGGGCTCAACCTCAAAGTTCAAAGATGCTTGATCATAATATGTGCGTGCTTTACTTTATTCCAATATCTGTGTTACAGGTAGTATCACAATGAAACTGCAATGTGTGAACACAGCCTAGATGTTCTGCAACAGATTTGAGCGGGGAATGGGTAGGGTGGAGGACTGTGATGAACATCTGAGGGCAAGCAATGCATTCTGGAACCTGTAGTCCTGTGTACAACTGATAAACCAGGAAGTACAGCCATAATACAGAAAAAAACACAAAAAAAAACAAATGGATTTTTGCAGTTTCAGAACTGGGTTAGATTTTTTTTTTTTTAACCTATACCTGGAGTTCCCCTTTTAGGGTACAAACCCACTTGACGTATTTGCTGCGTGAATCAGTCTTAAAAATAAGCAGGCAAAACGCAGGTTGGCTTTATACAATTGTTCTGCGTTAAAATACGCAATTGCGTATTTTTGAAGCGTGAAGCTTGTTGTTAGCAAAGCATCAGTTGTTAACCTGTGCGAAAAACGCATGTAGCTTCACGCTTCAAAAATACGCAATTGCGTATTTTAACGCAGAACAATTGCATAAAGCCTTAAGCAGATTGATATACCATATATCTTTGTAGGAAAAGACCTAGTATAACTTGTGGATTGAAATCTCTGCTCATTTTGTGTTAAGGAGTCCAGTGGACAGTGTCATCCGATGGACTGGACTCTTTAACATGTAATTTATTGATTGAAATCGCTGATATTTCCAAACTATACAGAATCTTTTGCCATATAAAATTATTTAGATCGCTTAGGTAGCATTTTCATGGTGACTGGTTCCCTTTAAAGGAAGACAAGCTGTGCCCCCTTAGGCAAACTAAGAATTCCTGGTCTATTCCACAGGGGCCTTCCCACCATCATATGTCAATCCTGTTGATAGGGAGTCAAGGTTAATGGTGGCACAACCCCTTTCAAGGATTAAGGACAGTCCTTGGTGATGTCTGCAGCATGTAGCAATGTCTCTTTTGGTAATGAGTACTTAAAGGGAACCTGTCACCCCCCGTACCGGGGTGACAGGCTCCCGACCCCCCGTTAGAGACCCCTATACTTACCTCATCGCGCCGGGTCCCGCTTCTGGATTCGGTCGGGTCCCGGAGATCTCAGCCGCTGCAGCCCGGCGCGCGCGCTGAGAGATGAGTCCAACGCTCATAGAGAATGACAGGAGAGTCCAGCGCTCCGTCATTCTCTATGAGGGTTGGACTCATCTGTCAGCGCGCGCGCCGGGCTGCAGCGGCTGAGATCTCCGGGACCCGACCGAATCCAGAAGCGGGACCCGGCGGGATTAGGTAAGTATAGGGGTCTCTAACGGGGGGTCGGGAGCCTGTCACCCCGGCACGGGGGGTGACAGGTTCCCTTTAAAGGGTCATATATATAGCAAATACAAAAATCACATGACACAACCCAATTTTTAATAGCTTAATATTCTTGGGAGGATACATGTCATTAAAATTAATCTTTATTTTATTTTTTAATTACATTTTAGGGTACATATTTATTGAATAGTTTTGTATTATTTGGGGGGAATTAAAAACTAGGGAATAGTTTGTGTTTTTAGAATTTTGTTGTGTGAAGGTAATAACCAAAAATATTTTTTGTGGAAAAGTTTTATTTAAAGTAGTTGTTTTTTTTTTTATATACCGTATTTTCCGGTGTATAAGATGATCCTTAACTTTTCCAGTTAAAATATATATACTCGCTGTATAAAACTACCCCTCTGCCAACGCACACCAAATAAAAATTTATAAAAACCATCAGACCGCAGCGAGATCTGAGAGGCAGAGGAGGAGGTACAGTAATACCGGTAGGATACAAGGGCGGCCAGACAAGTAAAAGAAGTGGGGGTTTTTTCTGCACAGTGCCACTCTACTCGATCTTTTTTTCCATACGCCGGACGCCTGCAGCTCACTCTGCCTTTCATACAATTGCTGCATACGGCGGAGATGTGGTGGTTTTTGAGCTCCCCCCAGCATATGTGGCGACTGCAGATACTCCAGTCCGGTTCCGGAGTTCCTCAGCACCCACCCTATAAGACAACACCCTGCGTATAAAACGACCCCTGACTTTTGAGAAGATTTAAGGGTTAAAAAGTAGTCTTATACGCAGGAAAATACAGTATATATTTTGAAGAGGGTATGGTAAAAAAAAAAAAAAAAAAAAGGCAATTACCTAATGTGGTAAATCTTGGGGTTTTTTTTAAATGAAAATAACTACTTACATTCTCAATGTCTTAAGTATTTTTAATGACCACCTCACTGAACATCAGTGTGTGCCTGTATATATAATATTGCCCCTTTTAATATTGTCTAACAGGCTTATACCTATGCATGTATGTATTACACAACTGAGGAGGGGCAAGAAAGCACTAACTATATATTTTAAAGGGGTTGTCTGGGAAAACATATTTACACATTACTGATATGTACCCCACAGCATTGTTACTTGGATATTATGACAACACTGACAGTGGGGCAGGTAAGTATATATTACGGACATGTCCCCAGCAGCATTATGAAGTATACATTTTTCCAAGACAACCCCTTTTAAACATTGGTTCATGACATATCAGTGACTTTTGTATTTGCTTTCAAGTTTAGAAATAAAATTTAGTGAGCGTAGCACTTGGTTACATAGGAAGTCAGCTTTCGAATGCATGAATGATACAGCTGCCCGATGCAGAACAGTGGCTTGATATGTTTAGTTTTTGGTGTCACGTCATACAGTCAGGTAACTTGGCTGTAATGTTTATGCAACTTATTTTGTATTGTATTTATTTGTACCATTTACACAGCTGAGTGATCTCAGGCATTTTAATGGATTTCTTAGAGGAAATCCGTAGCTGCAATCTTCTAAAAGCAATACCTGACTACCTACAGCACTTACTGACAGCAGCTCCCTTTGTAGATGGTCTTTTGTGTTTTATGTTTGACATGTGGGACTGATGCTGTTGAATTGTTTGTCATGTTGGTATAAATTACAGTTTACAATTAATAAAAGGACATTTAACATCTATGGCCTGAGTGTGTGTAATATGTGTAACGCACATTACAGTATGGGATACACTAACCCTATAAGGCTGGGGGGTGAATTCTAATGATGGTAACTGCAAAGTCCATTGACTTCATTATGTCACTGGAGGGAGGGAAGCATCTGTATGAAATTCACAGTGACAGCTGGTGAGGTAGCACTAATTTAAAAAACATTTCAGGCACAGTCTGTGGTGGGAATGGAGATCTTCCAATTAGAATTGGTTGCAAAGATAGATGTAGCTTATAAGCAGGAATTGTCAAAAAAAATAAATCTGCATAATAGAGCTGTCAGGTTAAAATTTCAAATTTCCAAGCCACCAATGCAGATATGTCAAGGCCATTTAAATGCTGCTGTCAGTTTTGGCAGCAGCGTTTAAAGGGAACCAATATCAAAACTGATTTAGTTTCCTGTAGCATAGTATGAAGCGCTATTGAGCATACCAGCTTCAGTAGTAGCTTTACAGTGGTAAAAAGTAATTTTATCCTGCCACACAAGGATGGGAAAGGGGCGGCAACTGGGCAGGGAGCCTCCCGTGACTACTCATAGCTTTCTGCCTGTCAACACACAGTGCAGGGATGATTGACAGGCAGAGAGGCAACACTTGCTCTATGGCCAGAACACTCCTCAAGATCTCAGTCCCATGAACAAATGAGATTGTGATGAATTCTAGGCAGTGATCAGACAAGAACAGGCTGGCACCAGCCAGAATTCTGTAAAGATGCAGAGATCCACCATGCCAAGGGTCAACGTTTAAAGAAGTCCGGCGAAAATTTTTATTAAAGTATTATATTGCACCCCCAAAAGTTATACAATTTACCAATATACACTTATTACAGGAAGTGCACATAAAGTGCTTTTTTCCCTGCACTTACTACTGCATCAAGGCTTCACTTCCTGGATAACATGGTGATGTCTCTTCCTGAATAACATGGTGATGTCATGACCCAACTCCCAGAGCTGTGCGGGCTGTGGCTGCTGGAGAGGATGATGGCAGAGGGATGCTCAGTGTCCCTCCAGTGCCCTGTGTCCCTCAGTCTCCCTCTGCCATCATCCTCTCCAGCAGCCACAGCCCGCACAGCTCTGGGAGTTGGGTCGTGACATCACCATTTTATCCAGGAAGTGAAGCCTTGACGCCGTAGTATAGTTTAAGTATTGTATTGCCCCCCAAGAGTTATACAAACTATACTACTGCATCAAGGCTTCACTTCCTGGATAAAATGGTGATGTCACGACCCAACTCCCAGAGCTGTGTGGGCTGTGGCTGCTGGAGAGGATGATGGCAGGGGGACACTGAGGGACACAGGGCACTGGAGGGACACTGAGCATCCCTCTGCCATCATCCTCTCCAGCAGCCACAGCCCGCACAGCTCTGGGAGTTGGGTCGTGACATCACCATTTTATCCAGGAAGTGAAGCCTTGATGCAGTAGTATAGTTTGTATAACTCTTGGGGGGCAATACAATACTTAAACAAATTTTTTTTGCCAGACTTCTAATATTGAGACTTTGCATAAACTTTATGTAGTATAAAAACTTATGAAATGGTCAAAACTACCACCATAAAAGCAAACGTGAAAAAGTTGTCCGTGAACTTTTGGCCACATGTGACACTCCCACCCAATGTTAGTTTGTTGTGATGCTTTTCCTTGTTGCTATGTGCTACAAGCCAAGTTTCCCACAGCAACCAGGGCCTGGCACTAATTAAACAAGTTGCTATGGGCAACAAGACAAGGTTATGCAGCAGGTTCTAATAATAGACCAGTTAGTTATTTGGTGAAGTTTAGATCCCATCTGTTGCTCTTTGAGGGATATGCTGAACAGCCATTGTCTCCTTTAAGGGCATCCTGAGCGCTTTCATAAAGCTACGCATCCAGTTGTTCACAGAGAGATACACTGAGAATTGCTATTCATTTCCCATAGACACGTTAAGCCATTTACAGTCGTCATGGCAACCAGTCTTTTATAGCAATGCCAATGCGGTCCACCCTGAAATTCAGGTTAACAGCGGCGGCTCATTGGGGGGGGGGGGGGGGGGATGGAAAGTGAAGAAATTAGATTTAATTCTGGTTGTAAAGAATCCAGGCTATAATTTATATCTAGAACTAAAATCTCCAACTTGAAAGACAAATTTTGTTGTACGCCAAAGATTTCTGCATTGCAGCATACTGGTTTATGCTTGTCAACAATATACTGCAACATGACCGACATTAAAATGAACGGCCATCCATCGAATACAATCAATCTGGGTAAAAGTTACGTGGTCTTAGCGAGTACCCGAGTTGGTTCCTAGAGAATCCCGACCAGCAGTGCTGTGTGAATCTACACCAAATGTGAGCATACACAGACTAAGGGGGCATGCATGGATGACGTTCTACGGATCGGAATTCGTAAGTCCCAGGCATCATCATTCATTATGATGGCAGCAGCTCTGAAACTGTTGAAATCTTTGAGCTACTGTACTGACACTGTTAGGCTGGGTTCACACTGCGTTTTTTTTCATCTGTTTTTTGAAAAAACATGAAAAACTGATGCAGTTGTGTGCATCCATTTTGATCCGTTTTTCCATTGACTTCCATTATAAAAAAAAAACAGATCAAAATGGATCCGTTTTTTTTTTTGACGGACACAAAAACGTTGCTGACACTATTTTTTTTGTCCGTTAAAAAAAACGGATCCATTAAACTGATTGCAAAAATGCAGTGTGAACCCAGCCTTATACGTGTTCCTGTAGCCGATGGCAATATTAAAGTACATCAAATTGTTCATTCACAACAGAGCAAATTTGTCAGCTCACCCCCATAATGCTGGTCTCTCTTGCACCATCAGCGTCCCAGGAAGGAGCATGTGGAGAATACTCGGGCCGTATCCCGGCAAGGTGATCTAGAAAAAATGGAAATGGATCCCACAGCTCCGATAAAATGTAGAAAATTTATTGGAACATAAATAAAAAATAAAGTGAAAAAAATCACACCAATGCGTTTCGGGTATAACCCTTAATCATTGCCATCAAATTGTGCAGGCCGTATGGGTGCGACTGAGAATCAATTAAGCACAGATTTTTAGTCACACTACAGCTGCAAGACCACTACTGTCAATTATTTCTGGGCACTATTTGGAAGCAATGGACGGAATTGACAGGTCATTTTCACGGCCGTATTGAACAAGTCATTAAAAATACACTTAGTGAACATATCCTAATTGTTAGTCCCTTTCCCACTACTAAATGATTGAGGTGCAATACCAGCTGTGGCTAAAATGACAAGAATTGTGTTGTCTGTCACTTTTTATAAATTAAAAGCTGTGCAGTTAAAAAAAAAACAAAAAAACTCACCAACCACAGATTCCTGCTGCATACATAGCACTTCCTAGTGTCCCCATAGTAAATGGCTAGCTTAGCTGGGTCATTGCTACCCACTGCAGAATGACCCAGGATTCAGAAAATAAGGCTCATTTGTATCACACATAACGGGTTGAGCAAAAACAGAGCCTTTTTGTGCTTTGAGGACCAAATACTGCCTGTGTGTGTGAACCCAGCCTTATTGTCTAAAATAGCATAACAGGACACTTGAGGAACGCTCCTTCACCGGCCAGGTGAAGGAGCGTTCCTCATGTGTCCTGTTATGCTATTTTAGACAATAAAGGTGGATATATGGTGAGTGCCGCTAAGAATCTTCCTTATTACCACTACAACTAACATACCTTTCACAGTTGTAAGATTTCGAACCTCGACATTTTTGGAAATATATTTTTATTACATTTAACATCAAAAGGAAAATCATGTTTACATGAGAACATATCACTTTACTTTTACAATGACGGCTTTCGGGTTTTGTGAACAGCAAAGCGATGTCTTCATGTCCGAGAGTAAAGAATACTCAGTAAAAAGTAATAGGATCTCATAACACCATCAAAGAATGGTTACCAAATGAGGGTGACCACAGGCAGAGTGTCATGACAAGTAGTGTAATGGGGAGCCAATGATGTAGGGTGGAGAAAAACCACACAAAAAAAAAAAAAAATCACTAAAAAGGCCCAAGACACTGGAGCAACTAAAGGGGTGAGTATATGCTCCCCTAACCCCTAACATCACTAATGGTCACCACCTTGAACATTCCTTCAACTCTGTTCCGATACAGAAACCAGTCTGATACTTACCCTTTCATAGCAAAACCAATTTTAGTATTTTACCCATAGTTTAATGTGGTCTTCTCTCCATCTCCATAATATTGGTCATTTACATTTATGTGAGGGGGAGACGAGAGCACCGAAACAAAAGTCCTGCTTAACTTAAAGGGTGAATTATAATGATTAGAAAACAAAGATATTTTTCCCCCTCAGCACCACTTGTCTATGTTCTGTATTTGGTATTCCAGTTTAAAAGGGAACTGCATAGACTGGTTTAATTTTTTTTATTTTTTTTTTCAGCCTTAAAGGGGTTATCCAGCGCTACAAAAACATGGCCACTTTTCCCCCTACTGTTGTCTCCAGTTCAGGTGCAGTTTGCAATTAAGCTCTATTTACTTCAATGGAACTGAGTTTCAAAACCGCACCCAAACTGGAGACAAGAGAGGGGGAAAGTGGCCATGTTTTTGTAGCACTGGATAACCCCTTTAATAATATTATTTTACTTTGTAATATAACTATTTATTTATTTTAAGTGTAGTTCTTTATTTCTATATGTATTTTCAGTGCCTAGTAGCAATAAGGGGCGACACGGCCCCCCCTGCTGCCACCACCATTTGTGTCAGGAACTGCAGGGCTAGAAGCCATGGAGTTGCTAATCTCCTGCTTGCTGTGTTCTGACGCTGCTACACAGTGCTGAAAAGAGCAGAATTTCACGCTCCCCCCCCCCCTCCTCCCAGGGTATCTAGAGTACCCCTTTAAAATGTGCAAAAATAACGTATACTAAAAGGCCAAAGCCACCCACTGTATAAGGTATATTAGGGCCTCCCAACTCTCCCCTGACAGATGATGTCAGTGGAGGAAAAGGTTGGGTGTGATAAAGGGTCGCACTGTGAAAATCTGTTTTTGAAGGGATAAGCCGCCACCAGAGCTGTATTTCTGCAGCTTACTTAACCCACCCCCATAGACAACAAATGGACATTCTTCCATGCTTAGGCCATGTTCACACAGTGTATTGTACCGGCAGTTCCGTGACCCGGTGGGGTCATGGATCGACTGGTCTCTGCCAAGATCATCCCAGTCAGTACTGCAGTATTGGCCGGATGATCTTTCCTGCCGCAGAGTTCTGATGCGGGCGCCCGCATCACAACACTCCATAGCACACTATGAAGCAAGTGGCCAGAGCCGCACGCTTCATAGTGTTGCATTGACAGGGATTTCTGTGACCGCAACGAACATGTCAGTTGTTTGCGGCACCGCTAGGGGTCCCGGCCAGAACGTATACTATGTGCATACGCTCCAGCCGGAATACCAAAGACACCCTGCCAACGTATTTTTTAGTATTTATACAAATTTCAACAACAGCCGTATAAATACGAAAAAAATATGTTGTGTGAACATAGCCTTAATATACATGTTTATAGGGAGGTTGGGAAAGATAATGGTCTGCCTACAGTTATAAGAGATATAGGACCACCTTTAGCCCCAAAGGCACAACCCAAAAAGACAAGAGTAGCGTTGTTTCTGGAGAAAAATCAGATCCTATAGAAACGTATGAACTTAATTTTGTGTATATTTTAAAAGAATGCAATACTTTTATTGAATGAACCGAAAGCAATTCTATACTTTTATCAGAATTAGAGGTATACATCACTTTAAATAACACAAAGGAAAAAAAATCATGAACATTGCAAATAACAAATGAGCTGCAATTACATACCGCCTCTTTTCCTCTAGGCAAATGCACCACTGTATGTGATATTTAGGGAGGAAAATACATCTCAGCTTAGGATTTCGCCATTTATAGTGTCTCAACATTGTACTATACATAGCTGCACTGGGTTTAATGTTAATGGAGGGGGGTCAGTGACAGGAACTGCAGGGCTAGAAAGCCATGGAATTGGTGATCTCCTGCAAGAACACAATGATTCCTGCTAGCAGATGAGTGCATCAGGCAAATCATTTACATTGATAAGCTTGCTGATCTGGTGCCAAGGACCAAGTGAGACTGTGACAACCAAACTACTAAGGCAGTAGTATCCAATCTGTGGCCCTCAAACTAATGGGGAACTATATCTCCCCAGCACACCCTGACAATATGCTTCCTCTAAGGCAGGGATAGGAAACCTTCAGCCCTCCAGTTGTTGGAAAACTACAATTCCCATCATGCCTGGACAGCCCAAGCTTTAGCCGGAAGGCCGCAAGTTTGACACCTGTGCTCTAAGGCATGCTGGGAGCTGAAGTCCTGCATCTAGAGTTCCAGGTTGGAGACCAGAGTACATTTCACATTAATCTGATGCTTTCTTCCCCTGTATATCCTGTACAGTAGATAGCAGAGAAGGTTTTATCACATTTGTATTTCGCATCACTAAAAATAATCTAAAACTTAACACAAAGAACGTTCACAGATTTGCGCAAAACTTTAAACATTGGTTTCGACAACAACATAAAAAAGCAGTCTTGGTGGATTGACTGTATATACTAGTTCCATGGCTACGGGGGACCATGTCATGCCTGGCACATGTAATGAGACCATGGAGTCTCTTTGCTAGAGTCCATTAAAGGCTTGTGCTGGTGGCCCCATTGCAAACACAAGTTACATCTATTGGATACAATGCTAGTGTAAAAGCTGCAATCTTACCTTCCACCTTCCAAAACAGAAGTCTCACGAAAAGGCTCGCATATCTTCCATTCAACCACTTGCATATAAAATAATATTTATTAAAGAAAGCAAAAAAAAAAAAAGTTATAAATACACTGCTTTGCCTAGCCTGTAGCATGGCCCAGAGCTGCACTCACCATACTACATGTCCCAGTATCCCCTGCTGGCTCAGTGTCTGCACCAAGCTCTACTTCAGAATGTCATAGTGACAGGTCAGAAGATATCAGTGGGGGTCTGGGTTTCGAGACCACCATCGATAGCTAGAATGAAGTAGCAGAAGCCCATGGCTGCACACGCTGGGGCCCCTCTTTTCTGCACTAAACTGCTATAATGAGTCTATGGGACTTCTGGCAATTCTGTATACAGGAAGCCCCACAGATTTCCATTATAACCATGCATCACTTGCATTAGTGGTCTACAGTGGAAATGATGCGGCGCAGTGCATGCTGGCCAGCAACTGGTGGGGGTCTTGGCACCAGTACAAGCTTAAAACACGTCACTGGGATGTGTCAGGCGTTTGTCCAAATGATAAGTATTCTAAGTGTAAAGACTTCCCATTAACCAGACACTAAACTGATATAGAAAATGTTAGCTGTCTAATAGCCTCAGAGCTGCAATGGGTTGGGTCGACCATGTTCAATCACTATATTGAATATATAGGGTCTCAGGAACGGTACAGGACAAGTAATGCAATAGATTTAGAAAGATGCTTGATGTGGAATAGGATGATGTTATAGCTGGATATGCTCCTAATGTTCAAATCTGAAAACATACAGGGTCGGACAATAACATCTTTATTGTGTAGGGCAGGGATGGGGAACCTTTGGCCCTCCAGCTGTTGCAAAACTACAATTCCCATCATGCCTGGTCAGCCAAAGCGAAGCTTTGGCTGTCCAGGCATGATGGGAATTGTAGTTTTGCAACAGCTGGAGGGCCAAAGGTTCCCCATCCCTGGTGTTGGGCAACAAGATCACTGTAAAACTGCTCGGTCATACATGAACAATCTGTCAGACGCAGACAGATGTCATAAAGAGATGTCATTTGTTCATTTTTCTATCAAGACTTCTAGCAGGATGAATTAAAAAAAAAAGTTATGCAGCATTAGAAAAACACAGCTGTTTCCGCCAAAAACAGCGCCACCTTTGTCTACATTTTCTCTGTGATATTGCAGCCCAGTTCCACTGAAGTGTGTGGAGCCGAGTTGCAATACCACACATAACCTGGGGACAGTGGTGGCGCTACTTTTGGTTAAAAGCAGCATTATTTTTCTAAGCATATTAAAATGCTTCACATGCCAATCAAATAACAGATGCCAATGCATTTCAGTCAGTCATTGTCAACAGTGACTGAAATGCACAAATCAAATTGACATCCACCTCTGATCATCATGGAAAACATGTTAATATGGAGACAAAGTTACATAAGAAGACAAAAAGTATTACCTAGAAAGAATGTTTTCAATCCTTCCTTGGAGTGCTGGATGTGAGAACCCTTCATAGGATTGCAGCTATCCACCCTCCCGATATGGAGCCGTACATCAGATACAAGGAGGACACTGTAAGGCTGAGCTGCTATTTCATTTGGTTTTTATAATAATTCTTTGCTCTGCGCAAATTGTAAAAGGGGCCACAAAGGATCAAGTGGTCCTGTACGCCTCCATCTGTGGGGCAATGAAAGCCCCCCCCCCCCCCCCCCTCAGCAAGTGTCCTATAAACAAATCTGCTATGACTGCCTGGTCGGTGGAGATCCAGCCTCTCGGACTACAAGAATGAAGGCGGTTGTATTGCTGCCGTAGAACAGTTTTCTCATCGCAGTTTTCCCTGCACATTCCGCATGTTGCAGTTCCCTGCAGATGACCAGAGGCCACTGTGCATGAAGAGAATAAAGGGAACACAGCACATCACCGTGGCTATGTCCTGTTTCCCTCTAGACTAGGCCAGGTTCACACTATGTTTTTGCAATCCATTTTAAAAAAAAAAACATAAAGTGACATTTGTGAATAAAACTCATCCATTTTTTTTTATGTACGCAAAAACGTAGAGGACCGAATTTTTGTGTACATTTAAAAAGAAAAAAAAATGCGTTTTGACCAGTTTTTGATAATGGAAGTCAATGGAAAAAAACAGATCAAAACAGATGCGCACAAATGTATCCGTTTTTCAATCTGTTTTTTTTCCATCCCTTTTTTTGTAAAAACGGATTGCAAAAAAAACGTAGTGCGAGTCCAGCCTAAAGTGAAACTACATCAGTCTCAACGTCTCACCAGCCTCAAAGGGGCAAGATAGGGGCAAGCTGCCAAAGGCCGCATCAATAATTTGGGCCTTATAGAAATAATGACAAGTTTCCTTTAAAGATTCTTGCAAACTAAGTAGTGATGACTGGGTAAGGACTGGAGAATGTACGCACCTAACTGCATGGTTCCTACTAGAAGAATATATTGAAGATACTTCCTAGGGTAACATAAGGTTTCATTAAAGGGGTTATCCAGCGCTACAGAAACATGGCCACTTTTCCTCCCTCTTGTCCTCAGCTCAGGTGTGGTTTGCAATTAAGCTCCATTTACTTCAATAGAACAGAGTTTGAAACCCCACCCAATCTGGAGCCAAGAGAGGGGGAAAAGTAGCCATGTTTTTGTAGTGCTGGATAACCCTTTTAAGAACATAGTTGTAAGCTTAACTCCCTCCCAACTCTTTCAGAGCTTTGTTATGGGCTTCTCATCCAGCAAACCAATTTCGCACCTTGTACTGGCAGGGACACCAAAGTGTCTGGGTGTCTAGTCTAGCCAATTTCCCTGACCTTGTTTATAGGCTCTCTCATTGGTCAGGGTAGCTACCTATAGAGACTGTTTTCTTTCTTCCGGAGGAAAGCTAGTATACACTAGAACACTAATGAATTGTATGAAAAGATTTCCTTGAAATGACTCCTGTCCACAAAAAGACGACAATGCTGCGTCAAGCCTGCCCATGCATTCCCTTCAGTCTTAGTAGGGAAAAAGCACATGCCGCACAATAATGGAAACACTAGCAATCCAGCACAATACATAACAGAGGTCAGGAACAGTAAGTCATCACCTGCGTCCAAGTAATATAGCACAAGTCAATGTAGGAACTTGGACAGATAATCTCGTGTGACACCGATGCCACCAACGTCAGAAACATTGTCATTTGGCTGCAAAATGAAATAAAATCCCTCTCTTTATTCTCTATAGATAAGCCACTGTGCAAGTGTTGAAAATATAAAAAGGAGCATCAGAAACTTCAGTTTATTCTTCCATATAGGGGACATCCTACTGTTCTGGATACAATACACTAAGGGCTTTAAAACCAGCATGTGAGATGCAAAATAAATGGGATGGTTTAGAGCAATGAGCAGAGATCTCCTGCCGGCCACCCATTCCTGAAAGTACTTATCCTGCCATACAAAAGTGCTTTATCGTGTACTGTAGAAAAAAAAACCTTAAAGGTTATAGCAGCAGCGGCGGCGGCTTGTTGCAAACTCCCAGGACTGTGCGATGGCAGAGTCACTGTGACACAGTAGAATTTGCCGATGACACTTTATGACACGCAAGTGTTTAAGAGCTTTATACTTCCTCTGGTTCGGGGTTGTTGAGGATCTTCCGATGGGCCTGACGCAAGTACTGCTGCTGCTTGAAATACACCTTGAAAGCTCCCTTTATGGCAACAAAAGCAATGCCACCCTGAAAGACAAGACGGACGGTGGTAAGGAGGAAGCTGCGGCAATAAATACAGACACAAGGGCACAAGGCTTTGCTGTGGTGCTGCTGCATCTCACACACACATAGCACAAAGCATAAAGAAATGGAGGCTTACAGGCCAAACAGCTGCCAACGGTACCACATGATAACGCCAACCACATTTAAGTGATAGGTCCCTTTTACTTGGCCTGATGCAAGCAGAATGTCAGCGCCGATCACGAGATTGGCACCAGGTTGCAGAGCCTTTACAATCTGTCCAAGGGTTCAGCTGTTTATTAGGAAGCAGCCATGTTTTTCTAATGCTGGACAATCCCTTGAAGCCAATTTTATATAAAGGCAATGATGGATGGAAGAATGTCTGCCAGTCCACAGACATAACTGTGCAATAAACTCCATACATATATCCCAAACATGGACTTGATCTTAAGGCTACACTATGGACCCCATCTTCTAGTGATCATAAAAAAAGCCACAGGGCGGGGTGCATAAATGATAGCTGGATTGTTTGTGTGGCCCTCTACTTCCATCATTTGTCAGCCGCACATCTGCTATTTACACAGGGAGATAAAAGATTTGGGTGATGTCAGTATTGGTGCAGTGTGATGTTGGGTTATACAGGTGGAGCAGTATTTATTGGTGCACTATGGTGCTGCTCTGGGATATTATCTACACTATATGGTGGCCTAAGAACAAAAAGTTTGAGAAGCCCTGACATAGAAGACCCTTACCAGAATTGTCCTTTGCAGGTTGGAATTAACACTGCTGAACATCAGCTTGCCAACTATTGTAGCAATGGTGGGAAAGACTAAAGCTCCACATAGTATGCGAGTAGCAGAGACATGATCTGCAAGAGGGTTAGCTTCAGCGGGCACCCGAGGCACTGGACATCCAATTCCTATATGGAATAATAATGCAAAGAAAATCATCAAATGACACAGACTGAGAAATTTCGGCAAATACCTGCCCTGCTCTATTAGTAGATCACCTTACTCTGTACAAAAAGGAGATCCTGACTATGGTACTATACGGTGCGTCTTGGAGCGTGTGCCAAAATCTACCTGGAAATTGCTCTCTGGCTTATTTTGTTAACCTTTAATACTATCTTACCTGGAAATATGCTGTTGAGTATCTGCAGCTTGTTGGAGTATTTTCGCCACAGTCTGAGCACATAATCTTCCCAGCGGATCATTTTGCCTAGGATCAGCATAACGGGGATGGTGGGAAGGCCAATGAGCAAAAACAGGGGGTCAGCCCGTTCCATAACATCTAGGCCTTCCTTGTGGCCAACGACCTGAAAAATAAAAAATAAAAATAAGCATTGTAGAATGTAGAATGCTATAGTATACATGTGTATATGTATAGTATACACAAATAAGGAAGGTCGATTTTTCAGTATACATTGACATTAAAGGGGTTTTCCTGCCAAAATCGTTGGTTATGTCTCCATGTTAAATAAAAAATAGAGATGGCCCACTTACCTCCCCCAGTCACTGTGAGATCTTCTGGTCCTGGCTACAGTTCTGTTTTACTTCCTTAATATTTATATAAGCAGGAAGTGCCCAGTGATTGGCTGAGCAGAAATGACACATCAACAGGACAGGTGATGGCACAGTGCCATGGTAGGTTAAGTATGCCCTCTATGCCAAAGTATTATACTTGCCCAAAAAAAAGCCTTTTAATGAAAACATATATTATGAAAGTGTTTAATATAACTGTATACAGAAGCGCTCAAGACACAAAAATAACTAAATAAAAACTTGGGTGGGAAACATCCAAGTCAATAACATAAAAAACCCTAAAAAAGCCAAAGCCTGGTAAGTGTTGGTGCATAGGTTACAGGAATTGTCCATGTAATATAGGAGATGTGATCCATTATAGTGATCCTACATGGTTCTATCTATCAGACCTGTAATACCTCCATGTATCCGTCACCTGCAGAACAGCCCGGAACCCCTAAGGCTTTATATGACAGTCTCTGTATACTTAGTACCAAGTGGTGGATTGAAACCATTATGGGAAACCAAAGGAAAAACCTTTAGGAGATGGTGCCAATACTAACGCTGTAAAGGTTAAAGTGACATTTCTAACAAAGGTCACACAAAACAGATAAAGTAGTGGTGTACTTCGGGTCAGACACATAACCAATAACCACCATAAATAGGTCAAAGGGAAAAGCCATGAATGTACTAAATGAAATGTAAAGCCGCCTTAGCAGCTTAGCCACAAGGGAAGCGTGTTGATCCCCTCGCCATCCTCCTGGCGCACCAGCTTCATGTGGTCACCATGATGACAGGTGCAGGAGCCTGACATGACACACACAGTAATGCAGCCAGCGGCTCTAAGGGCTTGATACCAGGACGGATTTATATTTAAAAGTAATAAATTGGTGACGGCTCGGAGCTGAAGCGGATATATCATCCCTTGCCTCTTCCTACAATCATTTGTTTTGTTCAGATAGTAATACCAAGCAGAGAAAATTTTGGTGAGCTAAGACACTGCCTATAGCCCCCGCTGTCCATTGCTGATCCACCTCTCCAATTCATTTATCAGAGGATCAGTAGGCTCTCATACACCTTATGCCATCATCCAAACCCATTGCCAGTGGCCGATTTAGCGGACTTTAGTATAGAGTATGTGCACCTTTAAAGGAGAAGTCCAGTGAAAATTTATTTAAGAATTGTATTGCCCCCCAAAAGTTATACAAATTATTAATATACACTTATTACAGGAAATGCTTATAAAGTCGTTTTTCCCTGCACTTACTACTGCATTAAGGCTTCACTTCCTGGATAACATGGTGATGTCACTTCCTGGATAACATGGTGATGTCACACCCCGACTCCCAGAGCTGTGCGGGCTGTGGCTGCTGGAGAGGATGATGGCAGAGGGATGCTCAGTGTCCCCCCAGTGCCGTGTCCCCCAGTGTCCCGCTGCCATCATCCTCTCCAGCAGCCACAGCCCGCACAGATCTGGGAGTCGGGGTGTGACATCACCATGTTATCCAGGAAGTGACATCACCATGTTATCCAGGAAGTGAAGCCTTGACGTAGTAGTAGTAGTAAGTGCAGGGAAAAACGACTTTATAAGCATTTCCTGTAATAAGTGTATATTGGTAAGTGTATATTGGTAATTTGTATAACTTTTGGGGGGGAATACAATTCTTAAATAAAAATTTCAGACGGACTTCTCCTTTAAGGAAAGGGGGGGTTACCACATGTCTGATACCATGCCCCCATTCACCTATGGCTGCACTATGTTTCCCAGTATTACTGGCAAAATTGAAAAATGCACAGGGACACGGTTATTGGCCACATGCATTCACTGGTCTTATTCCAATTTAGGAGGTACTATCACTTACTTTAGGAATGGAAACTTAAGAGGGGATCGCGTCATCTTGACGAATCCTTACCACATCCCTATTTAGAGCATGTGGTTGTAATGGATAGCGCTCCCATACTTGTGGCCCATCCTTTGCAAGCTAAAACCATGAACAAGACGTGAGTTCTTGCTGACTTAAAGGGGTATTCCAAGAATTTTTATTTTTTTTTCATGTCCTCATCTCTGGGGGCAACCTCTTTACCTTCCTTGCTCCTGAAGCAGATTCGTACACACCTTGGCATTCCCCTTTAATCCATCATATAGTACAAGATCAACCATCCCTTTGATCAGCTACATGTAATGCACTATTTCCAGTCTAGCACCAGTGCAAAACAAGCAGCTAGCAGCAAACCCCCCAACAACATGGAGTCATACAGCCTATAGACAACGCAGAGCAATAAACATTTCCAATATCCCAACGTCTAATGATTGTTTTCGAGCCGTGGAGGTTTGAGGAAGGAATATGTGAAACCTGAAATGCGTTGTACACTTGCACGGCAGCACATATGGCGCTGTTGTCAGGACGTATAATGAAGCACCGGAGAGCCTTAAATACTTAATGGGCTGCCAGAACCCAACAAAGCATCAGGAAAACAACAACTCTGCCTCCTCTCTCCCCTCGCTGTGGTCTTTGTGAGTAATCGCTTATATATTCCGTATGCAAATACACACAACAGGAGCGCAGAGAGGCTGGCACCGAATCAAAGTCAACATTGACACAATTATCATGGATGTTAATTAACAATGAGAATCGCTCTTAACATTTGCTTTTTATATTTTCATTACTCATTAGCGGGAGAGGAAGGGAACAAAGGAAATTTATGGTTTTATGGTTCATTGCTTCAATTTGGAGCTATAGAAGCAAAAGCATGAGCCGTTCTCAATAGTCAGGAGCCTGCGGCATGAAGAGATTTCCAGGTACCAACGTCCTTGATGCCACAAGCAAAGCACAGCAGCCAAACTTCTACTATAGAACATGTGACGCTACAAGGAGACATCACAGATCTCATCCAGACAGTGACTACCCGCAAGGAAGAACTACCGCATGGAAGTCTGATTTTGTTATATACATTGCTTACATTTTACATTTATTGAATGGATTAAAAATAATAAATAAAAAAGACAAAGAAAAAAAAACCACACATGCTACATAAATAAATACTAATAAAAAAGTGAAGTGTTAAGACAGTTGTATAGCAGCTGGTGTACTGAGTGTACGGCAGTACGTCCATCTAATGAGCTAAGTGCTGGTGGACGCACATGTTCAGTCTCCCCACAGGCTGCTCTCTGCAGATTGATCATCTGGTTACTGCAGGATAGCCACTTTCAGGACTGTCACTTACATCCTTTAACGTACATCCATAATGGCATCCTCTTTTTTGTTAAATTTTTTTTTTTTTCTTTTAAATTAAATGATGTCAGAAACATATAGATTTGATTTTACTTCTATTTAAAGATCTCAAGTCTTTCAGTACTTATCAGCTGCTGAATACACCACTTCCTGCAGGACATTCTTTCCAGTCTGACACAGTGCTCTCTGCTGCCACCTCTGTTTGGGACAGGAACTGTCAAGAGCAGTGGCAAATCCCCATAGTAAACCTCTCCTGCTCTAGACAGTTCTTGACATGGACAGAGGTGGCAGCAGAGAGCACTGTGCCAGACTGGAAACAAAAAAAACCACTTCCTGTAGGGCATACAGCAGCTGATAAGTACTAGAAGGCTTGAGAATGGTAAATAGAAATGGATTACAAATCTGTATAACTTTGTAACACCAGTCGATTTAAAAAGAAATATTTTTTGCTGGAATACCCTTTTAAGCTAGAGACAGATGCTCAAAGGGCTGTGGTATATTTATATATGGCACATGTTTAACCATTATATGCTCCATACACACCCTGTAAAGCTGGTGCTGTTCGATAATTCTGTAATCCTTCAGAACCCTTAAAGTATCACTGTTGTTTAAATTTTTTTGCAGAAATCAATAGTACAGGAGATTTTAAGAAACGTTGTAATTGGGTTCATTAGCCAAAAAATGCATTTTTATCATCAAAAAGCAGTTTGAAGCTCTCCCCTCTGTTATCATGGTTCTCTTATGGAGAGGGAGGGGTTGAGGGAGATGAGGCACCAAAACAGGACAACAAAGAGTTAATTTACAGCTACATCAACCGGGCACATCAACCGGGCTATCTCCTCAGTCAACACTGACTGAAATCAACTCTTTGACCTCTGAATACGGCTTTCACACAGGTCCTGCTGTGTAATACTTTGTTCTCTGCTGGCGACTAATCTCCCTCTTCCCCCCTCCCCTCTCCATAGGTTACACAGGGCTGACTTCGAGACTTCCTGCAGATAATGGCATATTTGCTTAATAAACCCAATTACAAAGTTTATTAAAATAGCCTGGACTATTGATTTCTGCAAAAAAAAAAAAAGTGACACTTCAACCTCGCTGATCTTGGTGCTAATGGTTGTTTTACTGATCCTAACAGGAGAGAGTAAGAACACTGCTCCTCTGGGTAAGTAATGGCTTCTTCCCTTTGCTGGCATACAAAGTAATGACTTGTCCGAGTCCCAAAGCCTGTCTGGCCACACTCCATGGCCCGCACAGCTGTCTACAAATCTACTCATCTATGATTATACCCATAAAAAGCAAACATCTGCAGCTAATACTATAGGGATATACAGTGACTACATCTGCAGCTAATACTATAGGGATATACAGTGACTACATCTGCAGCTAATACTATAGGGATATACAGTGACTACATCTGCTCGCAATAACACCAGAGGCTGGTAATTAAAATGCACCCTGGTGGCAAAAACAGCTAAGGGCGGCCGTCTGTATGCTGCTGCTGCTACTACTAGCGAGGAGGAGTAAAAAAATAAGATGATCTCATACGCTGCACTTTTCATATGAAGACAGATCTATAAGATACAAAACAGAATTAGTTTGCAGCCAAAGTTGCACCTTAAGACAATGTCACTTGCCTGCATGACAGTCACTGCCCCGTAAGTGACAGCTGTCCAGTAGATGGAACCCACCATTATACCAGCGGCAGCAAATGGACAGGCTTTGGATATCAGTCTGTCTGCGAGGTCCAACATATATACAACCGGACCTGCAGGAGAAGACACAGAAAATAATGTTAAAAACACAGCATCTTCGACTCAAAAGACTCTCTTTTATAACTTTTTTTTTTGTTGTTTAAAAAGTCTTTATTATCACATCAAGAAAAATTTTTGTACAAAAACAAGTTATCACATTTTTCTTTTACAAAATTCCCCCCCCCCCTCCCCAGGTGGACCCTTGATACTCAAACCAGGGAGAGCCAGCTTTTCATATCCTGTTATTCACTCCCACTGTCTTCCTCCACTATTCTCTTGCTCTTTCCCATACCTTTTCATACTTGACATACTGTTTTACCAAGTTCCCACTCTTAGTATTTCATTTGAATTCCAACTCCGTACGATCATGAGTCTTGCCACAAACAATCTCCTACCCAAGATTTCCTTCTTTTTGCTATCTATTCCCACTAACTGTGAATCATCCCCCAGTATTATCAATGTCGGATACGGTATTATTTTATAGTCCAGTTCTTCCTCTATTGCCTTTATTGTTTCCCTCCAAAATTTTTCCAGGGCCGTACATGTCCAAAAAATATGCAACCAATCTCCTACTCTTTCCCCACACCTTGCACAGTCCGCTGTGGTTTTTTTTGCATATTTTTTCCAAAAACATTGGGGTATAATATATATATATATAATCGGTACAGAATATGAAGCTGTATTATCTGGTGATTTTGGTTTACCTATACTTTCTTAACATTTTTTAGTATATTCTCCCATTGCCCCTCAGACATTTTACCTAATTCATTCTCCCATTTCCCCCTACATCCCATTTCCCTTATCCCCTGGGTCCCATCCATTAATTTCCCATATATTCGTGATACCCCTTTTTTAATACCCATACCCCTATTTAGTACCCATACCCCTATTTAGTACCCATACCCCTATTTAGGAGGGATATTATTTCCGGGGTTGCTTCCACCATAAATCAATCTTTATTCTCAGTGTCCCCGACGGCATGCTTCAGCTGTTCATATTCATACCACTCTTTCCCCTCTAAACCAAACTCTTCCCTTAGATGCTGCCATGTTTTCAATTTCCCATCTAGAAAAGCATCTCTCACTCTACTAATCCCTGCTTTTTAAAGGTTTTTAAGAGCTCCTAGTTTATATATTTCCCTTAGTCTATTGTTATACCATATGGGGGTATTATCTATAGCATTTTTAATCCCCAATAGCTTTTTAAAACTCTTCCATAACTTTACTAACATATATACCGCAGGGTATTTGCTCCATTCTGGCCCCTCTAGAGCTCCTCCTTCTAATATCTCAATCATACCATCATAGACCCTACCTAATTTTCCCTCTAAATGTCTATACAGTTCCACTCCCCCCCTATTCCATAAATAATTTAACTGCGCCGCCAAAAAATACAGCCTCATATCCGGCAACCCCCCTCCCCCCTCTCCTTTAGGTAGGCAAAGAAATTTTTGTCGCAATCTCACTCTTTTCCGTCCCCAAATCAGTTTGTTTAACATTACTTCTATTTTTTTTTAAGGTATTCTCCTCTATCCACAATGGAGTGGCACAGAATATATACAGTAGCTTGGGCAGGATTATTGTTTGAGCAAGCATGACTCTATCCGCTTTGGAGTATACAAATTTTATCCATATATCTACTTTATCATTTATAGTTTTCAGTACTTTATATGTGTTATTTTCATGGAATTCACTGATCTTTCCTGACATCTCTATCCCTAGATATCTAAAACTTTCTCCTTGCTTCAGCACTCTCATCTTCCCATATCTCTCTCCTCCTTCCCCAACCGGGTCCTCTAGTATAGGCAACAAAATGGATTTGTCCCAGTTGATTTTTAACCCCGAAAAAATTCCATATCTCTCTATCACATTCACTACATACTTAACAGTCATCTCTGGCTTACTAAGAAAAAGCAAAGTATCATCCGCAAACAGGCTGATTTTGTCATTCACTCCTTTTACCCCAAACCCCTGAATCTTCTCATCACCTCTAATCATTATTGCTAGCGGCTCGAGTGCCAAAATAAACAATAACGGAGAGAGAGGACACCCCTGCCGTGTACCTCTTCTTAACTCAAAGTACCCTGATCGAACCCCATTCACCATTACACATGATTTTACATCTCTGTATAAAAGTTTTACCTTCCCTACAAAGTCATCCCCCAACCCAAACCGCTCCATCACCTTCCATAGGAACTCCCACTCCACCCTGTCAAAGGCCTTCTCCGCGTCCAATGACAGGATGGAGTGGGAAACCCCCCTGTCAGCCATCTGCATATTATGAAAAACCCGTCCGATGTTACGCATAATCGTTCTCCCTGGCACAAAGCCTCCCTGGTCCTCATGCACTAACTCTGGTATCACTTTTTTTAAACGGTTTGCCAATACTCTAGCATACAGCTTGACATCAACGTTCAAAAGCGATATTGGCCTATATGCTCCGGCCTCCTGTAGATCTTTACCTTCTTTGGGTATGAGTGTTATACTCGCCTCTCTTATGGATTCAGGCAATTGGTCCGTTTCCAACGCCCCTCTCATTACCCTACATAGCGCCGGTATCATTACCTCTCCATACCTCCTATACACCTCGAAAGGTAACCCATCTCCTCCTGTGGAGGTATTCCCCTTCACTTCCTTCAAAGCGTTCTCAAATTCCCAAATCTGCAGTGGGGCCCCCAATTATTCTCTCTGATCTTCAGATATTACTGGCATTTCTACCGCCTTCAGGTACCTCTCCATTTCCTCTGATATTGTCCTATTCTCTGATCTATACAACCCCTCATAGTATCTTACAAACTCTTCCCTGATCTCACTCTGCACACTGGTCAGCTTCCCGTTCCTATCTTATTACCGATATCCCTTTCCTGGGCTCTTGGTTCTCTATTATAGCCATAATTCTTTTACTGGGCTTCCCTCCACTTAAATACTTCTCTTTTCCCATAAAGAAGATTTCATTCCTAGCTTTTTCTTCTAACATTTTGTTATACTCATCCTGCACCTGTAACCACTCCCTCTTCTTTTCCTCACATAGGTCCTCCTGATATTTTTTCTCCGCTCTCACCACCCTACTCTCCAACTCAATTCCTTCCCTTCTAAACTCCCTCTTCTTACTCTCAATATTTTTTTGAGTACCCCCCGAAGGAAGGCCTTCATAGTGTCCCATACAACCCCATCCGGTGCTGTCCCCCAGTTGCTATTTAACATCTCCTCTAATTCTCTCTTAATCTGGTCCTTGTCCTTGTTCATCAGCTTAAACCAGTGTGCGTTACATCTCATCAATATCTTCTTCTCCCCTGACAGTATATCTACACATAAGGGGGCATGATCAGATACTGTACGGGTTCTATACCTTATTTCCTTTACATAACGAACAAATAAGTCATTCACCAGGGCTAGATCAATTCGTGAACTTGTCTGACAGGTCTTATTAAAACAGGAATAGACAAATGCCTCCAGGTTCCTCTCTCTCCAAATATCCCTCAAACCCATTTCCACACTAGCTTTACTCAATGGGGTTACTTTAGAAATATTTTTCACTCTTTTCATTCTCAGCCTGTCCTTCTCCTCATTCATCACACAATTCATATCTCCCAAAATCATAACTGGTAACTCCTCCCACCCATTACCCCATATAGCTTATTCAAAGTGACGGATGAGTACGGTGGCGGTATATATATACAAAAAACAAAATACACCTCAAAAACACTATTCTACATTCAATATTATATATTTTCCCTCTATCTAATACTTTTTCCTCTAATTCCCAAACAATTGTTCTGTGCACTAATACTGATAAACCTCTAGAATATTCAGAAAATGTCGTGTGATATTGAGAAGACCACAAAGGCCTATTTAACAAAGAGACTGTGGATTTTGTGAAGTGTGTTTCAATTAAACATATAATTCCTGGATTCTCTTTTATAACTTTGAGAGCTTTTAATAACCCTAAGAGCTGTCATGGGTGTATGTCCTTTTTCTGTGCCTGACGGTGCCATGATGGGGGGTGACGGGTGATGCGAGTACACAGCCACATTATTAGCTGGATGTCCTTAGAGGAGATCAGAGATGAATTGGTGAGCTGTGCAGATGTGTACAGAAGCAGCATCAGCCATTGTGTGTAATGCAGCTCTGGCACATCAGATGAAATAAACCAAATAGGATAGGTCCTTCCCAGTGGACCTGACCTAAACTTATACGCATCTTAAGGATTCAGTTCTGTCAATGCCACTAAATACACTATAAGGGTGCGTTCACACCTACCGCATCCGCAGCTTATTTTTCCGCGGAAATACGCAGGTCTGGTAGTGCAGATTTCAACCTGCGAGAAATCCACATATGTGTGCGTTTTGCGTTTTTTCTGCAGCAAGTTTATTGCAACTGAAATGTCCGTTTAGAATGAGAGACATTTTAAACTGACATTTCAGTCGCGATAAACTTGCTGCAGAAAAAACGCAAAACGCACACATATGCGGATTTCTCGCAGGTTGAAATCTGCACTACCAGACCTGCGGATTTCCGCGGAAAAATAAGCTGCGGATGCCCTAGGTGTGAACGCACCCTAAGGGTACAAACCCACTTGCCGGATCTGCAACGAGTCTCCTTGCTGCGTTTTTGCAGCGAGACTCGCTGCAGATCCCAGCCCTATACTTTCATTAGCTGAGAAACTCGCAGCAGGGATGTACATCCCTGCTGCGATTTTGTCTGCAGCCCTCCCCATTAACCCCCTAGCCGCCGGACATTATACATTACCGGGTCCCCGTTCCTGCTTGCTTCGGGGCTCCCGGTGTCTTCACAGCCTGCCCGGCCAATCAGTGCGCTGCGGCGGGGCAGCGCACTGATTGGCCGGGCGGAACGTGCCGGGAGCCGCCGAAGCAAGCAGGAGCGGGGACCTGGTAATGTATATCCTGCCCGCCCCCCCGCCCCGATCGCCCCCCGCACCCCCGATCGCCCCGGGGGGCGATCGTGCGGCCGGGGGGTGATCGTTCGGCTATCGTTCGGCCGGGGGGTGCGGGGGGCGATCATGCGGCCGGGGGCGATCGGGGCTGCAGGGGGGGTGGGCAGGATATACATTACCAGGTCCCCGCTCCTGCTTGCTTCAGCGGCTCCCGGCACGTTCCGCCCGGCCAATCAGGGCGCTGCCCCGCCGCAGCGCACTGATTGGCCGGGCGGGCCGTGAAGACACCGGGAGCCCCGTAGCAAGCAGGAACGGGGACCCGGTAATGTATAATGTCCGGCGGCTAGGGGGTTAGTGGGGAGGGCTGCAGACAAAATCACAGCGGAGATGTACATCCCTGCTGCGAGTTTCTCTGCTAATGAAAGTATAGGGCTGGGATCTGCAGCGAGTCTCGCTGCAAAAACGCAGCAAGGAGACTCGCTGCAGATCCGGCAAGTGGGATTGTACCCTAAAAGGGTTGAGTGGTGTGAGCCTGTCCTCATATTTTAGGATCAGTCACTTCTACAGCATACTCAGTGGCATAGAAGTCATAGAAGTCTTTCCTGAGAAAAACCTTTAAAGGGCAAGACTAATGCATCATTGCACAATTATGAAGGCGTGAAAGCTACAAACAACAATAAAGTGGACATGCATTGGACCATTTCATCCACACACCTATTGCTAACAAGTGCGTAAAATCAAGTACACAGCCATACAAGTCTGAGAAACTGGTTATACAGGCCCTGGGAAAAAAATGGCACATAGAATGTTTAGCTATTAAAATTGTGTGTATACTGTATATACATACACACACACACACACATACATACACAGTATATATAAATCCTATTTCTATTTTGCTTCTTTTTTTGCAAAAATTTAAAGGACTGCTGACTGGGAACAACCAGCATCTTCAGCCACACTCTGGTCTAAATTTCTATCTTGAAGGAGTAGTATAATCCCTTACATTATTTCAACATTATTTCAACTAAAATCTCTCTTTCTGCAGCCATCTTTTCTTCAGTAAGGCCAGTTTCGCATGAGCGTATTACATGCACATATCTGTGTCCATATTATAGAAGCAAGTTCCAGCCTGACTGGCTGCAGTTCTAATGACTCAACCTGAAAGCTATGCATCTGTAATATAAGAGCACCAATGTACACTCACCGGCCACTTTATTAGGTACACCATGCTAGTAACGGGTTGGACCCCCTTTTGCCTTCAGAACTGCCTCAATTCTTCGTGGCATAGATACAAGGTGCTGGAAGCTTCCTCAGAGATTTTGGTCCATATTGACATGATGGCATCACATAGTTGCCGCAGATTTGTCGGCTGCACATCCATGATGCGAATCTCCCGTTCCACCACATCCCAAAGATGCTCTATTGGATTGAGATCTGGTGACTGTGGAGGTCATTTGAGTACAGTGAACATGTCATGTCATGTCATGTTCAAGCAGAAATCGAGACTCATCAGACCAGGCAACATTTTTCCAATCTTCTACTGTCCAATTTCGATGAGCTTGTACAAATTTTAGCCTCAGTTTCCTGTTCTTAGCTGAAAGGAGTGGCACCCGGTGTGGTCTTCTGCTGCTGTAGCCCATCTGCCTCAAAGTTCGACGTACTGTGTGTTCAGAGATGCTCTTCTGCCTACCTTGGTTGTAACGGTTGGCTATTTGAGTCACTGTTGCCTTTCTATCAGCTCGAACCAGTCTGCCCATTCTCCTCTGACCTCTGGCATCAACAAGGCATTTCCGCCCACAGAACTGCCACTCACTGGATGTTTTTTCTTTTTCGGACCATTCTCTGTAAACCCTACAGATGGTTGTGCGTGAAAATCCCAGTAGATCAGCAGTTTCTGAAATACTCAGACCAGCCCTTCTGGCACCAACAACCATGCCACGTTAAAGGCACTCAAATCACCTTTCTTCCCCATACTGATGCTCGGTTTGAACTGCAGGAGATTATCTTGACCATGTCTACATGCCTAAATGCACTGAGTTGCCGCCATGTGATTGGCTGATTAGAAATTAAGTGGTAAAGTGCAGTTGGACAGGTGTACCTAATAAAGTGGCCGGTGAGTGTATGTGCGTGTAATACATGTGTAAACGGCCTTACCCAGGTCTAGTGGTTAAAAATTTGTATTTTTAGGACCTGTGAAGGATTGGTTTTTAGAAATACAAGATACATGGCAATTCAATTTTCCTTTATTTGATCTGGAAAATACCGTTAAATTTTTTTTTTTTTTCATTTGTTTGCTTAATGTGTTATGAAGCTAGAACATGCAAGCTATTAAACACTGTTTTGTGTCATATAGTGATGTGTGTATCTGCCATGAAATAAAGCAGAGTCACTGTCTGCTCAAAGTGGGGATTCCACAATTTCTGCTGGGGGTTGTATTCCAGACACAATCATCACAGTTCAGCATGGAAACAGGGAGACACCCGCACCATGTGACCACTGCTCCCCCTGAATTTGTTTGGGTCTTCCGATTTCTCAATGTTCATAGCCTGTGTTTGTTAGTCATCTTAAATTTTAAGGTTCATAACCATCACTAGGTATATACTGGTTTCTGTCATGTAAAAATCCCATCGCCCAGATAACTGTGATCCTTATTTTTACAGACATATTACTACATCTTTCTCTAGGGTTTCTCTAGGTCTTTTATCCTTGGCTTCACCGAGTTCCAGTCTGTGTTTTGTTTCTTAACTGCATGTTCCTTGCTATAAATAATAGATCTAAGAAAGCAAAAGCCATCGACAACTCGTCTTCATCACTGTCTTTACATTTATAGTAATAAATGTGGAGAGGCTCTCAGAGCTTTAGCTTTCCATTTGGTTGTCATTACGGTTTTAAAAGAGAAAACACAGTAGTCATATTCTTTGAAAATAAGAGAGCAGAAATTCTGAGCCCAAATGTAGATAGCGCTGCCTCCATGTCTCTCTTTGTGTGGCCAGTCATGTTACAGCCTCTTTTTAAAGGAGAAGTCCAGAGGGGGGAAGGATAAAAGAAATAATATGCACTTACCTTCCCCACTCCAGTGCTGGCGGCAGAGGACCCGTGGCAGTAGGGGGCCGCTCGGGTCCCTGATGCTTCCTTGTTTGATACGCGAGGTCCGCTCAGCCAATCAGAAGCACAGACAGGACCCCACTACGGCTGCTGACTGGCTGAGTGGACCTTGCACGTCACTAACCAGGTCCCCACTAAGACCAGGAAGTGGTTGGGGACCTGAGCGGCGTTATGGGGTCACCATCACTAGGGCAGGAGAGGTAAGTATGTTATTTTTTTGTATCCTCCTCCCTAGCAAAATAAACGGAGTACAAATAAAACCAGCCAGCATATATGTCCCCATACTATGAATAAGTCCACTCACCGAGGTTTGGGAACTCTATTAAATATTCGGCATTACACTGAGGGCAGGCGACTCTGGCTGTACTGTTTCCTCTCTGTTTCTCATCTACCCACCGCTGGAGACAAGCCTGATGTACCCACTTTGTAGACCCTCTGCACCGGCATGGTCTCACCCACTCCGCTGTTCGGTCATCTTCATCTGTAGCGAAACATACCCAGCAGCTCCTGGAAAAACATACACACATATGCTTGTCAATATAAAGTACTCATGACATGCTGAAGGTTTAATACCATACAAGCTCTTATTAATGTTCTTCAGTGGTCCACCAGCTATACACTTCTCCATATAGATTTTGATGTTCTCATTTGCAATAATATTACAGGGCAGGAAGTCTTTTTTTTCTTGCCATTTCATCAGGTGTGATGGTGATCATAGCCTGTAGGTGTCACTGTTCCTCCTGCTGCCTATAGTCACACTTTATCCTGTCAGCTTTTAGTGACTGCATTTTCGAGTAGAGGGCAGATTCCAATGTCACAAGTGGTGGAAAAAAGAATGGTCAGGCTAATTGCTTCCTAGTCAGAGATCCAGCCCTGTCCTCCGACCTCAATATCTTTAAGGGGTTTTCATCTCGTAATAAACAAGCACCCCACCCCCACCCCAATGCACACACACACACACACTCCCAATATACAATGAAATGTCAGGTTGGCCTGCATAAAAGCATGTGGCACAGCACATTTTTGGTTGCACATCCTATATCTCCATGATTATAATCTTCCAGGTAGACCCACACCTAGTGATGTTAGTGGACCCCTGAATTACTCCAGGCTGTAGTGCTCACAGATTACCCCAATACTAGGGGTGCATATTAATACACAGAGGTGCCACTCTACAGATATCCCAGATATACAATAAAGTGGGCACAACAGTAGTGCCAGCACAGTTATGACCAACATAGCATAGTCTGAACACCTGTGCGAGTCCATAGCATGAAAATGTCCATAGAGTAGATATTGCTCCAATAACATCCACACACGGGGATGTACTTTTTATGTATTCATGAAACTCATACCTTAACAATGTAGATAAATGTATGAATGGGTTTTGGCAGTCCCTGATGAAGCACATTGTGTGAAACATGTTGGGGGCGGGTGGCTACTGTGGCTCAGCTCTATATCATTTTGGTAACCGATCTATATGGTGTTTGTATATTTATATTACCACCTGGTTGTGTCATGTGATTCTCCTATACAAGGTTTGTGTATCTGCATTTTTTTAATGTAAAGTAATACTTTATTAAGCAAATCTCAATGGGGTTTTTTTATTGCTGAATTTCTCCATTCGGCTACCCCACTCTGAACCACCACGGTTCCGGGTGCCCCTTGTAGCCCGGGACCACGGGTATTAGCGGGCACGGTCCGATCGCCGTGCCCGCTAATACAGTAATCAGATGCAGCTGTCAAACATGATGAATCCCTGGTGTCTAGTGGAGGAGATCGCTCCTCCGGGACGTTGTCCCAGAGGAGCGATCTCAGTTACTACTGCTCGCCGGGGACCGCTCCAAGATGGCGCCGTCCTCGCCTCGGCACTCGTTTATTTTCGGCTGCAGCAGCCGAAAGCAAACGAGTGCCGATCTCATTGATCTTTGCTGTATAACTAGCAAAGATTTCAGTGAGAGATCAAAAGTATATATACTAGAAGTCCCCCAGGGGGGCTTCTAGTATATATGTAAAAAAAACATGTTTGCTATCGCCGCGTGCGTAATCGCCTGAACTATTAATCACATTCCTGATCCCGCACGGTAAACAGTGTAAGCGCAAAAAATCCCAAAGTGCAAAATTGCACATTTTTGGTTGCATCAAATCCCAAAAAAATGTAATAAAAAGCGATCAAAAAGTCGTATATGCGCAATCAAGGTACCGATAGAAAGTAAATATCATGGCGCAAAAAATGACACCTCCCACAGCCCCATAGACCAAAGGGTAAAAGCGCTATAAGCCTGGGAATGGAGCGATTTTAAGGAACGTATATTTGGTAACAATGGTTTGAATTTTTTACCGGCCATCAGATAAAAGAAAAGTTATACATGTTATATATCGTTTTAATTGTAACGACTTGAGGAACATGCATAACAAGTCAGTTTTAACCCAGGGCGAATGGCGTAAAAACACAGTCCCCCCAAATAAAAGAAATGCGTTTTTTTTTTGTTCAATTTCACCACACATTGAATTTTTTTTCTGGTTTCGCAGTGTACGTTATGCAAAAATTCAGCCTGTCATTGCAAAGTACAATTAGTGACGCAAAAAATAAGGGCTCATGTGGGTTTCTAGGTGGAAAAATGCAAGTGCTATGGCCTTTTTAAACACAAGGAGGAAAAAACGAAAACGCAAAAACGAAAATTGGCCCCGTCCTTAAAGGGTTAAACACGCACAGATTGCTAGAGCATAAAATATAAGTAATATTTATAAAATTCATATGAAAACCGAATTATAAGATTATTTGCAAAGCTGGAGTCGGTACATGTTTCCGACTCCACAGCCTAGTTGTGCCTGGGATTGCGATCCTCTGCAGTCCTGGAAAGGGAGAGAATACCTGCTGTGAACAGGGGAAATATTCCTTTAGTTATCGACTTCTCACATGGAGCCCTGGAGAGTCCTTATAGGAATCTGCAGGGAGGCTTTTCTCTCCAGGAATATAAGTGATCAGCGTCCTGTACACAATATTTCTCTCTCCATTTCCTCAGCTGCGTATATGGTTGTACCCGATCCTCGCTGGTTCGCAATGCTGACTCAGCAATGTAAAGGCATTTTTCTGCTCTGTAATTCCTAACTAAGCAGATGTAATGGAGTGAAACCAGACAAATCTATACATACAGGCAGACCCATAATAGTAAGAAATCCTCTAAGGAGGGATGCAAAAATGTGCCTCCAAATTAAAAATTCAAGGTCGACCTTCTATTAAACCCCCAGAAGAGAATGGAAGCACATGATAACCCTTTGTATAATTAAAGCTTTAGAGAGCAATGAATAATGGATTGAGATTCCCTTGTATTCTCTGGTCGGCTTCATCTCTTTCTATTGTTGCACGGTGAGCTAAATAAAAACGGTTTCAACACAAGGATCCTGGTGCTTGCCAGATTTTCCATTTTCTTGCGCTGAATAAAACATGACCTTGGTCCTAGGACTGAATCAGGTCAGCGCTCAGATAACAACCTGAATGAGAAAAGTCTGGCAAGCCGAAGCAGCAGCCGTATTGTTGGGGGGGGGGGGGGGTGTCAGGCCCGATCCTCGCATGATGACTGCACAAAACAAACACCCAAATCTGTTTGGTGACACTCTGCTCACAGCAAACACACTGGGATTTCCATTGGGGTATTAAGCACAAAGGAAGCAGGGCCCGATGTGCAACCTACCAAAGAAAATGCAAGCCGTGCATGTTTTCTGTGTTACAAGAGAGTGTCTGCAATCCCCATACTGAGAACTTTACATGCTGCTCCTGTTATTCCTGCAAAAATGTATAAAGTAGTTGACAATTAGGTATGAACCTAAGCACTATAGCATCGCCATCGCTGATCGGACTGTGTCAGAAGGTCACCATGTTAAGAGGAACAACTGTCCGCTGATTTATTCATTTCCAAGAGAAATAACAGAGGAACACCACAATATATAAGCACGTAGGGGGAGATTTATCAAACATGGTGTAAAGTAAAACTGGCTCAGTTGCCCCTAGCAACCAATCAGATTCCACCTTTCATTCCTCGCAGACTCTTTGGAAAATGAAAGGTGGAATCTGATTGGTTGCTAGGGGCAAATGAGCCAGTTTCACTTTACACCATGTTTGATAAATCTAAGTTTGTATATGTGAGTGCACGGCGGCAACTGCTATTGCATCCAGACAGAAGTGCACTGAACTTGTCATTTGAGCATAACCCTTTTTAAAGGGATTGTCTAGAGAATTTATTTTTAAGGCTACGTTCACACAATGTATAAACAACAGCCTATAGCTGGCACTCAAAAAAGTTTCAAATAGCGGCCGTTGTTTTAAATGAAAATTGCATTAAAGTCTATGAACAATGGCCGGAAATAATCGACATGAACAATATTTCGACTGCTGTGGCAAGCAATGGCTGCTGCTCGATACATTGTAAGACACAACGGCCGTTGTTTGCATTGACTTCAATGGAAAACACGTCCGTCGTGTAAATTGAAAACAGACGTTCTTTTCATAAAAAGTATGTTGTGTGAACATAGCCTAAGTGTGTTCATTGTTGAGATGAAAAATGTTGAAAAATGCTGCTGGTGGTTTCCGATACCTAATGATTCCTGCTTGCATCTCAACACATAAGGAACAGCCGAGACCCATGCAGAATCCCTCTAAGGGCCCTATTCCACCGGACGATTATCGTTCGCATAATCGTTAACGATTAACGGTCTCAAACGACCGCTATTGCGAAATACCTGAAAACGTTCACTCCATGGAACGATAATCGTTACTTATGATCGTATTTGCGATCGTTTTTCTTCGCTATTTCGTTCGTATCTACTGCGAAAGACGTCTTATTCAATACGAACGATTTGCGAACGAGCAACGATAAAAATAGATCCAGGTCTTATAAACCAATCAACGATTTCTCGTTCGGTCGTTAATAGTTAACGGCATTTCAACCAAACTATTATCGTTTGGATTCGAACGATTTAACGATAATCTGAACGATAATCGTCCGGTGGAATAGGGCCCTAAGAATTACTCATTAGCACTACCGCTTGGGCTCCTAGGTTGGAATCTCACCAGGAAAACAAAGTATATATAGGTTGACTGGCTACCTAGGATATTTGACTACAGGTAAATGATACAAACAAGCCCCACAGCCGTCACTAGTATTTATAAGTGGATACATTCTGGACTAGATCTGCAGAACCTATTGGCTTTACAGAAATAATTTTCTATTTATAGACTAATAGCATTGGCTACTTCAGTATTATAGTGTAATATTTCATCCTGTCTAGCGTCAGTGATGTCATCCTTAATGACTTGCTATATAATACCGCTCTCCCAGCAAACGCAGCTGAACTGAAGAGATAAAACGTAGCATTTAATGCATTATAAATGGATTTTCTACCATTCAGTTTGTACTCCTAGTGTCAGCTAGTTCAAAGTGAGAAGACAGAAAAGCAGCGAGCGAGGCTCTAAAACATTATAAACTGCGGAGACGGACGAGCGCCGTACCATATCCCCCTTTGAAGATCACTGCGCTATTATCACATTGGCAAAATTAAAAGGGGGGAAAAAAAAAAATAGGTTGATTAAGCAAAAAGATATCCGTCACTTATCTAATATAAGATGGAAATAGCTGCAGATTAAAAGGCTAATGAAGGATAAAATCAGCATGTGCGAGTATTACCGCCATAGAATGCAGCACGGGAACAGGAATTGTAGGGGTATGTATGCCTGAATAGGAATGAAAGCACCTATTATCAGCTGGGAAGAATAGAAAAGGAAGGGAATTTACTGGAAAAATTGAAAATACCATCAGGGTGCAGGGTGCACAATAAGGAAATATATATATACTTACAGTGGATCTGTTCAGGGTTAAACTGGGGGGGGATGTTAAAGGGAGCCTGTCATCCCCCGTGCCGGGGTGAAGGCCGCCTGACCCACCCGCTAGAGCCCCGGATACTTACTCCATGTCGCCAAGTCCCGTTCCTGGAGCCGGTCCCAGGACGGAGATATCTCCGCCTGAATGCCGCCGCGCGCGATGCTGACATAAGTCCGGCGCCCATAGAGAATGAATGGAGCAGTCATTCTCTATGGGCGTCGGACTCATCTCTAAAGCGCACGTGCCGGGATTTCAGACCGGGATATCTCCGTCCCGGGACCGGCTCCAGGAATGGGACTTGGCGAGATGGTGTAAGTATCCGGGGCTCTAGCAGGGGGTTGGGCGGCCTTCACAGGTGGTGACAGGTTCCCTTTAATAGTTCAGGGGGCCTTGACCCTGCTGTCCTAGTGTTCCGATTTCCCTGAAACGTGTGGTATGGGGGATACCCAAGAATACCCCTGTACCCAAGAATGGGGATGAAATAAATTGGCGCACTCACCGTTCTGCACTCCATTCAATCTCTATGCGATTTACTCAGACGTTCAGCGAGCCCATAAAGGGGAAATGAAGGGTAGGCCACAGTCGGACCCCTCGCGATAGGATAGGGGATAGAAAAAGGAGATGGGAATATACTTTTAAATACTAGTTGTAGCTGTAATTTGGTTGGGTTGAAACGTTGTTTGACAAAGGTCCAACCATGCTTGACAATGACCCAAAAACGCTGCTGTATCTGCCTTTGTAAGTGAAAAAAACTAACATTTTGAAGCTTACTGGATGCTGTTGTTTTCTACATTGCGTCTGCTGGCAAGCGTTGGGATAGCTGACTCTCCAGCGTGCACCCCCCTTCTCTCTTCTTAAAGCGAATGTAACATCAGGTACATCACTTTTATTTATTTTTTCATTAGCCGGTCATTGCTGCCGCAGGGATCCCGGTGACGCAGTTTTTATTTATTTTTTTCTTTAAACTCGGCCCAGTTCCCACGCACTGTCCCGTTCTTTTGCCTTGCTCTTGAAAGGGGGTTATCCCAAAATGATCACCTATCCACAGAATAGTTGAGAACTAGCAGATATGTGAAGGTCCAAATGCTAACCATACACGAGAATGGAGGTCCCTTGTTCCTGGTTGGGGAATGTGTTATGTTACCAAGGCGGCTGGGACTTCCACTGGTCATGAGGTCGGAGGTACTATGTTCCCTGGGGGAATGGAGCGGCAGCATGCACAATGCTCTGCAATCTTCACAGGACCAGCTGCTGCTCCATTGTAACATAGTTAATAAGGTTGTAAGAGACCATCAAGTTAAACTTAGAGAAATCCTACTTTGTAGATCCAGAGGAAGGGAACATAGTACCTCCCCCCTCATGACCAGTGGAAGTCCCAGCAGCCTTGGTAACCAGTAACAAGGAGCTGTGGAAATGCACCCGGTCACAGGTATTCTTTACAGGTAAATGTCCACCCAAAGCAGCTGTGCATTTTAAAACAAATATCTGAGGTTTATAGCCATCACACTCCCACTACCACATTAAGCTTTAGGGTGGTAGTACACAGAACGATTATCGTTTGAAAAATCGTTAAATCATTCGGATTTGAACGATAATCGTTTAGTGCAATAAATGATTAAACAACCAACCAGAAATCGTTGGCCGTTTAATAGAATTTGGACCTATTTTTATTGTAGACCGTTTGCAAATCGTTTGCATGTTATAAGACGTCGTTCGCCGTAGTGGCGAACGCAGTAGTGACGACAGGACGAACGCAATAATGATCATAAGTAACAATCATTGTACCGTGTAATCGTGTGAACAGTTTCAGGTCCTTCGCCATAGCGGTTGTTTGAGTTCGTCTATCGTTAATCGTTGAAAAATCGCTTTGCGTATAAGTAGCCGAAGGCGTTATGCACACGTTCAGTAATTTTTTCTGGTCCCGAAACAACCCGCTAAAAATTACGGATTGGACATCCGTATTTCATCCGTATTCCATCCGTATTTCCGTAAATCCATTTTTACTACTCCAATGCTTTTCAATGCACTTCATCCGTATTTTTTTGCGGAAATACGGATGCCAACATGTTACAATCCGTAAACAATTGATTTCAATGAGAGGATCCGTAAAAAAATCTGGGTCCGCACCGGGTCCGTCCTTTTTTTTTTTTTTCAGGATTGATTTTCATCCATTTCTGCTACTGATAGTGTGAATAGCCCAATAGACATCAATGTGCACTAACTCGGATCCGTAAATTATGGAACGTGTGCATAAGGCCTTACAGTCAGCAGACTGCGGGGGGGGGGGGGGGGGGAGAATGGCCACTTACAATACTCCCAGTAACAAAATATATGAGATACATTACTGGGTGTAATACAGCTGTAATAAAATGAGGAATCTTGGGCTGCTGAAGGTTCCTTACCCGACTGCAGATCTGCAGAAAATGAGGTTTTAAAATTTATCTTAACCTGACGTCTTATAAGGAAGGTAAAGGCGTTCCCACCCTGGTGACATTGCTGCCTGTATTCTAGGCCGGCTTCAGTAATGAAGAGGGAGGTTAAATATTACATTAAAGCCGCCTAAGTGCTGAGTTTTGCACCTTCAGTGCTGATAACTGAAGTTTCTTTATACAGAGTCAACACTTCTGGCAAGTCGAGACACTTCAGACTTCCTTATATTACTGGGCTAAACAGATTTTATTGCCAGTAAAACGCATCTGGCATAGAAGAATGGAAACAAGAGAGGCAAAATAATGAAAGCGAAAGCCGAGAGGAAACACTAGATTACAGCTGCGGCTCGGCCACGCTTCACTGCTGACACAGGCTGATGACATGGCTTTAAAGGAAAAGTTCACACAAAAAAAAAATTCTTTCAAATCAACTGGTGTTAGAAAGTGCCAGAGATTTGTAATTTACTTCTATTTAAAAAAGTTCAAGACTTCCAGTTCTTATCAGCTGCTGTATGTCATGCAAGAAGTGGTGTATTCTCTCCAGTCTGACACAGTGCTCTTTGCTGCCACCTCTGTCCATGTCAGGAACTGTCCAGATCAGTAGAAAATCCCCATAGGAAAGCTGTCATAATCTCCAGAATGGAAAGAATACCACTACCTGAAGGACATACAGCAGCTGATAAGTACTGGAAGAATTGCAATTTTTTTAATAGAAGTAAATTACAAATCTCTGTCACCAGTTGATCGGAAAAAGTGAACTACCCCTTTAAGGATAACTCTACACTTTACTGTGAAGGAATGCAGACTATGACGGAATTTGGGCACTGTTTGTTTTTTTAATTCAGATTAGAGTTGTGTTTCTCTTTAGGCTTCATCCAATCACATTTGTATAACAAAAAAATGGGACACAGTGTGCCCAATCTGCCATGGTTTAAGTGTATGATCATGAGAGGGTCCGGACTAATGGTATCCCCTTCCAGGTGTACTCCTGCTCTATGCAAGCTGTCAGAGATCATACAATGCTCAGCTACCTCTTAGCAGCTACTATTGACAATGAACAGAATAGCAGAGTGTGAGTGTGTGTGTGTGTGTGTGTGTGTGTGAGACAGATGGCCCATTTTCATCAAAGGCGAGGGGACCTAGTTCTCAACACAAGGGTACCAGCAGTTGGACCCCCACAATCATACATTTATCCTTTGTCCACAAGAAAATGCATGTGTGTCATCAGCAAGACATCCCGCTTCAAAGGGGTATTCACATCTTAAAGGGAAAGTCTGTTGTGTGACCTACCCCTCCCTGTATCCAGCGCTGGGGTCCGCTGTCCAATGCTCCAGTTTCCAGTCCCCTGGCCAATTCCTGGTCTGATCGGGGACCCGGGTTGTGATGTGTCAGACCTGCTCAGCCAGTCAGCAGCCGGGGCGGGACCCTACTAAGGGCCCTATTACATGGGCCGATTATTGTGGGAAAAATTGTTATATTGTTTGAATTTAAACGATAATCGTTCTATGAAATTGTGGGCAACGATTGAAAAATCGTTCGAATGTCGTTGATCATTGATTTAGATCTGAACCTAAAATTACCGGTAATCGTTCGCTGTAATTCCACATCTGTTTACTAAATCGTTCAGTGTAATTGCACATTGTTCATTGTTTTGCTGGGAACAGATGGAGTAAACGATCATAGTAAAGATCGTAACTAATAACCATCGTTCCGTGTAATATGGTGAACGATTTCAGGTTAACGATAAACAACTCATTTGTAATCGTTTATCGTTAGTCATTAAAAAACCAATTCGTGTAATAGGACCCTAAGGCTGCTGACCGGGACAGGGAAATGGCCGGGGGACCAGGAACAGCAGAGTCCCCGACCCCCTGCGCTGGAGTCGGGGAGGTAGGTGCAAGTTATGTTCAGTTACCGCCTCCCTGGCTCTTTTAGAAAAAAAAAAAAAAAAAGTTGACAACAGACTTCTTGTTAGCACGGTTAGGTTGGGTTCACACTGAGTTTTTGCAGTCTGTTTAACAGATCTGTTTTAAATGGTTACTTTTAATGTACATAAAAATGTGGTCAAACATGTTTTTGTGTACGCTATAAATAAAGAAAAAAAAAAAACTAATCCATTTTGATCCTTTTTTTATGTAATGGAAGTCAATGTACAAACAGATCCAAATGGACAACAGACAATTGCATTCATTTTTGCAGACTGCAAAACACAGTGTGAACGCAGCCTTATACTAGTAGGTTTTGTCAAGTTAAATATTATAGCAAATAAATGTATTCATGATATTCCCACTTTTTCCCCTACGGCTGTGTGAACAAGGCCTTACAGATACAGATCACTTATAAACTTGGATACAAAATGTGCAGCTTGACATATCAGGGTCTGGAAGGTTCATTTAGGTCTTTACTTCCATACATTGAGAAAACAAGTTCATTTAGCGGCTGCCACCCCCCGACCATGCACCCCGCTACAGTCACTCCACAAGCAGAAGAGAAAATGACAATTTCAGTGAAGAATAATGAAGCTCTGACCTCCCAGATGGAAAAGGTCAAAAAATCTATTTTCAAACTTGGACAGATATGTGCCAACTTAATTGGAATCCATGGAAACTATTTTATTGCTGGAAATCTGGATTGCACATTGCTCTGAATCAGTAAACACGTGTAGGTTGTACATTTATACTTCTGCCCAGCTGATGTTTGTGTGGTCGTCATGTTATACTCTCGCTTATAATACCTCACGTGAAAGGATAACAACTTGTAAAGAAGTTATATGAAAATTAGATCTGGTAAGTGTCACCGTAAAGCATAGCCCGTCCCCGACACTGGGGAGTCAATCGTCAGATTGTTTTTTCTTTAATTTATAAATTATTATATCATATAATTATATTATTATATATTATGCTGCGTTTACATGGAACGAAGATCGTTCGAATTTTCACAATATCGATCGTATTTGAGCGATAATCGTTCCGTGTAAACGGCAAACGATCAAGCGACGAGCAAGAAATTGTTCATTTTGATCTTTCAATATGTTCTCAAATTGTCGTTCACCATAAATTCGCAGATCGCTTCGTGTAAACAGTCTTTCAAAGATTCACCCTATGTGAAAGATGGGCTTAAGCGATCTTAAAAACGATTGCAATAACGATTTTTGTTATGAATTTTCTAACGATTTTTCTAACAATTTATTCGTCTAAATGCTGATCGTTATAAAAACCAAATCGTTGCTTCAAAATTCTTAAACGATTGATTGGGCGAATTATCTGCTCCGTGTAAACGCAACATTACATGGAGGCATCATAAATCATTGACGTGATTATCGGTTGCAGGTGAAGCTACACCCTGAACACTCAGACCCTGGCTGATCAATACATATGCCTGTACCTGGTATGGAGAGATTGTGGTGCACATGTAAAGATCTTCAATAAGTCTTTCCCACCAGTTCCATTTATCACCTATTTAGGGGTTCCTATAACAGGAGAGGCCCTCAAATAGACCTCCTTAGAGGGACGGAGTTGTATGGTGGGCGGACAACATGTATAGTGTATGTTCGCTGCACCCTACTATGGAATTGGAAGGTGTTAGGGGACAACATGTATGTAGATGGGGACCATGCAAGACCCAACATTTATCATTATTACTGTTCCTCATCATTGTATCCTATGCCTTTGGCCTTTGATTTTGACAATCTTATTTATTTGCCCTATGCAAAACCATTTGATTTTACATCTTATTTCCATACAACTCTTTGTGCTACTTGAACAGTATTTTGGTAAGCAGGGGTTTATATTGTCTCGATAATTGACCGAATTGGTCCGATTATTGCTCCGTGTAATAGAGACAACGATCAGCCAATCAAACGATCATCGGCCAAGACCTAAAATCATCAGGTGCTGACCGCGCATCACTACATGTAACAGCGATGCGAGGCCGGCGGATGACGATTCAACAGACAGTTTTTACATTACCTGTCCACGCTCTGGGTCTTTTCCTGCGCTCTGCATGCTTCCTCCCCAGTCCCACATGCTGAAGCTTCACTGCGACCTGTTAGAGCCGCGGACATCCTGAAAAGTGATTGGCTGAGTGGCCTGTTAGCTATGACGGGCCGCTCTGAAGCTGCAGCCTGTGGGACTGGGGGAAAAGCATGTAGAGCGCAGGAAAAGACCTGGAGCGTGGATAGGTATTGTAAAAACTGTTAAGGGAAAGGCTGCACAGACATCGCAAACAATGTCTGTGCAACTCTTGCTAAACAATTTTCATGCCGTGTAATAGGCCCAGTAAACGAGTGCCGATCTAGCATTATAGCACCCCAAGGCTATGTTCACACAGTATTTCTGTCAGTCTTTTGGTCAGTATTTTTTCAACCAAAACCAACAGTAGATTGAATAAACAAAAACTGAGCAAATCTTTCCATTATAATTTCCACTCCTGAGCTAAAGGCCCTATTACACGGGACGGTTATCGTGCAGAAAATCGATTACTCGAATTTAAACGATAATCGTTCATTGTAATTGCAGGTAACAATCGAAAGATCGTTCATGTGTCTTTGATCGCCGATTAATGCCGCGTTTACACGGAACGATTATTGTTCGAATTTGCACGATAACGATCGAATTCAAACGATAATCGTACGTGTAAACGCAGCAAACGATCAAACGACGAGCGAGAAATCGTTCATTTTGATCTTACAACATGTTCTTAAATCGTAGTTTGCAGATCGTTCCGTCTAAACAGGCTTAATGCAAAACGTTCGCAAAACAATTTTTCCGTACGATCTATCCTTCTGTCTAAACGCTGATCGTTATAAAAAAAAATTTGTTACTTTGAAATCGTTAATCATACGATCGGGCGAATTATCGCTCCGTGTAAACACAGCATTAGATCTGACCCTAAAATCTTTGTTAATCATTCGCTGTAATTCCACATTTGTTTACTAATTGTTTAGTGTAAACGCACAACAGATCAGACCGAGTAAACAATTGTTCTGTCTAATATAGTGAACAATTTCAAGTTAACGATAAACAATCTTTAGCTTCAGCTGTCCAGGCATGATGGGAATTGTAGTTTTGCAACAGCTGGAGGGCCGGAGGTTCCCCATCCCTGATATAAAGGGTGCAAACAGAGAGGTTGTGTAGTCCTAGCCTATGGGTGATGCAATTATGTCCTTTTACCATAGAGTGGTTAAACCTGGTGATCAGAATTGCGTCGCCATGTATCCCACAGCTGGAACGGCTTCCAGAAATATAGAGCTTGAGCAAATATTGTCAGTGCTGTTATTTTTGGAAGGACTCCCAGCTAAGCCAGGATGCAGGAAGAAATATCAAAGAAAGTCTTAGCCTGAGAATGGACACCTGATACGCCATTAGTACACGGCGATGCCTAAAGGTCAGGGCTGCAGAAGTCGCCTACAACCCACTACTACTTTCTCTCTACAGGAACACATTATAATGCTGACAGTGAAGCTGGTCATAGTACACCCCCCATACACAACCATGGAGGGCGAAAAGGGAGCAAACATGAAGAAATGAAGGATAGAAATGAGGGGTTCATCTAATATTTATATAAAAAGTGTGGCCAGGAAAAAGTCTCCATATTATAGAAAAGAAACAAGCATACTAAATAACAAAACAATCAGTATTCATCGCTTCGATCCCAGGCTGTAAGTGAGGACGTTCTATCGCCGAGTGGCTTCTAAGGCTCCTATTAGACTAATGCAACGTTTACACTGAGCGATAATTCGCCCAATCGATCGTTTAACGATTTTGAGCATCAATTTGGTTTTTATAACGATCAGTGTTTAGACGAAGATCGCTTAAGCCCAGTGTTTTAAGATCGCTTAAGCCCATCTCACACACAGGGTGAATCTGTGAAAGACTGTTTACACAAAGCGATCTGCGAATTTTTAACGACCATTTGAGAACATGTTGAAAGATCAAAATGACCGATTTCTTGCTCATCGCCTGATCGTTCGCTGTGTTTAGACGAGCCGATATTTGCTCAAATGCGATTGTTGTTGCAAAAATTTGAATGATAATTGTTCCGTGTAAACGCAGCATAAGTCGTTAGTTAAGATCGTAATTCTGATCCCAGGAAAGGAACCATGTGTACATACACTTAAGATTAGCAATGATTTTATGGTCAGCTCAAAAGATGCCATCACACGCCATTTTTCGATTGTTGCCTGCGTATACACGGAAAGATTACCGCTTAAATTCGAACAATAACACGGTTTTTCGCACGATAATCACCCTGTGTAATAGGGCCCTAAAGGTTGGTTCACACTGAGGTATCCATGCGGTGAAGTTCCCACGGATTCTGTCGCACACCCCCGCTCACATGCATCTCTGCCTGTGCCATAGGCTCCATTCTATGCACAGGCGGATTCCACTGTCTGCCGAAAAAACTGACAAGTCAATTGTTTCTGCGGACGGCGGAATTCGCCCAACCATAGAATTGAATCTATGGGACTAAGAAGAGTAAAAGTGACAATATCTGTAATTGTTATCTGAGTAGACACCAAAATCAAAACATTAAAGGGGTTATCCAGTGCTACAAAAACATGACCACTTTCTTCCTGAGACAACACGACTCTTGTCTCCAGCTCAGGTGTAATTTGCAATTAAGCTCCATTCACTTCAATGGAACTGAGTAGCAAAACCCCACCCAAACTAGAGACAAGAGTGGTGCTGTCTCTGGAAGAAAGTGGCCATGTAGTCAGCCTGCTTTCCACCCCACAACACCCACTTTTGGGTGGGGTCTCCATCAACAATCCAGTTTGCAGCATTGTTTTCCACAATTAGGACTGTTACAGAGTACTCACCGTGCATTATATTGCCCAAGTCATGGCACACTGGAGACCCCTCAATAGGAAAGCTATGCAGTTACTACTAAATTACTAAGGGGATAGAACTTTAACCCTATCCATCTCATGTGAATTTTTTTTTTATTAGGCTTGGATTCTTTACTGTGGACATAAGGCCTGGGATCTATCATCTCTATTACGCCTGTGTATAGGTTACATAACCCAAAGTGATGCAGAGTAGATCAAGCAGAAAATAATGTCTTATTGCTCCACTAGGTTTAACGTCATGACATTGTAAGTGTATTAGACCATTGTAACCAGCGCATACCACACTTAGGGTCCATTTACACAGAGAGATTTATCTGACAGATTTTGGAAGCCAAAGCCAGGAATGGATTTGAAAAGAGGAGAAATCTCAGGCTTTTCTTTATGACCCATTCTGTTTATAGTCTGTTCCTGGCTTTGGCTTCAAAGATCTGTCAGATAAATCTGTCTGTGTAAACGCAGCATTACACAGATCTTGTGCAGCTGGCTTATTGTGTTATAGTGAACAATAAGCCAAGGTGAGTCCCTATATTACAGCTATAAAGCAGAGCAAACCTGCTATTCTCCCGGCACATAAACTAATTCCTGTGTAAGAGGCTGTGACATTTCTGTAGGATATGAACAAGACATCCTAACTACCTCCACACAGAGGACCTGTCACCACTACTAATGTGTCTATGTCAGGGACTACTTCTATCCCCCGTCACATAACAGTTCTGGGGGATTCCTTCTTAGAACCATGAATTGGGTAGTTCCTCTGCTTTTCCGCTTGGAAGGTCCCTTCATAATATGACACTACAGATGGTATCAGCAGTCACTTGTCAGTGTAATCTAATCTAATGACTGAGAGAGACTGCTGCCTCTGGACTCCTTAGAACGGAAAGAGCAGGGATTTCATTCAATCAGTTATACAGTATTTTAGTACCTGCTCAGCTCTTCCTGCTCTATAACATGGGGACAATAGGTTAGACAGCATTTTCATGGTGACAGGTTCTCTTTAAAGTGTCAATCAAATGATACTCTTCCACTTGATGTTCAGATTGGACATAGGAAGAAGCAGCAGCAAGCCAAAGGGTGGAGCCACTAAGGCTGGCAGATCAGAATGGGGCATGGGACGACATACGGCTACCTCGGAAATTGCACTTACAAGCGTGCAGTGGTTTTTCTCCATGCCTAATCTGAGGACAGGGGACCATAAACATCAGCCAAATCCGACTAACATCTAACATGTATGGTGGAATCAATACCCTGTCTACTCTCGATCGTCTTGCTGGTAGGTAGGAGTCTGTCAAAGCCCCCCCTCCCCCCAAATTCAGAAAAGGCAATCACTTATAGAAGTGAATCCGACAGGGAGATCAGGTTACTGTCTAGGGCTGCGTTCACCGTCCATAAGGTCCACAAATCTACGAATGTGTGAATGCAGCCTAAGGCTGCGTTTCAATTGGTCAAATATTTGTGTGAGTAAACACGGCCTTAAGCCCCTATTACAGGTGGGCATCTCCGAGGGCAAGAGCGCACCGATCTGTCAGGTCATCACTCACTTGATCTTCATTCCCTGTTGGCGCTGTTAGACATGCCGACAGCAAGCAGGTAAATTGGGGGTGGCTGCGGGAGGGGGGGGGGGGGGGGGGAGGGGGTTGCATTATAGGACCCCTAGTTTACTATTTTGCCACTGCTGTACACTGACCAACACCTAGGAGAAAAAAAAACACAACTCATTGCTTTGCCAAGTAACTTATGTTAAAGTCTTTAGTCAACCCTTTTTATGCCGCCCATTCGGTGCATCAAGTTGAATGAAGTCAACTGTGCATGCAACGTTATGGTTGCGGCTGTTATAACTTGTATGGGGGGTGAGAGGTCTTTTAAACAAATATCAACTATGCTTACCTGCTCACGCATCTATTTCTGTCAGAAATTGCAGACAGACTAAGAACCCATTTGTATGGACCTGTTGTCACAGGTCTGTGCTGGGGCCATGATCCATACAGCAAAAAAATTGCTGGCTGGTCCTAGTAGAAACCGCGATTGTGGCATGGATCATTATTCATCTATGAATGGGACAGCACTGCAGATGTGTGAACCCGGACTTAGGAATTTACTCTGTTTACTTCATAATCTTAACTGCAAACCTGAATTTTTAATGATTACTAATAATGCAATTGGTAATTTTGCTGAACATGTATATCTGATTAGTAAGGAAAAAGAAATCAGTTATCTATGGCAATGAAGGGGTTACACTGTATCGGTAAGCCTCTTGTAAAAGCCATTTCACTTTGTAAACAATTTATCTTATAAACCTGCAAGTGGCAATAATAAATTTTGCAACATGAAGCAATACTGCAAAGTCAATGCGAGTTTCACAGCATGTACTATATATAATCACTGGTCTGGGTGCCAAATTCTAGTATTTCATAGGCAGCCATGATGTCCCAAATTAGGTTTAGTAAGTGCAGTGCATCAATGGGATGTCTATATAGTCATAGCATAAAGTAGTGTAAACACATACAGGATGGACTTTCAGCAGATTACAGCAACAACTATGAGGATGGGAGTTAGGAAGAAAATCTCACGCACAGGCAGCAAAATGTTGCGTATGGTGCTAGTATTAAATAGGTACTGTCACTTTAAAATAAATAACTTTTCTGACATGCAATTTCCATCACGTCTGGAAAAGCAAAGCTTCGGCATTGGTTGGCTCGAGGCATAAAGGGAATTGTGGAAGGTGCGTGAAAATTACAATGCAGAACATCCCCTGTAGTGATACAAAAAAGGTGGAAAGCCAGGTAGTAAAGCACAGAGCCAAGCACTTCTTTTGGCTCTAGGTAATGACTGGTGGGGCTCTTTGATACCATTAACTCTCTCCTCAAACCCAGAGTGCAGACACGCACCAATAACCTCTGCACTGAAGACTAAAGGCCTTATTCCACGGAACGATTATCGGCCGATAAACGTCCCGTGGAATTAGGGCTGGGCGATTAATCGAATTAATTCGATTAATCGTCCAGAACGTTGAAATCGATTTGATTTTTTGTGAAAATCGTAAATTCGATTTTCACAAAAGATCATTTCGGGCTGTGGTGCCGGGGAGGAGCTGAGAGAAGGGGGCTTGCGGTGCAGGCCGGCGGGAGAGCCGTAGAGGGGCGGTGTGGGTGAGCGGGGAGAAGATGCTGGGTGGCCAGGCTGGAGAGGGGCGGTGCAGTGCCGGCGGCCTCCAGCCACTGACAGCGCCGCCGCTGATCTGCCCCCGCCCCCTCCACTGAGCGTCCCACTCCCCTCCCAGCCAGATATGGAGGTCCCGGGTCTGTGGAGGAGGAGGCCGCAGTGACTACAGTAGGTGGTGATCGCGGCGCTGCTCGTCCTGGAGCTATACAGCGGGATCGGGGGGCTCGGTGCAGACCCCCGTTCCCGCTGTATAGCTCCGTGACCCGCAGCTATGCGATCACCACCTACTGTAGTCCCTGCGGCCTCCTCCTCCACAGACCCGGGACCTCCATATCTGGCCGGGAGGGGAGGGTGTGTGTGGAGGTGAGAGGAGGAGGAGATGTATGTGCCCTCCTGCTCCAATCACCTCCAGCTGCACCAGTCACCCCCCAGTCCCCTCAGTGTCCCCCCAATCCCCTCATTGTTCCCTCAGTGTCCCCCCCCAGTCCCCTTCAGTGTCCCCCCCCCCAGTCCCCTTCAGTGTCCCCCCCCAGTCCCCTCAGTGTCCCCCCAATCCCCTCATTGTTCCCTCAGTGTCCCCCCCAGTCCCCTTCAGTGTCCCCCCCAGCCCCCTTCAGTGTCCCCCCCCAGTCCCCTTCAGTGTCCCCCCCAGTCCCCTTCAGTGTCCCCCCCCAGTCCCCTTCAGTGTCCCCCCCCAGTCCCCTTCAGTGTCCCCCCCCAGTCCCCTTCAGTGTGTCCCCCCAGTCCCCTTCAGTGTGTCCCCCCCAGTCCCCTCAGTGTCCCCCCCCAATCCCCTCAGTGTTCCCTCAGTGTCCCCCCCAGTCCCCTCAGTGTCCCCCCAGTCCCCTCAGTGTCCCCCCAGTCCCCTTTAGTGTCCCCCCAGTCCCCTTTAGTGTCCCCCATTGTCCCTCCAGTCCCCCAGTGTCACCCCAGTCCCCTTTAGTGTCACCCCAGTCCCCTTTAGTGTCACCCCAGTCCCCTTTAGTGTCACCCCAGTCCCCTTTAGTGTCACCCCAGTCCCCTTTAGTGTCCCTCAGTGTCACCCCAGTCCCCTTTAGTGTCACCCCAGTCCCCTTTAGTGTCCCCCAGTGTCACCCCAGTCCCTTTTAGTGTCCCCCATTGTCCCTCCAGTCCCCCAGGGTCACCCCAGTCCCCTTTAGTGTCCCCCAGTCCCCTTTAGTGTCCCCCAGTGTCACCCCAGTCACCCCTCATCTATACCTGTACTACTACACCCCTTATCCACTATACCTCCACTCCTACACCCCCTATCCACTATACCTCCACTCCTACACCCCCTATCCACTATACCTCCACTCCTACACCCCCTATCCACTATACCTCCACTCCTACACCCCTTATCCACTATAACTCCACTCCTACACCCCCTATCCACTATACCTCCACTCCTACACCCCCTATCCACTATACCTCCACTACTACACCCTACGTAGATGGAGGCACAAACATGATTTCCTATACTATATGGGGCCTCTGTTACACTGGAAATCAATACAGTTGTTGTCTAAAATATTAAAATAGTATCTGATGCTGCAGGGAGAAAATGTTCTGTTTATTTAGCAAAAAAAGGAAAAAAAAAAATCGAGATTTAAATCGAGAATCGTCAAAAAAATTTTTTAAAAAAATCGAGATTTTATTTTTTGCCCATATCGCCCAGCCCTAAGTGGAATAGGAGGCAACGATCAGCCGACATCATTCATGTCGGCTGTTTGTTGAAGTCATTTGTCTTTCAACATGTTGAAAGACAAACAACTTATATAGCAGCAATCTGCTGCCATCGCTCCGTGGAATGAGCAGACCGCCGCTATATACAATTGGCTGCCCGGACAATTAGCGATCACCCGGGCAGCCCCCCCACAGCTCCCACCGGCCTCACCCGCTCGCTGCTGCCGCTTTCCACCTACAGGGCTGGTTGAGCCATAGCATAGATCAGTATTATCGGCGATCTGTACATAGTCTCTGCCTGAGACCCGGCAGGACGGAGGTAAATGGCTTACCCCCGCCGGTCAGTACAAGCGATCGGAACCAGTCAGTCAGTGACAGGTGCTTGTCCTGTCACCAACTACCCTAAACGCTGCGATCACTATAGATCGCTGCGTTTAAGGGGTTAATGACAGGCAGCTGCAGGATTGCAGCTGCCTGTCATTGTCTCAGCCCAAAACACACTGATGTGTGCAGGACCACTCTCACTGCAGCGGTCCCACACACATCAAAAGCCCCTGAAGTCAGGAAAGTATATATACGCTCCTGCTGCCCGGGGTATGGGCAGCAAGAAGGTATATATACAGATGGCTGACGTGTAGGGGTTAATATAAATGTATACTCTTTTGTTTGAAAATCACCTTCTGCTAAGTGTGAGGAGTAAGTGGCAACATGGGCCGCTCTGCTGCCATCAACGTCTGTGTCGGGAAAGGCAGGGCTTAGACAGTTCCCAATTCACTGCTCTGATCAAGTGCTGCTGCACAGTGTTATATAGAGCAGTATATATAGAGTAGTATATTCTTACAGTAACTGTTGGGAGATGCTGTCTAACACTATAGCAGAGCGTGTCAGCCTCTCCACAGCAAGTGGTGACTGCTATAACACCACTAGCAGGGGTATTCTCCTCATTTCAACTAACAGTTAAACCTCTAGGTAAATATTTCTGCAAATACAGTCATTCAGCAAACTTGCCTCCTTCTCCTGATATGCTGCTTATTTCCCCCCCTCCACAACAAGTGCTCAACTATGGGAGGAAAAAAGCAGCGTATCAGGAGAAGGAGACAAGTTTGCTAAATGAACGTATTTGCAGAAATAATTTTAACATGACAATAGTAACTATATTAGCTGAACTAGAAATACCCCTTTAATCTGCAACATAGACGATCAAAAGAAGCCTACCGATCCGTACACCACACACTTATAGTATCAGGTCATATTAGGTAAAAGTGCTGTAATACACTGATAGCAGGAAGATAGAAGAACAAAACATTCAGCTGCATCTAGCTGAGGTTCTGCAACTGTTCTACAGATCTTAATGGGGTTTGCAGGAATTGGTGCATAGTCATCAGATTTAGACTCACACACTACACTTGGATTATACCCTGGCACACTGCTTGCTACCTGTGCACCACTGGACTGTTCACCTGTATCTGTTACCCAACCTGCAGCTTTAAAAAACTACAATTTCAAACATAGATAAGTTAAAGAGTCACTGTCGTTTTAGGGGGGTTTGTTGCAGAAATCAATAGTACAGGCGACTTTAAGAAACTTTAATTGGGTTTATTAGGATAATAAGCCATTATCTGCATTCAAAAACTTTCCCCAGGTCCCCACCTCCCTCCTCTCTCTCATCCACTGCTCATTATCAGGAAATCTCGACTCTTTTACATCAGACATGAGGATTACACAGTGGGAGCTGTGTGAAAGATGGTATTCAGAGATCAGAGAGGTCAGTGTTTACTTCAGAGGAGATAGCCCAGTGATGTAGCTGTAAATTAACTCTTTGTTGTCCTGTTTTGGTGCCTCATCTCCCTCCACCCCTCCCCTCTCCATAGAAAACCATGAAGACAGGGGGGAGAGCTTCAAACTGCTTTTCATGATAAAAATGCATTTTTCGGGTAATAAACCCAATTACTAAGTTTCTAAAAATCACCTGTACTGTTGATTTCTGCAAAAAAAAAAAAATGTAAACGACAGTGACACTTCAAAGCGAATGTGGCATCAGGTATATCACTTTAAGATTTTTTCATCAATAGACTGGTGTAGGGATGCCTCTGCCCTTTTTTTGAACTGCGGCACGATTCCTGCACACAGCACCAGTCACCGGCCTGAAGCATTAAAGTGACTGTACCACCAGGCCCAGGCTGAAGCACTGGAGGCGGCCGACCCACCCTTATTGGGAGGAAACCCCAGCCCCTCTATGATAGGGTTCCATTGATTCTAATGGAGTCCCGTCATGGAGGGGCTGGGGTTTCTTCCCACTGGGGGTGGGTCGGCCCCCCTCCAGTGCTTCAGCCTGGGCCTGGTGGTACAGTCACTTTAAGAGGAAAGTGTGACGAAACCCCTCTATAACACGGCTCCATTCATTCTAATGGAGCCACGTCACAGAGGGGAGGGCAGGAGGTCACACTGGGGGCAGGCCAGTGCTTCAGGCCGGGCTGGTGAACAGGAATAGACTGGTGCCATGCACAGGAACCGGGGGTGCGGTTCAAAAAAAAAAAAAAGAGAGAGAGCTGTGGAAACAACATGCCTGTGCCAGCGCCGGTTTATTGATGTAAAAATCGATGTACCTGATGGTCCATTCGCTTTAACCCCATAAAGTTGTGCTTCCCAAGCTGTGCAGAACTACAGCTCCCAGCATGCCCTGACATTTTGGCTCTCATACCATGATGGAAGGTGTCGTTCTGCAACAACTGGAAAGCCGCTGGCCGGAGAACATGGTCCTATGTTGTGTAGAAAGGAATACGTCCACAAAACAACTTCTGATCAATACGAGTAGGCTTCCTTATCACCTATCTGGCTATGTTCACACACTGTTTTAGATAAATCCACCATCAGGGTTTCTAATATAATACCATTCCATTAGAGAAGCTTCGGCAGTGCTTTCCAGCTGCTGCAAAACTACAACTCCCAGCATGCTTTGAGGACAGTTGTAGTTCTGCAGCAGCTGCAGGGCTCTACAGACTGAGCGGGCACATAGCGGCCTCTGCCATTCACCTGTCCAGGAGCTGCTGCAGGGACACGCTGTTGGGCTCCGACATGACGTGCTCCCTGCTCCCCGGCTCTCGTCACTCCCCTGACGGCCTCACACGTCCATTCACAGTCCTCCCGGTGAGAACAATCCCGTACACCGCGTATAACGGGGGCCGGTCCTTGTTATTGTTATCAGGTCACCACCAGAGTCGTCGCTCCTGTACCGTCATGTGACCCGCCGTCTCGACGTGCTACGTCATACGCGTAGTGACGTGAACCGGAAGTGAGGGACCACGAGGAGGCGTTGCTTAGGCAACCGCTGGAGAGATACTAGAGGTCCCATAAGCCTTATTGATGTGATGTGCTGCCTGTGGGAGCTGTAGTATGACAGCAGCTGGGGAACCACCATGTACAGAGACCTTTATCAGTTGTCACACTACAACTCCCAACCAGCAGCTTTACAAGTAGAGCAGCAGAGCACTCACCTATCCAGGGATGGGGAACCTCGGCTCTCCAGCTGTTGCAAAACTACAATTCCCATCATACCTGGACAGCCAAAGCTTTGGCTGTCCTGCCCTGATGGGAATTATAGTTTTGCAGCAGCTAGAAAGCCAAGGTTCCCCAGCCCTAAGTCTTGTGCCATGAGGTTATCTTGTCAGGAGAAATCCAGCAAAAATTTTATTATTGTATTATTTTGCCCCCCCCCCCCCCCCCAAAAGTTATACAAATCACCAACATACACTTATTACGGGAAATGCTCATAAAGTGCTTTTTTTCCCTGCACGTACTACTGCAACAAGGCTTCACTTCCTGGATAACAATGGTGATGTCACTTCCTGGATAACATGGTGATGTCACTTCCTGGATAACATGGTGATGTCACTTCCTGGATAACATGGTGATGTCACTTCCTGGATAACATGGTGATGTCACTTCCTGGATAACATGGTGAAGTCGCTTCCTGGATAACATGGTGACGTCGCTTCCTCGATAACATAGTGATGTTGTGACGGTGGCCATGAAGGGGTTATTACTTTGGGTAAAATCATTGTAATCCTTAAAATGGCTTTGGCCTTGTAACTGCTTCTAGAAGAAGGAGAGGAAAACTGGCAGCACGCCCATGAGAAAAGCACCATGAACCTACATCGTAGTCATAATACAATGCTAGGAAGAGACACTTATCTATAAACAATTTATGGTAAACATTATGCATACCTCCCAACTTTTGCTGAGAGGAAAGAGGGACAGTCACGGCAATGCACCGCACCCCTATAGCCACGCCCCCATAGCCACACCCTCATATCCACGTCACCTATTACCATTATATAAAAAACAAATATCACCACATCATGACTTATACCCCCCCTTACCATTACTACATAACATCCACTATATAAAGACCAGTATCTCCACTACACTGACCCATATGGATGTAGATACAAATGGTGCACAGGCTCTGCACACCATCTACATGATTACAGTACAGCTATATTCAGTGACTCACAGGGGGCGTCTTCTCTGATTGGAATTGCTCACTTTTTCTCTTCTTCTCCATCTTGTACAGTCCATCATGAAAACCACTCCTGGCAATGCCGGGTTCCTGAAGAATCTGCCAGACAAATATTTTAGGCTTTTTGCTTTTGCACCATCCTCACCATTTATACTAAGTCCCCATCTATATTGCTCTGCACTGTAACAGTGCTCACTCTATGCCACCCTGTAGTGTTTAGGCCTACTGTGGACCCTCAAATAGTACTTAGGCCCCTCTGTGCCCTCATATAGTAGATACACCACCTCTGTGCCCTCTTATAGTAGTAAGACCCCTCTGTGCCCTCATATAGTAGATACCCCACCTCTGTGCCCTCTTATAGTAGATACCCCACCTCTGTGCCCGCATATAGTATATACCCCACCTCTGTGCCCTCATATAGTATATACCCCACCTCTGTGCCCTCATATAGTAGATACGCCCCCTCTGTGCCCTCATATAGTAGATACACCCCCTCTGTGCCCTCATATAGTATATACACTCCCTCTGTGCCCTCATATAGTAGATACACCACCTCTGTGCCCTCATATAGTAGATACACCACCTCTGTGCCCTCCATAAGGAGATAAGCACAGGGGGCACAGAGCTGGTGGAGATAAGCACAGGGGCACTGAGAGCTGGTGGAGATAAGCACAGGGGGCACAGAGCTGGTGGAGATAAGCACAGGGGAACAGAGCTGGTGGAGATAAGCACAGGGGCACTGAGAGCTGGTGGAGATAAGCACAGGGGCACAGAGCTGGTGGAGATAAGCACAGGGGCACAGAGAGCTGGTGGAGATAAGCACAGGGGGCACAGAGAGCTGGTGGAGATAAGCACAGGGGGCACAGAGCTGGTGGAGATAAGCACAGGGGCACTGAGAGCTGGTGGAGATAAGCACGGGGGCACAGAGCTGGTGGAGATAAGCACAGGGGCACTGAGAGCTGGTGGAGATAAGCACAGGGGCACAGAGCTGGTGGAGATAAGCACAGGGGCACAGAGAGCTGGTGGAGATAAGCACAGGGGGCACAGAGAGCTGGTGGAGATAAGCACAGGGGGCACAGAGCTGGTGGAGATAAGCACAGGGGAACAGAGCTGGTGGAGATAAGCACAGGGGCACTGAGCTGGTGGAGATAAGCACAGGGGCACAGAGCTGGTGGAGATAAGCACAGGGGCACTGAGAGCTGGTGGAGATAAGCACAGGGGCACTGAGAGCTGGTGGAGATAAGCACAGGGGCACTGAGAGCTGGTGGAGATAAGCACAGGGGCACTGAGAGCTGGTGGAGATAAGCACAGGGGCTCTGAGAGCTGGTGGAGATAAGCACAGGGGCACAGAGCTGGTGGAGATAAGCACAGGGGCACAGAGCTGGTGGAGATAAGCACAGGGGGCACAGAGCTGGTGGAGATAAGCACAGAGCTGGTGGAGATAAGCACAGGGGCACAGAGCTGGTGGAGATAAGCACAGGGGCACAGAGCTGGTGGAGATAAGCACAGGGGCACAGAGCTGGTGGAGATAAGGACAGGGGCACAGAGCTGGTGGAGATAAGCACAGGGGCACTGAGAGCTGGTGGAGATAAGCACAGGGGCACAGAGCTGGTGGAGATAAGCACAGGGGGCACAGAGCTGGTGGAGATAAGCACAGGGGCACTGAGAGCTGGTGGAGATAAGCACAGGGGCACTGAGAGCTGGTGGAGATAAGCACAGAGCTGGTGGAGATAAGCACAGGGGCACAGAGCTGGTGGAGATAAGCACAGGGGGCACAGAGCTGGTGGAGATAAGCACAGAGCTGGTGGAGATAAGCACAGGGGCACAGAGCTGGTGGAGATAAGCACAGAGCTGGTGGAGATAAGCACAGGGGCACAGAGCTGGTGGAGATAAGCACAGAGCTGGTGGAGATAAGCACAGGGGCACAGAGCTGGTGGAGATAAGCACAGGGGGCACAGAGCTGGTGGAGATAAGCACAGAGCTGGTGGAGATAAGCACAGGGGCACAGAGCTGGTGGAGATAAGCACAGGGGCACAGAGCTGGTGGAGATAAGCACAGGGGCACTGAGAGCTGGTGGAGATAAGCACAGGGGCACAGAGCTGGTGGAGATAAGCACAGGGGCACTGAGAGCTGGTGGAGATAAGCACAGGGGCACTGAGAGCTGGTGGAGATAAGCACAGGGGCACAGAGCTGGTGGAGATGAGCACAGGGGGCACAGAGCTGGTGGAGATAAGCACAGAGGCACAGAGCTGGTGGAGATAAGCACAGGGGGCACAGAGCTGGTGGAGATAAGCACAGGGGCACTGAGAGCTGGTGGAGATAAGCACAGGGGCACAGAGCTGGTGGAGATAAGCACAGGGGCACAGAGAGCTGGTGGAGATAAGCACAGGGGGCACAGAGCTGGTGGAGATAAGCACAGGGGAACAGAGCTGGTGGAGATAAGCACAGGGGCACAGAGCTGGTGGAGATAAGCACAGGGGGCACAGAGCTGGTGGAGATAAGCACAGGGGAACAGAGCTGGTGGAGATAAGCACGGGGGCACTGAGAGCTGGTGGAGATAAGCACAGGGGCACAGAGCTGGTGGAGATAAGCACAGGGGCACAGAGCTGGTGGAGATAAGCACAGGGGCACAGAGCTGGTGGAGATAAGCACAGGGGCACTGAGAGCTGGTGGAGATAAGCACAGGGGCACAGAGCTGGTGGAGATAAGCACAGGGGCACAGAGCTGGTGGAGATAAGCACAGGGGCACTGAGAGCTGGTGGAGACAAGCACAGGGGCACAGAGCTGGTGGAGATAAGCACAGGGGGCACAGAGCTGGTGGAGATAAGCACAGGGGGCACTGAGAGCTGGTGGAGATAAGCACAGGGGGCACAGAGCTGGTGGAGATAAGCACAGGGGCACAGAGAGCTGGTGGAGATAAGCACAGGGGGCACAGAGCTGGTGGAGATAAGCACAGGGGCACAGAGCTGGTGGAGATAAGCACAGGGGCGCAGCTGGTGGAGATAAGCACAGGGGGCACAGAGCTGGTGGAGATAAGCACAGGGGGCACAGAGCTGGTGGAGATAAGCACAGGGGGCACAGAGCTGGTGGAGATAAGCACAGGGGGCACAGAGCTGGTGGAGATAAGCACAGGGGGCACAGAGCTGGTGGAGATAAGCACAGGGGGCACAGAGCTGGTGGAGATAAGCACAGGGGTACAGAGAGCTGGTGGAGATAAGCACAGGGGCGCAGCTGGTGGAGATAAGCACAGGGGGCACAGAGCTGGTGGAGATAAGCACAGGGGGCACAGAGCTGGTGGAGATAAGCACAGGGGTACAGAGAGCTGGTGGAGATAAGCACAGGGGCGCAGCTGGTGGAGATAAGCACAGGGGGCACAGAGCTGGTGGAGATAAGCACAGGGGCACAGAGAGCTGGTGGAGATAAGCACAGGGGCACCGAGCTGGTGGAGATAAGCACAGGGGCACTGAGAGCTGGTGGAGATAAGCACAGGGGCACAGAGCTGGTGGAGATAAGCACAGGGGGCACAGAGCTGGTGGAGATAAGCACAGGGGGCACAGAGCTGGTGGAGATAAGCACAGGGGGCACAGAGCTGGTGGAGATAAGCACAGGGGCACAGAGCTGGTGGAGATAAGCACAGGGGCACAGAGCTGGTGGAGATAAGCACAGGGGCACTGAGAGCTGGTGGAGATAAGCACAGGGGCACAGAGCTGGTGGAGATAAGCACAGGGGGCACAGAGCTGGTGGAGAAAAGCACAGGGGCACTGAGAGCTGGTGGAGATAAGCACAGGGGCACAGAGCTGGTGGAGATAAGCACAGGGGCACAGAGCTGGTGGAGATAAGCACAGGGGCACAGAGCTGGGGAAGGAGGGGGGATAAGCACCATGCACAGCTGAGGGACACCTGACAGACCCCCCTCCCCAGAGCACTCACCTCTGCTCTCCCTCCCTCCAGGCTGATGCAGGTCATGTGCTCTGGACCCTGGCAGCCTCCTCCTCCGGCCCCAGCTCTCACTGCCAGGTACTGATACTGTATAGGGGGCGCACCATAGACCTGTGATAATCCGGCCCTGGGAGCTATGGGGGAGAGAGCGGCCTCTTGTGGCCGGAGGCAGAATGACGCCTTCAGCCACAAGAGTTTTAGCAGAGCAGGAAGCTGATGTTTCCAGTGCCAGTGTGCGGGGGCGGCGGGACACACGGGGGCTGTACCGGGACAGCGGGACGTGACCCCAAAATCGGGACCGTCCCGCTGAATCCGGGACAGTTGGGAGGTATGATTATGTTGTGCTAGCCTGACTGCGCAGTACAGGAAGCTGATGACCATTTATGGACTGACCAATCAGAGTGTGACATGTATGCACTCCTAAACTCAGCTGAGCGAGGAGGTTATACCGTCTTTTTGCCTGGTGTCATGTCCTCGTCGCTAGCGCTCAGCTTACTTAATTTGGACAGGGATAGTCACTTGGGAACAAAGGAGATGAAAAGCAGATCTCGCCTTGACAATGTCACTTCCTGGATAACATGGTGATGTCACGACCTGACTCCCAGAGCTGTGCAGGCTGTGGCTGCTGGAGAGGATGATGGCAGGGGGAAGCTCAGTGTCCCCCCAGTTCCCTGTGTCCCTCAGTGTCCCTCTGCCATCATCCTCTCCAGCAGCCACATCCCATACAGCCCTGGGAGTCAGGTCGTGACATCACCATTTTATCCAGCAAGTGACATCACCATATTATCCAGGAAGTGGCATCACCATTTTATCCAGGAAGTGACATCACCATGTTATCCAGGAAGTGACATCACCATGTTATCCAGGAAGCGACGTCACCATGTTATCCAGGAAGTGACATCACCATGTTATCCAGGAAGTGAAGCCTTGATGAAGTAGTAAGTGCAGGGAAAAAAGCACTTTATAAGAATTTCCCGTAATAAGTGTATATTGGTGATTTGTATAACTTTTGGGGGCAATACAATACTTTAATAAAAAATTTTGCCGGACATCTTTTAACATAACCAGTGAACAATGAAGCTTCTTCATGGAATTTCTCTATGCTTTTATACATTAAAGTGATACTGTCACCCCTTCCTTCAACGACATAAGTGTGGAACAAAACGTATGAGAAATAGTACTTGCTGCCTTGACTTCAAAAACATATACTCACGATAGTGTTCATCATGAATGCCAATATTTATTGGGCTCTCATACAGGACATAGGAACATGCTCACAGGCTGATGTGTTCACCCCCACAGTCCAAATTATCCGACATCTCCCGGTGGACGTTTTGGAGGATAGACTCCTCCTTCCTGATTTTTTGTGACTGTCACCCCCTCCCCCTTACTCTAAGTTTTTTTTCGCACCATCCACAAGCTTAGATGTTGCACGTTCAATATAAACCTGTATACATCTTGTCAGTGTCTTCAATATGCTTTAAAAAAGCTTAATTTCACCAGTGGTCAGTGCCACTAGACAAGGCTTAAAGGGATACTCCTACAAAAAAAAATTCAAATCACCTGGTTTCATAAATTTATAGAGATTTGCAATTTACTTCTATTTAAAAATCTCAAGTCTTCCAGTACTTATCAGCTGCTATATGTGCTGCAGGAAGTGGTGTATTCTTACCAGTCTGACACCCTGCTCTCTGCTGCCACCTCTGAGAAGGACAGTTTTTTCTATGGGGATTTGCCACTACTCTGAACAGTTAATGTTTCAGACAGAGATGGCAGCAGAGGGCACTGTGTCAGACTGGAGGAATCCACCATTTCCTGTAGGACATACAGCAGCTGAAGTACTGAAAGACGGAAGATTTTTAAATAGAAGTAATATATAAAACTGTATAACTTTCTGAAACCATTTGATTTGAAAGAAAACAGCTATAGTACCGCTTTAATGTATAAACAAAAATGTATACATTTATTTTAATGAAGTTATATTACACAGCAAAATAACTTTAATAAAGTAATGTATTTAAAAAAAAATTGTTACTCTCCGGATTACCCCTTTAAACCACCCCGACCAACTAAAAAAGGAAGCCTCACAAATATCTGTAAAAAAGGAAGCGCAAAAACGAGTGAGCTTTTAAAAAGCGCATGTTAAACATGCAGGCAGAGTTTATACTTTTTTTCCCCTTATACATTAAAGTGTTACTGTCAGTTGGAGTCATCAGACAAATCAAAAGTTACTGATTGCCCCGGGTCTCACTCTCAAGATACAGCTAGGGGTAGTGTGTGTCCCTCCCTGTCTGTCATTCAAAAGCCTGCTTCATTATAGACATTCTGCTGGCTGAGGAGTGGAGCGTACTGACGTGCACTTTCCCTAGATGAATCTCAGGATCAGGAGTGAGGAGTGGGTAACTTTTGACAAGTCTGAGGATCCCAAAGTATGCCCCCATACCTTTTATTCTTTCTATTCAATAAATATCAAGAATTCACTTTCCTCCCCCTTTCATATAATAGTATGTGTTTTTCTTAAAGGGGTTATCCAGCGCTACAAAACATGGCCACTTTCTTCCAGAGACAGCCCCACTCTTGTCTCCAGCTTGGGCAGAGTTTTGCTGCTCAGTTCCATTGAAGTGAATGGAGCTTAATTGCACACTGCACCTGAACTGGAGGCAAGGGTTGTGTTGTCTCTGAAAGAAAGTGGCCATGTTTTTGTAGCGCTGGATAACCCCTTTAAGGACAGATTTATGTACGTTAAAGGGGTGCTGCAAGATAAAACTAGCTTGTCCCCTATCCACAGATCTAACCTCCGTTCCCCCTAACTATCTGCAACTAAGAGATTGATCGGCGGAGGCAACCTTCGTACCCCCTGACGATCTCCAAGTAAGAGATTGCGCGGGGGGGGGGGGGGGGGGTCCGAACTCTGTACTCCCGGACGATCTCCATATTTGCTCCCAACTCCTTTGTTTTTAGTAGAGCTGCGGGTATGGCATGTGACCCATGGCTCTATTCATTTTCTATGGAGCCGCCGGAGAGAGCTGAGTACAGCTTTTTCCAGTGGCTGCTTAGGAATGAATAGAGCCATGGTTACTATTCAAAACAAAGGAGTCTGAAGACAATCTGGAGATCAGCGGGGTACAGAAGTTGGACCCCCCCACAATCTCTTACTTGTCCCCTATCCTGTGGACATACAGTGCCATTCCTGCCATCGGCCTAAATTGCCACAGGCGGCAGATTTACAGAATGGCTAAGGGGCGGCATGTTCCATTGAGTGGCCACAAATTATACTGTTTGCAGCACACCACTGACTTCATTAACCCCATGACCTGCAAATGATAGCTGGACACAGACGCAGAATGCAAGGCATTCAGGACTGCAAACACTGTAGATATTGTTATATGTTTCATATAGAATAAGTGATCACTACTCTTATTAAATGGAGCACGAGGTGTAATGGTAGTATGACCATAAATAAGATCACCATGAGTAGTCACAATGCATTGACTCTTGTATATGTCGGGTGCTTGTATTTTTTTATAATTTGGAGAAGCAATAGATTGAAGAATTAGTTACACACTGGAAGAATTGAAAACTTTGAAACTTTTTCTTTCTCGTCCTCACTAAGGCTCCGTTCACACGTAGCAAAACTGGTGGAATTCCGCGGCGGATAATTCTCTGCCGCGGAATCCCGCTAGCCTCCGTGTCATAATGACAGTCTATGGGAAGCCTTCTCTCTCCGCATCTCTCCACGCTGAAGAATGGACATATAAAATACGACCTGGAGAGAAAGGAGCGGCTGCACATCCCACCTATGGCCGATACTAATGGCGCTAGGCCTATTTTAAAAACCAACGCCAGGATGTCGGTATATACTTTGATCAAACCATATTGCCCCGTGTACCATGTGCAGGTCCCCTGGTTCACACGGGTCCCTACGCTAACTCCACACTGTGTCGGTCAGCGACCGCGAACCCCGCAAAGCATGCACATGCAGGGAAGGGAGGCCATGGAATGGCGCTGCAACCCCAATGTCACAGGACCAAACCCAAAATGCCCCACCAAAGCCCAGCTGGCACCACTGGCGGGGAAGGCTGCCCCCAAACAACACAAGTATGAATATGGTATTGCACTCATCACCACTGCTGCTGCAGACAGAATGGGAAAGACATAAGATACTGACATGTGAGCACAGATATATCCTGCCAATTTGGGTCATGTGGGTCTTATGAAGGGGAGTGCCAGCTGCTCAGAAAAGGGAGAACTATAAAAGATGACCTGGAGAGAAAGGAGGGGCTGCACATCCCACCTATGGCTGATACTAATGCCGCTAGGCTTATTTTAAAAACCAACACCATGTCGCATTTTATGTTTCTCCCTTTTCTGAGCAGCTGGCACTCCTCTTTATAAGACCCACGTGATCTAAGTCAGCAGAGCATATACCTGTGCTCACATGTCAGTACCTCCATGTTTTTCCCATTCTGTCTGCAGCAGTGTGGTGAGTGCAATACCATAATCATACTTGTGTTGTTTGGGTGGTGCCGGCTGGGTTTTGGTGGGGCATTTTGGGTTTGGTCCTGTGACATTGGGGTTGCAGGGCCACTCCATGGCCTCCCTTCCCTGCATGTGCACGCTTTGCGGGGTTGGCGGTCACTGACCGACACAGTGTTAAGTTAGCGTAGGGACCCGTGTGAACCAGGAGACTGGCACGTGGTACATGGGGCAGTATGGTTTGATCAAATTATACACCAACATCCTGAGTTGGTTTTTAAATGTAGCCGAGAGCCTTTAGTATTAGCTATAGGTGTGATGTGCAGCAGCTCCTTTTCTCCATGTCGCGAAGAATGGACATGCCCATTCTTCAGTTCGGAGAGAGGAGGCGCGCGAGCCTCCCATAGACCGTCATTATGACACGGAGGCTGTCGGAAGTCTGCCAGTTTTTCTCTGTGTGAACGGAGCCTAATAATGGAAGAGGATGGAAGGAAGTGCTTAAACAAGGTGATTTATGGTTGGACTAGATTGTGCGTATGCGCCTATTGCTCCTAGTGCTCGCACATGCTCAGTAGGCCAGTCCCACCAACTACTTCCTTTTGGTGTTGGTGGAGTGATTCCTTCTATTGTATAGGTATGTCGGTAAGAATCATTGCTCTACAAGCAACTTCTTCTGATAAGTGCTGGACATGTTAGGTGGACATTCTACATGATAAGTATATAACAGAAAGTATCTAGTCACAGGGACATTTTTTTAAATGATTTTATTCGAAAATGTATGTTTTATATGATCAAAAAGAACTTGCTAAGACAGTGGTGTAGCTATAGAAGCCACTGTGATCACAGCTGGGACCAGTCCCATGAATTATGGTGTCTTCCTTAGGCACAGCACTGTTTCTGAGGAGGGTGGTACAGCCTGAAGCAAGAGACTCCCTTTGCAGCTGACATCAAGGCACTGAATGGTGGCGCTGGATCGCAGCTGTGCCTTGATGTCGGACTTCTGTCGTCCAAGCTCTGTTTAAAGTGAGCCTCAGCAGAGGACCCCTTTAGGGTTAATTGCTTATCCCTATCCTGATGAAAATTAGCACCAATATTCAGAAGTATATGCAGGTGTCTATACAATGTAATAATCGTTCATGTTCAGGAAAGTCCATACACTACTCACACTAGGCTTGTCAAGTCGGTTGAGCCTTTTTCTCACTTTTAGCTTTTCCTATATGAGCATATACAGAATATATATACATATATATCATTGCACCTACAGAACAATCAAGTAATATAAAGTAATAAACAATTGCAAAAAGTCCTCAAAAGTGAAAGCTGCTCCATGCAGCTAATGTTTGCTCTGACTAATACATCAACATAACCTTATGTGTATTTACACACTCAATGACAAAGACTACAGAAACGCTGTGTACGTTGAATGCCCTCTAGGCTTCTATAGTGGCTTAGATGTTGTCCAATGATACATAGAGTATGATATAATATAATATTATGATATAATATTTAAGGATCTGACCAGTTTTGAAACCAATTTGCCAATAACTTATTAGCGACTTTTGTATCAGAGGGGACTGCACAGGACTAGCCAGTGAGATTATCTATTAGTCAGACTGCGGGCTGGCAGGCTAGACACAGGACTGCCAGGCATACAGACAAGCCAACACACACAACACACAGGGCCAGCAGGTAAAGGCAAATGACAACAAGCAGAGACACAGTAAGACCCTTAAAGGGGTATTCCACTCAAACATAACTTTTGATATGTTACTGCCCATGGTGAGACTAATAATTCCTTCCATACTTGTTATTATCTATTCAGTCTCCTTCCCCCTGTTCTCAGCTGCTGCTCTCTGTCTCCCCCTCCAGCCCCCTCCCTTCTGAGACAGCTGATTTAAAGAAGTCCCTGACTGGCTTTATCTGCAACATTGTAGCTTTTTTGTAATGCTGGGAGGGTTAATCACAGTAAGTTTATTAGCAACTTGACCTCAGAATAACCCTTCCAGCATTACAAAGAAGCAACAGAGTTGCAAACAAAGCCTGTCAGGAACTTGTTTATGTTTGAGTGGAATATACCTGTGTGCTTCTCCTGTAATATATGTATGCACATATCCTATTGCATTTACCCTTGTATGTGACTTTTAAAGCTTCAAGACATTTTAACCACATCAGCCGCTAGCACTTTGTTCTTGTTTCTAATGTGTGGGATTGTGGCCCCAAACCATCACAGCACACAGGCCCCATAGCAGCTGTATAGTCTGCCTCAATGGTAGCTACGCCACTGAGTACAGTGTAAAGTAGAGTTACCTGTTCATTTGTTGGTGTAACAGGGCATGGCAGAAACAGAAAAGAAGCAGCTAAACAGGACATCAGAATCAATTGTCATATTGCCAGCAAAGAGGCAGTGACACTTGTGTGGATGCTCCAAGCTCCTTAATATTGTCATTGGTTTCAGACAGACTCATATTGACATGGCAATCGCCATGTTTTTCATATTGCCATTACAAGGTATTGCACAATTGTCTCCTTTCCTTAAATTGGACAGCACATCATCACCACAAATAGTATAGCTTTCCTAGAACAAAGCATGAAATCGATGTAAAGTTTGTATGGATGTAAAGTAGCTGCAGCACTCACACAAGCCCCACAGCCTCACCAGACCACAGAATGAGACCCTCTCCGATCTTATGGTGGCCATACACCTTCAATAACCGACAAACGTTTGATCGGCGTTTATCTTATGGAGAGGCCATCAAGTTCACCAGGCTGCACAACCCTTTAAAGCAGATATTTCTTAACCCATTGGGCTATCTTCACAGGGGGGGCTGGGACGCACAACCACCATTACAGTAAATACATATAAGACATGAATCTTTCCATTATAATTTTTCACTGTCGCTTCCACTCCTGTTTTTTGTTAAAAATTTGAATCGAAATTTTGCCTGAAATATTATGTATGAACATAGCCTTATATCGCATTTGCAGTAGTGGAGTATTCCAGCACTTTTGTTGAATATCTAGCCATATAGATTGCTTTGTAAAACAGGATGTATATTCAACCAAAAAAACTAAGTGGATTTAATGCCGTAAAGACTACCCTACATTTTCATGTGTCACATGTGTCATACTAAAGTACATTTATGAGATTAGGAAGAAGTAGATGACAAAAACAAGAGAGTATGACTGCAGTGTAAAATACACTGTAAAATAAAATAAAAATACAGTTTTAATTCTAACGTTAAAATACAAGCAGTATTTTCAATAAAATAATTTGGATAAGTCACTCAGAAATTGTCCGTTAGTATACACACAGTATAGCATAACGGCTGTAATTGATATAGCTTATTATTTACCACCTGCTTTTGCGAAATACATCCATTTTTTAATACACCTGTTCACATATTATTTAATTCTCACTCAAAATTACAGCCGTATTTTGATTTTTTTTTTTTTTATGTGTGTGAACATTGCCTAAGACTACTCAGAGTTTGTTTGTTGTCTGTTACTATGGAAACACATAGTCCACATAGGCTACAATAATAGTTTTTAATCTTTACGGGCAATTTTAATCCAACCTATTGAGTGTTGGGAGAAAGTGGCGGAAGGCATTTTGTTGGCTCGGTGTACGAGTGTATGAGTTGCCGCATTTCTGTGATATGATCATTTTTTTATGTGCTTGCCCAGGGGCTAGGTAATCAAAGGGATATGAGTCTCTGTTGGTAAACGCTTGCCATGCATTACGTTCTCTTGTGAAAGGATGAAAAAATGAGATTGGCTCTTACTGCGAGCAATTAACCAGAGAAGTGATGCGCCATTGATATGATTACAATCGCCTATATTTCATCTGGAGTACGAACCTTTGCTCTATGGATCAGCTGGTACTGATTTCCTCTACAGGAAATGATATGGGCGCAGTTATTTTTGTTCCTACCTCTCTGCAGCTGGCCACTATGTAGATTTTCATTGTGTGAGCTGGCCGCCTGCCTTTGCGCACTATCCTAGCAGCTGCAATGTCACTGGCTTTTGCAGACTATTGCTGAGAGAACAAAGAAGCGATATGATTCACATAGACTGTAACCTAGGAGCCGTTCTACAGAAGCTTTTTTTTTATCCCTTTTTTGTCTAATTTTATACCAGAAAAGCTGGAGCTAAGCCTCTAAGTTTCCAGCTTACTTGTATAACCGTCTCCATGTGATTGTACGAATGAAATCCAATTCTACCTTAATATAGCCATGGATATATATAATATATGTTTTCAGTTGTAGGGCATGATGACAATACAGCACTAAGCTATTGGGAATTGAGCACCTACATATTGGCTAATTTTAGACCAGGATCAATTTGAACTGTATCCTGCGGAAAAATGTGCATGTGCTTCCATAAGATTTCACCTTATACATTAAAAAGGTGAAATCTATGGTGAAAAATAGAAATAATAGAACATGGTGTAAATCCTAAGTGGATTCATGTTTCCATATTTAATTTTCTCATAGATGCGGATGGGGTTTCGAAAACTGCATCAGCATGTATTGGACTGTAAAATTGTGCAAATTGGCCATTAATTTACCCCAATTTCAGCTTATCATATTTTTGATTCATATATAGTATAGAGTCCTTTTTTATATAATACCAGAGCTCCAAAATATGTAGGCCTTTACTTCTTATATTCAGATTAGTATGTTTAATGTGTGACCCATTTTCCAATGTCAGCTCATCAGCCAAGATCACCATGAATGAATGTAGGCTGAAATCCCCAATTTTGGCAGGATGGGCCATCGATTAGGTATGTGGTGATAATATTAGTAATTAGAGATAAGCGAATCTCGAGCATGCTCGAGTCCATCTGAACCCGATCGTTCGGCATTTGATTAGCGGTGGCTGCTGTACTTGGATAAAGCCCTAAGGCTATGTGGAGAACATGGATATAGTCATTGGCTGTATCCATGTTTTCCAGACAACCTTAGAGCTTTCCCCAACTTCAGCAGCCCCAGCTAATCAAATGCCGAACGATCGGGTTTGGATGGACTCAAGCATGCTCGAGGTTCGCTCATCTCTATTAGTAGTGTCTTTGTTTTGTTCACTAGCAGTATGGAGGCAATATGTAATCACTTTGAGGGCATTATACTGTATATGGAGCACTAAGGAAGGCATTATACTGTGTGGGGAGAGTGTGTCCTTAAAGGGGAAATCCGGCCCTGGGTAAAAACTAACAGCCCAGGGCAGTTCGTTACTTACCTCTCCACGTGCTTGTGATCTGACGCTTTACCGGCTCCAGCACCAGAAGGCATTTTCCCCCGAGTTGTCATTCCCCTTGCGGCTAATGGACTGGCTGCTCAGCTAATCGGTAACTGGAGTGGTGTCCCGCCCCAGTCACTGACTGGCTGAGCAGCCAGTCCAACATTGGGGGCAATCTTGATAAACTTGGTTGCTGATTACAGAATAAAATCAGTGCTTTTTAGGAGTAGGTGCTTAAAGAAGTAAGTGCTTTGTAGAGGTAGAGAGGAGAGAGAGGAGAGAGAGGAGCCCTGCCCAATGTAGACTCTGCATTCTGCCGGAACTAAAGTGTATACTCACTCATGTACTCACATATAGACTTAGTCTAACTGCCTTCTGCCCCCTAGTAGCGTAGAACCCATCTTAGGTGAGTAGCATAAGACCCAGTCATTGGTTATCTGGGTGTAGCAGACTTCCAAGGTTACCTGGTGGTCTTGCACTGCACAGTAGGATATGTAGACCTATTCTGGTAGCTTTGTCCTACTGGGGTCAGCTCTTCTCGTATCAGGAGTCTGCCCTACACCTTTTAGACATGTTCCTGGCATGGGCTAGGGTGATCCTAAGTGGCTTATCTCCCCTACTACATAACTGTAGTAACTGCTTGCATAAAGGAAATCTTTAGCTGCCTGTGTTAAGCCACTAGCTTAAAGGGACTCTACCCACAATCTGCCCCCCCCCAAAACCACTTGTACCCTCAGATAGCTGTTTTTAATTCAGGCAGGTGATGCAGTTATTGTCCTAAAAAACAACTTTTAAACTTGCAACCCCGTGCCCAACAGGAGTATCTGTGCCCTAACTTTGAACCAACCATCCGTCCCTCCTCCCCACCCTCTTCATCATTAGGAATGCCATTGGAACATTTTCTCCTGTCTAAACATTGTACGGGTGTTTAACAATCCAGCCCATGTTCAGTATTCACACAGCTGAGGAATAGGAAACAATCTGCCTGGAGCATACCTAATGATGAGGGGGGGCGGGGAGGAGGGACAGAGAGGTTGTGCCAGCCTAATGCATACATAAGCTGCCAGTTTAAAAGTTGTCTCATTGTGTGTCCTCTCTCACTGAAAACCAAGTTTCAACTGACTCACTTTACCAGTTTAACTTCTCCTACAGAGGCTAGTCTGAACCCTCCTGTGAGTGGCGGGGCTGAATGTGTGTCAGAGAAGAAGAAGAGGATAGGATTGAGAGAAAGAAAGAGCACCTGTGATTGGTCAGCATACATCACATGGTATAACACAGTTAACCCATGACTCCTCAGCTGTGCACACAAAACAGTAGTGACACCTAGTGGGGAAAACATGGCACTTCATCTCTCACTTTAACCTGAGTGAACAACTTACTGGGGTGCATAGACAACAGCTGTGGTGAGACACCACGCGTTACACTAAGAGCCCAGAGTATAAGGTGCTCTACTTCGCAGACACAGCGATAAACATTTTAGTCCATAATGGCCAGTCCAGATGTTAACACTATAATGATCAATGACACTGGAGGAAGGATGAATAATCTTTCTGGGAATGCTCTGGGAACATCCTGGGTATATTATTTCCTGGAAGAGAGTCCGTGGCCGAACGATCCGTTATCTATCAGCCAACTATAAACACGTCTGACTTCTTTCCAAGTCACAGCTCGTCATTGGTGGGTAAAACAATTGTTTATGATCAACCTAATCTACCGTGTATAGGTACCTTTCCATTTCTGTGTCTTTTAACCAGCTGTCCTGTCTTATTCCCTATTCATACAAAGCTGAGGTCCTGGTGGGTGCCCTTGCCATTTTCTTCTTTCTATTAATAGTATCTAAAATCTTAATAGAAATAGCTATTAGTGTTGAAGTGTGAAGAGACATGCTCCGACATGTTCCAAGCTAATCCATATCCTCTGGGTTTACCTATAATTAGGAAATTATTAACAATGAAATGCAGAAGTCTGCTCTTTCCTCCTGAGCACACTCATGTAGTAAATCATTAGCACTTGAACCTGTTACTTGTCCATTTAACTTTCTGGCTTTCAGAAAATAGTTTACAAGGTGCTGTAAGATATTCCCGATAAGACGTAGACACATGGCTGCCATCAGTCATTCAGTGTTTGATTTTTTTTTTTTTTTTTTACACAAAGGTCTCATAACCTGCGTAATGTTTTGACCTTAAGGGTATAAACCCACACACCGTATATGCAGCGTATTTACTGCTGCGATACGCAGCAAACTCGCAGCAAACTCGCAGCAAAATCGCAGCAAAATCGCAGCAGATTAGATCTAAATAACTGAACACAGCATCAAATCTGTTCCAACAAATCTGCTGCGTTTTTGTTGCATATCTGCTGCATATACGGTGTGTGGGTTTATACCCTTAAAAAATAAAATGTCAGTCAACCTGTGCTTCTGGACCCTGGATGTATTAGTATAGAAAAACCTGGCCAAAGAAATATCTATAGGGGATGAAGGGTAGCAGTCATACTCATGGTAGGACGCCCAAGGGCTTAAAGGGGGACACCAGAGGAAAACAGGTTTTCAAATCAACTGGTGTCAGAAAGTTATACACATTAAGGCCGTGTTCACACAACTTAAGTTTTGTATTAATCACGGCCGATCCCTAGTGGCCGCACGGAAAACTGGCATGTCAGTTTTGTGCGGCCGCTATTCATTGAATAGCGGCCACATAAGCCTGACAGTGCACACAATGGAGGCTTGTGTTCTCCGTTGTCAACTATGGTGAATTGGGATGAGGGCGCACAAGGATGCGCCCGTATCCTAATTCAGCACAAATAAAGATAATCTGGCCAGTACTGCAGTACCTGCAGGGATGATCTACACTGACACCGGCCGTTCTGTGATACGGCCGGGTCACAGAATGGCCAGTGTCATACGCCGTGTGAAGCCGGCCTAATACATTACTTCTATTTTAATAACTCAAGTCTTCCAGTACTTATTAGCTGCTGTATGCCCTGCAGGAAGTGGAGTGTGTCCCCCCCCCCCCGGCACTGACACTGTGCTCTTTGCTACTGCTCTGGACACTTCCTGTCATGGCCAGAGGTGGCAGCAGAGAGCCCTGTTAGACTGGAAAAATAGACCACTTCCTGCAGGGCATACAGCAGCTGATAAGTACTAAAATTCTTTTTTTTTTTTTTTAAATAGGAGTACTTTACAAGTCTGTATAACTTTTTTGACACCAGTTGATTTTGAAACATTGTGTTTTCTCTGGAGTACCACTTTAAACAGAATTGAGCATGGCAAATGATAGATAGGCGCCCGTTCTGCCTCTGACACAGTGCACATATTTTCATTCTCCTGGGTTTAAACTTGTCAGAAATATCATGTGGGCACTTAGCCAAGCACATTGTTCAGGGAGGATCGAGGATGATAACTGACACTATGGGCAGGGTAACCTGGCAGCCAAAGCAGTGAGTACCAATTCTTTTATAGAAGTAGAAGAAAGGCAACTACATGCTTGTAATACACCTCCACCATTGTGCATTGTTCATGTATTGACTGAACTCAGGTACAAGGAGGACTTGTTATCTCTAATTCTAAGCAAACACTTTAGAACACACTGATCAGCTGTAACATTTATCACATCCAATTCGACCCTGGTAAGAGGAACAGAGGACAAAGGGCTTTATTTACCAAGCGATCTCCTTCACCGTACCACGGGAAAGACCTCGTCACAATCAGTAACTGAGAAAGCAGTAATGCTCGAGAGTCTTTGTATTGTTTTCTGTTATTTTATAACATGTGACGTCAGCACATTTTTTTTTTTAGATTTTTCTCTCTCTCCTTCTCTGATGATGACTGTACGTCATGGCGTCACTAGGGGGTCAGAGAGAGAATCCTGCTCTAAACCGAGCTGCTCATGGCTGCCAGGGACCATGGTTACTGTGTCAAAACTGACAGCGGCATTTGAATGGTCTTAAAACGACATCCATGGTGGTCTAGTGGTGGGATTGCCCCTCTGTGATGCAATCGCGAGAGGGCGATCCAGACGGGCATCAGCGAGGTAAGAATGCTGATCCTGGCTCAGTGCTCGATTACTATAGGATTCAGCAGTCCATAGTAACTGAGCACTGATTGCAGAGATCATATGTACTGCATTGGTCCATATAAGCAATCAGTGTTTTGCTTATAGAACTACCATCCAATAGGAAAAAAAACTGAACCCCCTTTTCACATTTTATAGACAAAAATAAATGAATCAGAAACATATTTGATATTTATATGTGTGGAATCGCCTGAACTGTTAAATTACCACATTTCTGGTCTTGCACAGTAAAAGGCATAAGCTTAAAAAAAATAAAAATGCCAAATTGCAAAATTACTGATTTTTGGTCACATAAAATTTGGAAAAAAAATTATAGAAAGTTATCAAAAAGTCACATGTACACATGCAATGTACCAATAACAAGTCCAAATCTTGGCAATAAAAAAATGACACCTCACACAGCGCCCTAAAAAGTGTTAAAATGATGGTAATAGAGCAATTTTAAACACATTTAGTTTAGTTTTTTTTTTAAAGGTTTAAATTTTTTTAAATCAGTCAAATAAAATAAGTTATATGTTGCTTACTGTTGTAATCTCTCTATGTCCGTTTTCTACTTTTGTAATCGTACTGACTTGAGGAACATAGACAACATCAGTTTTACCATAGGATGAAGGTTGTGAACACAAAACCGACTGAAATGTTAACCCCTTAAGGATCGGCCAATTTTTTTTTTTTTTTCGTTTTTGTTTTTTCCTCCTTGTGCTTAAAAGGCCATAAAACTTGCAATTTTTTACCTAGAAACCCCCATGAGCCCTTTTTTTTTGCGCCACTAATTATACTTCGCAATGACAGGATGAATTTTTTCATAAAGTACACTGCAAAAGCAGAAAAAAATTCAATGTGTGGTGAAATAAAAAAAAAAGAAGCATTTTGTTTATTTGGGGGTAATTTGTTTTTACGCTGTTCGCTCTGGGGTAAAACTGACTTGTTATACATGTTCCTCAAGTCGTACGATTACAACAATATTCAACATGTATAACTTTTCTTTTATCTGATGGCCTGTAAAAAATTCAAACCATTGTTAACAAAAATATGTTCCTTAAAATCGCTCCATTCCCAGGCTTATAGCGCTTTTATCCTTTGGTCTATGGGGCTGTGTGAGGTGTCATTTTTTGCGCCATGATGTGTTCTTTCTATCGGTACCTTGATTGCGCATATGCGACTTTTTGATCGCTTTTTATTACAATTTTTCTGGATTTAATGCGACCAAAAATGCGCAATTTTGCACTTTGGGATTTTTTGCGCTTACACCGTTTACCGTGCGAGATCAGGAATGTGATTAATTAATAGTTCGGGCGATTACGCACGCGGCGATACCAAACATGTTTGTTTATTTATTATTATTTATAACAAGGGTTATCTTTGACAGCTGCATCCGACTACCTTATTAGCGGACACTGCGATCGGACCGTGCCCGCTAATAGCCGCGGTTCTGGGCTACATGGGGCACCTAGGACCGCAGCAGTTTAGAGCGGAGTCGCCGCGCGGCCCCGCTCTGAACTCCCTCAACGACCGCAGGATGTAAATATACGCCTGTGGTCGTTAAGGGGGGGGGTCGTTAATAGTTGTTGTTTTTTTTAATTCAACGCACAAATAATTTTTTTCCAGTTTCGCAGCATATTTTATGGAAAAATTGAGTCTGTCAATGCAAAGAACAATTGGTGTCGGAAAAAATAAGGGCTCATGTGAGTCTGTAGGTGAAAAAATGCAAGCGCTATGGCCTTTTAAACAAAAAAACATAAGTGCAGAAATTGGCTCTGTCATCAAAGTTAGGCTATGTTCACACTGCGTACAATTCCGTCCGCAGTTCTTACGCCGCTGTACATGTGTGGCTGAAACTGCTTCCCTAGCTTGTTTCGAAGCGATCTGAAGCAGGTCATTTACTTGGACTGTGTAAACGCATCCTAAGGCCCCGTTCCCACTGAGCAAAGGTAGCAGAATTCCGCGACGGAATTGTCCGCTGCGGAATGCCGTTAGCCTTCTTCAGCGCGTACAGAGCAGCAGCGCGCGCCTCCCATAGACTCCCATTATGAGCGGGAGGCTAACGGCATTCCGCGGCGGACAATTCCGTCGCGGAATTACGCTAGCTTTGCTCAGTGGGAACGGGGCCTTAGTGTCAAGTTTGGCCAAGTGTAAATGGATCAAACTACAGCGGCACTGGTATTCCTGGTTTCTGTTCTTAGTATGTCTAAGTATGTATTTCTAGCACATATGAGGTCCAGAAAGAAACTTTGCTGCTGTGAAAGGCATCCTGATTTCCAAGAGAGTCCTGTGGTGACGGTGACGGACATTCAGTCAGAGAGTGGATACCGCTGCTGCCGTGCCCCCTACCTGGTTATATCTCTGATCACAGCGGGTGTCAGCAGTGAGAACTGCTGTGATTAATAACTTTTGATATGCCTGATGATATATTTAAAGTTAGAGTTACAGTGACTCTTTAAAGGGGTTATCAAGCGCTACAAAAACATGGCCACTTTCTTCCAGAGACAGCACCACTCTTGTCTCCAGCTTGGGTGGGGTTTTGCTGCTCAGTTCCATTGAAGTGAATGGAGCTTAATTGCAAACCACACCTGAACTGGAGAGAGGTGTCTCTGAAAGAAAGTGGCCATGTTTTTGTAGCACTGGATAACCCCTTTAAGGTTTTTATAGTGTACATAAGACTTTAAGACTTTGGCACAACATACGTCATGCAGACATGTGAACCGTGGCGGAAGTCTTACATATGCAAACATCTCAAATAAGTCAATTTACTGAACAAAAAGGTCTTATCTGTGTGGAGCTGTAAGCAATCTGCCACGTGGCCATTGTAGACCTAGGCCAATGAATTGTATAAATGTACATAACATCACAGATCCTACCCTGTATATGTGTACATAAGATCACACATCCTACCGATATATGTGTACATAACATCACGGATCCTATCCTGTATATGTGTACATAACATCACAGATCCTACAGGTATATGTGTACATAACATCACAGATCCTACAGGTATATGTGTACATCACATCACAGATCCTACAGGTATATGTGTACATCACATCACAGATCCTACAGGTATATGTGTACATAACATCACGGATCCTATCCTGTATATGTGTACATAACATCACAGATCCTATCCTGTATATGTGTACATAACATCACAGATCCTACCGGTATATGTGTACATAACATCACAGATCCTACCGGTATATGTGTACATAACATCACGGATCCTATCCTGTAGATGCGTACATAACATCACAAATCTTACCCTGTATATATGTACATAACATCACATCACAGATCCTACCTGGAAGTGAGCAGCAGGAAAGTTGTTCCCATATTACCACCATCCGAATGTTAAATCCTGGCATTATAACCTATTGGCCAGGAGTTTCTTAGTGGTATGTCCTATATGTGAAACCATATCAACAAAGAGTACAATGAGTATTCTTGCTCTGAACTTATTATGATGTAAAAAATATTTTTTTCATAGATGTTTAAAAAATGGCTTAGTTTTACTACTAAAGCTTCTACAATCTATATGAGCTCTATTGTCTCACTATTCTGGTATACAGCCTATGGGATTTTTTTCCTGCAGACTGCCTTATATCTGCTCTCTTTTCTCTCTCCAGCCTCTGTGTGCTGTTTAAATAAGTATTCTCTCCCCCCTATCCACAATATTGGCTGGTGTGTGACCTCCCCCTCACACCAGGTGGATTTATATTATCTTTTTCTGAGTAGCATCTAAATGCTTTAATCCGTTCAGGACCACAGACGCAGCAGTACGTCCATTTTTGCAGTACGTTTCCGCTCATGGATATACATTTATGTCCATGGATGAAAGCTGCGACCAGGCCACCCACAGTCAGTCAGTGATAGCCGGGCACCTACCGCAACCCTATACATGCTGCGATCAGTGCAGCATCTACAGGGAGAACAGGGGGAGAATTCCCATTGGGGCTCTGCGAAGTAATCACAGAGTTCCAATGGTAGCTATGACAACCGGAGGCCTCCCTGAGGCCTGTCATAGCTATGGAAGCCAATCCCACTCTGCTCTAAGGCAGAGCCTGATAAGCTACTTCTATGACAGGCATAATACAATCTAATGGAGATCGGCATTTTTTATTTTTATTTTAATCAACTGGAGTCAGAAAGTTTTATAGATTTGAAGTTTCTACAAATCCCCATCTCTATTGCTTTGGACAGTTCCAGTCACGGACAGAAGTGGCAGCAGAGAGCACTATGTCAGACTGGAGAGTATATACCCCATACAGCAGCTGATGAGTACTAGAAGGCTTGGGATTTTTAAATAGAAGAGATTTAAAAATCCATATAACTTTCTGTATTTTTTATTCATTGGAGTACCCCTTTAAGGCCATTTTGGCCCCGCCCTGTTAAAGGGGTACTCCGGCTAACATTTTTTTTTTCTTTCAAAACAACTGGTGCCAGAAAGTGCCAGAGATATGTAATTTACTTCTATAAGGGAGCGTTCATACGTACAGGATCTGCTGCAGATTTGATGGCGCAGATTTAAAGTTGCAGATTTAAAGCAAATCAAATCTGGGCCATCAAATCTACTGTGGATCTGCTGCGGATCCTGTACATGTGAATTCACCAAAAAGAAACAAAAAACAACTTGTCTTCCAGTACTTATCAGCTGGTGTATGTCCTGCAGAAAGTGATGTATTCTTTTCAGTCTGACACAGTGCTCTCTGCTGCCACCTCTGTCAGAGACAGGAACTGCCCAGAGCAGGAAAGGTTTTCTATGGAGATTCACAGCTGCTCTGGACAGTTCCTGACACGGGCAGAGGTGGCAGCAGAGAGCACTGTGACAGACTAGAAAGAATACACCACTTCCTGAAGTTACTGGAGCGGTGTCCCACCTTAGTCACTGACTGGCTGAGCAGCCAGTCCATCAGCCGGGTCATGAAGGGTCAGCTTCGGAGATCCTGGCAGGGGTAGGGGGTCCCGTGGCCAGTCCTGTGGCTCACTGTGGGAAAGGGGAGAGGTAAGGGCCCTATTTCACGGGACGATTATTGTTCGGACAATCGTTAACCATAAACAATCCAAGCGACTGCTATTACGAAAGGCCTGAAATCGTTCACCCATTTACATAGAACGATAATTGTTACTTATGATCGTTCTTGCGGTCGTCTTGTTGTCGCTATTGCGTTCGTCACTACTGCGAACAACATCTTATTCAATGTGAACGATTTGCGAACGAGCAACGATAAAAATAGGTCCAGATCAACGATTTCTCGTTCGGTCGTTAATTGTTAACTGCTATTCAAACGAACGATGATCGTTTAGATTCGAACGATTTAACGATAATCTAAACGATAATCGTCCCGTAGAATAGGGCCCTAAGTTAGTACTTGTAATCAATTTCCCCCCTGCCGGATTTTATAATCCGCTGGACTTCTCCTTTAACTTTAAAGGGGTAGTTCAGCAAAATTTTTCTTTCAAATCAACTGGTGCCAGAGAATTGTAATTTACAAGTCTTCCAGTACTTATCATCTGCTGTATGTCCTGCAGGAAGTGGTATTCTTTCCAGTCTGGAGAGCAGGAGAGGGTTTTCTAAGGGGATTTGCTACTGATCTGGACAGTTCTAAATGACAAATCTCTGGCACCAGTTGATTGGAAAGATTTTTATTTTTCTGAACTACAACTTTAAGGAAATATATTATTACATCGAAAACATGTCTGTATTTCACCGCGTGTGAACATAGCTGTATAGGAACGATAGTGACCTCAGCGCTTATCTGATCTGGAGAGTTGCTAACATGGACAGGTGGCAGCAGAGAGCACTGTGTCAAACTGGAAGAAAAACCCCACTTCCTGCAGGGCATACAGCAGCTCATAAGTATTGGAAGACTTGAGATTTTTTAACAGAACTAAATTAAAAATATCTTGCACCAGTAGATTGGAAAGATATATATTTTTTTCTGAACTACCCCTTTAAGGAAATATATTATTACATTGAAAATATGTCTGTGTGAACATAGCCGTATAAAAACTATAGTGACCTCAGCGCTTATACGGGAAATGACTGCAGGATATACTGAATGTACATTTTATACACATTATAATCCAGTATATATATATATATATATATATATATATATATATATATATATATATATATAATGGATCTGATTGGTTGTTGCCTGCACTTGGTGTTGTCTAATGTGTGTGTTATGACGACATGCACCCCTGATGACCTCACACTAAGTATAAGCTTGTCATGTGTGTGTGTCATTGTTCCCGCAGCCTGCCTTGCTGTGAGTTGCGCAATGTATCATCTGATGTGGAGTAGGCAGGCTCACGGCTATTGACACTGCAGTTCTGGAAGGACGAGCAATCATGCGCCTGTGCCTGGAAAGACTACAACTCCCGTGAGCCAGCGCGGGCGCCTGCGCACTAACGTCCCAGTTGTCAAAGTGCTCTTGGCGATCAGGTCGCTCAGCCAGCTATAAGCAAAAACGAAAGAAGGACAACGACTATTGTTTTTTTTTTTTTTTTTTTTTTTTTGTTATATCGATCTGTGCCCTGTGATCACACATAAGGTAATCCCATACGATCTCAGCAATGTTTGGGGGGTGTCATCAATAACTGTGTTCTAATGGAAGAGTGGGTGATCTATGGGGAGCAGCTGCGGCAGGCAGGCAGGCTGAGAGTACATAGACTACATAGGGATCTGCAGCTGGGGAAAAGTTGCTGGTTGTTTTGGAGCCTGTATGGGGAATGTAGGGATTGACCTTGAGGAGAAAGGCAAATAGCTTCTGGGTGATAATTAAGCAGGTGATTGGTAATTGATTAGTTATCCTGACCGCAGGCGTCGCCGTAATCGCCACCCATAACCGTATAGAAAATAACCGTCTCCGGCTGATGAGTCGATATCTGTCTTGCGGAGAAAAAACGGACGGCTATCGTAGTGTATACATACTCTGAGAAAGTACGTATGACCCTTATTTACATAGGGGGTGTTTGGGGCCGTAAACACGATTCGCTTTCATCAGGGGAATGCAGAAAAACTGTTCCCAAAGGTTTTTTTTTTTTTTTTTTTCACCGCCAGCCAGTCCCATTCATACCTCCAAATATAAGAGCTGCAATATAGTCGTTGGTATGGCTGGGTATGTTTGCCCCTTTACGGCCAAAGCTTCATGGCAATTCAATTGTTTATAGAAATTGCACAAAAACCACACATTGTATAGGTGTATATTGGGATTGTATATGTACATACTGGGGGACATTTTTTAAGGAAAAAAATGTGTATTTTTCGGCGGAAAGGGGACAGATGCCAATCAATTGATTCGCAAATGGCCGTTTTGCAAAATAAATATTCACATCTGGCCACTTTCCACCCGATACGCCAGGGGTCGGGGAGGGGCAGACTCAGAGTCCACTTTTTTCATAATTTGTATCACTAAAAAATAGCCAGGAAACCTACTCCAGCTCTGAGCTGGCGTAGGTTTCCTGGTGCGCACGAGATTTATGTAGAGGTAGCGCGCCTCTACATAAATCTCCGTACTGTCGGAGCTGCGGGGACATTTTTAAGTCCGGAGCAGAAAACACGGGACTTAATAAATGTCCCTTTCTGTGTTGTGTAGTGTTACTTTTTTTTTTTTACCTCTTGCTACTTAAAGGGATTATCCAGGATTCAAAAATAAAACAAAAAACCCTGCTTTCTTCCAAAAACGGCATCACACTTGACCTGTTTCCAAGTTGTATGCGTTGTTAGGGTATGTCTACACTACGGAATCTTGAAGGGTCACCCGCTGCGGATTCTGCAGCTCGCCCCTGCTCGTGGCCACACGCATCTCCACTGGTCCCATAGGCTTCATTCTATGTTTTCGCAGATTCCCCCGTCCGCCCGAAGAATAAGCGGGTTTATGGGGCCAGCAGAGGTTTGTGTAGACATGCCCTTAAAGTGTACCTCCAGTGATGCGGTTGCATGCAGTATGAAGTGCTCACACTGGGCACAATTCTAATTAATGGAACTTGCTGGGCATCATATGTTTGCCTTGGCAACCCGACTACCCACTGTGTCTCCCCATGCTAAATTGCTCAAAGCGTGTGGACTGCATAATTGGAATGACGCTATACAACTCTGCTCCATTCACTTCAGAGGCACCGAGCTGCAATACCACACACAAGCTACGGATAAGAGTGGCGCTGTTTTAATTCTGGGCAATCCCTTTAAAGTGCAACAATCAGTAGGTTAGATGAATCTTTGCTCCGGTGCACTGTTAGGAGCACTGCTGCGTCATCCGGCCTGTCCCCTCCATTGATTATCATTAGAAGGATGACACGTTCCTAACAGTGCACCGGAGCGAAGATTACTCCAATTTACAGCGTGGGACCGGCGCTGAGGAGAAAGGTAAGACACATACCTTCCTCCTCAGCTTTCCGAGCCTATAGGGGGCTATCAGCAGGTTAGATTGCTGATAGTTCCCCTTTAATATTGATGGAGGTAGCCAGAGGCATAACTTGAAGATGCTGGGCTCAGTGCAAAATCTGCCGCAGGGCCCCGGCTATAATGCACCATTTATAGTACTAGTCTTCATATATAGGAGACACCGTATGGGTTCACTCAAGCTGCTGGGTCCTTTGTACCCACACTCTCTATAGAAACACCCCTCAGGTAGCCTATATATGTCTGTACTGTGATCTTGTATGAGATGGCATCACAACACAATGGACGTCATTGGTCGCAGTGGTTGTGTTGGTAAAAAGTGATCCAAAGATGTTGTCCAGTGCGGGGGTCTTCATGGTTTCTTCGGGCCCCTCTACTTATAATATTCCCAATAGATGAGATAAGGAAAGTGCTTGAGCGATTGCAGTCAGTGATCAGGCTGGGATCAGAAGACTTGTGTTTACATAGTGAGGCCATGTTCACATGACGTATGTTTAGCATAAATCACAAACTGCAACAACGGCCATGATTTATGCTTAACATACATTGTATTTGAATTAATGGAATTCTGGACGGAGTGTATACACACAGTATACACTCCGTCCGGGATTCCATCCGGCCGCACGAAAAACTGACATGTCAGCGGCTGCAGAGAACATGTCAGTTCACGCAATAGAGAGTGCAGCTCCGGCCGCACTCTCCATTGTGTGCTATGGTGAATTGGAATGCGGACGCACACGGGTGCACCTGCGTCCGAATTCCCCAGACATGAAGATCATCCGGCCGGTGCTTCTATAACCGTAGGGATGATCTTCAGTAACACCATCTGTTCTGTGACCCGGCCGTTGTTAAAAGCAGTGGGAACATGGCCTGACACTGTAGAAAGTGATAGGCATGCTCCTTTCTGGAAGAATCCATACATGTTTGGGGGGGTATTCCCCATTGTTCTGGGGGTATGAGGTCCGATTTTGGCTTTTTACTTGTTCAGGTGTGAATTGATGAATTGACAATCGGTTTATTAAGGATGACTATGGTTATTATTCACGTTAATTTAAAAATAAAAAATAAATAAAAAAGAAATGCCAGAGGGACCATAAAAACATTTACAAATATAAATGGCCTTGTTGCAGTATATATATGGGGAACGTGACAGCTGCACTGTCATTGGTTACCAGGGGCAACAAGCATCAGTCTTAGATGAGTGTACCCCAATCTATCTACCCCCGGCTGTGGTAAGTACTGACCTGACTGATTACAGGTCTGTCATGTCAGCTTGCGCATTGTGGCCGTATGAGGACATGTGTATATGGGGCCATAGTACGCCCATGTGCCGCCGGCTGGGGTGACGTAGTCATTCGGTCAGTATGCAGCCCTAATTTTATAACTCTTTTTGGTCGATATTTTAGCCAAAATCAAGTGGAACCGATATAGAAATATTCTAATCAAAAGATTTGCATCTATCTTTATCTTTTGGGCCCACTAAACTTGATCCTGCTGAATTCATTGAATTGGACTGAACTATTCTACCAAGATCACCATTATGTACGGATTAATCACAGAGGTGAGCGCCACAGCCCCCTATTGTACAGATTGCAGGGACCTGTATATACCAAGAAGAATGGGCTAAATAGACTAAATGCAGTGCAGTCCTAAACTAGCTGCATTGCGCATATATAATATATATATATATATATATATATATATATATATATAGTAGTTAGAATTTCCTGCTTGCTGACATACTTTCTTTTCCCATCAATTGATGTATTCTACATTTGCTGGGATGACATCGGTGCAAACAAACAAATCCTCCGCTACATGCCTGTGCATACACATTGCTAGAAGTCATGTGTCACTGTCACATATTTCAGCTGGGGTGATAAAGCATTTTTCAGCATATCTGCTAGGGGCATTTCAAAGGTTAAATGGATAGCAAAACTAGAAAAATATGTTAGAGTTCATTACGCAGGACTTTGTCATAGTGCACTTGTGGGGCCTCAGGGTATGGTGTTTACTATGCCAGCGGCTGATGCGGGAGTGCTGCATTGCTGTACTGCAGCACCGTGATCACATAACGCTATCTCTCTGCAGACCCCGAGGACTGAGCCCCGGCTTCTGCTGCCTGGCCTTTATCTTATAGCGGCTAGGAGGAATAATGCCCCCCCTCCCCCTCAGCAGATTAACCCATCCGCCACCAGCAGTAGTGACATTGCTGCCCACACCAGAGGATTAACCCCTCCGCCACCAGCAGCAGTCACATTGCTGCATATACTGGACTATTTTGTTTGCTCTATCATTATCTATAACGCATTCATCATTATATGTAGCTGTCCCATCAGTCCCGACTCTCCCCTCACTGTCCCATCAGTCCCGACTCTCCCCTCACTGTCCCATCAGTCCCGTCTCTCCCCTCACTGTCCCATCAGTCCCGTCTCTCCCCTCACTGTCCCATCAGTCCAGTCTCTCCCCTCACTGTCCCATCAGTCCCGTCTCTCCCCTCACTGTCCCATCAGTCCCGTCTCTCCCCTCACTGTCCCATCAGTCCCGTCTCTCCCCTCACTGTCCCATCAGTCCCGTCTCTCCCCTCACTGTCCCATCAGTCCCGTCTCTCCCCTCACTGTCCCATCAGTCCCGTCTCTCCCCTCACTGTCCCATCAGTCCCGTCTCTCCCCTCACTGTCCCATCAGTCCCGTCTCTCCCCTCACTGTCCCATCAGTCCTTTCTCTCCCCTCACTGTCTCATCAGTCCCGTCTCTCCCCTCACTGTCCCATCAGTCCTTTCTCTCCCCTCACTGTCCCATCAGTCCCGTCTCTCCCCTCACTGTCCCATCAGTCCAGTCTCTCCCCCGTCTCTCCCCTCACTGTCCCATCAGTCCCGTCTCTCCCCTCACTGTTCCATCAGTGCTGTTTCTCCCCTCAGTAGTATATAGACCCTCTGTGTGTTCCCCCAGTAGTATATAGACCCCCTGTGTGCCCCACCAGTAGTATATAGACCCTCTGTGTGCTCCTCCAGTAGTATATAGACCCCCTGTGTGCTGCCCCAGTAGTATATAGACCCCTGTGTGCCCCCCGTTATATATAGACCCCCTGTGTGCTGCCTCAGCAGTATATTGACCACTGTGTGCCCCACCAGTAGTATATAGACTCCTGTGTGTTCCTCCAGTAGTATATAGACCCCTTGTGTGCCCCACCAGTAGTATATAGACCCCTGTGTGTTCCCCCAGTAGTATATAGACCCCCTGTGTGCCCCACCAGTAGTATATAGACCCCTGTGCGCTACCCCAGTAGTATATAGACCCCTGTGCACTACCCCAGTAGTATATAGACACCCTGTGTGCTACCCCAGTAGTATATAGACACCCTGTGTGCTACCCCAGTAGTATATAGACCTCCTGTGTGCTCCCCAAGTTGTATATAGACCCCATTCTGCTGCCCCAAGTAGTATATAGACCCCTGTGTGCTGACCCAAGTAGTATATAGATCCCTCTGTGAAGCCCCAGTAGTCTATAGCCCCCCTGTGTGCTCCCCCAGTTATATATAGCCCCCCTGTGTCTTCCCCGTTATATAGCCCCACTGTGTGCTCCCCCCATTTATATAGACCCCCGCTGTGCGCTCCCTCAGTTACACAGGCCCCTGTGTGCTCCCCCTCCCATATAGTATATAACACAATAAAACAAACACTTATACTCACCTGGGTCCAGGCGTCTCCTCTTCTCTTCACTCTTGTGGCCGCAAGGGTTTTCCCTGCGTTCACAAGAGGCCGCGCTCCCCTTGTCCTGGCTCTGATGCTCCAGTGGTGTCACTGGAGCACCGACACCACAAGGACAGAGCAGCCACTTGTGACCGGAGGGAAAACACTTCCTGCGGCCACAAGAGTGACTGACAGGAAGGGAGCCAATGGCTCCCGCCCTGTCAGTGCTGCTGCTGCATGTAACTGTGAGCGCTCATTACGAGTGCTCATAGTTACAGTTCAAATCACAGCAGCAAGCAGGGCAGCGAACCTGTCTAGCGGTCTTGAGCACAAGAGAAGAGCGGGGGCGTGGGGGCCCCCTTGGATGTTGGGGGCCCCAAGCGATTGCTTGGGGTGCTTGGTGCCAAAGACCGCTACTGGGTATGTTCTGGGAATCCATATGTTATATTTCCTAAGCATGCGAGCAGTGGAGGCGGATTGTCATTGGATTTGATGTGTATATACTGTATATGTGGGTCACATCAGACCTGTCTAAACACAACCTTAGGGCATGTTCCTGCAGCCAAAAACAGCGCAGTTCTTGACTCTGAAACCGCCCTAATTTCTGCCTGACATACCGTATGGTGTCAATAAAAGACGGGCAACCATTAGGAAAGAGAAGTGAGGATCGCCCACTGGACACCAAGACTGTATATTTTGCTCAGCATCTCTTGCTCTATTAGATGCCGCTAGCAGATCAGACTGCTTGTGCAATGTGACAGGTTCCCATTAAAGGAGAAGTCCGGCCATTTTTAAAATCTGGCAGGGGCAGGGGGGAATTTGATCAGGATTAGGAACTTACCTCTCCCTGTGCCCGTGGTGAGTGGCGGGGCCGTGGGACCCCCGCCGGGCTGCGGGATTTCCAGAGCTGACACGTCACCACCTGACTGATGGACTGGCCACTCAGCCAGTCAGTGACTGGGGCGGGACACCACTCCAGTCACTGTTTGGCTGGGCGGCCAGTCCATCACCCAGAAAAGGCCTTCTCCCCTTGAGTCTTGACGTTATCCCAACTCGGGGGAAAATGCCTTCCATGGGGGTCCCCTTTTTACCCCCATCATTACACAATACAACAGGGGATATGACCAATAACCCCTTCAGGTACCATCCAGTTCCAGTCCCTTCCAGCTTTCCTTCACTACCCGGGGGTACACTTATTAACCCCTAGAAGATGTTATTTTTGTCCTATCTACTAATCTGCCTAGGCAAAAGAAGGAACCCTCTATTTGTGTAATACCCATACATTATATTCAACCTGTAATATATACTGTGATGCACATATGACGGCAGTATTTAGTCACTGTATGGCTGCGATATGTGGGAACACTCACTAATAGTACACACCTATTATTAGCATGCCGTTCCTGTTTGCCATCATGCTTATTCGGTCCTAGTAACAACACTATCATTAGCTGCACTCATCCGGACTGACTGTGATAGTACATGAACCTCTATGTGTGTGAATACAAGAATACATATGCACCCCCAATGGCGTGACATATAAGAGTCTATATACCTGGGCATATTACAGCTGTATACAAGTTCTGTGATGTATGGGGCCATAATTTGCCTTTCCTAAATCTCCATAGACCCAGACAATTCTTCCATATACCATAGTGGCATGATTTATGGTACAGTAGCAAATCTGCATGTTTGCAGAAGAAGCTATGGACGCCCCCCCCCCCCCCCCCACTTAGGGAGATCCATTCTCCCATAGAATAAAGATGATAGCACAGACAGAAGGGAAACATATGTTCCCTTTTTATTATTTTGGAAATCTGCATATAGCAGACACAATCTCTCTGGGGTTAGTTACGTGTCACAGTGGTGTTGCTACATTGGGGAAAGGAAAGTGCTTTGCTGTAGGTGTAAAAAAATATATAGCAAAAAATTGCAACATGACCACAAAGTGAGAGAAAGGAATCTGTCAGAGGTTGGACACGAGCGGAGCTGCTGCCAGTGTTTTATAGGTGACCGCTACATAGTGGCCTCTATGTAGCAGAAATCTGCAATTTTCTTTTTCAGGGTACGTTCACACGTACCGGATCCGCAGCAGATTTCATCTAAATAACTGAACACAGCATCAAATCTGCTGCGGATCCTGTACGTGTGAACGCACCCTCATAGTGTAACAAAGTGTCATAGAGGAGTTGTGGCTCTCAGGTTCCTCCTACGTCTGAATAATAATTTAATCTAATAATAATAATTTCATCTAATAATAATAATTTCAAAGAGGAGGCGTGACAGAGCGCGGCGAGGCCGGAGAGCCACAACTCCTCTATGACACTTGGTTACACTAACAGAAAGAGGATTGCACATTTTCCTCTACATGGAGGGATAATCTCCAGGTACCATGACCACTATGGTGCTGTCAACTATATAATACTGGCAGCAATCCGGGTCCTGTCTGAGCGCCGACAGATTCCCTTGCATACAGCAGCACCTGCATGTCTTGACCACCATCTCCGGAGGATACCCCTGTAACTATATCCCTATCATCAGAGGGTATGGGGGTGAGGAGTGTAAAGAGAAGCAAGAAAATACATGAATGGTTTGCTGCAACTTAGTATGTATGTAAGGTGGGGTGCATCTGAGTATAGTAGGGTGCACAGGAAGGGTAGCGGGGTGCACATTCACAGGGAGGGTGTATAGTGGGGTCCACATATACAGGCAGGGTATATATAGTGGGGTGCATATATACAGGCAGGGTATATCGTGTGTAGTGGGGTGCATATATACAGGCAGGGTGTATATAGTGGGGTGCATATATAAAGGCAGGGTTTATATAGTGGGGTTCACATATACAGGCAGGGTATATATAGTGTGGTGCATATATACAGGCAGGGTATATCGTGTATAGTGGGCTGCACATATACAGGCAGGGTGTATATAGTGGGGTGCACATATACAGGCAGGGTGTATATAGTGGGGTGCACATATACAGGCAGGATATATAGTGGGGTGCACATATACTGCAGGGTATATAGTGGGGTGCACATATACTGCAGGGTATATAGTGGGGTGCACATACACAGGCAGGGTATATATAGTGGGGTGCATATATACAGGCAGGGTATATCCAGTGTAGTGGGGTGCATATATACAGGCAGGGTGTATATAGTGGGGTGCATATATAAAGGCAGGGTTTATATAGTGGGGTTCACATATACAGGCAGGGTATATAGTGGGGTGCACATATACTGCAGGGTATATAGTGGGGTGCACATATACAGGCAGGGTATATAGTGGGGTGCATATACAGGCAGGGTGTATATATTGGGGTGCACATATACTGCAGGGTATATAGTGGGGTGCACATATACAGGCAGGGTATATAGTGTGGTGCACATATACAGGCAGGGTGTATATAGTGGGGTGCACATATACTGCAGGGTATATAGTCGGGTGCACATATACTGCAGGGTATATAGTGGGGTGCACATATACAGGCAGGGTGTATATAGTGGGGTGCACATATACAGGCAGGGTGTATAGTGGGGTGCACATACTGCAGGGTATATAGTGGGGTGCACATATACAGGCAGGGTGTATATAGTGGGGTGCACATATACTGCAGGGTATATAGTGGGGTGCACATATACAGGCAGGGTGTATATAGTGGGGTGCACATATACAGGCAGGGTGTATATAGTGGGGTGCACATATACTGCAGGGTATATAGTGGGGTGCACATATACTGCAGGGTATATAGTGGGGTGCACATATACAGGCAGGGTATATATAGTGGGGTGCACAGTCACAGGGATGGTATATCTAGTAACCTCCTGCCATGTTATATACTTAGTGACTGTATACATGTGTAAGGCTTATGTGTCAGCAGTGTTATTCTTGGGGTGATAAATACAACGCCTCATCATGGGGACCAGGAGAAATAGTCGCTTGCAGCTTGAGGCTATGTTCACACAACGTATGTGTTGTAGAAATCACGGCCATGATCTATACAGCACACACATTGAAACTAGCTCAGTTGCCCCTAGCAACCAATTAAATTTCACCTTTCATTTTCCAAAGAGTCTGTGAGGAATGAAAGGTGGAATCTGATTGGTTGCTAGGGGCGACTGAGCCAGTTTCACTTTACACCATGTTTGATAAATATCCCCCATAGTATACACTCCGGTCGGGATCCCTAGCTGTGCCACAAGAAACTGACACGTCAGTTTTCTGTGGCCGCTATTCAGTGAATAGCAGCCACAGAAAACCCTGTCACTTCACACAATGGAGTGTGTGGCTCTGTCCGCACGCTCCATTGTGTGCAGTGGGGAGTTCTGATGCGAGCGCGCATGGATGCCCCCGCATCAGAACTCAGCGGCGGCCGGTCTCTTACAAAATGTGAACATAGCCTGATGATGTGGATGATTAATGGGGTGGAGGTTAATGATGAGAATGAATAGTGGGGTGCAGGTGAATAATAAGGATGAATAGTGGGGTGCAGGTGGATGATGAGGATGAATAGTTGGGTGCAGGTAAATAATATGGATGAATAGTGGGGTGCAGCTTGAGGAGAATGAATAGTGGTTTGCAGGGGGATGATTATAATATATAGTAGGGTGCAGGTGAAAGATGATGAATAGTGGGGTACAGGGGGATGATGATATATAGTGGGGTGCAGCCTGATGAGGATCATATATAGTGGGATGCAGGTGGGTGATGATATATAGTGGGGTGAAGGTGAATGATGATGAATAGTGGGGTGCATGTGGATGATGAGATATATAGTGGGGTGCAGGTGGATGATGATATATAGTGGGGTGCATGTGGATGATGAGATATATAGTGGGGTGCAGGTGGATGGTGATATATAGTGGGGTGAAGGTGAATGATTATATATAGTGGGGTGCAGGTGGATGATGATATATAGTGGGGTGCAGGTGGATGATGATATATAGTGGGGTGCAGGTGGATGATGATATATATTGGGGTGCAGGTGGGTGATGATATATAGTGGGGTGCAGGTAGATGATGATGATATATAGTGGGGTGCAGGTAGATGATGATGATATATAGTCGGGTGCAGGTGGATGATGATATATAGTCGGGTGCAGGTGGATGATGATATATAGTGGGGTGCAGGTGGATGGTGATATATAGTGGGGTGCAGGTGGATGATAATATATAGTGGGGTGAAGGTGAATGATTATATATAGTGGGGTGCAGGTGGATGATGATGATATATAGTGGGGTGCAGGTGGGTGATGATGATATATAGTGGGGTGCAGGTGGATGATGATGATATATAGTGGGGTGCAGGTGGATGATGATATATATAGTGGGGTGCAGCCTGATGAGGATGATATATAGTGGGGTGCAGGTGGATGATGATATATAGTGGGGTGCAGGTGGATGATGATATATAGTGGGGTGCAGCCTGATGCTGATGCTGACTGGCCATGTACAGCTGCCAGTAGCTGCCCCCCGGTTGCCTGGTCCCCTCCTCCTCCTCCCCCCGGCTGTCCGGCCGGCTCCGGTAACCTTGTGAAGGACGCGCAGTGTGTACTGACGTATGGTAATGGCGCGGGGCGGCCGCCGGGAGGAGGAGGCGCCTGCACATAACAGGAACCAGAATCGGCGGCCAGTGCTGTGAGGCGCAGAGTTCCGGTGCTGGGCGCAGAGACGTGGCGGAATAGCCGTGTAATGTGGCTGCTCTGGGCCGGGGAGGGCGCACGGGGCACCGGCGGCGGGGGCTGACAGGCGGCACCGTGCCCGGTGACTCTCTCCTAACCTCCTGTGCTTTCTCTCGTCTTTCAGCTGTGCACGCCATGCAGGATGACTTACTGATGGACAAAAGCCAATCCCAGCAGCAGCAGCAGAGGCAGCAGTGCGCCCCCACACCCCAGCAGCAAGAGCCCAGCTCGGAAGACCCCCCCAGCCCTGACACCCCAACACTGCAGGAGAAGATGCAGATGGAGTCCCCCATCCTGCCTGGTCTCAGCTTCCCCCAGGAGCCCCCCACTGGCCCTTCCCTCTCCCCATCCTTTGGAAGCACCTGGTCCACTGGAGGTTCCAGCAATGCTGTGGATGACGGCTTTTTCCAAGGAATCCCCCCTGTCAATGGGACCATGCTATTCCAGAACTTCCCGCACCACCACCCTGTCTTTGGGGGCACCTTCTCCCCCCAGCTGGGGCTAGCTCATCAGACTCCTCAGCATCAGCAGCGAAGATCCCCAGTCAGCCCCAATAACCAGCCCCCCTATAACCAGAGAAACGCTTACAGCCACCAGGCTATCCTGACCAACAAACCCTCCACCTCCTCCTCTTCATCACCGTCCCCTTCCAGCTGGAATAACCAGCAGAATGCAGCCTGGAATAACCCCTCCAACCCCTGGGGTGGTCTACAGCCTGGCAGAGACCCCCGCAGGGCAGTGGGGGTAGGAGTCGGTGTGGGGGTTGGGGTGCCCTCGCCGCTCAATCCAATTTCCCCATTGAAAAAACCCTTCTCCAGTAATGTGATTGCGCCACCCAAATTCCCCCGCGCCTCACCTCTAGCTCCCAAATCCTGGGTGGAGGACAACGCTTTCAGGACGGACAACGGCAATAACCTTTTGCCCTTGCAGGTACCCAATAGTCTTTGTTCTATCTATATATATATATATATATATATATATATATATATATATATATATATATATATATATATATATATATTTATTGTGTGTGTCATACTAGAAACCTTTTACTGGCAAGGACGGGGTTAAGCGTTCTGCATTGCAAGATCCCGGTCAGTATAACTAGAAATGGCGCATGCCTGCTGAGTCCGCTATATAGGCGATGGAGATGGTTCACGTCAGGGCGCCTTATCTTTACTAGTTTGTGGCCTTTGCGACTTTGCAGCCTTAATACGTGCGCCAGCCTGCAACCTGCACCATATCTACACCCTCTGTGAATATTTTCACCTTTTAAATGGCCGGGTTTGTGTTGTGAGAATAAAGGTGAGTTGCTCCATTGTGAATTATAACAATAATACAGTCAGCGCTGGCTTCTGCGGACGCCGTTCTTGTGCTTGCGTCATTTCTTCCTCCTTTGCTAGGGGAGACATTGGAGGTTTTGCATATTTTTGCAGTATACTAGGACTATGGTATTGCTATTGTATAGTTTGCACTTTTCTGTGTTTGTGTCACACAATGAGCGACATCTAACACAGTGTCTGAGCAACGGAACAATGTGGGAGTATGGATACAAGCCTGGTTGTCTTCACTGTGACCCTGGTCCTGTAGTATAACATAGTATCAGTGGTGACAGCAGGCACGGACAGTGTTACCGCATTGTATAGAGGCGATGTTTGTGCAGCCTTGTAACAGCTGTTGGATAAAGGCAGTGCTGAAATGCCATTCACTACAGCAGCGTCCTCTTGACATTTAGCTTAATCTGCTCACTTGGCATACGTGGCCTTTTTATGATTATTTTTTTTTACCTGCCCTTTATAGGTGAGACGCAGGATACGTCTTTATGATGGGAATCCCTTCCTAGAGCCATCTTGTGTGTAATGGTGGTAGAATAGGTATGTAGGCGTACAGGTGAGGTGACTTTGGTCGCCACAAATCGCCATGTTGTGCTGCGACATTGCCAATGTAAGTGAATGGCATAGTGGAAATCCATCCTTGTGACTGTAGGGTGGTAACGTGACCCCATTCAACATGCTACTTTCATCTGTTTTGCCAATGGAATAAACCCATTGGCTTCTATGAAGAAAGATGGTAATAGGAATGTGTCCGTATCTGATCACCATTTCGTTATTGTTTCCATATAGTTTTTTTTTTTTTGTCTATTAGCATTTACTGTATGATCCTGTGAATTCTGTCATACATTAGTGGTGATGCAGCACCAGCAGTGTGATACCACCATCTTTGGCCACGTGACCCATGTCATGGCCAAATTTCTGTAGCCCTTGGCAGGACTTAATGGACAAAAACTGCGCCAACGATTTTGCGATTTTTATCTGTTAATTGATTTTTTTAATTTATTTTACTTAGCATCACTGCTGTTTTCAAACACTTTAGGGCCTGTTCGCGTGGGTATAAATATACATATTGAATCAGTGGCTGATATTCAGGTTCGTTTTAGATGCATTGTTCGAAATAAGAAATGGATTTTGTGTAATATTCATGCAGCTTTTACAGATCCTGTTGACTTCTTTGGATGAAATCATGTAATAGCGATGTGTGGCCAATGGCTGAAGATTGTGTGAAAAAAAATGAAATAAACTGTATACATTACCTCTCCATGCTCACTGTGTTCTCCTGCCCTCTGCTCGCTTCCTGGAGCCGCCGATGTAGCTGACAGGCTGCATACCCAATCACTGGCCACGGCGGTCACAGACAGTGATTGGCTGAGCAGCCTGTCAGTTCAGAGACGGCTGTGAAACTACAGCGGCAGCTTCGGGAAGCGAGCAGAGGGCAGGAGAACACTGGGACTGTGGACCGGTACTGTATACAGTTGGGCAGGGGCTGCACAGACATCGATAACAATATACAGTATATATATATGTATCCCTTGCTTAACGATTATTTAGCCGTGTAATAAGTTCTTTAAAGAGGATGTACCACCAGGTACATCCTCTTTAAGCTGAACCGATGGATCGAATGGCGCCATCACCTGGAAGCCGGTGCCGCAGTCTGTTTTTCGGACCGCGGCCCGGTTCCCGTGCACAGTGCCGTTTTATGCACCGGAAGCGGTTGGTGCTCAAGCACTGGAGGCCGGCCCGCCCGCCCCCCCCAGTGGGAGGGAGTTCCCTCCCCTGTATGACGCGACTCCATTCATTCTAAAGGAATTCTCTCCCACTGGGGGCTGTCCGGCCGATTCCAGTGCATAGAACGGCGCTGTTCACGGGAACCGGGCCACGGTGTGAAAAACGGCGCTGTTCGATCTGTCGGTTCAGCTTAAAGAGGATGTACCTGGTGGTACATCTTCTTCAAACCAGTGCCAGTCTAGCAGATCAGCGCTCACTTACAGGAGGCATCGGCCGTCTAATACCACCCTAAGGCAATATTGGAAATCTTTGTCCAGGCAGGATGGGCATTGTAGTTTTGCCTCAGCTGAAGGGCCGCATATTTGGCACCTCCTGTGCCATGTGTAGACATTGGTGAGGTCGTGACCTGACTTGCTTGTTCAGGAGGCTTTCACACTTTTTCCTGCTGTGGAGCAATACGCATTTTAGCGCTGTTGAACTGACAGACATCTCCCAAGTATAATTATGCTGGGTGTTTGTCTGGTCCGCAAAACACTCTCCGTGCTCAGACAGTGCTTTGCGGATGTTTGAGTGGCCCCTTAGACTGCTATCAGGCCGTGCCTGCACATGACCCTTCCAGTATTTAGGATCCCATTTTGGTTTTGGCATAAGACCTGCTTGTGGTGGCCGCTCCCAGACCGAACTGTGTGAATGTTCCAGGAGATAAATATTTTGGCCGCCAGCAGGTGCATGGCCTTTAAAATCAGAGAAATTGTACTTTGGTGTCAGATTGCAAACTGGGATAGAACAGAGCGATCTTTTCAGCGGCGGCAGGAGATTTCACTAATCTATACACTGTATTTTATCATATAAAAAGGAATCCTTTGTGAGAAACGACATATAAAACTGTCAGGGTCACATAGGGACGGTGTTTATGAAAACACTATGGGGGACATTTATTATTGCGCCAAATGTTCCTGCAACGCCGACAGTGCGCAGATTTATGTAGAAGCGCACTGCCTCTACATAAATCCTGAGCACCCGGAGGGAAACCTACGCCAGCTCTGAGCGTATGGCAGCCCTTGTGGTCACGGCTTGTGCCTTAAACCACATGACCAATAGACATTCAGTGTTTCCTTTTGAGTGATCTTTTTACCTTGTGTATTGTTGTTTACGCCGAGAGCCCCTTTAATTCTCAGCGTACGCTGTTGTGTAATACATGATCGCTATAAGAATGCAGGATATTAATAACCATGCTGTGTAAGCAGTCTGCGGAGGGTTTTTCTGATAACCCGGGCACTCTGTTTCTGTAACTTCAGTGGATATTTCTCATATACAGCAGTGTATTTATGACTTACAGCAATAAAAATACTTTTGTCTCATACGGAGGCTTCTTAAAATAGAGAGTCCTATAAAGCTTGATAGCCTGGGCTCGGGATTGTTCATAGCTCTACAACCTGAGGTGTTGATTAATTACATTTGTACACCTGACCAGACTTTCTTAAACATATAGGGGGAGATTCATAAAACATGGTATAAAGTGAAACTGGTTGCTAGGGGCAACTGAGCCAATCAGATTCCACCTTTCCTTCCTCACAGACTCTTTGGAAAATTAAAAGTGGAATCTGATTGGTTGCTAGGGGCAACTGAGCCAGTTTCACTTTACACCATGTTTGATAAATTCCCCCCCACAGAGTATCAATAGCAAAGTAAAGACGCTGCAAGTTACCCCGACCACCCCAAGCACATGGGGCAATAAATAGGCCGTGCAGAGAAACAGCTGTATGATATTATTCCCTTTATTATCCGAGAATTCCTCAGTGTGAACCTGCCCTAACAGTAACTAAGCATAGTCACAATAAGACTACATTCAGTCCATAGGCCTATCCGCAACATGTTGGGCTGTACCTCGACATCCCTTTAAAAGGGGTACTTCGGCTTGGGGGTATTTTTCAGTTATGGCCGGGGATGGGGTGTTATGGATGGCGGAGGTCACTTACCTACCCCGTTCCGGTGCGGGGTCCTGGATCGCGCCACCCGGTACACCCGTCCCGTGGCTGCTTCCTGGTGTGAGGTGCCGCATGAGACGTGACTTCTCAAGGCTCAGTCATTCAGTGGCTGAGGCGGGACTTTGCTATGGCCACTGAATGGCTGAGCTGGCTTGAGACGTCACGTCACAGGACCCTGCGCTGGAACCGGGAAGGTAAGTGACCTTCGTCGTCCATAACCACCCCATCCCCGGCTATAGCTGAAAAATACCCCCGGGCCGGAGTACCCCTTTAAGACGTGTGGCCAATGGACAGCCTGACGTGGACCTCGAATGTGGTCTGATTGCAGCCCCAAGTCTCCTTTACACAAGCCGATTATCAGACGACTTAATCTTCGTAGAAGCTCTATTTTCCAATAATTGACCTATGTAAAGCCTTGTTCATACGTTGGGGTTAAAGCGAATGTACCACTGCTTTCGTGGTTTTTACATGGATAGACCGGTGCCGACACAGGGATGCTGGTGCCGCAGTCCTTTTTTTGAACCATGGCCCGGTTCCCGCGTTCGGCGCCGGTTGATTACCGAGCACCAGCCCGACATGAAGCACTGGAGGTGGGCCCACCCGCCCCCAGTGTGACGATAGCCCCTCCCCTCTATGATGCGGCTCCATCAGAATCAATGGAGCCGCATCACACAGGGGAGGGCCGATCGTCTCACTGGGGTCGGTTGGGCCCGCCTCAAGTGCTTCTCATCCAGCCAGTGCTCAGTAATAGATCGGCGCCATACGCGGGAGCGGGAACCAGTTCAAAAAATGGCATGTGCAGAGAATGAAGAAATCATCCGTGCGGCCTGACCTGTAATTGATTGACCGTGTAAAGACTTAATCCAGCGCCAATCAAAGGAATCGACTCATGTAAAAGGGTACTTTTATGATCAAATCTCTTCAAAAATTAGTAATTCTTTACGATTTTTGCGTTCGCTCAATGTCCCAGGACATAGTAGACCGGGGCTCCACCAGTGATCACATTGGGTTGCAATACTGTATCACTGGTTATCGTAGCCTATGGGGCTTCTATTGACTTCTATTGACTGTGTACATGTAATTTCATATACTCCCAATACTAGCAACAACTAAATACAGCTGATTTAGCTTGTATATTACGGGAATTCTACCGTGTCGCTCTTTGTTATGCAAACTACATCAAGCTAGTAAATAATCCAGGCCTTCTATGTCACTCCCTGCCGTCTGCTCATTTATGTATAGGGCTCGGTTACATGACGTGCTGATCCTTCTTGACCCCTTGTGTTTCTATTTTCCATTTACAACCAGAGAACACGTGTGAAGTCGCATTTACCCGAAAGTTAATGTTTCGTAATCGGTCACGTCCTTACCGTGTCCTTTATATCATGGCTGTGTTTCCTATAACGTCATCTATAAGGCAGATACATAGTCAAGACATACAGTGGATCTGTCAAATGATTTGAAAACACAGAAAGGTTCACATGCTGTTGAAATTTAGTGAGATTTTAATGGCAACTAACGGCTGTTATTTCAAAACAATGGCCGTTGTTTTACAATAACGGTAATTTGTCATTAAACGGTGGCCATGCTTTCAATTTCAACAGTGTGTGTGAACGTAGCCTTCCTGTGTTTACAATCCACTCCGGATTTTGGTTACAAAATACTGAGCAAAAATACTGTATGGGAACATAGCCTTAAAGGCAATTTGCCACCTCTGTCGTGCTCAGATACCTGACAGAGAGAGAACAAGTCCTGTAGCTGTTGGCTGTTTGCAAAGTTATAAAATCATGTTTTCATTCCAAGCTTGAGTGTCAGAGGTGGTGCTGAGCTGCAGCATGTATGTTTCCTCCCTCTCCTGCATGCTTGATGTGCAAGACTCTAGTCAAGCAATGGCAAAGCGGGAGGTGTGCACGTTCCCTTTAACACCTAAGCTTAGAAGGAAAACCTAATTTACAATTACAATTTACAAACACACAGCTATCACACATTGGTTGAATGGAGCGTAAATTTTGAACAACATAACAATGAAGTATAGCCCAGTAGCCTCTTAATAATGCCACAGCTTGTGTGGAAACATGTTAACCCTTTGCATTGCGACATTATTGTACTTCTGGTGGGAGGTTGGTGCCAGACTTAAAATAAGATCCTAGCTGGCAGCTAGGATCTCAATGCAATGCTAGACGTTAAAATGGACAGCGACTGGGAGCCACGGCTTAATGTCAGTTGTTTCACCGGTGCGGGACCCACATAAGGAGTCTAGCATCTGTGATCGGAAGATCATCCATAATTTACCTATGCTGGTGTTCATGCCTTCTAACGCCAAACTTGTGTCCCCTGAGGGGGCTGTGATCTAATGTGTAGTCGGTGTATAAGACAATGGTTTATACTGCGGACACGGCCGGTCTGCTGAACAATGACTACTATTTTTAGACCACTAGCATCTTGCAGTATTGTTCATAGTAATAGACTTCTCCACAATCAATAATCTGACCGCAGCGCCGGGCTTTTACATTTGTAAGTGTCGATGATTCTTGTTACTAATAAAGATGAATATTTGATGTTTGAGAAACTTAGAATATTACTGACCACCAGATAGAAGGTATCCGCTGTCCGACCATGTCTGCAGCTCTGAGCATGAGAGAGAGCTGACCGGTAGATAACTGGTCTAAGCAGCGTACTGTTATATCCTGTGCTCATGAGTCCATAGTACAAAGCCGCATGGACCTTCTAAGCCACATGTGTCAAACTAAGGCCCTCCAGCTATTGCAAAACTACAATTCCCATCATGCCTGGACAGCTAAAGCTTTGGCTGTCTAGGCATGATGGGAATTGTAGTTTTGCAACAGCTGGAGGGCCTGAGTTTGACACTCCTGTTCTAAGCCATCAACTTATGCTTTGCCATGTATACATGACTCTATCTTTCTATCTGTGCGCTGTACAGAACCGATAGAATTCTATGGGGCAATGGTCTTGTCCATTTTTGCGCAAGATATGTATATGTGCAGAAAATAGATGGTAGAACTGGCATAGGAAGTAAATGAGCATGACTGCAGAATCAGACTACACTGTGGGAGTGTTTGTAGTCTGTAGCCATGGCAACACCTAGATCTACATAGGAGCTGTAGACCACTATCTGTACGATATTTTTTTAATCAAGACAATGTACAATAGACTTCAAATTTCCAAAGTAATTGTTATACCTGAGCTGTGTATACGTCCTTTCCTGGGGTGCAGTGACAGACTAGTCTCTATGCGGTGGATTCTTAATAAATAGTCTCTGTTCAGAGTCTGAGTCCCATAGGAAAAGTTTATTTTCTAGAAGCAGAGGTCACTGTTATGAGGCGATGCTTATTCTGCATGACTCTGTTTGTGATTGCCATGTGGTATAGTAAATGTATAACTATCCATGAGTCATGTGCCAAGTATATCTATGGAGTGAGGGTTTCCAGTGTTTTTCTCTTTGTTTGTTGGTGCATATATGAACACATTATCAGGCTCACTCTTGCCTATAATATTAATCCAACATGCTTGAAACCACAGGGGTATCGGATTAGAATAAAAGTTCCAGACCGGTGGAATAGCATACAAATAATTTTGTCTATATATCCAGAGCTGCTTTTTGTATAGTATAGATAGAACCAGTGGATTCCATACTGACCACATAAAGGTTGGTCCATAAAGACAGGATGCAAAGGGAATCCCAATTGTAGTATATAGGGCTGGCTGACTTAGGGCCCTATTACACAGGACGATTATCGTATGAAAAATCGTTATATTCCAATTTAAACGATAATCGTTCTGTGTAATTGCAGGCAACGATTGAAAAATTGTTTGTGTTGTTGATTGTTGATTTAGATCTGAACCTAAAATGGTCGTTAATTGTTTGCTGTAATTCCACATTAGTTCACATTTGTTCACTAATCGTTCAGTGTAATTGTACATTGTTCATTGTTTTGCTGGAAACAAAAGGAGTAAACGATCATAGTAACGTTCGCAATAACAATCATAGTAACGATCGTATATAACGACCATCGTTCTGTGTAATATGGTGAACGATTTCAGGTTAACGATAAACAGCCTTGTTTGTGATCGTTAATCGTTAAAAATCGTTCCGTGTAATAGGACCCTTAGACACACATAGCGAGGAGAGACGTGTGACTACCTGCTCATTCTAATGATGGGTTGTGGTCTAAACACTGAGACCCTGACCATTAAAAACATTTTATATGTCCCTAGTTTTTTTTTGTTGTTGTATAACTTTTAAACAGTATCCGGAAACCTCCTATACTCCCCCTTGCAGGTATTGTGACACTTGATTTTTTCATGATTTTCTTAAAAAACGTACTCTTTTTCTATGGGGTCTGTTCAACGCAGATCAGTAATATGAAAGAGAATTTATTCCCATAGGGTTAGATTATGAGTACTTTGTAGATTTAGGTTAAAGGGGTTATCCAGCGCTACAAAAACATGGCTACTTTCTTCCAGAGACGGCACCACTCTTGTCTCCAGCTTGGGCGGGGTTTTGCTGCTTAGTTTCATTGAAGTGAATGGAGCTTAATTGTAAACCGCACCTGAACTGGAGACAAGAGTCGTGTTGTCTCTGAAAGAAAGTGGCCATGTTTTGTAGCGCTGAATAACCCCTTTAAAGTCCAGTCCCTAGATTCAAGTCAGTTCAGTAGGAAGCCGGCAGGAAAGTGGGCATTCCTGAATGGTTGGCATTCCACCTGTCCAGATGATATGCCATTATGTATGTGTGTTATATATATATATATATATATATAAAATAAATTATATCTCATATGGTCACACCTCTCTGATGAGTAACCTATTCATAAAGCGGGATGCCAGGAACATTACTGGCATGGGAGGAGTGCTTGTTAAGTCATACTAGATTGTTCTGTTTTTAATTTAAATAACCTAAGCACATTCATACATAATAATATATATTTTCTAGCCATTCCGGACCTTCTACAAACCTTCCTTGTGACAGCCGTAGTCTTCGTTCCTGTCCTAGTTCTGTTTCTGTAAAAGTGACAGCCTCTTCTGACAGTACCCCTGGGGTTCCCATAGGGGATACCACATCCATTCCCTCCTATATGTAATTTAGGCGTATTACTTAGCTGGCTGGAAATCCCACAGCCGGTGACAGTGGAATGATGGGATCTTTTAGTTTTCAGGCATAAGCTGTCAGTCCCTTTGTCTGAAATGTATAATCTTGCATTGGTGCAGAGCGGCTCTGAAAGTGATCTGTGGTTGCAGATGTGTTCTGTGGATGCGGAGTGATAGAAGATATATTGTCTGGATGCTTTGAAGTTATTTGGTAACCAATGGCTTAGCACAAGAGATGAGAGGGGACACTGTCCAACCCCATTGCCTTTGGGTGTTGATTACTTTGTTAGACCCCTCTACAGAGCATAGACTGAGAGGAGAACTGGAGCAAAAGAGAGATGACCACCACCATATGGAGGAGTCAAGTTTTAGCCTTAGTATAGCCCCCTTTTTCTTTATATACCACTGGGCCTGTGTTATCGCTTTGTATGTGCATGTATGCAATCACAATGCATTGTAGGAATCCTGTGGATTTTATTGCATTGTGTGTAAAAATAAAATAAAATAAAAATCTCTCATTACTGGGATGTGTCAAATGTTTGGATTTGTCAGGGAATCTCCCTTTAGATTGGGAGAAGTATGCAGTCGTGCATTTCACTCTTTGGCTCTCAGTGATCTCCATCCAGGTGGCTCCAGTACAAGTCTATAGGGACACTGGGTGGAGATGACTGACAGCTGGGAAGTAAAGTGCACTATTTGTCCCTCACCCAACAAAACAGGTTCTTTTGACTGATATGCTTCAAATGCACACTATCAGCATGTTAGAGCCAGGAGGATGGGCTGGGGCATTATATATATAATTTATTTTTTTTTTAATTATTTTTATAAACCTGCAAGGATATTTTAGTGCTCACATTGCTGTTGTTGACCTCCCTGAGAGAGTCCCCTCCACAGCTACTTCTCTTCATTTCAGGGTAAACATGGAACATCCTTTTCCATACATCTCTGACCCATCACAACACAGCACCTACTCCTCTCTGCAATGACATAGTGGTGGTGAACGTGCAATGACTGTCTCTGGCACAATACTGTTCTATGTAAGCAGAAAAAGAAACAGCATAGCAAGGAAGGGGTTACACTAGGCATTGAACTGCAGCTGAAAAGAGATTATCCTGCAGAACTGTGGGCATATAGCAGTATGTACACTTACAGGTGGAGAGAAATGAGAGGGAAGCCATGATTAACCTTTCAGGCACAGTGTGGATTATCTTTAGCAGGCAGATAGGCTCAGCTTGCAGGTACATAACCTAGGCTCTCCCAGTCTTTTGCAGAAGCACTTGCTAGGCTTCATGTGTTCTGTGCGGGTTTGTCTGTTACAAGAGACAGATTTCTCCTATCAACAGGCAGTGAACAGTAGATTGCAAAGAATTAAGACACTTAGTGACAAAGACTATAGAGTCACTTTAAAATGAAAGGAATTTACAGGTATGTTCGTAATCATAAAGGCCATCATATTGAAATGACTAAACCCATTTAAGGTCTGTTGCTATGTATTATGGTAAGGGTAAATGATCAGTGATTTTTAATATTGTGGTAATCTTAACGTCAGGTCCTCAACGCGTTCGACAGTCACATTTCAGTAGAAATCTGTGTAATTGTAAGTACGACCCAGTGTTCTGCCACTATTGCTTGTCTATCTATCGTGCTGCTACCACTCCTACCTTCAGGCGATCAGCACAGATTGGGGGTTGTAGTATCACAACAGCTGAACAGCCGCAGGCTATGGATCTCTAGGAGATTATGATGCATTTCATTACTGTGAAAACATAGCTGCCATGGCAAAGCGTGATGGATGGCGGATCAGGTGCACATTTGCCCTGCAGCCCACGTATCTGACTTTTTTGAGGCATATTTTATGTTTTGTTTTTTTTGTTTTGTTCTTGTAACTTGTCATTTTTCTACTGTAAAGCTGCAAAGCATGCTATTTAGTCTAGCTGACTATCTTGGTAACTAGCAAGTAGGTCATAAACACACTACTCTGAATATTTAATGCTCAGCCATGTTCCTGCTAATCTTGGCGCTAGACGTATAAATAAACGAGGTTAGAAGATATTTTTTCTGGCAAACAAAGCCTAAATTTGTAGAAGGCGACAGGAGCCAAGAATGGAAGATGAATGCCATTTCACGTAGATGATGATTTGATTGTTTTTTTGTGTTTTAATGACTATTCATTGAGAATGCTTTTATAGAGATTTATCTGGGAAGATGGTCAAACACATTCGGCTGCTGTGGATGTAAAATAGGTTTGTAGGGTTGTTTCTAGATATGAGTGAACCTCAAGCATGCTGGAGTCCACCCGAACCCGATCATTCGGCATTTGATTAGCGGTGGCTGCTGAACTTGGATAAAGCCCTAAGGCTATGTGGAAAACATGGATATAGTCATTGGCTGTATCCATGTTTTCCATACAACCTTAGGGCTTTATCCAGTTTCAGCAGCCCCAGCTAATCAAATACCGAACGGTCGGGTTCGGATGGACTCGAGCATGCTCGAGGTTCGCTCATCTCTAGCTTTTTTTTAAAAATATAGAATTTTATCATTTTGAATTATTGAAACATAGAATCATTTGTTATGAGCCGTTGTACAACGTGTACAGATCAGACCTGTTGCTTTCACGTGTGTATGCAGATGACCCGATGCAATGGTTTGCATAGCGGGGTCTACAGCCCTGTACTCTGACCCAGGAAGTCTCCCTCACCTTCCAAATCATAGCAGATCCACTTCAGGCTGGGGCTTACATCAGGGGACAGGACTGTGGAGGTAATCTCTTCATAGCTGCAACCCCTCTCTCCCCAGACAGAGAGTGCTGCTATACTGTGCCCACATATGCCCTGCTCATTCCTTCATACTTCTGTAGTCTCAGTCCTTGTTTTCCCATCTTCTCCATTCCTGCTATAATGTGCCTGCACTTACACTTAGCTATACACACTGCTGTATAGAAAAGTTTCTTTCACTGTCCTCCTGCACAGCTATCTGATTCTCACTTCCTTATTGGTCCATGCTGAACACACCTCCTTCCCCATTGCTGTCATGTGACTACACAGACTCTGACAACAGCCATGCTTCTCTATTCTAGCCTGTTGTACTACGCTACTGCATTATGGGGATCCTGTATCTACTGCTGCTGTTTTTTCAGGTTTTTGCACTTACTATACTTACTATATACCACATGCTGATTGCTATACTGTACCGTAACTGATAATGACATATTCAGCTGTTTGTTTTATTAGTTTTACATATTGTTCAGAATAAAAAAAAATAACTTTTGGGGTGTGGAACCAATTGTCTGCATTTCAATGATTTCTTATGGGATAATTTGCTTTGGTTTACAAGCACAGTTCCGAAACAAATTATGCTCGTAATCAAAGGCACCACTGTATATGCGTATTTTTTCCTAAAAGAACCATAATATGTTAATCTGAACATTTTGTGCTAAAAATGGCTCACTGTCTGATCCCCCACGAAAAAATTCCCGTATGCAGAAACTCTTGTAAAGGGTGACCAGATTAGAGGTTGAGCCTGTCATTTTGGTCGGAGCCCACATCTCTAGAAGTTATATTGTGCGTGGCCGGGATTACAGCGTGTTTTATTGTCTTACTATATTGACCAGGATAATTATAGCCCCTGATCCGGGAGGAGCGCTATTTATCTGTTCTCATTGCGTCTGGGTGAGTAAACCTTTTCAGCTGAAATCTTTTGTTTGTGTCAGTAGAGAAGGCTTTTAGCTTTTATGTGTTGTGCTTGTTGGGGAAATTTACAGAACACATCCTTTTATTTCTATTAGATAAACATATAAAGCTTCTGCCGCAAAATTTTTTTTTCCTTGTAAGAATTCTTACTCAACCAAGCAGCATTGTAATATGTCCGTCCACCTCCGCACGGCCTCCGTGAATGTGTCCTTCAAACTTTTTTTCTATAGTGTCAAGAAAGGCAAAAAATGCTTCATTATTGATTTCACAAACAATTTGCTCCATTTACACACACATTTTTACAGATTTTTATTTTTTATTTTTAAATTTAGTTCCTTTTAGTTCTAGATTCCTTTTTAAGTGTGGTCAGAATTTTAAATTGGTTCTGCAGTGTATGATCTAGACCAAAGGTGTCAGTCGTAGCCCTCCAGCTGTTGCAAAACTTGGCTCTCTGAGCAAGATGGGAATTGTAGATTGTAAGCCCTCGCGGACAGGGTCCTCTTCCCCATGTACCAGTCTGCCATTTGCCTTCATGTAATGTGTTTTGATCTTGTGGTGTTTCTGCTAGTTACCCCTATCTATTGTATAGCGCTCTGGAATTAAGGGCGCTCTATTAAAAAAAAAAATAATAAAAAAAATAATAATAATTGTAGTTTGGGTAAAGTTGATGAATTACATCTGGCTAGTCCTGTGTTTCGAGACTCTTTGAGGCTCCACAGGCTCTTCTTTTGCATGTTCATGTTTCCCAGGGGGCAATGCATCTAGGACTTCACTGCATTGAGCGCTTTCACTAGCAGCCGGCAGTGTTGTCGTTTGGCTGGTGTCCCTGAGATCAGCAATTTATTTCTTTTGTGGCTCTTCTAGGCATTGCACCCACCTGGCCAGAATCCTGCTCCACACTGATGAGGGGCAACACCCCGAAACAGCTGTATGTGGATGGATACCTGGCCTTGGTTTTTCACTTGTCATTACATTGACTTATAGGGCCACTTAATATGGTGGTTTTGGTGGTTTCCCTACAGGAGCCACCCCTTGGCTGGGTCCTTCCCGGAGGGATATCTGGCTAGTCCTGTGTTTCGAGACTCTTTGATGAGGCTCCGCGGGCTCTTCTTTTGCTTACACTAATCTTATAACACATTCATTGTGAAAAGATCAAATAAAAAATATACCACCACTATGAAGCAGGAAGGAGCCCGACAGTCATGGAGCCATGGAACCAGCGAAAACGTTATTGCAGACCCTGTAGATGTCTCGGATTTACTGCCCACAGGAACCAATTACAGCCCAGCTTTCAGCTCTGTTTAAGTGAAAGCAGTTAAGCAGTTTACATAGTTTGATATATCAGAGCCTATGTCTGTAAACCTCTTAACCATGGTCCCTCTGATTGTAGTTTGAGGTGTATTTATCTGCAGCATGTTTGGCATATCCACAAGCTGGGGCGTTCACCTGTCAAAAGGACGAGGGCCTTCATAGCAAACAGAAAAATGGAGCATGTGCCATTCAGAAGCTAGGTTGTTTCCATAGCTGGCCTGGTCTGTTAAAGGGGTCATCCAGGCTTAGGAAAACATGGCCGCTTTCTTCCAGAAACAGCATCACTCTTGCCCCCAGTTTGGGTTTTGCAGGCCATTTCCATTGAAGTGATGTGCAAAGAAGTAGCCAAGCTTTTTTAACCCAGGAAGCATCTGGGGACTGGGGCACCAGCGCTGGGGCTGAGGAAGTAAGGGCATGTTGTTTTGTTTCCATCCAACCCCCCACCCCCTGGTTTTGAAACTCTGTTCCATTGAAGTAAATGAAGCTTAAAGGGGTAGTGCGGCGCTAAACAATTATTCACTAAATAACACACATTACAAAGTTATACAACTTTGTAATGTATGTTATGTTTGTGAATGGCCCCCTTCCCCATGTTTCCCCCCACCCACGCTAGACCCGGAAGTGTAGTGCTCTATACTCGCCTGATCCGTGTCGACCCCCATCCGCCATCTTCCGACAATGATGTCATCTTTGGGCGGCCAGCCGAACCGCTCCGACCGTCCCTAGTGCCGTCCGCCCTCTGCCGCGTCATCAGCTGCTCAGCCGCGATTGGCTGAGCAGCTGATGACGCGGCAGAGGGCAGTGGGCACAAGGGACAGTGGGAGCGGTTCGGCCGGCCGCCTGAAGATTACATCATTGTCACAAGATGGCGGAAGGGGGTCGACGTGGATCAGGTTAGTATAGAGCACTACACTTCCGGGTCTAGCATGGGTGGGGGGAAACATGGGTAGGGATCACCATCGGATGCCGTCAGCGCCACAAATGTCCGGGACCTTCTGCACGGTTGTACCTCCAGCCTGCATAATCTTCTAAATTGCTAACCACACCTAAACTGGAGACGAGTGGTGCAAAAGTGGCCATGTATTTGTAGTGATGAATAACACCTTTAAGTTGCAAAACCCCACCCAAACTGGAGACAAGAGTGGTGCTGTTTCTGAAAGAAGTAGGTTTTTCTAAGCCTGGATGACCTCTTTAACATTTTTTGTTGGCCAAGCACTCGCTTATCTCATTGGGGAGAGGAGGACAAGCCACCGCTGGACTCTTCTGGTACTGGCTTATCTCCTAGCAGGACAGACAATCGTGGTTTGCGCTGACTTGACTTGTGTTGTCAGTGGGCCAGTGAAGAAGCCCCTATCCACCATAATCTCATAAGTATGGGTAGCTGTAATTAAAGTTTTCCCCACATACTTCTCCCCTCTTAACCCTTTTTTATAGGTTACAAGCTCATACGTAACTTGTTTGTATTCCTTTTTTTTTTTTTGAGTACTTGGCTAATGCCAGTAATACTTTTGATCTTTCTTCTACAAGACAACTTAAAAGCTTTTCAAAAGCTTTATCTTAGCAGTAGTGCTGCCTTTCAAGTAGAAGCCTTCTTAAGTACACACAAGTATCACATTTCTTTTAATAGCCACTTAAAGGGGTACTCCGGGGGAGGGGGGAGTTTGCGGTTATTTTGGGATCTGGCCGGTTCCAGCGGCGGGTCTCGTATCGTGGCGCTCTGGTCCCCGATTCCCGGCCGCTTCCTGGTGTCTGATGCAGGCTCGAGACGTGACTTCTCAAGTCCGCTCAGCCAGTCAGTGACAGAGGCGGGATCTGGGCAAACTTGAAACTGATCCCGCCTCTGTTACTGACAGGCTGAGCGGACTTGAGACTTCACGTCTCCAGCCCGTGTCAGACACCAGGAAGTGGCCGGGGACCGGAGCGCCGCGATACGGGACCCGCCACTGGAACCAGGGAGGTGAGTGGACGTCTTTTCTCTCAGCCACCTCCTCCCCGGCCAGATCCCAAAATAGCCCACCCCCCCCCGCTGGAGTACCCCTTTATGTCTTACTGCACCAAAGACAAATGGAGGACACTTGGTAATATTATCATTGGCTTCTGATTCTGTCCACAACTGGCCAGATTGATCATTGCTTTTGACATAAATAAAGCAGCCATTCAAAACCTCAGCATTTCTAAAGGCTTTATTATGGGCTTGGTTGCTTTCCATCTGCAACGTCCATTTAGTGCTTGTTTGTCCCGTGAGAGATGAGTCTATGGGATTTTACAATATTGTCAGCGTACGTCCACGCATCTTGGAAAGGAAAATCCTATCCAGCCCTGGAAGTTTTTCAGTTTGAGATGATCATGACGTGCGACTATCTACAGGATTTCTACAGACCCCCAAAAATGTACTCGTCGGGCAAGGTCCAGTAGGTTGGATTCACATTAAGGGATCGTTTTGGAGCCTGGCAGTCATAACTTTACCATGGCTATTTTAAGTATACCTATATAGGTTATATCCTTAAATGCATTGTGACCTATCTTCAGAAATAACTAGTTGTGGGGCCCAGAGCTCGGCCGTGTCTGGGATCTCTATAGGAAGTAAATGGAATGGTGATCACACATGCACATGAGGGGGGATCACTACAGCCCATACATTAGATACATTACATTGGACTGGACTTACCATATGTGCCGTGTCTGTACAGCTGCACAGAAACTCAATTAAGTCTGCTTACCACCGTCCGTAAGATTGCATGTGAGCTCCTGAGCTGATTACAGAGACGTAATGGCGTTGCTCTTGCTGGCAATGGGCCCATATAGTGTAGTTACATAGGGGTCTTTGCTGTCTGTTTATTGTATCATTGGTTGGTGAGGAGATAAGGACAGAAAGCATCTGAGGTTATTCACCGGGAAGCCTTAGTTGTAAACCATGGCCCCCAGTGAATAATACGAACACTGTAATCTTTTTATTGGCCGAGTGAGTTATCTGGCGCTGGCCCTGACCTAATAGTCTCGTACAGGAATTTGAACCGGCCTCATTTCCATTAATAGCAGCCCGTCCTGACTAGCAGAACAGCGTTCTCACTTCCCATATATAAAATAAAGGTCAACTTGTTGAGGTTCACACTTCGGGCCGGGCAATCTGAATAATATTCTTTTATACTGGAGTGAAATAGTCACATGGAGCATTTTCATTTACACATATTGGATAAGCTTGACATTATATGACTTCATTGCAACATGATATTTAATAGCTGTTTTCACAGATAATGGTTATTATTCATTCGTGTCTGGGTCCTTAAAGGTTACAGAACTAATGTGGTGATAAACTTAATCTATCATAATAGGTTATTTTGTGTATCAAAGGTGAGCTATGGACTGTATGCGTTGGATATAATAGGTCCTGGTATATGTGTGCAAAGGTAAGAGTGCACATAGCTGGCAAGATGTATAGAGAAAATAGGCTGCCTGTATGACTGTCTTAAAGGGGTTCTATAGTTTTTTAAAGGACAACTCCGGCGTTCCAAAAATTGCTTACACATACATTTTATACTCCCCATCCCTCCAGTGACGGTCGGCACTTGAATTGCCCGCCGGCTGCAGTCCCCATCAGCTCCGTTCGCCGTCTTCAGATCTCCCTCACTTCCAGATTCCAGTGAAATAAATGGGAGAAAAAAGGCTACTGGTGTGCATGCACACAGCAACCTTTTGATTGGCATGATCGCATCACATGGCTTCCAGCTTGCTCAACCAATCAGTTGCGCACCAGTAGCCTTTTCTCTCCCATTCAGTTCTACAGGAAGATGCCGAAGAGCAAGAAGATCAGGCCAGCACCCTACTATGATGACAGACACAAAATGGTGGAGGGAGAAGAGGACGGGGTCAATAGTTATTAGGTATATATTCTTTCTTTTACTGGGGAGGGGTTTGGTGAAGAAAGGGGGGGGGGGGAGGGAGGACAGGGCCAGTGTGTGTTAAGGGAAAAATAGTAAATGTTTTCCTTTTAATATTGATGGCCCGTCTCCAGGTCAGGGCATCGAGATCTGATTGGTCGGGTGCTTACTCCCTGTTGATTAGCTGTTTGGGCGGGCCACTTCTCCCGATTGTAGCTTCGGCTCTGTACAATGTGAAATTGTGGTGTCCAGCTACTGCAGCTCAGCTCCCATTGACGTGAATATCTAAACTTAATGAATCCCTTTAAAACTACCTCCATGGCACTCTCCTGGTCTCGTACATTTTTCTTGTCCCTCGAAGATGGTACTTTTCAATAGATTTTTAATCTCTGAAGACAAAGTAGCAATTTTAGAACCATATTTACTCATGGGCGCGGATGATGGAACCATCGAACCGGCGTTGTTTACCTGTATTCCATCGGCAGGCTTTATTATGTGTCTGCGGAGCTGACGTAGTTTAATTTCACGTTTGTTTAGCCCTAGCTGAGCGCTCTATCCAAGCATTACCATCACAGGCCGGAGGATTGCTTCTTCAAATGGCTTTTCCTTCGATTTACTGAGAAGATAATAGTTTATTGACCTGCGCTGGATTCAAAGGTTGAGGACGTTGTATGTGACTGAAATGTGGGATTGTTGACTTAGTCCTGACTGCTGAGATGCTGAGCGTATTGTGATGGACGGCCGATAGGACACAGTGTTCTGAGATGGTGATTGCTATTCTGAAGGAGGACCTTGATTGTCTGACCTCAGTGTGCTATTTGATTAGGATATATATACGTGTGCCCGATTCTGAGCACGTACGCAGAGGAGCAAACACTTTTTCTTCAACATGTTTTCTATACGTAGTCGAAATCCCCACTGAATTTGTGGTCCCTCGTGTTAGTGAGTCTGTAGACTTTACAGGTGAAGTAAAAAAAACTTGGGCCCAATTACTGTCTGTTAGGAATGGCTAATAAAGGCATGCCAACATGCAGTGGCCAGCTTGGTCACAACTAGAGAAGAGCGCAATGCGAGTATGCTAGTACGCAAGTCCGATTTGTTCAGCATTTGACCAGTGACTGAAGACGTTGGATGCAACCCAAGGAGTCTGGTCTCCACATATTGGTGTTATTTTGTTGCAATGCGGCGGTCCTATCACGAGGAATCTGTCGTGGCACTTTAGACCGGGTGACAAACCCAGATTTCTTGTGTAATATTTCATTATATTCTGTAATTGACTCTTCACTGTGCACAAACATAGTGTATAGTTGAGCACGTTCCTGTTTAGTTTGTTCTTGCACATCCACCCATTTAATAGTTTAAATGTATATAATCAGCTGAGGGCATTTATGTGTCCCTTGAACTTATGTGCATTGTTCTGGCATGTAGGCTTATTCACACCTCAGTCCAGTAGTCACTTTTTTTGTAAGGTCTCGCATACATGGGCAAATGTAGTTAGCATGACTGGATATGTCCATTGATTTAAGTGGGACCATATAATAAAAAAAGACCTCACTGCTTTTTCTGCACAGTACTGCGTATCTTACCAAAATCCTGGTGGTTGATGATTATTTAGTTTTTGCATCAGTTGCTTCTCCGTGCCAGAGAGTTGCATTGTGACAGATACCCTAGGATTGTCCCCTTTAGATAAGCCCCGCTTGCTGGAGCGCTATAAGATAGTCTAATCTATGTAAATGAGTGCTGATCTCGTAGATCGGTATTCATTTATAGAGCTTATTACATGGCCCAACAGCCATTGACTTTTTTTTTTTTAACGTGTCGAAACAACCCGATCAGCTACCAAATAAGTGTTTGCTTGTTTGTAGGCTCATGGCTGGCCCTATTGCACAGGGCAATATCTGCCTGTCCATCTGATAATCGCCCCATGTCTTAGGACCATTAGAGAAGTATTTAGATAATACACTCTGTCCTCCAATCAGCAGGAATCTATAGGGAATCCTAGCAGTAAGTTAGTGCTCCACCTCTACACTACAGAGTGCATTTAGAATACGGTCCGCCAGAGCAGGAGACCCTTTGTAGCCACACCTTTTTAAGCAATATGAATGAATTTTCTAAAGACAGACCCATTTAAATGTTCCTGTAACTCCCATGGACTTTATTACAGAAAACTTTTTCATGTTTTTTTTTTTCCTCCCCCCCCCCCCCCCCCCCCCCCTTTTTATTACTGTTAAGTCGCATTAATTGGTTTCTGAACTTTGTATTTCTTAAGAACTTTATTGGTAGCTGCGGGTATTCTGTTCCGTGGACTACTTCTTCATTTCAGGTTTTCCATATCTGATCTTACCATATAAACTAGTTATGCACGTATCCTAAAATTGGGTTCCTTGTGTAGGCCATACATGAGTGTCTGAAACCTTTCCAATTGAAATGTCTTAGTGACTAAGAGATGTAATGTGGGACCAGGCAGTAGGGACTGGCAGAGGGATCCGGGATGCTGTGGAATAGGAGCAGTGAGTATGACCATACATTGGCTTAATGATTGGGTTCACATATAGCATTAACATTTTTATTTAACCTTTTATTAAGGGAGCCACAAATATGCTCTGTGAACCTGGCCTGGGAAGGTATTGTGATCCTTTTTAAAGTGTTCCTGTGGCAGTCTGGACTCTGCACGGCATGCAATCCATTTGCAGCAGGAAGTCCAAGTATCCATGGAGATGACCACTCTGATCTGGCATGGTCATCTCTACGGATACCCGACCTTCCGACTACAAGGGATTGCACGCCACGCCAGGTACGAACTTGTACACTATAAGTGTATATGGTAGTCAGATGTGTGTATTAGAGGTAATAGATGGCCTTTACTCAGGGTAGACAATCAGTACTAAATCCGCAAGGGACCTGGCAAACCCTTCAGGCAGCTATTTGAAGGTGCCATTTTACTTGTGATGGTGCCACATCCAGTGTTGACCAGCGCTTGTACCAACTTTATTGTACTTCTAGTGGACTCTGTGTAGATGTTAGGGAGATTTTGCTGCTCTAGCTTGTATTTAGTTTTCTGCTGCTCCTTTTTAAACATTTTTTTTTTTTTTATACTGTCCAGATTGTTCAAGCCATAATTTAGCTTCAGCCATCTAGGTGGTTGAATGTGGATGCGAAGGTTATAGAGGACATTTCTACACGAATAATGTGAACTTTGCTGGATGATTGATCAATCTCTCTACGAGGCTGGTCACATCTACAGAGGTCATATTTAAGAGGATAAAATTCTCCAGCTTAAATTCTGGTTGTAGAATTGAGGTTGAACAGCACCAGATTGGCTTAATAGTGTAAGACCACGGTCACCCTGCAATATTCTGGCCACTGTTACGAAGTATCAGCTAAAACCAGGAGTGCAGCATAAACTGCTAAATAAAACCTCCTTCATATACTCCTTTTTATGTTCTTGATCCTCTGCTGGTTTTGGCTTTGGCTATGGTTTTACATCTAAAATTGCCCTGTGTTAGTGGTGTATGTCGCTATACTGGTAGACTACATTCAGTCCATTAAAATTATGGTACCCATTGTGGGAATGCTGTTTGGGTTTGTACCAAACCGAATGATTGGCATTTGATACCCGCTGCTTAGAGAAGGTGGATGCAGCCTGGGGACTGCCTGAAAAACGTGGATACAGTTTACGGCCTACCGCCTATGGCTGTATCCATGACCTCTGGTGGCGGTATCTTCTAAAGGCAGCGGGTATCAAATGCCAATCGTTTGGGTTAGAGCAAGTCTATCTTTCTGCAAGTTCGCCCATATCTATTTGGCATACCGATCAAATGTAAATCCCCCGATTTGATTTGGCATTGAGTATGTACATTAACCCCTGCCTAGTTAAGGAGGATTGAGTACTTGGTATTCTCTGTGTCCTAACAGTGTGAGGCTGCTTCATTGGCCTTGCTGCCTAGTGTGACTGCGTCGGGTGGGTGTCAAGTGCAGGACTCTTTTTCGTGTCTATACCCAGCGTGGTCTTGCAAGATAACTTTGATCACTGATAGAACAGCTTTACACTGATAGAACAGCTTTACAGTCTACCTATAAAGAATACAAGGTGTTAACCTTGGCAGGGGATAATTTTAAGTCAGTGGAACCTTTTAAAGGGGTTGTCCAGGCTTAGAAAAAAACATGGCCACTTTCTTTCAGAAACCGCAACTCTCTTGTCCTCATTTTGGATGTCGTTTGCCGCTCAGTTCCATTGCAGTGAATGGAGCTGAATTGTTGTTCCTCACACAACCTGAGGTGGTGCTGTTTTTGCAATAAGGTTTCTGTGCTTTTTTTTCTAACCTTGGATAACCCCTTTAAGGGCTAGCCCCACTCATGCAGTGCTTCACATGGGCGCATTGTTTGCCGGTGTGAATGCCCGGTGTTGGCATACTTTTGGTAAATGGAGCCCTACAGATACCTTTTGACGTATGCGTATAGCAGTGCATATGCTGAACATAGTTTATGGACTTTAGGGCCCAATTTGTTTTCTTGACTATTTTAACGTTGTCTGCTTTTGCCTGGGTTATTTGGAGGGATTTCTTGTGTACTATTATTACAGTTAGTAAACCAATAGCTGCCACAAACACGAATCGCTTTTAAATAGTTATTGTATAATCCCTTTAAATTAGCATTGCCCTCGACACGTGTCCCTGTATATATGCCTTGCGTTCAGGTTTTCTTGCCATTTTGCGTGCCGTTCTCCCCACGTTGGCTTTGTGAGAAGTTGAGAAGGTCGTCATCCGTGTCATAGATTGTCATTAGGAACTGAGCTGTTTATTCGCCATTGGCCGCATCCTGCAGTGAATGGGCTAAGATCTCACATTAGGAAGGTGGTGAACTTTACCGAGTGATGCAGATGAAATAGTAACTGCGCTTTCCTAAAGGTCACTAAGCATTGGAACAGTGCCGGAGAAAACAATGATTATTCCTCCTACCATTAATGGAAAAAGTATAGGCTTCTACGTATCCTAAAGGGCAAATAATAGTAATTGTAAAGTAATAGGTTAGATTTTTGCTGGTTTTATAAACAGGGATTTCACATAGGAACCTGGATGTCTTGCTGGGGGTGGTGGTGTTCCAGTTCAATGAACCTGAACCAAGTTTTTCTCTACTTTTTAAAGGGATTGTCCATTTATAAATAAAGGAATTATTGGTTAATTGGAAAACACGGGGGAAGGGTTGCACTTCTTTAAAGGGGTTATCCAGGCTTAGGAAAACATGGCCGCTTTCTTCCAGAGACGGCACAACTCTTGTCTCCAGTTTGGGTGCAGGTTTTGCAGCTTAGTTCCATTGAAGAGAATGGAGCTTAATTGCAAACCGCACCTGAACTGGAGACAAGTCATGTTGTTTCTGGAAGAAAGTGGCCATGTCTTTCTAATTCTAGATAACCCCTTTAAGGACTTTTTACAGGGGATGAATATGGGTTGAATGAATGTTTATAGGAATGCCTGTTTTTAATAATTGACCCCTGTGCATCGGCCAATCCAGATCATATATGCAGGAAAAAAAAATAATACTAATAATGAATTGTGTAAACAGGATGTGTGTCCAACAGGGCCACACGAATGGTGTATTGAAATACCCTGCATGATGATAAGCCCCTATTACACGGGGCGACTTTGAGGAGCAAACAAGCGCTGTCAGCGCTCATTTGCTCCTCGTTTCCCGCTCGCTGCCGCAGCTAGTGCACCATGCAGGGGCTGCCCAGGTGATCACTAGATTGTCCAGGCAGCCCACAGCAAATAGCAGCAGTCTGCTGTCGCCGCCCTTACACCACGGAGCGGCGGCAGCAGGTCGCTGCTATATGAGTAGTTTGTCTTTCAACATGTTGAAAGACAAACGTCTACAACGATCAGCCGACATCGTTCATGACAGCCGATCATTGTGTTCTATTACACAGGACGATTATGGGCCGTAACGTCCGGATACGGCCGGTAATCGTTCCGTGTAATAGGGTCTTTAGTCCTATAAAGGCATTTTCAAACAAGCACTGATCTAGAGAATTTTCCACTCTTTGGTCAATTGATCATAACTACATGAAACCAGCTAGTTATTGGAATATAAAATGATGATTTGATGAACCATAGAGATTTAAAAATTTGTTCGCTTTTGTATCTTCTAGGACCGGAACAGACCCTATGAGTCTTTAACTTGCACTCTTTGGAGAATTCATTAATGGATATGATAAGGACTGATCACGAACCTCTGAAAGGTGAGAGCCTGTCTTGTATCGGACCCCATAGCTTAGGATCTCTTTTCTTTTTCATTCCATGCTTTGCCTTCAATATAGAGTTATGGTCGTTAAAAATAAAAAATAAAAATATTTTCACACCTTACACAGTCAGCGTCTCCTCAGTCCTAGGACCCCCATCGGTTTCTGTATAGGGGCAGCTTCACTCCTCTGCTCAGTGACAGTTTGCATCAGTCTATGGGGGAGATTTATCAAACTGGTGTAAAGTGAAACTGGCTCAGCTGCCCCTAGCAACCAATCAGATTCCACCTTTCATTCCTCACAGACTCTCTGGAAAATGAAAGGTGGAATCTGATTGGTTGCTAGGGGCAACTGAGCCAGTTTCACTTTACACCATGTTTGATAAATCTCCCCCATAGGGAGTCTATGGAGCCTGTCTCCTACAATGAGAAAGCTTTGGTGAAGAGAAGCACACAGCAACCCTCTTTTCCCAGCTATAAAGCTCATTGGCTTAGGGGGGGGGGGGTCTCAGCTTTGTTTTTGTGACATGTGAAAATTTTTTTAATAATGGTAACACTTTAAAGGAAAATGGTCTCCTTTCCAAAAAAATTGCCACACCTTTCTATAGGTTTAGTGATATTGCCTCCATTCAGTTCAGAGCTGCAATGTGGAAATTTCACCCTCCATTTTTACCAAAGTCACTGTTATATCGGTTAGATAAGTGTCAAGTAGGTGTGGCCTGCTTTCTTCCACTGCACCACACCTGTCCACTGGTTGTGTCTGTTATTGGAGCATTCAAGTGAGTGTTAGCTGAACTGCGGTAACCGGTATCAATGCTGGACAGGACAGCAGCTATCTGCAGCCCATTGATCAGATGTTGATGGCCCTTCCTAAGGATAAAACCATTAATAATAAATCCTGGAAAACCCCTTTAAGGTGACGAAGCCGAGAACTAATCTGTATTTTTAGATGTGCTAAATCATTGCCACCAAATACACACTTTCTATCCAGATAAGCTAGTGTTTTCTTCCATTGTTTGGTCCCTTTCACAGCCATGATGTGTAGTAAGTGGCGGCCCGGCTAGTGAAAGTGATCGGAGTTCAGTGCAGGACAGAAATATTACCAGTTGCCTGGCAGGTCCCATACATGTTCAGCTTGGACAAGAAAGACATTGGGAGGGAGTGATTGAGAAATCCACCACTGGCAGCCATTGCTGTGAATTCAATCAGTATTAGTATTGACAGGATCAGATTTCATTTTGGAGGGTGAGGTGTTCCCTTGTGTATGGTGCTTTGTTGAAGGGATAGAGATAGAAACATGGGGAACGGCAGCTTCTAATAATCTGCTCATATAGAAAATATGATTCAAAAAGTGTATGGAAGCTCATAATGGACTCCAGATCCAAGCTCACACATACGGGATTGTCAGGATTAGGTGTGGATTCCGCCTCTAAATCCTGAAATAATCGACTGACCTTTAACCCATAATATATATATGAGTGGTGTATTTTATACCCTATTCACGTGATCCAGCAAAAATCCATGTGGAATAATAAAGGGAAGCACATCTTAAAGGGAACCGATCATCCCCGGCGCCTTCTCCCTCTTACACCAGTCTTTATTATAGATCTCTCTCTGTCTGGGTATCATACTGCAAATTGCAGTGCCGATTCCACAACGCTAACCCACAGCAAACCCTTCCACGGTCTTAACATCCAATTCATGCAGAGATTTCGCCTGGCACCATGTGGATATAAATGGCGCTTTTAAAGGTGTTTTCCAGGCAGAAATAATTGATTAGCCTAGCTATGGATCACTTATCTGTTAAGTGCCAACACCCGACACTTGACTTGAAGTGAGTTGGCCCAGAGCTGCATTGACTCAGCGCTGCATTGACTCATCACAACCACTATACAATGAATAGTGCACGGCTTCCGTTACTATTTACTGTGTGGTGCTGCGGCTCACCAGAACAGCTGATTATCAGGGGTGTTGGGCATTTAGTCCTGAGGATAGGACCATCTTGTCATTTCAGCCTAGAAAACTTCTTTGTCTCTTGGCTCCAGAAATCAAAGTCTTCAATGGCAGTTTTGCTTTTTTTCCATGATTTGGGCACAAAGAGGTAGAGGCATTTAACTGAGTGCTCTGATGCTTGGCTTCTTATTAAATCCATACACCGGCTCTTTGGCAAAGGTCAATCAGAACATAAAAAAATTAAAGGGGATGTTCCATCTGCAGAAAATTCAACTATGCACTGAGCTGAATCAGCTCTGCATCACTGTGTCTCCCACTGATCTTACACATCTCCAGGGACAATCCAAGCCCTGGAGACATGTAAGCTCGGTGCAAAAGGGAGTAAAAGTATACTTACCACTCCCAAGGATCCCAACCACCCTAGTGTGTCACAGTGGGGTCACCCACTTGGAGCCAAGAGTGATGGTCAGAAACCTAGGCAACTGCTGTCAACAGTAGAGTGAGAGAGAAGGACCAAACTATAGCGCTCTTCCATCCATTGGGAAAAGTGAAGCCTCCATGGAAACCACCCAAATTGAGGCAGAAATTACATGAGGTAGTTTAGGATCTCTGAATAGTATATTGAAGCTATTAGTACTTTAAGAGATTTACAACTTTTTATAGACCTTCAATGTCCTCTTCCAGTTTTTGCTGCGGCAGAACCCAGAACTATGGCGTGACCATTGGATGTGTAGGAAGAAGTTTTCAATGTCCTTTTAATAGATATCTTGAACAGTCTTGATTTACCTTAATTCTTGCTAATAAATCCCATCCAACTCCTCCTACAGCCAGGAGGGAAGGATCTGTTCAATAATTCATGGCCATTGTGCATAATTCATACATGGTAATAATAATGTTCTTGTCGCTCTTTTATGATGCAGATTATGTCGGTGCCTGTATTTTTGTATCATCCTTGTAATGGAGTAGCACAAACCTGGTAGTATAGGGAATTCACGAAAACCTAGTAGCACAGGTTTCCTTGGTGAGATTATCCTTTTCCTATTGCCTAGCTTCTATAGGAAAGAACTGCCCCCACCATGGTATATGATCATTGTACAGCCGAAAGTAACCGCACTTTACCGTATCTCATATAGTGAATACCTGCTGGACTCTCTATACTGAAATCTGCCTTTTCATTGTCCGGCTGCCAGTCCTGCAGCTTTAAAAAGAAAAAGGTATAAAAATAGCAGGTCAGGAACAGGTGACAAAAGTCACACAGGCAGCACCTGGCACAGGCACCCGCACAGAGACTGTATCTCCAGATGTCACACTTTCAGTCTATTTTTATAACCAGTTAAAATGTGGTAATAAAAAAAAAATAGCAAATTGATATAGGTCACTAAGAGCAATGGAAATGAATAAAAATTGAACTGCTGTAAAGAGCCTTTCCCTTGGGGAAAAAAAAATTAATTCTCCTATTTTTGTCATTTTAATATCCTATTCACTGTTTAAAGGGAATGTGTCGGCTCTATGTTATGCTCTGAGCTGCAGACGTGTACATGGATGATAAAACAAGTGATACCTGTGTCTTAGTTGTTAGGTACGTGCAAAGTTTTATAAAATCATGTTTTTCTCTAAGGTCAAAAGCAGTAGAGGCTGGGCTGAGCTGCAGCATGCATACCTCCTACCTCTCTCCCTCACATCACCTTGTTCTGCGTGCAGGGTGGGGCTTCCAGCACTAAACATTGTACATCAGTCATGCAGATCTGGGTGTTTTAAAAGTGTTAAACCCGCATTGTGCTCTATAACTACAGGAAACCTAAGGTAAATCACTAGCTATGTTGCACATCAGTGTGTCCGTTCAGGGTATGGTCATGTGCGTGAAGCCCAGGATTGATATGAATGATGACAACCTCTGTGCAAAGCAATGGAGTATGTTGGTGCCATGTAATCATTGCAAATACATCAACAGAACTTGGGTCACAAACACAGTCGCAACGTATTAAACCCTATTAAATCAGACCACCATTTCTTTGTAAAATCTCTTTCCCAAAATATTTAGAATATGTGTGTGCTCGGACCTGTGCATTACTCTGCAAAACTAATATATAATTTTTATATCTTTTACAGCTCGAATGGGGATCAATTTCCATCACCCAGCAACAGATAACATAATGGCACTTAACAGTAAGTTCCGGATTCTTCTCCTTCTGTGGTATACTAGGCTTGTAAGATCCTATAGATACGTTGGCGGGCGCGTCCGTGTACAGGATAACGAACTATGTAACCTATTTACTGGTATAACTCAGCATTATTTGTTCTAATGTATATAGGTTGACCCATTTACATGTTTTAGGTTAAAAAATGTAGGCGTCATTAACCTACAGCTCCAATATAAAAAAAATACAAAGGGGAGTCTTTGATCCATTTGATTAATGGGGATTGTTCGTTTACATTTTGATACAAAATTGCACAAAGGCGTCTGTGATGGTAGTTTTCACTAGGTGCCTAAGAAATATCAGTAGAGGGCTATAATATGTGTTTATCAAAAGTGTAAAAATTGGTCATTAAAAGGGTTAAGTGGAAGGAAGGTGTGAGGATCCGGAATGTTCTACATATGTAATCCAGAGTTGGCAGGTGGCTAGGTAGTTTTCCATGGTGTTGACGCTTTGTGTTTTAGATGAGTGGGGATTTCTTGTTCACTTTCTTGGTACCATCTGAACTTTGCGCTTGAGCATTACGTGGTGACTTGTCACAAGATTTCCTTTAGCCTTTATTAGGTGTAATTGATGCTGTGATGGCCTGGGGTCACACCAAAGTTGCAATATCTGGCAACGTTTACATCGTTTGAACATCCAATCCTTTTTTTTTTTTTTTTTCTGAGGGATTGGTGGCTTACAGGTGCCTTTTATGGCTATGACTTTTTTGTTTTTTCTTTGTTTTAAGGGTGTGTGAACACTACGGAATTCTTGCGCATCACCCGCGGCGGATTCTTTCGGCGGAATCCACCCGTGCATAGAATAGTATCTATAGCACGAGCGGAGATGCGCGCCGACATGTGCGGGTACGAGCGACGGAATGCGCCGCGGGTCATACGCGGGAATTCCGTAGTGTGCACGCACCCTTAGACTCCATAAGAAAATAAAACTATTATGCTAACGGTTAAAGTCTTTGGACTTTAGAGACTGGCTCCAGGAATATTGGTACATGTAGGTGATTTCTTTATGGGATGTGTTTCCAATTTTATACTTGTCAAAAGAAACTAAAAACATTGGCCATACACGCCCTTGTGTTGCCAATACCCTGCATTATGCACCATGTTGCTTATTCTGACTATATTCCTATATCTCCTTGAAATGAAGGATGTCAAATAGCCTCCACTGTGACCACGATAACAAGATTAATATATCTGAGGCTACCCTAAGAATTTCTTCCCCAATTTCAATTTCTAATATGTAGGTCACATGTTAACACTCTAAGATGTTTTTTTTGGATCACAAACTTTTCCCTGGTATAGCTATAACGTAAGGACTAGAGATGAGCAAACCTGGAGCATGCTCGAGTCGATCCGAACCCGAACCTTCGGCATTTGATTAGCGGTGGCTGCTGAAGTTGGATAAAGCCCTAAGGCTATGTGGAAATCATGGATATAGTCATTGGCTGTATCCATGTTTTCCAGACAACCTTAGAGCTTTATCCAAGTTCAGCAGCCCCAGCTAATCAAATACCGAACGTTTGGGTTCGGATCGACTCTAACCCGAACCTGGTTCGCTCATCTCTAGTAAGGACCTTCTGAGTGATATTTTTATTTCTGCCTTTTTTTTTCTTCTTTTTAAGTGTTGTCATAGAGCATTTGTGGGCAGAGAAGCATTTTCTTCTTTTCTGGTTGTAAGCGTATTCTTCAGGCCTTTGAAGTGTTATCATAATAATTCAGCATTCTGCATTTTCAATATTTTCGCTGTTGGCTGTCTTATTGTGATAAGCTGTAGCTTTGGCTTTTTTTTTTTTCTTTTCTTTTTTTCTTTTCTCCCATTTACTCCAAGCCCATAGGACAGCTCCATTTTGTTCTCATTTTATCTTTATATAACGTGCCTTTGACAAGTCGTCTTTTTATAAACCTGCTCTAGATGAATTCTTTACAATTTTTTCCCTCCTTTTTTGTTCTAAATGTGGAGATGTATGTGCACTCTCTAAATGCAGTGTGTAGTAGAAGGCTTTTAAGGTTTTTATCCCTGCTTAAAGGGTTTCATTATAGAGCCTCTGTGAGTAAGGTTGGACTAAAAGAAGCCTCATTTTGTATGTGTTCATCAAGCATGGCAGAAAAATGATTGTACCTATTTACAGTGTCCCAACATAGCTACTATAGTGGTTATGGGTCTTTGAATAACCTACATTTGTATAAGGACATTACTTTACTAGCAGAAGCTTAAAGGGAACCTGTCACATTAAAAATGCAGTCCAGTCTGTCGCCAGCATGTTATAGAGCAAGAGGAGCTGAGAAGATTGATATATAGTTTTGTAGGAAAATATTCAGTTTATTTAGCGAAGTATTCTTTTCAACCTCTGCTCTTTCTATGCTTGGGAGTCCAGTGGGCGGTCCTATTTAGTGATTGACACCCTTCCCAGCTTTAATCCAGTGGGTGGTCCTACTAAATAACTGACAGTTATCTGTATTGTATATTCATGCAGGAAAGAGTCTCGGACCGCTCACTGGACTCCTAAGCTTAGAATACCATTGGAAAGAATATATTTAAACTAAAAAAAAAAAAATTCTCACAAAAGTATAAATTGGTCTTCTCATCTTCTCTTGTCCTATAAGATGTTGCCTGCATTCTTATCATAACAGGTTGCATAATCCATAGACCTTCCAAGGGCCTGTGATCCGTGTGTTAACTAGCAAGATCACTGCCATGTATATCATTCAGGAAGCGGGTTTCTATGTGTATATTATATGTTAATCTCCCAAACTTTTTCCTGTTTTCATGCAGCCAGGAGCTATGGTCGGAGACGAGGTAAATACACTTGTTTTGGGTGTTTTTCTTGCCAAAATCTTGATGGGAAAAAAATCAGCACTATCTAATAAGCTTTGGCAAATTTTTTTATTTTTTTTAGTAATGCTATAAATGCGATTTGGCAATCTTTTTAATGAAATTTTTTGTTTATTTTTGTGTGTTTTTTTCATGCTTGAATCACATGGGAATAATTTGAGACCTTGTTGACAATCTCTGTAATGATTTAACCCTTTTGGCTGTGGATGAATTGCTTCAGCAGATAAATATTGCTTTATGGTATGCCTGGCTTCACACATTGTATTTTGGTCAGTATGGCCTAAAACACAGAAACTATATCTATAATATATATATATTTATATTAATTTATTTTTTTTTCTTTTTTTCTATGTTGGTTCCACTACTGGTTTTTGCTACAAATACTGACCAAAATGTGTTACCCCAGCCAATACATTTATAATCTGTGTGTGTGGTGTTCTTGCTTGTTGTCATTGATTCAATTTGTACTTCTGATGATCTTTATTTCTACAGCGCCAACAGATTCCAACTCCATATGGAGTTTTTTGGAGCACATGTTGCACACAAAGTTCCACACTAAAAAAAAAAATAAAATATATGCAGTGCACCTCCCATTGTTTTCCATGGACATACGCACCATAGTTCACTGAGCGAACTGTAGCACTTTTTTTTTTTCTCTTTGTTGTACAATTTAAAAACACTGGGATAAGTTATGTCACCATTATTCTTAGTGTATATAGCATGGAAATAATCCTCAGAAATCCAGGACATGGATTCGTAAATTTGTTGCCATATTAACATATTATGGATATTCATTGACCACTTATCTCTGCATTGTGTCACTTATGTATGAAGATGATGCTCCCCTCATGGGTGGAGTAAGCTGTCAATGAGCAGCGCATGGGCGAGGCCTGTGGCATCATATAAACACAACTCACTCCTACCACATTAAAGCGACTCTGTACCCACAATCTGTGCCCCCCCCCAAAAAAAAAAAACCAAACAAACAAACGCTTTTACCTTCGGATAGCTGCTTTTAATCCAAGATCTGTCCAGGGGTCCGTTCGGCAGGTGATGCAGTTATTGTCCAAGAAACAACTTTTAAACTTACAACCCCGTGCCCTACGGTAGTATCTGTGCCCTAACTTTCCACCACCCCTCTGTCCTTCCTCCCCACCCTCTTCATCATTAGGAATGTCACTGGAACATTCTCTCCATGCTGAACATTGCACATGTCCTTAACGATTCAGCCCCTGTGCCGGGCTCTCACAGCTGATGAATAGTAGGCAATCTGCCTGGAGCATTCCTAATTATGAGGAGGGTGGGGAGGAGGGACAGAGAGGTTGTGCCAGCCTAATGCATACACAATCCAGGCCACTCCCGTTGGGCACAAAGATGCCAGTTTAAAAGTAAATTTTTAGCACAATAAATGCATCACCTGCCAAACGGACCGCTGGAAAGAACTTGGATTAAAAGCAGCTATCTGAAGGCACAAGCCGTTTGGGGGGGCACGGATTGTGGGTACAGAGTTGCTTTAAATGTTTGAGAGTCTTCTGCAGACATATGCCACATACGTTGTATACATACATTCTATGTGCTATAGATCAGTACTGATTACTTTATGAGGCACTATTGAAGGGGGCTTACTGCTATATGGGACACTATTTAATTTCGATCCACTATGTATTAGTCATTTATGATCATACATGATGACATATATTAGGACACAGGTGTCAAGCCTTTGACCCTCCAGCTGTTGTGAGGCTACAGTACTTATCATGCCTGGACAGCCAGAGCTTTGGAATTGTAGTTTGTAGTTTTGCTACAGCTGCAGGGCCATGGGTATGATATGTGTGTGTAAGGGGGACTTGATCATTACCTAGGATATGCTCTATAATCCACACAAAGGAGAATTCAGTTGATATTTGATGCAACGTTTTGCTTCAGTAAAATGTAAAAATCTGGTGGTAGAATTAATTGTCTCTTTTGGTTATTGCATCGTAGAAAATTCATATTGTAAAAAGCTACGTAACCGCTAGTGATAAAGATCACTCTATAGTAGAACTCTGAATGTGGGTTATGTATAGCATTCATGTGTCCATGTGTTGGGGGTATTTTTTAATTGTTTTTATTTTTTTGCAACCACATTTTGCCTATTCTTATGTGTTTGTTTTAGACTAGGGCTACATAGCTACTTTGGCCGGGTTGTGTGGCCAAAGACCACTGTGTCTCATTACTGGGGTCACAGTGCAACCTGCTAGTAGCCGCGACCAGAAGTCCATCTTGGATAGGTTTCTGGTGTCTTTTGGGTTGCTGCTAGTTTTGAACGGCGTTTCCGTACTGTTCAGGTTTGTCAGCATCCTCCTAACCCCAACACTTAGCATTTCACTCCTGGCATCTGGAGAAGTTGGATGCCTTCAACTACTGAGAGTGAAATGCTGAGTGTGAGGGGTTAAAAGTCCGACTCCTGAATTTTGTCAGGACCAACTCCGACTCCTGAATTTTATCAGGACCGACTCCGACACCTGCTCCCTTCATAAATGGCCGGTCATATACCAGGGAAGTTATTTATCACAATAAAGGAATACTGTATATAAAGCAGATTCTCCTGTGTGTGCAGTGGATGCAGCCAGTCTCCAGCCTCCATGTCCTGAACAACTCACAACTAGACTAGATGGAGCAGGTGGTCTTTTCCTGCTGACAGTCTTCTATGTTTCTAACTAAATATTCATTATACATGATATACAGGGGGTCACACAGTGATATAGAAGGTCACTGTGGGGGGCACGCAATAGCACGCACACACAGCCTACTGCAGCCATAGCATACACACACACACACACACAGCTTGCTGCAGCCATAGCGCGCGCGCACACACACACACACACACACACACACACACACACACACACACACACACACTTGGCTTGCTGCAGCCATAGCACACACACACACACACACACACACACACAGCTTGCTGCAGCCATAGCGCGCGCGCGCACACACACACACACACACACACACACACACACACACACACACACACACACACACACACACACACACGGCTTGCTGCAGCCATAGCACACATACACACAGCCTGCTGCAGCCATAGCACACATACACACAGCCTGCTGCAGCCATAGCGCGCACACACACACACACACACACACACACACACACACACACACACACACACACACACACACACACAGCTACAGCCATAGAAACACTGAAGAAAAACACACAATCTTCTACCAGAGAGAAAACACCACACTGAGGACAGAGGTTACTGTTACACTACTTATGTCTTCTCCTCCTCCTCCTCATTACACAGGATATCTTCATATTACACTGCTGCTCATATACAATCCTCCAGCATCCAGGAAGAGAACAGCACAGATCTCCCCCCAAACAATGGATTCTTCCAGCTCAGAAACAAACTGCCAAATAGTGACCGACAACTTTTCCATGACCACGCTTATGTAATAGGGCCAGTGTCCTATTACTGATATATTCCCCGACCACCCTTATGTAATAGGGCCAGTGTCCTATTAGAATGTTGCTTATAATATATATTCATGAGCAAAACTTGTAAAATTCATATCAAAATTCAATTCTACATTTTTTAAAGATTTTTTTAAAGCTGGAGTCGGTACATTTTTTTCCGAATCCAACTCTGACTCCAGCCAAAACTAGCTCCGACTCCACGACTCCGACTCCACAGCCCTGCCTTAAACGCCGCGATCTATAGTGATCGCAGCGTTTAAGGTACTCAGTGACAGAACAAGTTTCTGTCACTGAGTGGCTGCTTGTACCGACGGGCGGGGTAAGTCGCTTACCTTCGTCCTTTCAGATCGGCGATCTATGAATAGTCTGCTCTCAGGCAGGCTCTATGCATAGATCGCCAATAACACTGATCTATTCTATGCTATGGCATAGCAAAGATCAGTGCATGCAATCTATTTTTTGAAAAAAAGTGTTTAAAAAAACCCTTATAAACCCCATCCCAATAAAGGTTTGAAATACCCCCTTTGCCCATTAAAAAAATATTAATGAAGAAATAAACCTATTAATATCGTAGCGTGCGGAATCGTCCGATCTATTAAAATATAACATTATTGATCCCAAACTGTGAATGACGTAAACGGAAAAAAAACAAACACCAGGCTTTCTGATTTTAATAATTTTTTTTTTAATATATAATTTATTAAAAAGGGATCAACATTTTTCTGTTACACCAATATGATATTAATAAAAACTAGAGATCATGGCGCAAAAAAAGACACCCCAACCAGCCCTGTAGGTGGAAAAGTAAAAGCACTATGGCTCTTAGAAGGCGGGGAGGAACATTGCATTAATTTGACCCAGACATCCGTGCATCAATAATCCGTGGTTGATAAAGAGGTGGCTACATATTATTACTATTACAGTTGTATGTTTGTGCTAATATAATTTATAACAATCTTGCTGGTGACTTCTAATATTGCTGCTGCAGATGCAGAACTTCTTTGTGAATTGTAAGCGTATGTTCACACACTAAGGAAGTGCCTTAATTGGCCTTCTGCTGGATGTGCCAGCTTGTGTGGGTGAGGACCTCATTGTGGAAAGGACATCATCATTATTATTATTAGTGTATAGATGTGTGCGGGTTATATCAAGACTGATAATCCTAACCTTTGCCGTTTTCTAGGTCGATCTTCACTTTTCCCCTTTGAAGATGGATTTCTTAGTGATAGTCACACTGACCAGTCATCTGGCTTGAGTTCTCCTACACACTGTCAGAACGGCGAACGGGTTGAGCGCTACTCTCGTAAGGTGTTTGTTGGCGGCTTGCCTCCAGATATTGATGAAGGTACTGTCCCACTGTCAAATAATGTTATCTGATCCTTTTCACAATAAAACCCGATCAGAATTATGGCATTATTGAGATAGATATATCTATCTACATATACATACATATACATATATATCTATCTCTATCAATTTTTATTTTATTTTTATTCTGACTAATATATTTAAAAACAAAAATTAAAAATGAATGATAGCCGTAAAGGGCGACACAGCCTCTCTGCTGCCACTAATGGACATGTCATGATCTGCAGCTTGAATTTTGCTAGCATTCAAGAAGGGAAGCAGCCAGCTGTCCCAACACAGCCATTTGTTGCAGTAGAGGATCCCTATCACCGGTTACTGCCACCAAAAATAAAATAATGAATATATTTTAAAAAAAATGTCATAGTATCCCTTTTTAAATAACAAAAGCAATAACTTTAGGTTCAGCCCGGTGTGTATAAGTAATTTTATTTATGTGACCAGATATGAACACATGCCTGGTACAGATCCTTAGGGGCTGGGTGGTATTTGACATGTGTAACACAGGATATAGTTTCTGTATGGACCTTTTTATATAGCTTCCACGTGTATTTTAAATGGGTGCTCCCATTTTGTTGCTAGGATATAGCATAATATTATGATCAGTGGGGTGCTGGGAATGAAAGGTGTCTATGGCTAGATCACTGCCCAGTGCCATTTCTGTTAATGTGAATATCACTGTGTTGCAGATTCCTGCATAGTGGGTGGCCTGGAGCATTGCTTCTGATCACCCCTGTGCTACTGCATGTCAGCACAATGATAGATGGCTACAGCATATGACAGGTATACAGGAAGTACTCTCAAAGTGTCAGACAGATGTGAACAGCGCCTAATTAAAGGGGATATCCATAGATATATATTTACATGTAAAACTGCCCAGGCTGGGCCAATGAAATGTATAAATATAATATACTTGTTATATTAGAATCTTTTTATTTTTCTCTCCCCCCCCCAGATGAGATCACTGCAAGTTTTCGTAGGTTTGGTCCTTTGGTGGTAGATTGGCCTCATAAAGCAGAAAGTAAATCCTACTTTCCACCCAAAGGTAATAGCCTTTCTTCCTTCCTCATTTGGCTTTGATTTGTCGACCTTTGCTTGTGTTTCCACAATTTATAGTGAACAAGATGATGATGTATCAGTTCTGCATATATACTGGTTAATAGACTTATTGACCTATAAAGGGAGATCAGTGGCTAGTCCTTAGTTTGGCTGGCCATGGTCATACACATGGCCAGAATAATGTTGGCTGAACCTGTAAATTTAAGCAGGATCTGCTGACTATCTGATGTGTATGGTGCCGTCCGACTCTTCTGGGCCGATGTTGGGGATGTATCATAGAAGGATTGTGTAGGTGGATTTCAGCAACTTTATAAGCTATAGCCAAGAGACAGTGGCTTACTGCTCTCTCCCCATTCACTTGTCAAATGTTGTGGGGAAAGTGGAAAAGCTCTTCAGATATCCAAAGTATTTGACCTTCTTAACCCTCTCTGTAACGATTTGAATTATATCACCCTTAGTAGCTACTTTGGTTGTCCATTCACTTTAAAAGTAGGCACTGTCATTACAACAAACTTTACTCAATAGTACAAGAAATTGTAAAAAAAACACTTTGTAATGTAATATATCTTATTAGACAAAAATGCTGCTTTCTCCTGTTATTGAGCGCCTTCCCCCTCCACTGCTCCCTGCTAAAGTGTCATCCACTTTGAAAAATCTGCTTGGCACTGTTCTCAGCTACAGCTACTTTCTTGCAAAAACAGCACCACCCCTGTCTTTAGGTTGTGTGCGGTATTACAATTCTCCTCCAGTGAAACTGAACTGCAAGACCTACATCCAACCTGAGGACACGAGTGGTGCTGTATCTGGAACAACCCCTTTAAGTTCACAATAGTTATGTGTTTACATCTCTGACAAGCTGCTATTATGCAAATGTATGTTCCAGTAAGATAAGATATTCTGCCCACAGAATTCCTCTAATGTTTCTGCTAGATATTATTAACATTTCCTGTTGTCTACATGCTGGATTTGCTATTTATAAAAGGTTTGCATAATAATAAAGCTTCCAAATCTCAGTAACGGCTGCCAGCCGGGCTCCGTCTTGTTTTCTCTATGGGGGTAGACATCTGTTTGGTCTATAAATGCTCCCATCAGAGAGGTCCTTGACCTGTATGAGGTGCAGATGTCCTCCATGTGGTAGGTAGTCCAGTGGTAATGCTGTTCTGCCGCCTCTGCAAGACGCCCCAGATGCCTTATGCACAGGTGTTGCTGCATTAAATGATCTGCTCTTTTATAGTGGTCAATGATCTTCCTAAGGGTCCTGTTATGGGATGACCCATGCCCAGTACAACGCTTAGTTATCTGTGGCATGGTTGGCAATAGAGAATTTTGTGATGGAAAAGATTTGGTATTGTGGTCTGAAATAGCATAGGCTGTTACTAGTCATTCATGAGAAGTTTCTATAAAATCTTCAGAAATCTTTTAACAAGTTTCATATAAAGCGGCCTTTGGATAATGAAGTCATGACTGATCCTTAAAGGGTACCTATCATTTAAACACATTTCTAACATAGCAAAGTTGTGTCGGTGGGGCTGAGACCTCTGCTAGTTGTTAGAATGAAGGGGCAGATGCGCTCCGCAGCACATGCTCTACCCTCTCATCCTTGGAAGCAGGATACAGATCTGCTGCAGATCCTGTACGTGTGAATCCACCCTAAGGGTGCGTTCACACTTACAGGATCTGCAGCAGATTTGATGCTGTGTTCAGTTATTTAAATGAAATCTGCTGCAGAAAATCAGCTGCAGATCCTGTAGGTGTGAACGCACCATAAAGGTGCGTTCACACGTACAGGATCTGCAGCAGATTTGATGGCGCAGATTTAAATCTGCAGCAGATCCGATGACCCAGCTTTGCTTTGAATCTGCAACTTCAAATCTGCGCCATCAAATCTGCTGCAGATCCTGTACGTGTGAACGCACCCTAAGGGTAGCTTCACAAATACTGTTATCGCAGCGTATTTTCTGCTGCGGATGTGCAGCAGATATGACTTAATGAATGAACACTACATCAAATCCGCACTGTCAAATCTGCTGCGGATCCGGATGCTGTGTTCATTCATTTAGTCAAGTCTGCTGCAGATCCGCAGCAGAAAATACGCTGCGATACGGCATGTGTAAAGCTACCCTTTAAACCAGTGCTTCTCAAACTTTTTGTACTGGAGCCTCACCCAACAGACCAAGGCAAAGCCTGGGCCTCACCAGACTGACCAAAAGGGGGCTTGGGCCTCACCAGACTGACCAAGAGGGTGCCTGGGCCTCACCAGACTGACCAAGAGGGTGCCTGGGCCTCATCAATGTCTATTTAAAAGCTGAAAATATTGCTAGGGCTACCTTTTACCCATCTTCCAAGCTCTATACACTAATAAAGCAAGTACTAAATAAATTAATAATATTGATAAAATGGAGATTTTTGCAAACAGCAAAAGGACTGTGCAGATTATAGTTACTTTTCTGAAAATTGGCTTCCCAGCTGGGCCTCACCAACAACTAGGGGGCGCCTCACTGGTGAGGCCCGCCTCACAGTTTGAGAAGCACTGGTTTAAACTATAACTGGGACAGCTGAGTGAGGAGTGTCGGCAGAATATGTAGGTGTTACAGCAGCAGTAAATGAATCCTCCTATGCTGTGGCCTGGAATTCCTGTCCTCTGCATTATAAGAATATCCATTGTTTTACATGTTAAAAAGTCCATATTTATTAATAAATCCCAGTATGGTGCTGACTCCCCCAATCCTTTTGAATAGAGCGTGCAGGCTCCTCTTGAATACGTTACCTTTTGGCACTCTTTACTGCAAGGGTTTTATAATGGAGTAAGGAAAGTGCTTCACCAGAAGACTCCTGGTAATGAAATGCTGGAATCCTCGGCACATTCCTGCTCCCTTACTGGACTCAGTTGCTGAACTTTCTTTCGTTAGACTTGGAAATATTTTTCACTGTGCCAGAAAGGCGGCAGTACGGCGCAGCTAAGTGCTTTACCATGTACACTAAAAAATTGATTTCGTACTTTTGAGATTAGGTTTTATACTTTTGGCAAATAAAATTAGATTTTTAAAACTATAAAATAAAAAAAAAATAAACTGTCGAAGGGCTATTATGTCCTCACCTGAGGAGACCCACTGGCCTGCCCTCTGTAATATGTTACCGAACACTGGAAATAATCACTAACTCCCCCCCCCCCCCCCCCCAGATACATTATGGTAAATTATGACTCCCATTGGTAACTGGTTTGCTAGCCATTAGGTTTGTTCAACATGGTGCGTCTGCAAAGGCATCCATCTAGACCAGGGATAAGGAAACTTCGGCCCTCCAGCTGTGGCAAAACTACAATTCCCATCATGTCTGGACAGCCAAAGCTTTTTTAAACATGGTGTAAAGTGAAACTGGCTCAGTTGCCCCTAGCAACCAATCAGATTCCGCCTTTCATTTTCCCAAAAATCTGTGCGGAATGAAAAGTGGAATATGATTGGTTTCTAGGGGCCGCTGGGCCAGTTTTACTTTACACCATGTCTGATAAATCTCCCCCGTTGTTTGCAACTCTTCTCGCTTGCCTCAGGCAATTCATGACCCTAAAGACCCCCATACACGTCAGAGAAAAAATCTAGTGAACCACACAGCCATACATGTTCAGTGACACAGAGAGATGAATGTTTGTAATAGGAACGCTCAGACAATTGGGCAAGTCACCCTGCTCAACAATAAACTTCTCAAGAATACTTTACTGAATATTTTTCTTTCTTTGTTTTACAAAAATGCTTATTCACCGTGTTGAAAAACATAAATATCACCCAAAGTGCTATTACTGCGGACAACTTCTGGTAAATGGATTCCATTTCACTCCTCCCGGAGCTCTCGAGGCTGGTAAGCGTGCAACCATGCGGCTGGATGGACGTTTCAGAAGCAAGGCTCCCTTCCTCAAGCATGCCGCAATGTGTTCTAGTAATTAGTCTCACGATACGTGATACTATGTATGGTGGTGGGAGTACACATTGCGGCATGCTTGAGGAAGGGAGCCTCGCTCCTGAAACGTCCAGCCGCGTGGTTGCACGCTTACCAGCCTCCGGTGATGCAAATGGTGGATCGAGAGCTCTGGGAGGAGTGAAACGGAATCCATTTACCAGAAGTCGTCCGTAGCATGAGCACTTTGGGTGATATTTATGTTTTTCAACATTGTAAATAAGCATTTTTGTAAAAGAAAGAAAGAATGAAAAATATTCAGTTAAGTATTCTTGAGAAGTTTATTGTTGAGCGTGATGACTTGCCCAATTGCCTGTATTGCTGGAGTTTGGGAGCCTCCGACTTACACCCGCTTTACACCCAGGTGCACTCAGCTCAATTCTGTTATAAAACGCTCAGACTATCCTTTTCTAAGACTGTTAACGTGTTATGAAACCTCCTTGAGCAAACGTCCGTATTCATCCGACTATAGGGCGCACGTTTTAGACGTAGTCAATGTCTTACCTGATGATGACAATGACGCATGTTTTCCCAGACTCCCTAGGGCTGCATCCAACTACTATAGCCAGGGGTTATCCAGCGAAAATCTTTTTCTTCCAAGTCAACTGGTTTAAGAAAGTTATATAGGTTTGTAATTTACCTTTATTTAAAAATCTTCAGTCTCCTAGTACTTCTCAGTTGCTGTATGTCCTACAGGAAGTGGTGGTTTCTTACACAGTGCTCTCTGCTGCCACCTCTGTCCAGGACTGGAACTGTCTAGAGCAGCAAATTTCCCAAAGAAAACCTTTGTGCCTGCTTCAGTCCAATTGTGCGGATCCCTTGCTAGGAGTCTGATAATGAAATCTTTTGCATATTCTCTTGTTTCTATATATGTCTAGGCCCTTGTGATTTTTATTTATCTTATATGTTTACCTTTTAACTAATGCGGTGAGAGAAAATTGCTTCCATAAAGCGCCGTGGTGCTATCTAGGCCTTAGCAATCCTATGTAATAGGTTCTCAGTTACAGCTTATGTCAGTAGCTCGAACACAGGCAATTATCCCTTCATAAAGCCATTTATGTTCCCTAAAATGAATGGCGGCTTTGAGTGTGAAAGGACGGACTTGTCACTCGGCTCTAGATCAATTAAGACCTCTGCTAGGAGATCCATTTGTGTTATTTACTGCTGGAGCGCGTGCATACAACCCGCGCCCGCCATAGATTGCTGTCAGCGGGTGACTTTCTCTTTTCAATTTCACTAACTGGTTGTTGGATAAACAATGAGGAGGTAGTCAGCAGGCAGCGGCTGCCATTACCCAAGTACATGCCGTCAAGCCGCAGTGCTGCATGGTGGAGGGAAGGTGAAATATCTAAACTGTTTTCCCGGATTATTAAAAGAAAAAGTCATTAGACTGCGGAGTCTTCCCCCGACGCTATGAAAGTCTCCATTCATGCATTCAGAGAGACGTGCGGATTCCAAGTTCTGTTTTGACAGCTGTACTTTGTAGAATGAGAGGCGCTGCCAGATTTTTTTTTTTTTTTCCATCTTCAGTTTTGTTTCCTGTTTTTAGTGCTGAAAGTGCTAAGCATTATGGGTGACTTGACTTTTAGGGTTTACATATTACTTTGACATTTCCGCATTGCCACCTGAGAGCAGTAGGTGTTTGTTTTTAAATTTTTCCTTTTTTTTTTTTTTTTTTTTTTTTCAGTTGGCACAAAAAATTACATCTGTTCAAAATGTAGCAATTTCCTAAGGAGTCGTGCCAATGAATGTGTGCGTCCCATAGATTTTGAATGTATTGGTTGTTCTTTGGGTCGAAAAAAAATAAATAAATAAAAGGAAACATATATAGTATTTATTATTGTTGTTATTATTATTTATTGATAATGATAATAATATAATAATTCTAAGTAATAAAAAAATAATCCTCTTTTGTCAGCAGCACGGCTCCCCGTGTAAACTGGACGTGCTATGGAAGTGAATGGTCATGTGACCATTTCAATTTCAATAGTTGTATCCACGCTATGTATCCTTTTAAGATGAACTTGCACATAGTCGATTGGCACTCGACCCTTAAGCCAAACGTGCCATTGGTGAAACACAGAAATCCATTTAGTATGATGACCCCCTTCATCTAGACATGGGGATTCAGAGGAGGCAGCCATTATAGTGGCAGTTTACTGTAAGCCCTAAATCCTGCAGATACTTATATTTCAGTGACCTAGGTGATGTATCACTCCTTTTACAGTCCCTGTTCCCCTACTGAATGCAATATAGCACCTACATAATAATCTCTTCACATAGCAGGAGGTATCCACATTTAGGCTGCGTTCACACTACGTATATTTCAGTCAGTATATGTATATTTCAGTCAGTATTGTGGTCCTCATATTGCAACCAAAACCAGGAGTGGATTAAAAACACAGAAAGGCTCTGTTCACACAATGATGAAATTGAGTGGATGGCCGCCATATAATGGCAAATATTTGCTGTTATCTTAGAACAACGGCTGTTATATTGAAATAATGGCCGTTATTTACTGTTATATGGCGGCCATCCACTCAATTTCAACATTGTGTGAACAGATCCTTTCTGTGTTTTTAATCCACTCCTGGTTTTGGTTGCAATACTGACTGAAATATATGTAGGGCTTCAGTAGGGCTAACTTCAGTAGGGCTAACTTCAGTAGGGCTATTCTGTTCTACGAGTATGAATGAGGTTCCCATTGCTGCCTGTTACACACTGAGCATGTGCGACCACCACCTAAGGCATCTCTGGATGGACGTCCACAGACTATTACTGGGAAAAAAAAGCAGGGGGCGACGTAATAAATAGGGAATTTAAAAATCTCTGTACAGCAACTTTTTTTTTTTTTTAATTTGTTAACATTGTCTTTTTAGAGACTATATATTAATTTTATCCTTTAATAACCAACTTATATAAAAAGAACATAAAAGGCTACTAGTGCTTTTAAATCCTCCATTATTGCAGAGAGTAGTTTATAGGGCTGGGTTCAGTCATTTGCTACAGATGGATTGTAATAGAGCATTAGAAATTGCTGTGCTTGCTGTATAACAGAAGCTATTGAAATACTACTACTAATCTGTATTTTTATGTAAAAACTTCCCTGGCAGGATCAGGGTGCTCAGAGAGTAGTTAGGATGGAGCGGTCCATTATTTGGCGCAGATAATAACATGGCCGCATATGCTCACATCTTTGTCTCTTCCTTCAATTAAAGTTTCCTAGAAAAATCAAAAGTGACTGATCATTTTACGTCCATATGTTCACCCGCATATGCTTAGTCTTTGTGAGCCTGTAACCGGGCCAGATCATTCTCTATACGCAGCTTGTAAGACGCCATCATGTTGGCTTTGCATATCAATGAGGTGTGATGAAAAGACAGCGCGGCATTTACGTTACTTTGGCAATATTAACTGAAATAATTTTTTTAAGTCTATCATAGTTACATTATTTTTTGCTTTATCTGGGTAAAGTATATGGAAAGGAAAGAAAAGAAGGAAAAATTTAATAGATAATATTATCCCTTTAAAGCTATGTCCACTCTTTCAACTTTTTTTTTTTTTCTTCAGTTGCATTTAAAAAAGAAAATTAAGCAATTTTGCCATAGAGCTTAAACTTAAGGCCATATTACACCAAGTGATTATCGGCCGATTGTTGCCTGTTATGGCCGATAATAACTTGGTGTAATAGCTAGTGTTAAAAGGCAACGATCAGCCGACATGCACAATGTTGGCTGATCCTTGTATTTCTACATGTTGAAAATAATTACCACAATGATGGTCTGCTGGCTGTCACTCTGTATAATAGGGGCGGCAGCAGACCGCCGCTATCCCCTATGGGCTCCCTGGACGATCTAAAGATCGTTCGAGAAGCCCCTCCCGTGACCCTCCACCCGCTTGCTGTCACGTGCAGTAGCTCTTGTTTTACATTTTGTGTTGTCTGAACCTTGGGGCTATCATCAGGAGCGAGCAGGGAACGAGGAGTCCAGTTAACTCTACTTTTAGAAACCTGTTACAAATTATGAAAATTTTCATGTTTTATACATTTAAACAACAAAAAAATTGTAGTCGAACTTAAAGGGGTTGTAGAATACTAAAAGAAAAATGGCTGCCTTTTTCTACAAGCAATGCCCTGCTTTCACAAGCGAATTAAAATGAATAATGTTAAAGGGGTTATCCATCGCTACAAAATCATAGCCACTTTCTTTCAGAGACAACACGACTCTTGTCTACAGTTCAGGTGCGGTTTGCAATTAAGCTCCATTCACTTCAATGGAACTGAGCAGTAAAACCCCGCCCAAGCTGGAGACAAGAGTGGTGCTGTCTCTGGAAGAAAGTGGCCATGTTTTTGTAGCGATGGATAACCCCTTTAAACTGCCATACCACACTATCAATGGACTGTTCCTGTTTTTAGAAGAAAGCAGCCATGTTTTTTTTTTTTGTTTTTTTTTTATGGCATAAACCCTTTAAATGTTTTATGCAGCTCATAAAATGGCTTCTGCCTCTGATGTTATTAAAGGGATCTGCACTTTTCTTGCAGAGTGTGTAGATAAACCTGTCGGGTGTCCTTAGATATAGCATTTGATGGTGTACGCCTCGTGTCGGAGTCTGTTGGACCGGTTCTCTGTCTTCCATTCTTAGTAACCTGCAGTTCTCTATACGGAAGCGTTTCATTATAAGATGTGGCTGTGACCATCCTTATCAAGTAGCGCCCAGTGATTTTCCTCATTGAAGCGGCAGCTCTTTTAGTTGCACATTTTTACAAAATGTCAAGTTGTCCTTCTCGGCTTTCAATAAAAGTATTGGGCAGAAAAGTGGAGGGTCCATTTTCTTTCCATGAGAAGGCAAGAGGCTGTAAATCCCTGGGTTTAGTCACAGCACATTTTGCTGTTTACTGCCCCGGTCTGCAGTGTGTTCATTGGTGAGAAGGCTTTTATGTCTTTTTTTTTTTTTTTAGTTCCTCCATCGGACAGAATGTTATCTCTTCTTTGTGTCATTGAGATGTGCTTGTCATTTTCTTCTTCCTTATGGCCAATTTTTGCACGACAAGAACAATTCAATGCTAAATGAAGGGCACCTGGCGGTGTAGGTCCATAAATGGCATTTTAATGTTATTTATTTGACTCATTAAGCCTGAAGCCTTAGACGGTAAACGAGAGAGCGCCTCCTCATCTGTGACACTTGGCATTCTGATATCTCTGCGCTCAAGGTGACTCTGGATAATGCCAACTCCACATGTGTTACATTCCCTCCGACTAGAGAAACGGAGCTCCTCCAAACCAGCTATGTAACGTCACATTCCCCATTAGCTAGGTATTATGTTAGATTTGCTGTCTTTCACTTGCATAGTTTTGTTATACTAGAAAGCTGATGTGATTCAGACGTATGATACAACTTCCATGGCTTTCTAGCATCCTTCTAATGTCTCCATTGCCGCTTATGCTGTTTTCACTTTTCACAGTGTAGAAAGTCTCTGGAGACCATCAGTAAGCTGCTGTTGACAGATCCGTTTTATTGTGTTTTATCAAATTGTATGGAATGGTGCAGCAAAAATGGATTTTCCTTTTAAAGAAGTAACTTTTCAGGATTAGCTGTCCTGTGTGTATTTTTAGCTATTATTTTATGGGTATATGGTATTTTTCAGCAGATTTTTATTTTGTAGCAGAAATGTATCCGGAATTTTTGTGATTTAAAAAAAAAAAATAATAAAAAAATACGCTGACTCTGTGTGTTCGGGACATTAGGGAAGCAGTCAGGGTGGTCTGACAGTGTCGGGTCTCCTTTTCTGTAGAATATAAGACTCTCTTTCCAACTATATCTCCTGATTTGCCGCGGGTCTGAGCAGTGTAACCTGCTTTGGTCTATAACTTTTGACATGTCTAATGACAGGTACTTTTTAAAACCCTTTTAGACGGTAGGATATTCCTTTGGTAGATATATAAGAGCTGTATATATAAGCTGTAGGTTGTCTTATTGTTTGTATAATGGATCTCCTAATGCCTGCTGTAAAGACGTGGAAGGTATCCTCGCTGCAGTGTCGGGGACATGCTCCTCAGAGGGCACCGGTGATAATGCTTATGTGCTGGAAACTTGGATTGTTCTATTAATAGTGCCTTGTGGTTATGGCGACCGTGTCTGACGCGGCTGTTTTTGCTCTTTTTAAAGGTTATGCCTTCCTGCTCTTTCAAGAGGAAAGTTCGGTGCAGGCTCTGATAGACGCCTGTTTAGAAGAAGATGGCAAGCTTTACCTGTGTGTGTCCAGCCCTACCATCAAAGACAAACCTGTAAGGAACTTGTATCTCATACACTATGCCTATAACAAGAGGGCATGCTCTACAGCATACACATCTGTCCCATGGTTTATATGGTCTGACCATGCTGCCCAAAAAGCCCAGCCTTCACTTTCTAAAATTCACTGGGAATATTGCAAGGCACGTGGTACCAAGGTGTAAAGCTTAGAGATGCCACAATGTTTTTTGTTTTTGTTTTTTTTTTTTTATTTCCTAGTTTTATAGTCTCACTGCTCTTACAGTAAAGAATCCCCATCTATGCTGATATAAAACTTTCTTTCCTATACATGTAGAGCATGCCCTCTTGTTATAGATACAAGTGTATAAGTGGAGCATGGAAGAGATCTGTGTATTGTCTATTTAATATATCTAAATGGGTTATACAGGATTAGAAAAAAAACAGCTACTTTCTTGGAAAAACAGCTTCACCCCTGTCCCCAAGTTGGGTGTAGTATTCATGCTCCGTTCCATTGAAGTGAATGAAGCTGAATTGTACTACTTTTCATGAGGACAGGAGAGGTGCTGTTCCTGGAATAAAGCAGACATGTTTCTCGAAGCCTGGACGACCCCTTTAGGCCTCATTTGCAGCTTCATAGCTCAATGCTTCCAACATCTCCACATGTACTTGTACCACTCTTCTCTCCCCCCCCCTTTTTTTAACAGATTTATTTCTTTTATACTGCTTGTTTTTATTTTTTATTTTTCTTCATTTTTTTTCTCCTCTGTATTGGCTATGATTCTGTATCCAAAGCCAGAAATGGCTGCTTGCTTTTCGCCATGTTTGTCATGGCAGAAGATCCAGGATGTAACTTGTTTGGGATCTGTGTGCGGCTTTATATTGTTGGCTTTGTTATTACAGCTTGTACTGTACTTGCTCTATGCAGGTCCAGATTAGACCGTGGAATCTGAGTGACAGTGACTTTGTCATGGACGGCTCTCAACCATTGGATCCAAGAAAAACCATATTTGTTGGAGGTGTTCCACGACCTTTACGAGCTGGTAAGAGGCGTCTCCGAGCTCCAGACACTTGTGCCCTGTATTTATTGCTGTGTTGTCCGTATACATTTTTTGTTTTAATATCCTGACAAATCTGGGAGGAAGCCCAGGCCTGGATCCATCGGCGGCGGTGTTCCTGGCTGTAGATCAGACACTGTTCATTTTTCTATTTGTCCTTTTGATTAAGGCAAGCACTTGTCAATGTATGGCACTATAGACATTGTGTCCTTGGCACATAGAATGGTGACACCAGAGAAACAACAGAAGCAACCCTCTTAGCTTCCTCCAAGTCTCCATACACTTTGTAACATACACCTGCGGCCCTCCAGCTGTTGCAGAACTACAATTCCCATCTGTCCAGGCATGATGAGATTAGGTACAGCAGTGGTGCACAGCTACAGAAGTCTTTGACCATGTTGTTGAAGACGTGACCAATAATTATCCCATACCTAAGAATTAAAGACCTAGTCCCCAGTATGTGACAACTCATCATTACTGGTTCGTCTTTGTTTTAATTCATATGTACATGTATGTGTCTTATAAAGCCATAAAACCTTGGATAATTATTGGTTGTGGGGCTTCATCTCTTTTCAGTAGGTTGTATATGTTGCAGGGAAATAATAGAATCAGGGATTTGATCAAATCCCGCGAGATGATGAAATGACTATGCCGTTACATCATTTTCCTGAAGAAACTCAGGAAAGCCTCCTGCTCCCCCAGCCTGTCGGGAGGTTCGTGCCATCTTGGGCCTTCTGCTCTCTGGCCGTCCACCACCGTGCAACGCAGACGCTGTATTGGTCCTCCTGCCCCCCCTCGTCTGCAAGCTGCCTGGCGGGAGGCCATTGTCTTCTTGGGCCTCTCTGCTCCCCGTCCGCCCTGCCAGCCGTGCCTTCTGAGAAGCCACCGCCATCTTGGGACTCCTGCTCCCCGCTGTGCCTGGCCTGGGTGACTAACAGACTTAAATAGGTTACTCATTTCATCATTTCCCTGAAAGGGGTCATGGATTTGATCAAATCCCTGACTTTCTTCAGGGAAATGATGTAACGGCGTGGTCATTTCATCATTTCCGGGGATTTGCTCCCTGGATTCCATCATTTCCCTGCAACATATATATGTTTATGCTGGTCAGCCCAGTTTATACCCTAGGAACTATTTATAGCACTTGCTTAAATATATACTGTTTGGGGATTGCTTTGTGTAGGTCTAGTTTTGTCTAGTTTTTGCTTAGGTACATGGAAATGCCCTTAAACTTTCTCCTCCTATAGTACTAATTCAAATAAAATAACTTTTGATTTATATATGAATATACGTGGAATGGCAACATGGGGTGCTCTGCTGCCACCAGTGATTTGTTGGGAACTACAGGGCTGCCCAGGTCCTGATCACCGATCCCCTTTTTTGATCAAGCACTGTCATGTACACGTCACTACTTAGGGCTGTATTGATGTAAGTGTTGATCTGCTAGATCGGCGCTCTCTTACAGAGCCCATATATATCCCAATAATCGTGCAGCATGGGCAATGTATAGAGTCCTTGTGAAATAATAAACTATACTTACCTCACTACGCACCCCGATGTCCTGCTAGCTTTGGCCTGCTTCCCGCAGTGTCTCCTTGCTGAGCCAATCACTGGGAATGTTCAGCGCCCAGTGATTGGCTTAGCGGCCTGTCACTTTAGACAAGCTAGCAGGACATCAGGAAGCATGGAGAGGTAAGTATAGTTTATTATTTTCTTTACACATTCATCAACCGTTGGCCTCACATCGCTATTACATGTAGTCATGTGTGCCCGGCGGCCGATGACTCCAGATCTGGACCAAGAGACACGATCAGCCGATGATCGTTTCTTCGACTGATTGCTGTCTTTATTACGTGGAGCAATGACCTGCCGATTTGGCAGATTATTATTCCGTGTAATAGGGCCCTTACACAGAGCCTCCCCAACTGTCCTATCCTTATGCAATATAATATGCAGTACACTAAGGGCGATGGGCTGTCAGTCTCTCTGTGTAAACCTACGAAGAGTGAGCAATGATGACGAGCGGCGCTTACTCTGCAGAGGCTGCTGCTTTCCACTAACTTTAATAGGGGGCACTTGGCTACAATTACTAAATAATCAGACTGCTATTCTAGGGGACGCTCTGGACTAGTGTTATATGTGGAGCTCCAGACTACAGCACTAGACTGCTGTTATATAGAGAGCGGTCCAGACTACACAGCTGATTATAATGAACATGTTGTATTTACTGCTCTCTCCAATTTTCTACCAGTTCGGCCAAACACAACCTTCCCGGGCTCCGCTATGTAGAGCAGATCTTAGCATATTAGGAATTATAGACCTCTGGGGCGTAATAAAGACTTGTGTTTTTTCCGCGGCTAAATCTAAAGAATCAACAAAACTGCATTTTTAAGCTATAAAACTCTTTTCATATCCTGCTTCATTTAGCATTGGCAGGAAGCGTGAATTGTTTTCTGTCATTATGGCTGCAGCAATAAAAAAAAAATTCTGGAAATGGCAAGTGGGAAATTTCCCTGTTTACGGGAGCCGCGAGGGGAGCTTAGACGGAGACTTCAATGAATACTGGCCAACCGTGGGCAATAGTCACTAGTGTTGAGCGGAGAGGCTGACATGTTCGGGTTCAGCAACATTTTCCGAACCAGAATGCTCAACATTTGACTCCCCACTGCTGCAGAAGTTGGATGCCGCCATGTTTTCCAGGACTCTCTTGGGCTGCTTCCAACCTCTGCAGCAGTAGGGAGTCAAATGTTGAGCATTCTGGTTCGGAGAATGTTGCTGAACCCGAACATGTAACTTACCAGTCTAAACCCTTTCCTACTCTTCTCTCCCCCCCCTCTTTAAAACAAAAAGTCCCCTTTCCGGTCTTCTCCTTTTAACTGCATTTTGTTGTCAGTGCTGTGTAGGAATTTCTTTGCATGTTTTAGAATATAGGATGTATATAGGATTTTTGTCGTCTTGGATTTTACTTTATTTTTTTTATTTTTTAGTGGAATTGGCCATGATCATGGATCGTCTGTATGGTGGAGTTTGCTATGCTGGCATTGATACCGATCCTGAATTGAAATACCCAAAAGGCGCCGGGAGGGTGGCATTTTCAAATCAGCAGAGCTACATAGCCGCTATCAGTGCCCGCTTCGTTCAGCTGCAGCACAATGACATTGACAAACGGGTAAGGTGACATGTTGTTCAATAATCAGCATATTGGGAGAAATGTTCTAGAGTCTTTTGTAGGTCAAACATTTTTTTTTTTTGCAATTCTCCTTAAATCACCCCCACACATTGATGACCCATAATGTGACCTCTGTGCCTCACCTCCGAGGAGCCATAGCATTATATTTTGTATCATAGAACCTATGCAGAGATAGATGGACTTGTCCAGCCGTCCTGATGGGGACTGCTCGAGTTCCCTCATAGATGTCACAGCAGGTAATCTATCTACTGTTAGGAGTGGGCATAGTTATAGGGGGGTGCATAAGTTGCAGTTGGCAATGGCTCCTCTGCCAAAACTATCATTACTGTACCCAGTGCTGCGGAATCTGTTATCGCTATACAAATATTATTAATAATATTAATAATAATTTATTATTCTAAGGCTCCAAGAAAAGCTCTAGTGTGCTTCCTGATACAAAAGGATTAGTTAGTATAATAGTGTAAATCTCCAGGGCCAGATGACCTCTCATGGCCCCAATTTTTTTGAGCGTGTGGCAGTGTTATTCTATGCAGCAGAACATCTTCTTCACCGTCTGCCAGTTACTTGAAAATCACTTGTGCAGAAGTGAATGTTATTTTTCCTACAGCCCTCCATTCCAAGTCTTAAGCTCGCACATTTTTATTGTGGTTGCTAATCTGCCTAAAATATCAACCGCAGCAGCACACGCCTCAGAATTAAGAGTCTGTATTGAGGAGTCGTGCGGCTCGCTTGCCGTTTCCTTTCCCAAAAGAACTGGAGCGCTGCTTTGCCAGATCATTAGCCCCCGATGCTGCCAACATCACTCTCTTCAAGTCCAGCCAGACGCAGACCGGGCCCTTTTAACCCCATCCTTCCTGGATGACTATTTCAGTAATTAGAAGGATAAGATTCTCTGCAGTGATGGATATGGCCGTCCCCCTTCTTTGATGTTCAGCAGTGATAGAGAAAAAGCTTAGCAGGGTTGGATTTTTCTGCAGGCAGCAGTGAATGATCACATCTCTACATAAGTGTGATGCTTCTCCTATGTAATGGATGCCATCTCTGAACTATTAAACCTGTTCACATGTGAATGTCAGACTGACCTGTTTACCCTTTAATAATTATCTGGTCCATGGGGGTCAAAGACCTGGTACCTCACATGATCAGCTGTTTGTCAGGACCACTGCACGCAATATACCATTACTACAGACATTGTGTGGCTGCCACACTGTGTAACTTCAGCTCGGCTCCCATTGATCTGACTGTAGTTTTTCTGACAAATCATGTGCTTTTAAATTTTTTTTTTTTTTTTTTAATCATTGCTTTTACTTATATTGCTAGTAAAGAAATATTTATTATTTTTACAATAGGCTTTATTAATGTTTTTAGCTCAGTTTCTCTTCTGCAGTTTACATGTTTTTACATATAGTGCCGGCTGCTCTGTCTTCTTCAGGGTGCAACCTATCAGAGTAGCTGTCTAACCACCCAGTTTCCAGCCCTCTTCTTTCCCAAATGTTTTTTTCTAAACTGATCTATGACCAGATCTAGCGGGGCTGGAGACTTGGGTGGTCAGAGAGCTCTTCTAATGGATTTTACCCTGAAGAAGACAGAGCATCCTGAAAACATGCAGACTGTAGAAGAGAAACTACACTACATTTTCATAAAGACCTATAGGAAAAGATGTGTTGGAGCAAAATGAGTGCATTGCAATAGCAAAAACAATGAGATCAAGTGTGTCAATATTCTATGTCTCTTTCTATAGAACAGATCCCATTAGCATGTATTCGGGGTGCTTTTTTTTTTTTTTTTTTTTTACGGCAGCAGCATAACCTTCTGTGCTTTTCTTGTCATTAAACATCAGATCCCCAGTGGGACAAAGAAACCCAATTCCTGTAAAGAGATTGGGCAGCTTCGGTCTCTCTGAGAACTTCTCTGGCAGCTTTCGTGGCTGCACATTGATCCTTTTCACACATGGCCTTTATTATAAAGTATTCTTCATTTTATCACCTCCTTCTATGTGCTGTAATTCCAATCTCCAATCTTCTAGGTGGAAGTAAAGCCATATGTGTTGGATGATCAGATGTGCGATGAATGCCAGGGCACACGCTGTGGTGGGAAGTTTGCGCCTTTCTTCTGCGCCAACGTCACCTGCCTGCAGTATTATTGCGAGTACTGCTGGGCCAGCATCCATTCCCGCGCTGGCCGGGAGTTCCACAAACCACTGGTGAAAGAGGGAGGCGACCGGCCACGCCACGTCCCCTTCCGCTGGAGCTGAGCATTGCACATGTCACACACAGGAGATCGAGGGCCACGGAAACCATCGATGCCCCCTCGGATCTATGGAAGAAATTGCTCTTTCTGTTTTTGTTTTATAAATGTTATGATTTACAGCCACCTTACTGAACTTAGTGTCCAGTATCATGCAAACCTGCAGAGTGTAACTGTTCTCAATTTTTGCACTTTGATTTCTATATCTATCTATATGGATGAGAAAAAAACGACAGAATCATCATCTGGTTGGTACCTTAGTTTCCTTCACAGACATGTTGTCAGTAGAGACATCTCATTTAGGCCGGTACGAGTTCCTCTCCTTTCCAGGTTGTTGTGGGTGCGGTGAAGAATTTTTCTTATAAACTGGAGCATGCACTTAGGTATCTGATTCACACTTTATATTCTCCTTACCCATAGAAGACAACCTACCAAAGTTCTCATATGTGGAAAATGTAGCAAAAACAACAACGACAACATAAAAAAAAGAAAATTCCCACAGCAACATGAGTCTTATGCCATAACCCGTGCAATTCACTCTAACAAATCATATGAACTTACAACGTCCTTAGCTTGGTATTTAAGAACCATGTCTTTTGTAATAAGCTTATGTTAGAGAAACGATATCTTCTATACAGTGAATCAGATTTATTTTCCCTGTGTTTTTTTTGTTTTCTTATTATAATATATAAATATATATATTTTTTTTTTTTACTGAACAGGTTGGGTTTGAGAGGTAGACCTTTTTAGTGTTATGTAAACGTATGCTGCAATAGCTTTTGCTGCTATTAAAATGGTATTGACAATACCAGAATACTCTATTCAGGCTAGGGTATCTGTGATTTAAGACATTAAAAAAAAAAAAAGACAAAAAACCTATATAAATAATGTAGAATGAAAATGAAGTTAAAAAAAAAAAAGCTGCTGGAAATTGATATAAAGAACTTCCGAGGAAGGTCGGGTTTTTTTAGTTTTCGATGCATGTTTGATACGTCCGATTTCTGCATGCAGTACTATAGCACATCATATACAACCTGACCACCACACACAAACCAATAGAAGCATAAAAAAAAGTAATGCTAAAATAAGTATCTAAATTATGACTGGAGGAAGGCATGTCTGGAATCTATAATGCATCTAAATGAATGGAGTCAGTTTTCTTAATTACAGATTTTTTTTTTTATTAACTACCAATATTGGAAAAACTAGATGTAGGATATAAATAAAAAAAAATAAAAAAAATGGTAGTCATTAAAAAAAAAAAAAAAAAAAAAAGCGGTGCTCTGTTATATTGTGCAATTTCTTTTATGTAAGTAAAGTGATTTGTCATGTACTGTGATCAGATGTAACTTAAAGCCTCTGTGTATACCTGACAGCTTGTTAATTCTTAGTTACAACCCCCCTCTTTTTATATCTTTTATGTTTTTATATACTTTTACACACTAACTTTTTTTTTTTTTTTTTTCCCTTCCAATTTTTCAGACACTACCAAAAAAACTAAACAAAAAAAATAAAATAAACGTTGATAATATTATCTGTGGGGCTTACAGGCTAAGGCACAAGTGATGCTAAAAGAAATGTCCGCCTTGAAACTAATAAGGGTAACGTTTTAGTTTTTCGTTTGGCGACTTACATAACCGTTATCCTAGAATATCCTGTGAAGCTTGAAGATTTGAGTCCTGCTAAGGGCATTTTACTTAGCACAAGGCTGGTATGTTCTACAGATAGTACAGAAAGTATTCACGTCCCCATCCCCCCCCCCCTTTACCCCATTGTTATCTGCAAGAAGATGGCATGTCTATGCACAGAGAGCATCAATATCTATCATGACCCGGATAGGATTTTCTACATTTTTATTAAATCCTTTACGGGTTTAAAATTATTTATTATTTTTTTCCCCATATATTTGTTTTATATATGTTCAGTTGCGAATGTTAGATGAGGAAAAAAAAAATATTTTTTTATATATAAATATATTTTTTTCTTTTTGCTTTTGATTGTTATATTCTAATAAATATGCTGGGTTTGCATAGTAATGCACCCCCTATAATTCATATTTGCATATCCTTCTAAAGCTAATTGAAGCTATGGTAACTTTTGTTTAAAAAGCCTATTTTGTCTCTATCATCTGTAAAATGTATTTTGTTATGCACTACTCTTTGTATCTGGGCAATTTTTCACAGTTTGCTTCTATTATTTTATTATTATTTTTTTTTAGAGAATCTTTTGACATGATCTTTTTGCAATACCTCAAATTTTGAATATAGGAAAGAAATATTTTCTAAGTAAGTTTATTCAGAAATATATATTAATTTAATTTTTTTGTTTTGTTTTTTTAGAAAAGTGATTTATTATTGCTGTTTTTCAAGTGATATGTCCACAAACCCTTTTTTTTATTGTTGATGCATCTACAATAAAATATAAAGCAACTTTGCAAATGGCCTTGATTAAAAATCTAGTGCCCACAGCTCTTAGGTATTTGTTTAGTCTGTAACCATAGGGACAAACACTGTGAACTGTAGAAACTAAATTTTATGGAAGGTCAGACTACACACAGGCAGATTAATGTGTCTCTATGGTTACAGACCACAAACACTGTGTAGTCTGACTTTCCTTAAAGTGTCTTTTAGGCACATCTGGGTCTCTCCATGGTTACAGACTACAAACACCGCATAGTCTGACTTTCCATCTGGCGTTGATAACTTGCATTTAGTATATTACCAAGAAATGGGGCACCGATGGAGAGTGGTCATAGGAGGAACAGAATACACGCCATTTTAGCGGCATTCTACTCATCAGGCTGCAGGTTTTAAAGTCTGCTTCACTCTATGCTGCTTCTCCCTGGGTGCTGGGAAAAGATGGATCCAGTCCTGGAAAAACTTCTCCCAGTTTCCCAGGACTGGATCCATCTTTTCTCAGCACCTGGGAAGAAGCGGCACGGAGCGGTATAGACTTTATTCCTACTGTAAATTCGCTAATCTCTGGTCACATAGTTCAGCACAGGAGCTATAGACTCAAAACTGTAGCTATGTAATCAAGGCTACATTGCAACCAAATGCATCTAACAAGAAGATGCGAATCAACTTTCTAAGGTGGACATACCCTTTAAGGACTGAATTCATGATGCACACAGCTTTGTCTATAACCTTGTTGTATTAACGCTCAAAACTAAGTTGGAAAACTGAAAAAAAGAGTTTCCCTTAATTTGTATGTTTATAATCAGGTGTTGATTATGCGTGACTGACCAGAATTGTGAAAGAATTCTTCTATTTGTATTTTTTTAAGAGATTTTTTTTAGTTTGTTAAATTATGTTTTTGGTTTTTCCTTTTATTTTATTTACTTCCCAATTTGTAAATCTATTTGCCCCCCAGTAGATTTCAATATCTGACGTCAATGTATTTGCTGTAAGAGGAATCCGCATTTAGTTTTTTCATGACCCTCTTACAACTGAGTGGTTTAGCAGGGTCCTTTAGGCGAATTAAAAAAAAAAATAATAATAAATATAAAAAATATTTTTTAAACGTGTTTTTGAATTGCAACTTGACTAAATTGTTGGATGTATCAGTTCAGTTGGTTGCCTTTCCTCGGTGTTAGACTTGAATTAGTCACTATTTTGAAGGCAGACTTAATCTTATTTGTTGTTATGTGCAATACTGTTTGTACTGTTTATATAAAAAAAGTGAAAAAAAAAAAATGTAAAAAAGCATAAATCTTTATTGCAGATTTATTTTCATTGCAAACATTGTGGATTCCGTAAAGATCATTTTCTACTGTCGAATATGTACCTTTTTCTTCATGCTGGTATTTTTTCAATAGTAATGTAGCCTTTGTACTGAGACAATTTTCATTGTTATTTTTAGAAAGATTTTTTGCTAAGAAAACAAAAATTAAAACATATTTACATATTTTTCATTTTTTATTTTGTATTTCCTTAGAGTGCTTTCTTCAACCATTAATAACTGTTGTTCCTCGGAGGTACTTTCAGATCTGGTCAATGTCATTATTATTTTGTATTTTTACTTGGAATAAATTAATTTTATTATGCTAATTCTTTAAAAAAAAGTTTATTTTTTTTTCATTTCAGTTATCTATAACGCTATAAAAAACCCCTTTGTAATATTGTTACTAAAGTGACTAATTTTTTTGAAAAGCAAAGCTTTATGTATTGACTTGCTGATGTGGTTTACAATGGTGTGGCAGTGATGAAAATGGTTGGTTATGTTAAGTGATTGAAACAATGTAATGAACAATTGGGCAATAAAAAAAAAATTAAAAAAAGAAAATATTTTATTGAGCAGAATTTCCCTTTTTGCATTAACGATTTTGAAATAAAGGAAGTGTGGGCACATGATTAGAATATTTTTCCTTTAATTTATGTGAATTACTAATGCCCTTAGTTGAGGATAGATTTAGAGAGATGAAGACACTGTGAAACCTCCTGAGAGGACCACCCCCTATTTTAGGGATTGGGATTCTTCGGCCCTCCAGCTGTTGCAAAACTACAATTCCCATCATGCCTGGACAGCTAAAACTAAAGCATGATGGTAAGTGTAGTTTTGCAACAGCTAGAGGGCTGAAGGTTTCCCATCTCTGGCCTTTTTAGACCACTTTTGAGGCCAATCTACACTGCTCTAAAAAATAAAGGGAACACTCAAATAACACATCCTAGATCTGAATGTATGAAATATTTTCATTCAATACTTTGATGATTTTTGTGTGATTTTGTTTACAAAATTCAATGGAAATCAAATTTATTAACCAATGGAGGCCTGGATTTATAGTCATGCTTAAAATTAAAGTGTAAAAACACACACCAGGCTGATCCAACTTTGATGTAATGTCCTTTAACCCCTAGGCGACCTAGGACGTACCGGTACGTCCTGGAAGTCTATCCCCAGACGACCCTGGACGTACCGTTACGTCCTGAGCTATGAAGCACGCTCCGGAGCAGAGCACACTTCATAGAAGGTGGGGTCCGGCTGCAATCAGCAGCCGGGACCTCACCGGTAATGACACCTCGCCGCGTGCCATTAACCCCTTAAACGCCGCGGCGCGGCCGCAGTGTTTAAGTCTAAGGCACAGGCAGGCTCAATGAGCAGATCGCCGATAACACTGATCAATGCTATGCCTATAGCATAACAATCATCAGTGTATAAAATTATGTGAAAGTCCCCCAAAGGGACTTCAAATGTGTAAAAAAAAAAAAAAAAAGTTAAAAATAAAAGTTAAAAACACCAACACACAACCCCAAAACCCCTCCCCCAATAAAAGTTTAAATCACCTCCATTTCCCATTATACAAATAAAACATATAAAAATAGATAAACATATAATATACCGTAGCGTGCGTAATTGTCGGATCTATTAAACTATAACAAGCGTCATTGCGAACGGCGTACACGAAAAGAGGGAAAAAAGTGCGCGGATTACCGATTTTATGTTAAATTATATATGACAAAAAAAAATAATAAAAAGTGATCAAAATGTCCGATCTTCACAAATATGGTATTATTAAAAACTAGAGATCATGGTGGAAAAAATGACACCCCATACAGCCTCATAGGTGAAAAAAAAAACCTGTTAGAAGCGTCACAATAGGCCCATTTTATTAATATTTAATTGCCAAAAAAAGATTTCATAAAAAAAAAAAAGATATAACATTAGAAAATCTGTGTAAACCTGCATATGGTTGTGATCGGACTGACCTATAGAATAACAGTATCATGTCGCTGTTACCATATAGTGCATTACGTAGACACAGGAACTCCCCCAAACGTTACCATATTGCATTCTTTTTTACAATTTCACCTATTTATATCTTCATAAATAATATATTTGGAATTCCATCATACATGTTATGGTAAAATGAAAGACTCCATTACACAGTACAACTATCCCTAAAACAAATAAGCCATTACATGGCCTTGTAGATAGAAAACTGAAAGTGCTGGAGCAATGAGAAGGGGAGGAGGGAAAAATGAAAGCGCAAAGATCAAAATTTGTGCGGTCCACTGGGTCATTTTGGGCCTGGTTCTCAAAGGGTTAAAACAAGTCAAAATGAGGCTTAGTATTGTGTATGACCTCCCTACAACACCTGGGCATGCTCCTGATGAGATGGTGGATGGTCTCCTGAGCGATCTCCTCCCAGACCTGGACTAAAGCATCCGCCAACTCCTGGATAGTCTGTGGTGCAACATGATGTCCCAGATGTGCTCAATCGGATTCAGGTCTGGGGAACGGGTGGGCCAGTCCATAGCATCAATGCCTTCATCTTGCTGCAACTGCTGACACACTCCAGCCAAATGAGGTCTAGCATTGTCCTCCTTTAGTAGGAACCCAGGGCCAATCACACCAGCATATGGTCTGACAAGGGGTCTGAGGATCTCATCTCGGTACCTAATGGCAGTCAGGCTACCTCTGGCAAGCACACGGAGGGCTGTGTGCCCCTCCAAAGAAAGGCCAACCCACACCATTACAGCATCTCCATACTCTGTCACATGTGCTTAGTGTGAACCTGCTTTTATCTGTGAAGGGCACCAGTGGTGAATTTGCCAATCCTGGTGATCGCTGGCAAATGCCAAGTGTCCTGCACGGTGTTGGGCTGTGAGCACAAACTCCATGATGATGGAATGAGGCCCCAACGTCCACAGATGGAGTCCGTTTCTAACCAATTGTGCAGATACATGAACTTTTGTGGCCTGCTGAAGATCATTTTGCAGGGCTCTGACAGTGCTCCTCCTATTCCTTCTGGCACAAAGGCAGAAGTAGCGGTCCTGCTGCTGGGTTGTTGGCCTCCTCCATGTCTCCTGGTAGCGCCTTCAGCCTCTGGCCACCATGCTGACTTAGGGTATGTGCACACTGAGTAATTTTGATGAAAACTCCATTGCGGAATTCTCAGCTCGTGGGCGTCTTCTGATCAAGTTCATTCTTTGGACGGATGAAAGCTGGAGTTATCGTGTATTGTTTAAGTGTTCCCTTTATTTTTTTTTTTAAACAGTGTATTTTCCATTATACTCAAACATACCCAAACCTTCCGTATTAGATTGCTGATGCCTTCTCGGTCTCTGGGGAAGAAGCGTGCCTGGGAACCGCCTGGAATTCCGGGATTCAGCCACTCTCCTCCTTCCCCACGGACCGGGAAGGCATCAGCCATCTAATGTGGAAGGTTCGGGCATGTTCGAGTTCAATGGAACCTAGGATTCTCCAAGGTTCAATCAATTCTATCTATAAGCAGACCACCACTTATGCCACCAAAGACCACTTAGGCTAGGTTCACACTGCGTTTTCAGCATCCGTTTAACGGATCCGTTTTTCTTAACGTCCAGAAAAATAGGGTCAGCAACGTTTTTTGGTCCGTTTTGGTCCGCCAAAAAAAAATGGATCCGTTTTTTTTTATAATGGAAGTCAATGGAAAAACGGATGCACACAAATGAATCCGTTTTTTGCAATCCGTTTTTCATGCGTTTTTTGCAAAAAAAACGGATGCGTTAAACGGATGCTGAAAACGCAGTGTGAACCTAGCCTAATTTAGCATTTTTTAAGTTGTAACTCCTTGGATAAAACCACACATTGGACTTGGTGCTCTAGTTTAGATGTTCTCTAAATCATCTGAAAGCGAATTCATACTAAGGAGGAAAATACTTTGAGGTGACATCAAGGAAGAGGTGCTGCCAGCATTGTGCTAAATCATTGGAGCTGATGATGTAGTAGTAAGATTTTCAGCACCAGAAAGTGTCATTGGATACAAAGCAGAAAGATGACAACTTTCCGAGAAGGGAGGGTCATGCTGCAATGAGGAGCCGTACTGAGTAGAAATGATCAAACAGCATGAATTTTCATTAAAAAAAAAAATAAAATCGATGGTTCGAGTTCAAACAGCCTGAAAATTCCCGCTATTCGATCATCTCTAGTGCTGAGGTCTTAGTAATGGGATGGTAAGCCATGGTGGGGAACAGGGATGAGAGGGGATCTATGCTGGGGTTAGGAGTAAGATATCATGCATGTGTTTAGAAATTAAACGGCATCTGTGTTTGGGACTAGGAAAGCCATGCTGTGGGCTAAGCATAAAATGGGAAGCCATCCTATCTACCAGGAATAAGTAGCAATGATGGGAGACCTGAAATTGGGAGCCTTGACTGATGTCTACAAATGAGATGAGAGACGTGAGGAGCAGTAATGGAAGCGATTCTTAGAATTGGAATGTAATCATCCATTTTGTGGACTAGGAATGAGTTTAATCATGTCAGGAATTAGTGGGGGCTAGGAATGAGAGGGAAAGTCATAACTAGGCTTGATCGAACATCAGAAAATCCTAGGCTGAATCCCAGAATTCCAGGCGGTTCCCGGGCACTCTCCTCCTTCCCCACGGACCAGGAAGGCATCAGCAATCAAAAGCGGCAGGTTAGTTTGATTGAACCTAGGATTTTCCGATGTTCCATCATCTCTAGTCATGATTGAACCTAGGATTTTCCGATGTTCCATCATCTCTAGTCATAACTGGTCTAAGGAGGAGTTAGAGACAGGAGCTATAGGATTGAGATGGAAAACCATTGTCAGGGACAAAAAAAAGGATGGCAATCCTTGCTGGGAACTGTGATCGAGAGGGTGTACCATGCTGGGGACCAGTAGTTTCACATATGATAAAATGCGCTTTCATCATGAATAATTTTGTATAACTTCAGTTAGTATAACTATACATAGATATATTTATAGTTTCAATACACACCTACAATGTCCAACACCGTTGTTCACAGTAGGGTTTCAGTAGGTTGAACTCTATGGACTCTAGTTTTGTTTTTTTAACTTTATTAACTATGATACTAATCCTTTAGAAACCATCCTCATAAAAGCTATTAAAGTTAGCACATTGCGGTACAGGATCCCTCACCATATGCCACCAAAAATATAATGCAATATATAAAAGGAGATATCTGAGAGATTCAGGTTACAGTAACACATTATACTAGGCAATATGACCATACAATTTTTTTTTTTCTGGTATAATTATTTCTATAACCTCTCACAGGTTTACATAGGTTTTTATATTGCATTATATTTTTGGCCACATGACAAGGAAGACCACAGGATACCTTACATGAATGAATTGTTTTAATAGAAATAATCTTCATTGTAGAAACACTATTAACAATGGTGTATAGTTTGTGTAATAAATTGTAGATGTATGAGCTCCTGATTTATTGGAACACTTATAAACCAGGGTTTCCCCTATATCCTCTCTACCATCAGTTTCACCTAAAACTGATAGAGGATCTAGTGGGTTTTGGTTTATGTTTGAAAGTGAATCTCATCTCTTTCTGGATCAACCAGTCCTGTGTTTTTGCAGGCAGCAGCGACTCATTCTTCCCTTTAGTCATGAACCCCAGGGACAGCTTTTGCATATCCTATGGTTCCTGCATCACTATAAAAAGTAAAAGTTTGTACCCACCATGAAATCTCTAACATACTTAAATTTTGTCTAGCCAAGTGGGTCAGTTGGTGGGGTTCCTTCCTTTTCCATGTTCACAATGTTATCATTGACTTATCATCCTGCTTTTGTGCAAACTTAAAGAGTCAAGCCCCTATTACACAGTGCTATTGTAAGGAGCAACTGTCAGCACTCGTTTGCTCCTCATTCCCTGCTCACTGCTGCCGCCACTAGACGCGCAGCAGCAAGCAGGTGAGTCCGTGGGAAGCTGCCCAGGTGACCCTAGATCATCCAGGCAGCCCATAGAGGATAGCGGCGGTCTGCTGCCACCACTCCGATTCCGTGGAACGACAGCAGAAGATTGCTGCTATCATTGTTTGTCTTTCAACACGTTAAAAGACAAACGCCAGCAACGATCAGCCGACATCGTTCATGTCGGCTGATTGTTGCCTTGTATCACACGGGACGATTTGGCAGATAATTGCTCCGTGTAATAGGGCCTCCAGTGGGTAGATTATGCTTTAGTGGCTTTGGGGGGAGATTTATCAAAGGGTGTAAAATATAGACTGGTGCAAACTGCCCACAGCAACCAATCACAGCTCAGCTTTCCTTTTACCAGAGCTGGAAGCTGAGCTGAGACTGGTGCAAACTGCCCACAGCAGCCAAAGTTTTACTCCCTTTGGTTATAAGCCCATGCCTGACACAAAAGGGGAGATTTATCATTGTTCTAGTGTCCTTCAAAACAACAAAATGTTTTAAAGTGCATACAGAAATACTGTTCTGTCCCTGTAGTCATAAAAAGCTCATGATGTATCCTACATAAAGGCATACACTTTACACATTAACAGTATGGAATGGCTGGCTGCCAGTTAGGGCTGGGTTCACATTGTTTTCCCTATCTAGCGGCAATGCGGACATGGTGGAAATATGTATTTTAGGGGTGCCTTCACACCTACCGACTCGCAGCGTTAATAACGCTGCAAGTCGGCTAGGTCCTGGCAGATCACTGTCAGTACATACACACAGCGGTCTGAACGACCGCTGCGTGTATGTAAATCTGCTGGCTGCTTAACCCCTTCTGATGCCGGCCGCCTCCCGCTCCACTCTGTATACATACCTCCTCGCTTTATGGGGTCCCGGCGTCCTGCTGTCACGCCCGGCCAATCAGTGTTTTGCCCTGCCGCAGCCACTGATTGGCCAGGCGAGCAGGACCGAGGAGGTAATGTATACAGAGCTGAGCGGGAGGCGGCCGGCCGGCATCAGAAGGGGTTAAGCAGCCGGCAGATTTACATACACGCTGCGGTCGTTCAGACCGCTGCGTATGTACTGACAGTGATCTGCCAGGACCTAGCTGACTTGCAGCGTTATTACTGCTGCGAGTCGGTAGGTGTGAAGGCACCCTAGAACATTTACCTTTGATTGCACAAAGGCATGCAGACTGATTGAATCCTATAAAAGGATGAATCCTATAAAAGGAGGAATGATATCAAGACACCATCTATAGAATAGTCAATGCTCCATAGTTTCTTCACTGTGGGCTGCTTAAGGATATGGTTTACAGATCTAGAATGGACACAGTGGAGTGAAATGTTATTTCATGCCCTAGCCTTCCTAGTTGTATGTGCAGGCCCCTTGTTCTTGGAGATGTCTAGTGCTAATGGCCAGGTATAGTTTTGTCTGCCAGTGGTAACCATGATTCTGGAGTAAATATATTATATTATATATATATATATATATGGTAAATGTCTAGACAAAAACAGTATACAGTAAGGTGCCAGTGCTCTTGCCATTCTTTAAGCAAAGAATCATTAAGTGCTTAAAATCCTAATAACCCGATAAGATTGTATTAGTTTTTAACCCCTTAGCGACCCATGACGTATCTGATACGTCATGGTGCTGCGGGGGGTGTTCAGAGTGGGGTCCCGCTCTGAACGGCGCTGATCCCGGCTGACATGTGCAGTGCTAATTAAGCCTCTAAGTGCAGCTGTCAAACCTGACGGCTGCACATCCCGGGTGTCTAGTGGGACGGATCTCTTCTCCCCCCATGTCATGGCGCAAAAAAATGACACCTCACACAGCCCCATAGACCAAAGGATAAAAGCGCTATAAGCCTGGGAATGGAGCGATTTTAAAGGAACGTATATTTGTTAACAATGGTTTGAATTTTTTACAGGCCATCAGATAATATAAAAAAGTTATACATGTTACATAAAGTTATACATGTTACATATTGTAGTAATCGTAACGCCTTAAGGAACATATATAACAAGTCAGTTTTACCATAGGGCGAACGGCGTAAATGCAAAACTCCCTGAAATAAAAAAAAAATTCTCAATTTGACAGCGCAAATGATTTTTTCCGGTTTCGCAGCATATGTTATGGAAAAATAATGCCAGTCATTGAAAAGTACAATTGGTTTTGCAAAAAAATAAGGGCTCATGTGGGTCTCTAGGTGAAAAAATGCAAGCGCTATGGACTTTTACACAAAGTGGAAAAAGCAAAAGTGCAAAAACGAAAATTGGCTTTGACCTTAAGGGGTTAAAGAGACTTGGATTAAAGGCAGCTATCTGAAGGTACAAGTGGTTTTGGGGGGGGATTGTGGGTACAGAGTCGCTTTAACCTTTACCAATACATGGAGGCAAAGCTGTAATCCACCATGAGGTGGCAGCATTTTTTTTTTACTACATGGTATTAATCTGCAAGAAGGGGGGGGGGGCACAGGTTAATAAAGGCGACATGGATACAGCCATAGGTTATCCATATTTTCCAGGACTCCCTATGGTGGCATCCAACTTCTGCAACCACCACTAGCTCCCTAGCGCTGCCTCCTTCTGCTCTGATCACAAGAGATAGGAGACTGTCCCCTAGGCTTACTATGGACGTCTGTTTCAGTCACATGCACAAAGCTGGGGGAGAGAATACACCTGGTAAAACAAACCAGGAGAATGTCCACTAATAGTGGGGGTCTAAAAACTTTTGCCCCCAAAGCAAACCGTTAAAAATGTCAAAAGTTGTTCTTTTGAGTAACCTTTGCCATTTAATACAAAATAATTCCACTGGAAACTTGAATATAAGATGTTTCTCTCTCTAGAGTGAAGTCATGTGATCATCCCAGCAATATATAAGTGAATGTTCTAGAAGGTCCAGCAGACTTCTGCACTGTAATTGCAAACCATAGGCAGAAAAAAAAGCATCTAATATAAAAAACAAACAAGTAAATGAAAATAAAGACAAGTTAGTTTTTATTTTCAGTTTAAATGGAATGATAGTAATTCATTACAGCACGCCACCGATAAAAGTTGTGACAGACGTTCATTTCCATTAGGTTTGCGTTCTCTTTTCTCTATATATATTACATAGGGGAAGGTCCTTTTTCCACCAACACGTGAGCAGAGTCGCTCTCATATCAGCAAACACTCAAACCCAGTCACTCCGCATGGACAAATATTAAAGGATGAGCAGTATCTGATTTATACAATATAAACTACATATACACAAGGGGAAGAATCCTTTCTGCCAGTAGGACACATAGCAAGTCTATATGTGCAAGGGACAGATCATCTATTAAAACATGACAAGCACATCCGTCCGCCTCTTACGGAGCGTATAATCCCAGATCTGCAGGCTGCTGATTGAGAGGAGCAGAACATGTGCATAGTGCTAGATAAACTCCAGAAAACCCACGTTCTCTCAAGTTTGGACTATTAATCCCCAACCAAAAAAAAAAACTGCAGAGTAAATTATAGTCATTAAAATGTACAACCTTAAAAAAGAAAAAAAGATAAAGCCACATTCATGCCAGCAGCCGAGGGCATAAAACTCAATAAAATGTGACTTGTGTTCACTGCCATCCATCTACTGAGTGCACCATAGCCATTCTATGAAGACCTCACACAGGACTCTGTACGGGAGAGGCCACTAACCTAGTGAGGACTGCGAGAGTCACCGATCAAATAAAAACTTCATAGAAAAATATGAGGACAATATTACATGTACAGGATAACAGCTGTCAGTGCACCATGTCCACAGCTGTAATGCACCAGTATAACATAGGATTCAAGCCTCCGGGTTCCATCTTGTAAGACTGCATTATTCATGTGACACATTCTCTCCCATTTCTAGTCTCTGAGCCAATTCCTTCATGAAACAAAACCAGCCTGGTACAGACCGACACCAACGCCCATGGTACCATCTCAGCCTTTGCTGAATATCAGCAAAACAAAAGGAGGATATAGCAGCAGCCGCATTGGTGGCGTTACTTCAGAGAATGCATAAAATTGTCAAGACTGAACTCTGTCTCGTACTGTTCCTGGTTCCACAGCTCTCCCAGGTTGTCTAGGATTGTCTTCATAGAACTCTTCCCGCCCATTTCTGATGTTTCCATCTTTTCGCTCTTTCCATCCTAAGAAACAAAGCCATATATAAACAGGAAGATCTTCAGGATTCAAATTGTGCTGCTACAAGATCTCTTAGGATTCAAAGACTATTTTATAGCCAAAAGTAAGACTACAAAAGGCTCATATATATCTCCAACCATCCTAGTCTCCTATTGCAGCTCGATCCAGTGCAGAGAACACTAGTGTGAGCTGCAACACATTATACAAGTTCTAACTGGAAAGGGGAACCAGCGGCCCTCCAGCTATTCCAAAACTACAATTCCCATCATGCCTGGATAGCCAAAGCCCTTGGTTGTTTAGGCATGACAGAAATTGTAGTTTTGCAATAGCTGGAGGGCTGCCGGCTGCCATCTCCATAATAATCGCGACATACACAAACACTAGCTGATCTGCAGCCTTCACCGTATCATACTGGCAAACAAGACTACAGTGATCAGAGCTCACCTTGTCCAGTGTAAACAGGTCCAGCAGCTGCTCAGTGCCCATACTCTGTAAGCTGGCATTTTCTTGACTAATAACAGTATTCGCAATACTCATCTTGAATTTCTGCAGACCCATAATCTTCTCCTCCAGAGTTCCTCTTGTAATAAGCCTGTACACATTTACCACGCGTTTCTGCAACAAAGTGGAAGGAGTGATTAAGGCACATGGATGCAAATGGAAACTACATACAAATTCTAACTTTCTTGTGCCTGTCATTGGGGGACACAGCACCAGTGGGTATAGGCTACTGCCACTAGGAGGCGACACTAGACAGAAGAAGAAGTGACTCCGCCTGGCAGCCTATACCCCTCCTACAGACACCAGGCTAACTCAGTTTTAGTCTAGTGTCCGTATGAGGTAGACACAGGTGCCACGCACCTCTTTATTATTTGCCCTTCTAAGGGTCCTGCACCCAAGTCTTCTTCCTGAGGGTCCTTCACCACTCGGGTCTCTCCCTCAAGTAGGGGGTCGTCTGCTCTCCTTCAAGGAGATTTGGCTCGCCCATGTGTCCGATGTGTGGGCTCGGGAGGTGGTGTCCTCAGGGTACAAAATCGAGTTTGTGTGCATTCCACCTCCTCGCTTTTTTCCATCAAATCTCCCACGCTCTTCGGCACGGCTTTCCGAGCTTTTTCGGGCGGTTCAGAATCTCCTAGCTCAAGGAGTTGTGGTCCCAGTTCCTCCCTCCGAGCACTTCCAGGGATTCTATTCCAATCTGTTCACAGTCCCCAAAAAGGACGGCTCGGTCCGTCCTATCCTGGATTTGAAACGGCTGAACAGGTTTGTTCGCCTTCGGCGGTTCCGCATGGAATCCTTGCGGTCGGTGGTCGCGTCTCTAGAGCAGGACGAATTTCTTGCTTCTATAGACATCCGCGACGCCTATCTGCATGTTCCCATCGCAGCCAGTCATCAACGTTTCCTACGTTTCGCCGTCGGTTCTGGACATTTCCAGTTCGTTGCCCTGCCCTTCGGGCTCGCCACGGCGCCTCGGGTCTTTACCAAGATCCTTGCACCTTTGATGGCTCTGCTTCGGTCAAAGGGGGTGGCTGTCCTGCCATACCTGGACGACCTTTTGGTAAAGGGCCGCTCCAAGCAGGACACTTTGTCCAGCCTCCAGATCACACTCGATCTCTTGACCAATTTCGGTTGGGTGATCAATTATCAAAAATCTTCCCTACTTCCCTCCCGCTCTATGGAGTTTCTCGGGATGCTATTCAACACCGAGATGGCCCGCGTCCTCCTTCCTCCAAACAAAGTTGCCTCCCTGCGCTCGGCAGTCTCTCTGCTCCGCTCGGGCGCCCCCTGTTCGATTCGCCTTTGCATGCGAGTCCTGGGCAAGATGGTCTCCTCTTTCGAGGCGATCCCCTTTGCTCAGTTTCATTCGCGCCCTCTGCAGCAAGCGATTCTGTCGCAGTGGGACAGGTCCCCTCTGTCTCTCCACAAGAAGATCCTCCTGTCCCCTGCTGTTCGCAGGGAGCTTCTTTGGTGGTTGACGTCTCCGGTGGTCCTCCTCGGCCGCTCGTTCCTCCCCCTCAATTGGCTGGTCGTCTCTACGGATGCCAGCCTGTCCGGGTGGGGGGCTGTCTTCGGGAGCCACACAGCTCAGGGCTCTTGGTCGCCGACAGAGGCTCGGCTTCACATCAATATCCTGGAGCTCCGGGCCATCTTTCTCGCCCTGTCTCAGTGGACCGATCGCCTGAGGGGTTATCCGGTCCGTGTTCAGACCGACAACGTCACCGCCGTTGCCTATCTGAACCGTCAAGGCGGCACCAGGAGCCGCTCTGTCATGACCGAGGCCGCTCGCATTCTCCGTTGGGCGGAGCGGGTTGTTCCAGCTCTCTCGGCAGTCCACATTCCCGGGGTGGACAATTGGGCGGCGGACTACCTCAGCCGCGAAAGACTGGATCAGGGCGAATGGGCTCTACATCCCGAGGTGTTTCTTCAAATCTGCCGGCGGTGGGGATCCCCAGATGTGGATCTCTTCGCCTCCAGGCTGAACCACAAACTCCCCATCTATGTGACTCGGGCCCGGGATCCTTGCGCGTTCGCGGTCGACGCCTTGGTGACCCCATGGGAGCAGTTCTCCCTGGTTTACGCCTTTCCTCCTCTGCCCATTCTCCCACGAGTCCTGAAGCGCATCAAGGCACTCGGCGTTCCCGCCATTCTTGTCGCTCCAGACTGGCCGCGCCGGTCCTGGTACGCCGACGTAGTGCACCTCCTGGCCGACGCCCCCTGGCGCCTTCCCCTGCGGGCCGACCTCCTTTCACAAGGGCCAATATTCCACCCCAATTTACCTCAGCTGAGTTTGACGGCGTGGCTGTTGAGGCCGCGGTGTTGAGGTTTCGTGGGTTCTCGGAACCAGTCATCCAAACCATGCTTAAGGCCCGTAAGCCTCAGTCAGCTCGGGTCTACCATCGCGTGTGGAAGGCCTTCTTTTCTTGGTGCGAACAGAATAATTTTCACCCCTTGGTGTGTTCCACGCCCAAGATTCTTTCCTTTTTACAGTCTGGGCTGGATAAAGGCCTCAGTCATTCCACTTTGCGTTCGCAGATTTCCGCCCTGTCTGTTCTTTTTCAGCGGGCTCTAGCTTTCCGCCCCCAGGTGAAGACCTTTCTTCAGGGGGTGGTCCATTTGGCCCCTCCTTTTCGTCAGCCTTTAGAGCCCTGGGACCTTAATTTAGTCCTCGAGGTTCTGCAAGGTCCTCCCTTTGAGCCTCTTCGGGAGGTGTCTCTTTGTTTCCTTTCTTGGAAAGTTGCCTTCCTGGTGGCGGTTACCTCCATCCGTAGGGTGTCTGAACTGGCAGCGCTCTCTTGTCGCTCCCCTTATCTGGTCCTTCACAAGGACAAGGTGGTGCTTCGTCCTCTTCCTTCCTTCCTGCCGAAGGTCGTGTCTGCATTCCACCTTAATGAGGACATCATTCTCCCCTCTTTTTGCCCTGCGCCCTCCCATCCTAGGGAACGGTCCCTGCATTGTTTGGACCTTGTCCGGGCCATACGGATCTACTTGTCAGTCACTGCTTCCTTCCGCCGCTCGGATTCCTTGTTCGTGGTCCCGTCGGGTCCGCGCAAGGGGCTGGCGGCTTCCAAGACCACCATTGGGCGTTGGATCAGGGCAGCCATCGCAGAGGCCTACCGCGTTCGTGGCAGGGCTCCTCCTTTTCGGGTCACCGCTCATTCTACTCGAGCTGTGGGGGCCTCTTGGGCGGTTCGCCATCAGGCCTCAGTGTCCCAGGTCTGCAAGGCCGCCACCTGGTCTTCAGTTCACACTTTTTCAAAGTTTTATCAGGTCCATATCCTGGCTTCCTCTGACGCCAGTCTGGGCCGCAAGGTTCTGCAGGCCGCCGTGCGTTAGGCAGGCCGCATGGGGATTGTAATCTTCTTTCCCCACCCTCTGGGACTGCTTTTGTACGTCCCACTGGTGCTGTGTCCCCCAATGACAGGCACAAGAAAAGAGGATTTTTTTGTACTCACCGTAAAATCCCTTTCTTGTGGCTTCATTGGGGGACACAGCTCCCACCCTGTTGGAGGTTGTGCTCCCGGGGCTTGTTCTGTTCTTGGGGTTTTTCGTTCCCGGGACCAGCCTGGTTTTTTTTGCCTGTTTTTGTTACTACTTTCTACTGCTTGTGACTAAACTGAGTTAGCCTGGTGTCTGTAGGAGGGGTATAGGCTGCCAGGCGGAGTCACTTCTTCTTCTGTCTAGTGTCGCCTCCTAGTGGCAGTAGTCTATACCCACTGGTGCTGTGTCCCCCAATGAAGCCACAAGAAAGGGATTTTACGGTGAGTACAAAAAAATCCTCTTTTCTTAAGGAGGAGAAGAGAAAATGTCAATACGTCCTCAAGCATTCCTGCCAGGGGAACCATGGGGCTGGCATCCACCATGGTGGTAAAAAATGGCAGGAAACACGAGGGGGCAAAAAAACCTGGATCATAAAAATCAACTATCACTATCTAAATTGTTCAGCATTATAAACCAAATATTTAGTAATAGAGTTCATCTGAGTGCAGAAAAAAAAAAAAAATCTATAGAACATAAAACTTAAAATCAACCTTATCCTAGACATAGCAATTTGGAGATTGTTTCCTTCCCTTGACTTTGTAACATCTGGAAAATTCCTAAGAGTGTTGTCCTAAATGACATTAAGGCATCCTACCTGGCCAATACGGTGCGCTCTGTCCATGGCCTGAAGATCCCTCATTGGATTCCAGTCATGTTCAACAAACACTACAGTGTCAGCACCAGTCAGGTTGAGACCCAGGCCGCCCACATGGGTGGTCAGCAGAAGGACGTCTATAGATGGGTCATTATTAAACCTGAGTGAGGAGGGAGGGAGGGAGGGAGGAAGTAAAACACCAACGTTAGCCTCTTATGTCAAATTAAAAATACAGTCTATAAACACACTCAGGAAACAAGCTTGACATTCATCAAGCTGACGGGTCCTGTCTGTTGTAGTCTATACCTATAAGGCTTGCTGTAAAGCATGTTACTAAATGCCGTTAAAACTGCTCAGACAAGATGGCAGCCCCAATGTACAAAAAATATATAAACAGATTAGAGAAAAAAGTTAAGTATCTGACTCTAGTCAATAAACGAAAATCAAGGCGATACATTCCTCTTTGTGGAAAGAAACTATATTCCTAAAGGGGTGAGATTTCTACATGGCGGCTGTAACTTACCGGGACACAATGGAATGTCTCTGGCCGGCAGGTATACTACCATCCAGCCGTAAGTATGTAACAGAGGGCAAGTGAGGCTTCAGGAGGTCATGTTCCACAATATCCAGCATGCTCTTCAGCTGACAGAAGATCAATACTCTGTGCTGGGCTACAACTGCTTCAGTGCCGCTCTCAGCAGTGCCGCCATTACCCAAACCACAATCCAACAGCAACTGTAAAGAAAAGAGGGTAATAAAATATTCACAATATTCCTTGCCTGGGGGGGGGGGGGGGGGGGGGGGGTTACTGCAGCTCAACTTATGTTCAGTTCATAAGGGGCTGAGCTGCAGTTATCTGCAACACTACACAGACAGCGCAGAGCTTACAGGACTATTGGGCTCCCCTGAACAGCTGATCAGTTGGGGGTGCTGGGTGTCATCAACCCCCCAGATAGTGAGTCTATCTAGTGTTCAGACCATCAATGTTATAAACCTAGGCGGAACACCTAAGTTTCTCATCTCTTTAGACACACATACTTGTTTCAATGCAGACAGCTTGGGAGCGTGCTGAATATCCCTCAGTGTTGAATTCTGAGTCGCTAGCTGATCTGTGACCTTCTTGTGTTCTGGATGCTGAGCAGTTAAAACTAATGCAGGATGGTTGCATAACTTCCGCAAATATTGCAGCGCCTAAAGAGACAAGGTTATATAATAAAGTTACTTCAGGACATGGAAAGACACAGCAGACAGCACTGTCCGCATCGCCTCTGTAAATCTACATTTTCTTAACACCATAGACGACATTACCTGAAAGACATGTCCTGTAGCTTTGAGCTTTGGCTTTTCACTGTCTTCGGTCATTGAGGACGCGGAGACTGTTTCATCTACGTCAGTCTTTGCACGGGACTTGGCAAAATCTTCATATAACTGAACCTGAGAATCGGTGGATAAAGATTCAACGGACAGTGGTGAGGTTTACAGGGGGATTTCAGCAAATAGAAGGTGGTTCTTTGCATTAATATTTTTTATTTCTCTAGCACCAACAGATTCCGCAGTACTTCACATAAAAGGTTAGTTTTCACACAGTACTTAAAAAACTTTTTTTTTTTTACCTGCAAAGGACTCAAAGAACAGTAATAATCTTGAATAATCTTAGGAGGAAGATCCTGCAACACGTCTTCTTTCATTCTGCGGAGTAAAAATGGCAGAACTTGCCGATGTAGTGCCTCCATTGCAAGAACACCTGTTAAATATATAGAGATTAGATAAATGGACAACATACAGCCATTTCTCTACAAAGCTAAGCGTGTGCACTCCTTACCAGCTTCCTGCTCACGAGAGGAGCTTCGAGCATCTCTACTGGCTAAAATAGGTTTTCCGTATCTAGCGGCAAACTGACGTTCTGTGCCTAAAAAGCCGGGCATGAGGAAGTCAAACAACGACCAGAGCTCCAAGACATTGTTCTAGTGGGGAAAAAATAAAAATTAGCAAAGAACAACCTGAACAGTTGAAAGTTTTAGGTCATGGCTGCTGAATAAATGCCCTACACGTACCTGGATGGGGGTACCAGACAGGATAATTCTATAATTTGCTGTTATCTGCTTCACAGCTTTTGATAACTTGGTCTTCCCGTTCTTGATGACATGACCCTCATCCAAAATACAGTAGTTAAACTTCATGTTTCTGAAAAAAGAAAAAATACAAGTATAACAGCGCTAAAGTGTATGGTCCTGTCACCAGAAATTAGAAACAGATCAGATTCATTAATTTAATTCCAACCAATTCCAAATGAACAAAATGCAAACCTATAACAGAAAAGGTGATAACAGAAAAGGCTGGACCAGACCAGGACAGAGGGTTATCAATTTGGAAAGCTTACCTGAAGAAGTCAATATCATTCCTGACAACATCATAAGAAGCTACCACAAGATTGTGTCTCTTCACTTGGTGTTGCAACCTACAAAAAGGGTGAAGCTATTACTATGATGACTGTCAAGGAGGACACAGCTAATACCACCACAACCCTTTCCCACAAATACCAACAAAGTGGGCATTTACCTTTATAAAACTAAAGCGTAACCATGTTTTACATAATATTATGGTATTTTAGGATATATGCTCAAAGTGAGCACAATAAATAAAATGGCGCCAATCTACTGCTAAATGAAAAACCTGCAGCTACCACTAGAGGGAGTTTATTGAATACAGAATCTGTTTATCCATCTTTAGGTCTATAAGCAATTTGTTTTTATGTACATGAGAATGAACACCATGAGGGGAATTTCTCAGAGTATGGCAGCTGCAGAAATCTACTCAGAGTAGCTTCACACGCACCGTATCACAACGGATTGGATGGTGTGGATCTGCAGCAGATCCAATCTAAATAACTGAACACAGCCATCAAATCTGCTGCGGATCCTGTACGTGTGAACGCACCCTGAGCTGGTGTAGATTTACACCTGCATGCGCAGAAGGAAGACATTGCCTCCCTGCCTTGCCATGCAAAACCCAGTTCGCACAGAAATCTGCATGTTTTTGTGGACTTCCAAAAGGGCACAGTCTTAAAGTGTGAACAGAGCCCAAATCAGTCTTCAATAAAGCTCTAGAAATCTGAAACTGCACCTTAAAATGCCAGGGCCAGAGGTAAAATTACATAAAAGGAACCGACCCAAATTGCATAAGGCACTGATCATTAAAAACCTGATTTAATAAGAGGTAAAATCCTGCTTCCTTGACGTAGTGGACAAAAACTTGCCTGGCTCGCTCTGTTGGTGGACCCGTGTAATGTAATGGGTTGAGGTATTCTTTAGAGCAGAACTTCCCAACTTCATCCACCCAGTGTCCAGTTAAGGTCGGAGGACATATGACGAGCGATGGGAGAGGCATGCTGTCTGCAGACTTACTTCGGCTATACTCCCGAGACCTGTAGTGTACAGAATGATAACTGAAATATTCATAGAGCATCAGGGAGTACAATACCAAGAAGATAGAAGCTTGTATTACCTAAGGCAATGGTCCCCTGCGAGAATACATATGGACTGCAGAGTCTTCCCCAGACCCATGTCATCACACAGGATTCCATGGAGTTTGTATTTATTCAGAAAGGCCAGCCAATTGACCCCATCCTTTAGGAGGCAAAGAAAAGCAGGAATTCAGCTAGGATACTACTATAAAAGCACCATGAAGACATAAAATTTAAGTTTGTCCAAGAAACATTTGGAATACCAAGATGCCGGGTATCATACTATATTGTAAAGCACTGCAGCCCTTCGGCAGAAGAAAATTGGCCTATTACCTGCTGATATTTTCTCAGCTCTGCTTTTATTGGAACGGGAATTGTATAATTTTCCAATTTCTTTCCGTCCAGCAGTTGTTCCAAGAAGTTTCGCTCTCTGGCTTTTAGTTTAATTAACTCCTCTGACATACTGGGAGGATCTGGGATTCCGGCCTAAAAATGAAACTCAAGGTGATCCAAAGAGTAATGCCACTTAAGAGAATTAGTGTGGGCTGAAGACACAGCACTTGGCTCTTCCCCCCTATAACATAGCATCATTTACGAAGAGAGCATGAAACAAAAGTGCTAACAGAAACAAATCCTGGCACATTACAACAGACCTGGCTTACAATAATATCCTCTGCCTATATTCCTTACTTCTGACAGCAGCTTTCAGCCTTATAACTAATAGTCAAGAGGAGCGGAGGCTGGAACCTGGCTTCAGGAGCGACTCACGTCCTGCCAAATACATTTTCCTTGCTCCATAAACCTGCAGTATATCTAGGTAGACTATAGCTTAAAATTTCATCTTTTCTCTCCCATCAATAATACTGCGACTGCTGATTTGTATCTACCCCACTTACTGACAATCAATAGCTGGTGGACGGCTGATTTACAGAATGATATCTGGCATCTCTAATATGGCCAGGTTTGCACTGCATTTGTGTTTAACTAAACTTTCCCAAAGGGTATAAAAAAAAAAAAAAAAAAAAAAAAAAATCAACCAGATGCTATACAGCAGAATCCATTTCTCTTCGATTTATAGTATAAGAAATACACTGCAGCATATGCTTCTTTTGCTGGACACAATAGCAAAAACCACTATGCAATTTTTATATAGCATTTAAAAAAAAAAAAAAAAAATTTAAACCCTGCCTTACTGGAGAGCAAAGATATCAAAAAGGCTATCCAGGATCAGAAAAAGCACAGCTACTTTTTTGCAAAAACAGCACCATCCCTGTCTTCAGGTTGTTACTGGTGTTACAATTCTTCTCCATTCGCTTTAAGGGTGCGTTCACACCTACAGGATCTGCAGCTGATTTTCTGCAGCAGATTTCAGTTAAATAACTGAACACAGCATCAAATCTGATGCTGTGTTCCGTTATTTAACTGAAATCTGCTGCAGAAAATCAGTTGCAGATCCTGTAGGTGTGAACGCACCATAAAGGAGAATTCCGGGTTCTGTTTAAAAATGCCAATGACCAAACAAAACAAGGGATCATGTACACCCACGTCTCCCCTCACTTCCTGTCTGAGCTCCCAGATCCTCTTCCCCTGTTGCTGTTCCTCTCACGCCTGTACACTCCCCTCTCCTTTGTCCCACCCACCTTTTGAATATTCATATTCCTCTTATTAGCCTAGCATCACTATTACGGTCTCTGCACAGCCTGCCAGGCTACCTGCCCCTGCACTCCTCCCCTTCCTCCTGTTATGATTAGTGAACAGACTGAGGCGTTTCAGTAACTTCATAGGCCTGTCATGTCTTTAGCCACCTCACCTCCTAGCCCTGTTCTGGTGCCTGCCTTACACCTCAATGAAAATCTCTGTTTCTGAATGTACTGAATATTGCCAAACACAAAGAGGATGAGACAGGGAAAGTCTGGTAAGGGCACATAATCAGTAATGAGTATATACTGAGAAGTTATATAACTGTATGCGTCGAGGGAAAAGGGAAAAAAAAAATTTCGCCTAACTTCTCCTTTAATTGAACTGAGCTGCAAAATCCAGAAGCAAACTGAGAACAGTACCCTACATAGCACCATTCATATGCTCACGGCTGCATCTGGTACAGCAGGTGAGAAGTATTTAAAGTGGTTGTCGTCGGGGAAGCAAAAGCCGGGTGACGCCTTCTGTTATCTGGCACTTGCATCGCATAAGCCTTCCAGGTTTATAACCAGATCACCGAGTGCAACCATGCCCACATGCAATATCCAATCGCTGCACCATGTTACCCCCCCATCATGCTCCCCAAAACCAAAGGCAGCATATATGGAGAGAAGGCATCTGGGACCACCCACCGTGGCGATTCTATTCCCAGCCACTTTTCAAACAGTGTCTGATTTTTTTTTCAAAATGATGAAACATTTCAGGCTATTGTAATAAGTGGGACTGTCCCCGTTTCATACAGTCTGTGTTACAGCTAACAAAAAGTGCCTAAAGTAAATTGGGCTGAGCACAGACATAACTTTGTCAAATATCATGCACATGTCTTATGCACAATAGTTTCTGGACATCAGACAGTTGCCCTGGGAATCCTTCTGTCCCCGCCAACTAGCAAGTCTGCCCAGAAAGAACAGTGGGGGCTGCAAAAGCCCTTGAAAACTGACGTAACCTTTAAAAGTGATTTAACATTGGTGTGCATAGCTGATCAGATACCAACCCAGATAACCGGAAGCTAGATATGTTGTGTAAAGCACTTTGACTTACCTCCAAAGGCATTAGCCTGATGAGTGTTGCAAAACACTGGGTTGCCATGAAGCGCACACTGTCCGTCTGGTCACTCATCCTTCCTAGGACTGGCACAACAAGGAGGACTATGTATGGAACAATGCCAACGTCAAGCTGCTCCATCACACCTTTTGTATATCGTTAAGGAGCAACCCATACATGAAAAAAAAAAAAAAAAAAAAAAAACACAAGACAAAACACACTGGATTAAAAGTATTTGGGATGAGCGCACCTTGAGCAGGCCATAGGCTGTATTCACGTTTCCACAGACTACCTAGGGCTGCAACCAGCTCCTTCAGCCACCGCTGATCAAATGCCGAACGGTCGGACCCAAGCATGCTCAAGATGCGGTTATCTCTACAGAAACAGCAAGTTACTATCCCTGTCGCAATAATTTCAATATTTTGGGAGGCATCATGGTCTACACAAAACTTCTCCTAATCCTAAAGAATGAGGATAGAACTAAATGACAGATTTTTTTCTCTTTCCTGCAAAACATAAATAGACCCCTGTAATCCAGTATACAGCATTTAGCCGTTCCACCAACATGAAAACATTCACATCCTGTGTGTATGTGTGTGTGTGTGTGTGTGTGTGTGTGTGTGTGTGTGTGTGTGTGTGTGTGTGTGTGTGTGTTTTTTAACTAATGTAATTTTCTCTACACACTGAGCTAGAAGAATGTTTAAAAGGCAGGATACAAGCTAGTGCTTCAATGGCTCCCTCCTGTTTCGTATTATCATCGATAGCGCCAAGCCACGGCAAAACTTTCTCCAAAAAGCCATTCATGGTTTCCATGGTAGCGATCCGGCTCATAACTCCTACACAACGAGAGGCCATATGCCTCACTGACGTGTAAGGATGCCGCAGACTCATGAATAGATGAGGAAGATGTTGAAGCAGCTGGAAACGGGAAAAAAAAAAAAAAAAAAAAAAAAGCTAGTTTAACAGATTCTAGTCCATATTATGACTGATATTACACTGGGTTTGACGGTTTACTATAGAGATGTGAAGGTCTGTATAAAGGGGGGGGGGTCATAGGCAGGAAGTCTTTACAAATAAAGGCTTTATTTCTTATTCCAGATTTTACGGAAACTTGTCATCTTTCTTGCTGCCTGAATCAGGAGTCACTGGGCAGGGTCTCGGGCAGCCTGTCCCTGCTCCGCAAGTCTTGGCTGATGTATCTCTCCCTATACTCAAACAAGACTGGTGGGGTGGGGAAATCGACAGATAGGAAGTTATATAGATTTGGAATTTATGGTCAAGTTTTCCCATACTTATTAGCTGTTGTATGTCATGCAGGAAATGTTTTATTTCCAGTCTGACAGCTCTGGCCAAAACAGGAACTGTCGAGAGCAGGAGAGGTTTTCTATAGGGATTCCTAGAAAATCGAGACGGAGTTCCTGTCACGGAGTCAGCAGAGAGCACTGTGTGAGACTGAAAATAAAAAGCATTTCCTGCAGGACATACAGCAGCTAAAAAGTATGGGTAAATTCCAAATCTATATAACTTTCTAATATCAATTAATTTTAAAAGTTATATAGATTTGGAATTTACGGTCAAGTTTTCCCATACTTATTAGCTGCTGTATATCCTGCAGGAAATGTTTTATTTTCAGTCTGACAGTGCTCTCTGCTGACATCTCTGGCCGAGACAGGAACTCTGTCTCGGTTTTCTAGGAATCCCTATAGAAAACCTTTCCTGCTCTGGACAGTTCCTGTCTCAGCCAGAGATGTCAGCAGAGAGCACTGTGTCAGACTGAAAATAAAACACTTCCTGCAGGACATACAGCAGCTAAGTAGTATGGGAAGACTTGACATTTTTTAACAGAAGTAAATTACAAATCTATATAACTTCCTGACACCAACTGATTTGAAAGAAAAAAAGATTTTTTGCTGGTTAACCCCTTTAACTACATTACTGGCACTGACAGACCCATCCTAACACACACTAAAGCAGTCAGAGTCATGCACATTAAACAAGGGAACCAAACCTTTGCCAAATGGCTAGGCCGAAGTCCCTGGCCCAAGTCTGGTACTGCAGCTCAACTCTATTCCCTGCAATGCAGGAACTAAACCAGCTGCAGTTCCTGAAAGACCAGGTAATATATTATAACTATTAACAACTCCTTTAAGAATATGTACTGACTAAAAGCGTTAGGCATTTTAATTGTAGCTGTGTAATGCCTTGTGTAAGCAGTGACCACAGCTGATGCAGTCCCATAAACAGCAGTCTGATACGGTTTTAAAGTTTGCCTGGCAACATTTCATGTAGTTGTGGTCATAATAAAACTTCCACTTTTAATACATTAAAATAACACTTGCTTAAGTATTTTATTAGACAAACCTCCACCGCTGACTTACCAGGGGGTGAAGACTGGGCTCCATAGCGGAGGCTGTGACCTCAAACACTTGCAGGCTGTGGACCAGTTCCTGGGCGTGCTCGTCTCCTTTCTCCAAGAGAAGCTTGCCATCTGCAACATCAACACATCTTGTTTTACCTTGGTGAGAAGCTTCGGGAATTGGCAGGAACATTGTTCAAAAACTACTGGCAGCAAGACAACGGTTATAAAACAAATAAAGCCACACTTTAGATGCTTCCTCTGGAGTTATAAGATTGTAGGAAAGCTGTATGCTGGACACATACCAAAATCATCAAGGTTAATGTTGTTTCTCAGTGGTCCAACCATTGCCTCCCATAGCTGTGGCAGGCCCGTGGCCAAATTAGAGGCAAAGTGTTTCGCGATAGTAGCAAGAGTATATTCAGCACCTCTTCTCTGGATTAAGTGCTGCTTATGAGTCTAGGTAAAGAAAGAGAAAGATGTATGAAAAGGAACTGTACTGAATGTGTTAATGGTGCTCCAGAATATCAGGTAGTCATAACCCTTGAAAGTTGGCAACAGGAATCCAGGGACTCAAAGTCCAACACAAGTAAAGAGGATGACGAGGAAATGACAGACTTCGGGATCCCGCCTATTTCTTTTCATTTTATAAGTAGAGATGAGCAAACGTCAAGCATGCTCGAGTCCATCCGAACCAGATCGTTTGGAATTTGATTAGCGGTGGCTGCTTTAGTTGGATAAAGCCCTAAGGCTATGTGGAAATCATGGATGTAGTCATTGGCTGTATCCATGTGTTCCAGACAACCTTAGAGATTTATCCAAGTTCTGCAGCCCCCGCTAATCAAGTGCCGAAAGTTCGGGTTCGGATAGACGCGAACCTGGTTCGCTCATCTCTACTCGAGTGTAAGCAGGTGGTCAAACTAGATGAAGCCATGGCTATTCACACATCTACCTTCCTTCAGACAAGTAGTGCAACGCTGAGAAAGCTATGGCCGCTTTCTTCCTAAAACAGCACTTGAGACACTTGTCTCCAGTTTGGGTGTGGGATTTTTGCAGCTCAGTGCCATTTAAGTAAATGGAGCTGAACTAATACTCCACACAACCTGGGGACAGGGGTGGTGATGTTCTTCCAAGAAACTAGCCATGCTTTTCTCTAAGGGCCCTATTCCACCGGACGATTATCGTTCAGATTATCGTTAAATCGTTCGAATCTAAACGATAATCGTTCAGTTGAAATGCAGTTAACGATTAACGACCGAACGAGAAATAGTTGATCGCTTTATAAGACCTGGACCTTTTTTTATCGTTGCTCGTCCGCATTGAATAAGACATCGTTCGGAATAGATACGAACGCAATAGCGAATAAATAGTGAAGAAAAAACGATCGCAAGTACGATCATAAGTAACGATTATCGTTCCATAGAAATGAGTGAAAGTTTTCAGGTCTTTTGCAATAGCGGCGTTTGAGATTGTTAATCGTTAACGATTATGCAAACGATAATAGTCCGGTGGAATAGGGCCCTAAGCCTTGATAACCCCCTTTAAACCCACATAAAAAAATGCTGTTTTCACCGATGCCTCTCTGAAGTCATAAGTGAAAAACATACAATTATCAGCTATAGCAACATGTCTAGAGATTTGAATGAATTAGGGGGATGAAGGCCTATGTATCATCTGATGCAACCCTTACATATATACTGCACACCCACTGGGAGGGGAGGCAATTACAAAGGACTGAAAAACAATTCCCTATTCCTTTCTAACCCCTAAAGGAGTTTTCTATTAGGACAAAATGTACGATTGCAGGGGCCTGAGTGCTGGTGCCCCCTGGAATCTTGAGAACGGTATAGTGAGTCTCCTCTCAGTATATGGACTGCCTCCGATTCTCACTCATGCCTGCATTTCTAATACATAACTTTAGCAACAGCATTAGAAAGGCTACATTGTGTGATTGCTAGCCAATAAAATGTTATGGCAACCCATTGGTTTACTGGTTATACATTATTGGTTATCGCTGCACAGCAGTCCGATTAAAAATCTTTTACTCATGACATTGGATTTCCACCAAACAGGATACTAACATTCCCAATATCAATTTGTGGACAGTGTTCATGGTTACATAAAATGGGCTTTAGGTCACAGAATTTGTAAGTGTAAGCAGTTATAGAGGTGACATTCTGAGTGGACTGTGGTGCACCCTTGAGGATGTGTGATGACTGGAGGGAGATGACAAGTGCGGGGACAACACATCAGTGAGAGTGGGGAGCAACACAGTCAGGATGGTTGCTGAATGGGACTGGGGAAGCGGAGTATGGTTTAACTATTTTTAAAGCATTCCAACATTAAAAAAAATAAATAAAGCCATCACCAGATTTGGCCTCTAAATGCAGGGAACGTTCCTACAAAACGTCTACAAGGTAGGTTAGAAATACCTCATCATTCTCTGCAGGTGTGTGGACTCCACTTCCTGTGGGCAAGTCTGCCACCTGGGACCTTGTAGCTTTAGGAGTAGGACCTCGCCTGCTAGTAAGTGCAAAAGCAGCTTGTTGGTGTCTGTAGAGGGTGATTATTCCTCGGTACTTCGTGACCGTGTGACATGTGCCATCCTTTTCTGAATTTGATCCTTTATTTAGAAATAAATGTTACAGCACAAAAAAACGAATTTGCAGAAACCCCTACCCACAGGTTTCTTTGAAGGGGTACCCTGGGTAGGGGCCTGTGTGATATTCTCAGGGATGGGTTGTTTAAAAAGAAAGGACGCTAAGCTCCCTGGCTCCTGTACTGCAGGCGGTACCTTACCAGCTGCAGCGGCATCCCGTCGCCAACTGGCTGGGTGGGTCTGCAACATCACATCAAGCCCTGGAAGCAGCTGCACAACAGGATGGATAGCAGTGCAGTAGCCAGGGAGGCAAGCGTCCATTAATATTTTCAAACAATCCCTGGGGATATTACAAAAAAAGCCCCTGCCCAAAGTACCCCTATATAGGGATTTTTAAGTATCTATTGCATCTATTTTAAACGTCAATTTCAATCTTCCACAAGTACCAAAATTTCAGTGGTGAACATCTAAATTATATCCAAATAGTTAAAAAAACTGATCTGGTCATGTCCAAGTAATCCATGTATCCAATCCATTAAATGGGATTTCCTGGAAACAGTCTATTCCCAGGGTAGCATAGAAGCTGTTTCTAAGCCATCACCCTCAGTCCCATAAGCATGAATAGAGTGGCAGTGCATAGGTCACTAAAGTGGACATGAAAACTCCTTCCTTGTGCTCAGTAAGGGTCCCCATCTGTGGGGCAGCCAGCGATCAGACATATCTTCTCTGTAACAGTCAGCGCATCTCAGGACCAGTGTTAAAGCGAATGTGCCATCAGTATTCGCTTTATGTATAGAAGTCGCCGGGGTCCTTTTTTTGAACCGCGGCCCGGTTCTCTTGTACGGCACCACTGTATTCACGGGTACCGGGTTGGGGTGAAGCACTGGAAGAGGGCTGGACCACCCCCAGTGGGAGGACACCCCCACCCCTCTATGACACAGCTCCATTGATTCAGAGGGGAGGGGGGTTTTCACCCACTGGGGGCAGGCCGGCCCATCTCCAGTTCTTCACCCCTGGCACCAGTGAATAGAGCGTTCAATACATGGGTAATACTTAAAAGGGAATGTACCTGATGGTACATTTGCTTTAAACCCATTTTGAGATGGAAGTGTACTGCATATATTGGGTAGGTTAACATGAGGCTTAGGAGCAGAGCACACAATGCTTGGCATGTGCTGGCTGCTATCTGCAGATGACAACCGCTGTCAATGACCAGCACTAGAAACCACAGAAAATAGATAGTTATCTAACAGGTGCTGGACCAGTCAGTCTGATCACTACGGCATGAAAGCAGCAGATCACTGCTATAATATAGTATTGCTGTGTAAGTGATCAAAGACCTCTTAGATCCCTAGGGGGTACTAAGAAAATGTTTTATTTATTTCCCATGTAAATTAGGCAGTTTGGTGCATGAGAGGCAGGACTACCGCCCTTAGTGCACCGATCTGGCCTACGCCTCTTCAAAAAGGATCTCAGAAATTTGTTGAATTGTAGATTAAAGGAACTCCCAGTTAAAACTAACTTTTTAATGCAGTGAACGTCATCCCCATAAACATAACGTACCTTTGGGATGATCTGTGTTGTTCAGTGCTGGGGCCGGGCAGCCTAAAGGGGTGATAATGGAATCCACACAAACTGAACTACAAAGATTTTTAACAATTTTAGGGTTCGGGCAAGGAGTCCTTGAGGTACATTGCTGAAGCAGTTTAGCGATACATGAAGCTGCATAGTTCTGCACCACCACATTCTCTTCTTTTTTCACGGCCTCCATTAACGGCTTGATTATTGGATTAAGTTTCTCTGGGAGCTGCATGATATTGACTATTGCACAGGCAGCGAAGGTGTGCACTCTCAGCTGAAGGACTTGCCATTCCTGATTGGTTTCCATTACCGTCATCTGTACTTGTTGTCTTTTCCCATCTAATTGCTGGTAAATTTTAGCATTGGCCCGCAGAGGTGCTGTTGCTTCATTAAACAATGTAGTTACCTAGGAACACAACGAATATATTGGTTTATTGGCTTGGCTGAGCAGAATTTCAATCTAACCACATTGATAAAGCGCAAGCTTTATGGGTAGCCGTCAGTATATTTATGCCGTCCTCAGTTTCCCATGACACTTTGCTCTACAGATTTATAACTGCAAGTTGTCCTATACTGCTCTATGTATCAATACAGACCACTGGACACAGCATGGATAGCATAACTAAACTGGTTCCTTTTAAGTGTAAATTCACACGGACAGATTTGCAGCGAAATCCACTGTGGATCCTATGCCGATTACTTTCAATGCAGCTAGATACTTGCAGCGGGATTTACATCCCGCTGGGAGTATGTATGTGACAGCGCCATTAACCCCCTGCCAGCCGCTCAGCCAAAATCAGTGTGCTGCCCCGCCGAAGACATCGGGTGCCGCCGAAGCAAGCCCGAGCGGGGAGGAGGTCAAGTATGCTCCGGCTGGGGAGGGTTTAATGGTGCTGTCACGTACATACACCCAGTGGGATGTTAATCCCGCTGCGAGTATGTATCCTCATTAAAGTAATCGGCATAGGATCCACATCGGATTTTGCTGCGTAAAATCCGCTGGGAATCAGCCAGTGTGAATTTACCCTAAGACAGTAATGCTCACTCAGGTTGGCTTGAGAAGTGGGAAGTAGGCATTTTTGCAAATAGCCACAATAACTAGAAGAGAATCTACCCAATTATTAGCAATGCCAACGCATACTCACCAATTCACTGGCTTGGTCTATTGTAAAAACGGTGCAGTTTACTTTACTCCGAATGTCTATGTTTGCATCGGCAAGGGTGGATATCAGCTGCTTGCACTCATTCTGCATCCGGGTGAATGGTATTGCAATTTCATCATAATACAAGTGTTCAGACAAAACTGCAAGTAGGCGCGGCTGGACGGCCAGGGCCACTGTTTTGCATTCCTAGATAAAAAGAAAAACCAGACACATTGAAGGAATTGTTAAACATTTCAAGGAGCTTTACCAAATAGTTTTATTTTACCCATCAACAGGATGCATGATAAATATACAATTGTAGAAGAGAGGGGTGGGGTGCCTGAGACCCCACAGCAATCACATGGACAGGAACAGCAATCACAGGGACAGGAACACAACCCACTGTCTGCATGGTGCTGCACAGATTCATGCTTTACTTACTAACCGTGGGACAGAGTCAGATAGCCGGAGTAAAACTGTTCTTCCAGCTGTCCCACAGACCGTGAACAGAACACATGGCCATTGCTCCATTTTGATGGGTACATAAGTGTCCCCAATTTTCATAATTAAGTGTGACAGTGTTTGAACCCTCAGCTGTCTTTGGTTTATAAAAAAAAAAAAAAAATGGCTTTAATAAAATTTCGATACCACCCTAATTTCAGGATCCACAATCCAGGTATTCAATGTTCCTGGGAATATGCTATTGACACCACAGTGGTAGTGTTTTTTTTGTTTTTTTTTTAAATAAAAAACCATCAGAAAACGCAGCTCTGCTGTGATAAATAGAAAACCTGGTTTAACCTAATGCAAGAACATGAAGGATTATGTGAAATTCAATAAAAACAGGCAATATGGATACAGTAGGTCAGCACTTATGGTTATCGTGTATGACTAAAACAGACTGTTCAAAAAAACCTGCAATTAGCTGGGAGAATTATGTACATGGTCTGATTTGCCATGTAAGCAACCATGGGAGTTCTATTTTTTTATAACAATAAGTTTAACAAAGCAACTTGTGTACCTTCTGCAATGCGGCCCACTCGCAGATAACTAGGGCCACACTGATCCTTTGTAATGCTGACTTGGAGTTCAGATGAAAGAGGAGCAACTGAGCTAATGATTCAGCCGGCTTTATTTCCTGAGTGGCGGTATTGACACAAGGATCACAAATACAGCAGCACAATGATCCCAGCAATCTGAAAATAGAGAGATTAAAAAAAGCAGCTTATTGATATGAACCACAGCTGAACAACCATATTCTAGCCGATAATTACTTTGTTACATTGGCTAACGACTTGAATATTGACAACTGATTCTACAGAGTAATAAACCGGAACATTCAGTGTCTTTCATAGGACTAAGGGAAGTAATTGGCTTTTAGCACAAACTGCTTAAGTGCACACAGCTCCTACTATAGGTGCAAGAAAAATAAATAAATAAAGTGCCCCTCTACTGAGAAGTCATGTTCGGACACCTAAGACTAGCAACCACCATAGCCAAACATGTAAACTCAGCACATCAAGATGACTAAAACAGTCTGTAGAAGGTATACTGACTTTGCTGCAGCCATACGAGCACGGGTCACCAAGTAATCCCTGGTAGCAGAGTCTTCAGTCACACTGTCTGAGCCACCAATATATTCCTGGGTAACTTCTTTTGTTAGGCTTTGGCCTTGACGAAGTTTTCCACCTGCCTTTTCCTACATTAAAGTAAAATTAAGTTAAGGCAACTATCCTGAAAACATATAAATCCTAAAACCCAACACGTATAAGTGTACAGATAGCCATCCTACCCGTGTTTTAAAGGTACCCCCATACACTTTAGTATAAAGTCAGCCTGACCCACCCACTGGCAACAGGTTTGGAGCACTTTAAGGTGTATCGGGCCTTCCGACAGGTTATGTTAGTGGAGGTTGGGGGGGGAGGGGGGGCACAGGCATCACTTTCCCCACATAGAGAATACATGAACATTCAGCCATGCCGCTCATTCATGTGTATTGGGAGGATGGGAAAGTGTCTATGGAACAATTGTTTGGCGGTCTGTTCTGGAATGCATATAGGAACTTAACCCCACCAGCTGGTAATCCTCTATTAGCTAGAGTGGGAAAAAGGATTCAAAAGAGCAGTTCAATTAATTACTATCAATGACTTTTATATGGGTGCTGTTTAATACACTGCACTCCTAAATATTACTTACAATCGATACTTAATATCTCACCTTTAATTTAGGCTTCACCTCTATCAGCATGTTTAGATCAATCGGCAGATGAGCAGGCTGCATCATTAAGCAGAGCCAGGCTCCCATCCAGGGACACGCAGCAGCCACAACATATTGCACTGAGGCTTTGTGTATTAGCTCCTGCCACACCTAGGGAACACAACAATGCAGAGCAAGCATGCTGAAAGAAAACCCGCAGAGGAATATATATCAAGCAGATCCTACCTTGTGAATAAGGTCAAGAATTTCCTGGTTACTTTCCAAAATACAGATCTGAAATATATGCCTCAGCATGTCCTGCAAGATAGGGGTCAGCCAACCTGAACAGTTCTGGAACACAAACATTTTTTTTAGCTTAGCAAGTCAAGTGAGCTTCTGACACAGCAGCAGCATTGCAGGCAATAAAATAAACAATGTTGCCCCTAATATTTAATAAAATAGACCCTACAAACCTGATCTTGTGTGGACAACAAGGTGCATAAAGTTTGCAGGGCTGCCTTTCGAACAGAGGATATGGTATGTCGCAGGAAAGGCCAAACCCGTGGGACCAATATAGTGAGTGATTGTTGGATACTGTGAAGATAGTGACAATGTTATAAGTCATGACTCTGAACCATATCTTGTGTAATGGACACCAGAAACTTGCTCTCACTTACTTGCACTGCTGAACCTGAGGATATGCTAAGAGAGAGGAAAGGAGGGTCATGATGCTATTGGTAGAAGCTGTTAAGTCATCTAACTCCAGAAGTGCATCCCATAAAGTGCTAAGTATAAAAGGAACCTGAAATATAAAAGTGATAATATAGTGAGATATATGTGCTTGTGTATACTGTAGGTTAGTTTCCCCGGGAAAACCAATAGTAAACTGTGCGTAGGCCATACTGTTAAGGTAAAAACGCCACTAACCGGCACTGTAATGAAGCTCTCACATCAGTCATCCCTGATCCTGTGCTGTTCTTCTTTCTTCCATAAACACCCCCATTCTGTTCAGTGATTTGGCTACGCAGGGAGTCATTGTAAGCAGTAAGAACAGCACAGGAGTGGTGGCCAAAAGATCTGAAAGCAGCACCGCAGCATTGGAGGAATAGAAGGCCGTGTTCTTTTGTTTTATAGCATAGTAAACCGTTAGAATATTACAGGAGTTCTCCAGGAAAACTAACACATGCCCTGAAATCAACTTTTTCTAATGCTGCAGGTAAAAAAAAATAAATAAAAAATAGCCTCAGTCTTGCGACTAAATTCAGTCAGTGGCCTAAACATACACTTTGTGCAATGTCCTGCTGTAAGACCACCATACCTTTGGCAGGATTTATACACTAGCTTATGATGTACTGATAAAATGAGAATTTAATGCAGCCGTAAGATATGGGGTATTTTTCCCTGTTTGGAGGTAGCCTCAGACTCAGACTACGTGAACCATATTTTCAACGTCAGTCAAAAGCTTGCTAGATCCATTTAAATTCGCTAATTCAGTGTCCTGCATATTTGATGTACTTTCCCAATGAATCTGCATGCAAATAATATTCCCCAACTTAATGTGAACTGCAGCATGTATTTCCATTAATTACAATGGGGTTTCATTACAATTTCGACATGCCAAAATCTATGTATGGAAAAAGCATGATTTTGACCTTACACAAAAGTGGCAGGGTATTTTCCTGTTACTACCGAAACCTGAACAAGGTAAACACAGGAAATATAGCCCCTTCCCCTCCAACTTGCAGGCTGCTCATTGGCCTATCAGGACCCTTAGGCACAGGTCTCAACCACAATCTCTAATGTGCAGCAAACTGCATTCTTTCTTGTGGAGAGAACAACTATTGAACACATTTACCCAAACAATTTTATTTAAGGTAACATACATTTTATAACTATAAAAGGTGGTAAAAAAAAAAAAAAAAAAAAAGTGTACCTGCTTGAACTGTAACTTGACTAGACTGTCCACAACAGGCACTAAAGATGCTGCAGCCACAGCTCGCACATCATCATCAAGGTCCTGAAGACCTTCTATTATTGCTGGTAGAGCTTTAGGTAATAAAGTCTTAATCAAATCCTGCAAAACAAACAGCTCATTCAGAAGTGACAAAATGAAAGGAGTATCACAAGAGTGCACAAAAGTAGGATCCCAATTTTAACAAGACAGATACAAAACAAGCATCACAGATAGGCTAAACATTGGTAATAAGGCTAAACATTGGTAATAGCTGTAGAAGGTAATTACCTGACGAATAGCTAGGACATACTTTATTCCCAAAAGTCCCCCGTGTCTAACTTCCCACTGTTCTTGGGTCAATAAGCGCAGCAGAATTTTCACTGTATTCTGAACTCCACTTTCATACATATACTTGAGGACTACACCCAGCGTCTGAGCACATGTTTCCCGTACTGGAGCAACCACCTAAAAAGGTTAGAAAAGAATGCTATTAAAAGGTTGAAAAGGGAAGTGATAACATAATATTCAATGTAAAAATAAAGCACAGTTAACTAATATATTTTTGTAAAAAAAAATATATATATCATGTACAGCCCACAGCTAAAAGTGTGAAGAACCAAGGTAAAATCTTTTGTGAAAAAGTCAATATCATAAGACTAAGATGTAAGGGTTGAGAGGAAAACTGATGGATTAAAAAAACAAAACCCATTGGGAGTTAAAAAATTCCCCATGTGGGGGGGGGGGGTGCCATTGTGGTAACATACACTTTCTGCATTGTGTATAGGGGGGAAAAAAAAAAAGCGTATACAACAGCTAGAGAAATTGATCATTAATGCAAGGGAAAGACCAAACATTACTGATTCTCTTGAGTGTAACGGAAGCTGCATACAGAGGCTTAAGGGGTATAGCATAGCCTAAGGGTATGTTTAAATGTCCAGTAATCCCTGTATTTCTAAGACCATAAGCCAAGGCTGACAAACTTTGATTGACAGTGGGGCTAATCTTCATGCAGAAATCAAAGTCTATACAAAGTATGACACAGATATCATACAATCTGTGCTCAATCCTGTGTCACATAGGGACCCATATAATCCTGTCAACTAACAGCTAGTAATTTTTAGGCCTAGTCTTTCCTTTATACATGTTTTTCATTTATGATAACTTGCTGGCTTTAGTTTAACCTGCATAAAAGTGAAAAAAATCTCACACACTAAGACTACTCAGATTCTCTCTGACCACAACTGAAAAGCAATCTCTACAAAATATAGAGAATGGCAGCCTATGAGAGTATAACACTACTGATACGTGGAGGTCCAACTGCTGGCACAACCAACAGCTAGTTAACCCATATTCTGTGTACACACAATAAACTAGGGCTGGCCGATGGCAAAAAAATAAAATCAAATTTTTTTTGGACAATTCTCAATTTAAATCTCGTTCTTTTTTATTTATTGCTAAATAAACTGAAAATTTCTCACAGAATCAGATACTATTTTAATGACATTTGCGACAACTGTATTGCTTCTCAGTTTAACAGTGTTCCCCTTGTGACTGAAGGGGACTGGGGCAAGAGAGCCTTCCTCCTCTCAACCCGACACAGGTTTCCCTCCGGGCCACACATTTACAATTTTCACCCATAAAAAAAAAAATCTGATTCTAAAATTCTGGTCGAATCCAATTAATCGCCCATCCCTACAATAACCTCTATCCATGGTGACATAAAATGAAGTATGAAATAAAGGGCACTCTGTTAAACTCTATATTCAACCTATAAGCAGCCATTCTTATTCTGAGACTTTTTTCATATGAAAACCACCACACCCGTGCCATCATTACAAAACACCTTTAAGAATTAGGTTGTTAGTGACCTATTTGTAAAAAAGCTTACTTCATCAGAAACAAAATCGCCAAATCTGTCTAAAGCAAAGACGCACAGAAGACGAATAGCCAGATCTTCAAGCCATTCTTGATGCTGCTGCTCCATCTAAAATTCATGACAAAAAAAAAAAAAAAATAATTAAAATAATGAGTTCAATACAGTAAGATTTTAGGCTAAGATTCATTATTACATATGCAGTTACAAGCACCCTGCCCATGCTCAGACTGACTGCAACAAAATTTGTGCTATTCCACCTGTATAATGGAGCCAGCCTTATAATGTTACCTCTTCAAATGTACTGTCTGCAATTTTGCCCCCACTTCTTCCCTGAGCTTTGAGTATTTCCCTGAGACCAATGCCTGCACCATGACGGACCTTAAGAGACAAGTAATACAAGTAGAATTAGTGTAGAATAAGAAATCCATTAAATAAAATTTAAAAAAAACATGACTGCAGAAAAATCAGACTGAAATAATTGTTTTCCAATATGTCCATATGAACTTGAACTCACCTCCCAAGATGGATTAAACAGTTCATTACAAAGCTCATCGCAGAAGCTCTCCAGGGGCCACTCATTGGTCTAAACATAGAGGAGAAGCAAGATCAGAACATACAAGTATAAGCTCTGACAATAACTGGAGAGTCAGATGGAGTTTCACTGTAAGGCTACGTTCACACAGAGCAAAAGAGGCGGATTACGCGAGGAAATATTTCCGCCTGAAATCAACTGACGCTGAATTCCGAGCAGAATGTAAGCAGAATCCCTGCGTATTCCGCTAGGAAAGTGTTCAGCTCGTAATCAGCTCTTGACAAATTCAGAGCGGAATACTCGAGGAATCCGCGCTGATTCCGCAAGCATTCAGCGAGTATTTGGCGAGTAAACTAGACTATACCAGAATACAGTGGTGCCTTGGATTACGAGCATAATTAGTTCCGGGACTGTGCTTGTAATCCAAAGCCACTCTTAAACCAAAGCAAAACTTCCCATAAGAAATCACTGAAATGCAGACAATTGGTTCCACACCCCAAAAATAATGATTTTTTTTTAATTCTGAACATGTAAAATTAATAAAACAAAGATTTAGAAATAGCTGAATGTCATATTTCTGTACATTATATTCCACATGCTGATTGCTTTACTGTACAGTAAGTGCATAAGCCTGATAACACAGCAGCAATTTGTAGATACAGGATTGAACTGCAGATCCTCATAATGGAGAGGATGGGAAACACAAGGGCTGACAGACTGTAGGGAATATGAAGGAATCAGCAGGGCATATGTGGGCACACATGCATCTCTCTCTGTCCGGGGGGAGAGGGGGCTGGGTTACAGCTATGAAGACATTACCTCCACAGTCCGGTCCCCTGATGTAAACCCCAGCCTGAAGTGGATCTGCTATGATTTGGAAGTTGAGAGACTTCCTGTGTCAGAGTACAGGGCTGTAGACCCCACTATGCAGACCATGCCCCTCCCCCGCTCCGCCTCCCACCGAGTACAGGGAGCTCTTAAACCAAAGCAATGCTCTTAAACAAAGTCATAATTTTGAAAAACTGTGAGCTCTTCTTGCAAAACGCTCTTAATCCAAGTTACTCTTAAACCAAGGTAACTGTATATACTAGAATCCCCCCCCCCTTTTCCCCATTTCCGCACTGATTCAGCGCATAATTTCCGCTTGTATTACGCGCTGAACAGAAAATCAGAGCCCCATTGGTTTGTATAGGCTCCCGCTAGCGGAAGAATGAACATGTTCATTCTTCTGGCGGACAGCAGATTAGCCGCGGAACGTTCAGTGCGGAAATTCCACTGTGTGAACTGCAGAGCAGAATATCCATTCAACACAATGGAAATGAGCTTTGCACCTATTTTAACGGCTGAAATTTTAGCGCAGAAATTCAGCTGCTTTTGCTCAGTGTGAACTAGCCCTAATGCATTCTATTGCAAGCTACAAGTAAAATAAGCTCTGTAAAGAAAAAAAATCTCTATATCACAGTCAGTTTTAGGCTACACTTGACAGAAAATTATTTGCATATTTGTCCATTTCTATACAGCTTCCTCTTCCGCGATCAAATACTAACATTTTTAGAGAACACAAAACTGCTTTTATTATCCTGTGCCAAGTATCAATTCTTTCAAGCTGTAACTCACTCTCCGTCCATCCCTATCTATGATGGATTGACAGTCAGCTGGAAGCTGCACCACAAGCAATGTCAGGGATGACAGTGGAGCAGGGAGGTATTACAGCTTGCCACAATTCAGGAGCTTATGAAAGCCACTTACTTTGCACAGGAGAATAAAAGCATATTTATATATTCTGGAACCACAGACTTATATATGAAAGGTAAAATGTGTCTCCTTGACCTAACAGCTATCTAACAGTGTCAGCAGTTCAGAAGTTCAAAATGTGAATTGCAGCTGGCAGATTACCTTAAAGTTTGTTGTTGGTTTTTTTTTTTTAATGACAAAAGAAAGTCCAAGTACCAGAAATCTTTTAGTAAGAAGACCGTAAACCTGGCCCATTTAGGCTACTACTTGAAGAGAACCAAATCACAACATTTTTATTACCATCCCGACTATAGGATCCACTCATATGTAAAAATATTTTCCTTCATGTTTTGTCCTCAAATGTTTTCTTCTGTCTTCCACTATTTTTGCAAGAGTTGGTGTAAAACAGTCATTTTACAGTATTCTTTGCGGTGGCTTCCATGAGCTTTTGCCCGTCATTCCGTCAATACTCAGTAATATTGCGCTATCCAGCACAAGATCGCTGTGTATCACTAAGTGTTTTATAAAAGTTGTATAAAAAAAACCTGATTAAAAATAAATTATCCCAGTGTCTTAAATGCAAAAGTGTGTGTGTTTAAAAAGATATAGGCTGCCTTTGCCCAGGGCTGTAACATTGCCTGACTTTACAGCAACGGGACAGAGTATTCGATACAAACCATACACTAAGGGAAACATACTTCTAAATTAAAGACACCTAAAATTAGGTGACTAGTTCTCTTTAAATGGCTATTTGAGTAGTCAGTAGGCAAGAATACATTTGTCCTGCGGCAGCCTCAGCATGCCCTTGTGATCTCTGCTGTTTGTCTGGATTTTCATGGACCAGACCTGTGGAGAACAGCTGGATAACCTAAGTTTATTGAGGCGGCAGAGAAACATGATGCCAGAAGAATAGACTGCATTTTCAGTGTGACTAGTTTACGTTTTTTGGGACCCCATCCTAGAATACAGATTCAGAAGATGACGGAACACATACCTCATCGAACAAAGAAGAGTTGTCGGGGACATTATCAATCAGCACCTTGGACTCTGTAGCTGGCTGAGGGATAACAACATTTGTCACTTTTCTTCTTTTTTCCTCTGGCTCCCCATCTGTACTATCACTGCTAAAAGTGAAAACGAGAGAGACAATTAAGAAGTGGTAGTCAGCAGGTTCATATCTAGCTAGGCTCCAACGGGTTGGTCAGATTAAAGGGGTACTCCTAACTCCCAATATTATCCCCTATCCACAACTAGAGAAAATGAATTAAGTACTGGCTGTGAATGTGTGCTGTGCTCTGATTACTTAAGGGTAAATTTTCCACCACACTTAGGATCTGTGAGCAATGGGGCACCTATCAGCTAGTTCCCCCCCCCCATTCTTTGGATATGGTATCACTTAAAAAGTTGATATAACACCTTTGAAATTAAAAGAAAAAAAAAAAAAATTATATGGAGTTAAGACTTCCCGTCACGTACCTCTTTTCATTGGTGTCCGCAACATCCCTGGATCTCTGCTTGGAAATCAGCTTTGCCATTCGTTTTGCTTTGTTCTTCTGCCTGTTACTCATTCCTGGGAGAAATTCTGTGTCTATAAACTCTGCTGCCTGAAGGGTCTGTATAAGAGAAAAATATATAACTATATTAAGTTACATGCGCATATACAGGAATATATTCTCAGGGTATGTTCACACTAAGACAGGCGGGATTCCGCCTGTTTTACTCAGTGTCCCATAGCCTATGGGAGAGCGCCAGCTCCTCCGCAGCCCCGCTCTCTGCTCAAAGAAGGGATGTGTCACTTTGAGCGGAGAGCGGCGGCTGCAGAGGAGCACGTGCTTTCCCATTGAGATGCTATGACACACTGAGGAAGACGTAATTACGCCTATTTTACTCAGAACATACCCTTAATGTCAAAAGCGACAAAAGGTTTACCCACAGGTTTAGTTACTAGCGTGTTAGCCGGCAAGTAGTCCAAATCTTCGTCATTAAATAGCTCTTCAGTATTCATGCCTATGGCAGCTCCCATGTCAAGGCCCAGTTTTCTCTGTAACAGTTTCCTTTGCCGAGCTATCCTTTCCTTAGGGTCCACATCACCTAGAAGATAAAAGGAAAGGGGTGCTAGTTTATATTTTGTGGCATAGTAATAAACTTGTACAGCAGCAAGGCTAGAGTTCACAGCAGTAAACGTTTAGGTGTATCCACTTCCTTGCTCTATGGCTTACCAGCCACCCATTAGAAAGAAATGTTCACTGAATAGAAGAGTAGTAAATAATTCCTTTATTATTCTGCGGTCTCAATATGCTGAAGGCTGCAGTCTCTGGGGGTGGCTGTACTCCCATTACGCAGTAGGGATAGTATCGTCATGCCATACATGCTAAAGGAGGGAACACCCTTTCCCCCCCCCCCCCCCCACTTGCCACTAAGGCATCACATTTCATTTTCTCAACTACAGACATGCAACAGCAAAATGTTATAGTAGAGAAGCTATCCAGAGTATGAACGCTACAGGAGAATATATAAAGTGCATGGCTTGTTCAGTGCTTTCTCAGCAGTCTTACGCAGTGAAGCCATGACACATCCGTCGCCTTACTGAAGAATGCAGAGGAGTAGCAGATGACATGCAAAGAGCAGTCACTGGAACCAATGTCAAAACATTAGCAGCTACTCCGAGCTGTCATGTGGAAAAGCTACAGCTACCACAGCAACATCAAGGACAAGACAGCTGCTTACAGCAACTCCCAAAAGGATTGGGATATTATATGTTTATGTCAATTTCATCATGTCAGACACCTCAGAAGACCATTTGTCCCCTTAGCGCATTAAAGTGTCTTGTCAGATCCTGCTGTAACATGGAAGTCTTAGGATTTATGTACCTTCTTACACATGCTGCAGTATGGATTTACCCTTCACACAATGGCCACTTCACATTAAATATTTGAGGGGTATGATTCTAGGTTAAATAAAGAAAATCGGCAACACGAAGACATACCCAGCTTGTCGTCTTGCACTTCAAACTCGACACCGGCGGAGCCCAGGAGTGAAGCGCCATGTTTTAATAACTTTGATATATCAAATCTTTCAAAGCTCAGCTTGTCTGGCGCAGAAGACTCATCATTGGAACACACTGACCCGGCTTCTAGAAATGGATTCATAAGAACACACTACCCATCAGCTTTTTTTTGTACATATAAGCGCATTTAGATTTACAGGAATGGGAGGAAATGTCTAAAAGATAGTGTGCTGTATCCTTTTATTCAGGCCTATATGCAATAGCTATAATGTCACATTCAATTTTCCTTAAAAATGGTTGTGTGAACAGCAGAGGACAGTGTCATGAATATCCCTTTCGGTATGGGAGGGGGCAGGTGTATGTACCGATGGAGGGGGATTAAACTACACCTGCATGCGATGCGGTGACATAATGCAGCTAAAGAACATGATGATCAGGACTTACATCTGCCCCCTTCTATCTTGCAAAGTATACTTCCAAGACACGGACAAGTAGTTAGCACCAGGGAGCAGAAGGCTTGAGCCGCCATCTTCTCTGCACAACCTCTTTGAATGGAATATGTTAATAACCCATACCTTTCTTTATTCTAGCTGTTGGGCTCCAGTCTGGTACATTTTTTACAATAGCTTCAACAGCTTGCCCAGCTGCTATACGGGTATCCCAGTTTGGACTCCTCAGGTATATCAAGACCTGAAATGGATCAACGTTGATATAAAAACCGGCACATGCATTAACAACCATTTTACTGCACAAGAAAATCTAAGGAAGGGTCTGACCTTATTTAACAGGTTGTTGAGCTCATGGGGATGCAGTTTGACGACTTCTCCGAGCTGCTGCGCTGCTGCTTTTCTTGTTACTGGGGTTGTTCCAGTGTCCAGTAATATAAAGAGCCGGTCTAACCTAAAAGGACAAAAGCAAAATTCATTAGTCATAGTGAGAAATAAAGGATGTGCTCCAGTCTCTCTGCAGTTGTCAGGGCATGCTGGGAGTTGTAGTTTTGCTGGAGAGTCACAGGATGTGGATCATTTGTTTTAAAGGGATAAGTTGGTGTTTTGGTTAATAAAAATACCATGAAAGTATATCATATCTTCAAAAATTAGCTCCCCGCCATGTCAGTCACTAAAGTATTACAGGACAGTCATTTTTCCCCCCTTTCTTGCATCTGTTCCTATTTTATGGCAAGAGATACGCACAAGTGCTCTCATAATAAAACTGTCAGGATCGGGATGATTTTTCCCTTTGCACGTACACTATGTTCTAAGAGAAAAAAACCTTTAAAAAGAAAAGCGGGGCGAAGCATAAATGGTGCAAATGTTTACTTTTCAGAAATGAACAAACAAAGGGCGGCCCGCTGCCAGGTATCCGGCTATGGGTGACGTAGGCGCTCGTATCCCGCGGAAAATTTACTTTCAGAAACACAAAAGGGAACTTACATAATAACTGCTTCAAGCTACACGGTAAACATTGGCACATTGAATATATGAAGTCATAAAACAGGACCTTCACGGAAACGCGTAGGCACAAAAAAAATAATGAAATAAAGTAACCAGTGCCAAGCATTCGTGAAGTGGGACGAAAGGGATTTTTATTTTTTTTCGAGGAAAGAGTCAAAGATGTACAAGCCATAAATTTTCCTACCAAGAATTATGGGAAGAAAAGATATGCAAAGTAGTCCCCTATCGCCTTGAAATAAGGAGTTAGAAAGCTACTTTGTATATGTTTTCTTCCAAGAACTCCCCGTGAAGCCCAAGTGGCCTACAGGTCTTCACTAGAAATTAGCACAACTTGAGCATGCTGGGGTCCGCCTATACCCAATCATTCGGCATTTATTACTGGTGACTGAAGTTGGATGCAGCCCTAGGGTGGCCTGGAAAACATTAATACAGCCTAAGGCTATGTTCACACTATGTAAAAGTATGGCAGTTGTTGCCATCAGCAACAACGGACGTACTTTGTGCGGAGGGGAACATAGCTTATTGTTATGCGATCCCGGCCGGAGTGTATACACATAGTATAGGCTGGGGCCGGGATACCGTGCGGCGCCGCAAAGAACTGACATGTCAGTTTTCTGCGGCCGTAGGAAACCCTGTCAGTTCACACAATGAAGCGAGCGGCTCCGGCCGCTTGCTTCCTTGTGTCCTATGGAGAGTTCTGATGCAGGCGCGTGCTGATGCGCCGGGGCATAAAGATCATCCGATCTGTGCAGACAGGCCGTTCCGTGACCCGGCCGGGGTCACGAAACGGCTGGTCGTTCATGTTGTGTGAACATAGCCTAAGGCTCCATCAGTGTTCTAGGCAGCCGTAACCCCCTATTAGACGGAGCGACAAAAGGGAGCAAGCGAGCGCCAACCTGTCAGGTCAGCGCTTGCTTACTCCTCATTCCCCGCTCGCTGCCAGCACTATTACGGTATGTTCACACTGAGCAATGATGGCGGGATCTCTCAGCTTCAGAATCCCGCCGTGCTCAGTGTCCCGCTGTGAGTGAATGAGAGGGTGCGCGCCGCTTTGCTGCCGCCACTCGGAGTGACATGGCTGCGGAGGAGCGCACGCTCTCCCATAGGTGGGCTACGGGAAACGGACAGGGGGAATTCCGCTTGTTTTACTCAGTGTAAACATACCCTTACATAGGTCGGCAGTAAGCGGGTGCAGGTGCAAGGGGCGGGGGGCAAGAAGCTGCCCCGGTGATTGCTACATTGTCCGGAGAGCCTATAGGAGATAGCAGCGGTCTGCTGCCGCCACTCCTATTACACAGAGCAACGGCAGAATATCGCTGCTATCCTCATCATGTAGGTTTCAACATGTTGAAAGGCAACAATCAGCCAACATTGTGCACGTCAGCTGAACGTTGTCTTCTACTATACAAGACGATTATTGGCCGTAACGGACGATATTGGGTGAATATGGCCGATTCGCTTTGTGTAATAAGGCCTTTAGGGCTGCATTCAACTTTTTCAGCCATCGGTGATAAAAGTTGAACAACCGGGTTTAGAAAGACCCCAGCATGCTCAGGTTGTGCTTATCTCTAGTCCTCAAATCTTTAGGACCCACTCCTAAAGGAGAATTGGTATTCCTTTAGTCCCAGCAGGACAATAGGCCTTCCATAAGCCAGCTAACACCCTGCTCTGTACTGACTAGATACAACAGCTGTCTGCAGATGGGTATTCTTGCCTTTTGGATAGATTTTTGCATATATCGACTTGAAGATTAAGCCACCTATTTAAGTGCCCACTGAGGTAAGATGAACAGTGCCAAGTGCTGAGCCCACAGACTGAAAGCATATGATTTAGGGTAAGTTCACATTAGGCATGGGCCACGTAGTCACTATATACATTAGCATATCTGCAGAGTATACGGCAACCTAACTAAGCCACGTGCACATATGTTGGCCCGCCATTCCACCTCTGAAGATACAGAAAAGGTAGAGCAACAATATACGCTAACACAATATTTCGTGTTAACTAACATTTATTCTACTTTGCTTTAAGTCTACTTTATTGAGGGAGCTCTATGCAGTTCCAGCAGATTCCTCCTATACCAGGTAGTGTCACCATCCAATGCATTAGATGCAAGTGCAGTGCACCCCAACTATAGACTCCAAGACATTCAGCCCTCTAACGCTACATAGCAATAAGGATCGGGTGTGCATTCATCTCCTGCAGGCACACTCACTCATAAAGCAGGGATTACATAAACTCACAAACCAAAAACTCAAATCACAGGCATTTCAATACAAAGTACATTTACTGGACCACTGGTTACATGCATTATCTATATTACACTGGTAAACAGCCACGTATGATTATTTGGGATCCATATACACCGTTCATGGGCTGCACATTTTTTTTTATTTAAAATCCATGAATTAGCTTACATCTATATATGCAGAACGCAATGTTAACGTATAGAGAAGTGCTCGGCCAGATGCACGATACATACGGTTACTAGTCACAGTGGTTCTTTAGCAGAATTGTCCAGCAATATGGAAAACACTGCTCTGATACACTACTACATAATACAATCAGAAGCCAGAGGTTTTTCCCAGTCCTGTATAGTCACACTAACAGCATTGTCAGCAGTTTCCATTCCATACGTCTGCATGAGGGTCAATAAAAATATTACGGTATGTGCTGCAGAGACAACGCATCCAGATGTATGGAATAGAGAGATTTTATTCAGAATACAGCTATATTAGGCCAGTGTAAACCCATCCCCGCAGTGCCATCCAGCAGCCATAATAATCATTTTTATTTATATCGCGCCAACAGATTCCGTAGCACTTTACAAAGAGACTAAAATAATATCCATTTAAAGGATAAGGCCATAAGGAGTCAATGCGGCATCTATTACCCACAGACTATTGTACGTATCAGGAGACTGATGGTTATGATTGGACAATCCTACTGGTGTGGAGAATACTGAAGGCAGGAGTACATCCACTACATGTAGGGGGCAAGCTCATTACAAACAGTAAATTAAACAGGGTTTTATTCTGAACACCAACTACACCGGTTCCACAACAGCTCAGCAGTACAGATCTGCCAAATGTGTACAACAAACCTTCAGCCAGACTATGAGATGCCACCAATGTTTACCTGGCAATAAAAGCTCTCAGAACATCCCTCCACCCTGCATTATGGCTTCCTCACTTTGTTCAATGCTAAATGTATAATCTACAGACAGCATCCTTACCAAACCACTTATAGACACTTAGAAGTCTTCTCTACAGCCTTAGTGTGTGAAGGGACCTAAGCTGCAGCTGGTGTACAAGGAGGGGGGGGGGGGGGGGGGGGGGATGAGAGAATTGATTACAAGTATGAACTTAGGTCTCCCCGTGCCTGTAGTGAGCAGCAGGGCTGGTCCAGGGATCCCCACCGGGCTGTGGGATCTCGAGCAGACACATAGCGACCTGGCTGATGGATTGGCAGCACAACTCTGGGGAAAATACCTTCTGGCGGGGGGGGGGGGTCCTGCCGCTCACTGCGAGCACGAGGAGAGGTAAGTACTTGAAATCAATTTCCCCCTTGCAAGAATTTAAAATCTGCTGGACATCCCCATTGATTCTCAAAAGTCCCATTAATAGGATAAAGTTGATTACTCAATTGCTAAAAGGTTTTTCTGAAGAAATGAACAGCATGGCCACGGACAGGATATACAGATATGTATCTTAACCTAAAGGGAATGTACCATCAGGCCCGGGCTGAAGTACTGGAGGCCGGCCGACCCACCCCCAGTACGAGGAAACCCCCGCCCCTCTATGATACGGCTCCATTGATTCTAATGGAGCTGTGTCAGAGGGGCGGGGGTTTCCTCCCACTGGGGGTGGGTCGGCCGGCCTCCAGTGCTTCAGCCGGGGCCTGATAGTACATTGCCTTTAAAGGGGTTATCCAGCGCTACAAAACATGGCCACTTTTCCCCCTCTCTTGTCTCCAGATTGGGTGGGGTTTGGAACTCAGTTCCATTGACGTAAATGGAGCTTAATTGCAAACCGCACCTGAACTGGAGACGAGAGGGGGGAAAGTGGACATGTTTTTGTAGCGCTGGATAACCCCTTTAAAAATTTACTAAGGAGAGGAGAACGTAAAGAAAAAAAAACCCTTATTGGTGTCACAAACTGTTCATGTCCAATAGAAGTCACATACAGGCTGAGCCAACACACATGTTTGCTGTACAAAGAGGTCACAGATATAGCTAACTTGCCCTCCAGCCCTGTGCCAGCCAGGAAATGGCCGATTCTCAGAACTCCTCCTGACGGCACAGATTACTCTTCCTTCTGAAAGTTGTTTTCATGTTCTTACTAGTGGGAGCTGCTCCGACTGCTGCAAAGAGTTATAAGGGCGAAGGACAAAAGAACTAGACCATTAGCTACAGACCATGCATTAGAGGTAGGTCCTCCAATCAAAATGCATATAATTCACCCAACTCTTTTATAATATATCATGTGTGTGTATATATATATATTACACATTGCAATGTGTCAACTGTTGTTGTGGTGGGAATCTACTCCTAACCTTGTTGTCAAGGATAGCCCACACAGACTAAGGGCCCTATTACACCAACAGATCTGACAGATTTTTTTTTTAGGCCAAAGCCCGGAATGGATTTGAAAAGGAGGCAGAATCTCAGTCTTTCCTTTATTACCTGTCCCCTGTTTATAGTCCATTCCTGGCTTTGGCTCAAAAAAAATCTGTCAGATAATTGTTGGTGTAATAGGGCCCTAAAGGATCTTATTACACCGAGTGATTTTTAATAATTTACGACTAACGATAAACGATCGCAAACGAGATTGTTTATCGTTAACCTGAAAATCGGTCACCATATTACATAGAATGATAATCGTTACTATGATAGTTTACTTCTGATCCCAGCAAAACAATGAACAATGTGCAATTACAATGAACGATTAGTGAAAAAAATGCTAAATCTGAGCGAACAAATGTGGAATTACAGCGAACGATCAACGACATGCAAACGATTTTTCGATCGTTGCCTGCAATTACACAGAACAATTAGTTTAAATTCAAACAATTTAACGATTTTTCGCACGATAATCAGCCCATGTAATAGGGCCCTAAGGGTGGTATTACATGGAACAATCGTTAGAAAAAGCGTTTAGATTTGAACAAAAATCGTTTAGTGTAATAGACAACGATTAAACGACCAACGAGAAATTGTTGGAAAGTAATTTTGACAGCTATAATAATTCACATCCCAAACTGCTGACACTGGTAAATAGATGTTGAGGCAAAAGACACGTGGGATTTTTCGTATACCTGTCAGCAAGCCGAAATCCTAGGTTGTGAAAGGCTGAGCTTCCAGCTGACTATAAGAGTGTACCCACCAAGTCAAATAACATGACAGGTCAGACATATCAAACGTTATCACAGCAAAGTCTAACTACTGAGACCCACTGGGATCAGGAGATACAGCCGTGGAGAGGATGCAGCACCTTCACCAGGCAGACCACTGCCTTTAGAGCAGAGTGGTGGCCGGTAACCTAGACGACTTGCAATCGGAGGGAAAAAGGAGCACATCAAGAGGAGGAGGAGGAGGAGGAGGAGGAGGAGGAGGAGGAGGAAAGTTTGCTAAATGAACATATAGCCAAGATCTAAAATTGCAGGTCAGGCGCATGTTGAAGCAAACCAATAGTTATTGTGAACCTAGACTAGACAGTCTTCAGATTCATTGATCAGCTGGACACACTGATAGAACAAGGGCATGCTTAGCAGCTCTGGGCCGGCCACGTCCGGCTGCTTTCCGATACTGATGCCGTTACACTTGCAGTTAATCGTGCATTATTATTTAAAGATCATGATTTTTTGGCTACAATTTGACAAAGTGATCTTCTGTCCTGTACATGAAGCTCTGACTTTTGCAGCTTCTTCTCAATATGCAGAGACTGGCAAAACACTGGCAGACAAATGAGACCAAGGAAACAGTAGACCAACATGCCCACCAACTCAGCACCTCTGGTCAGTCACCCCTACCGCCCCCACACCAGCAATCATTCCCCTCTGGAGTACTTAATTTGAAAGAAAGAAGAAAAAAAAAAAAAAAAAAGGTTGAATAATGCCCCCCAGATAGAAGAGTGCTGCAAAACACAGCATGCAGTTATGTCTCCAGCAGATATGTAATGAGTACAGAAGTAGTCTTAGTTACTGGGCCAGCAGAGAGCATAGAAGAGCCTCCCTATCTACCCCATAAAAGGCTCTCAGAGGATACTTTGGGGTAGTGTACGTTTTGAAGACTGAACCAAAGCCATTCTGCCCATCGGACAGCAAGTGCATGACTGGACTGAGAAGCTGGCCATTCTGACTAAGCTGTTAGGAGCAATGGTCACGTCAAACTGGACCTGCAGTGGTGTCATGAAGGAGAATCCTGGACTACTACAGACTGGAAGCATACTGTCTTCAGCAATGAATCTAGGTTCTGTATGGCATCCGATCAGCGTCTGGTTAGACTAGGGAGGCTTTGTGGTGATCGTTTTAGTCCTGCATCTGCTGAGAAGCACCACACTGCCTCAGCTGCTAGGAATCCATTGCAGTTTATGGGAGGCCAACCTACGTGTCTGCAGGATCTACAGGCCCAGCTGTAACATCTGCAGGCAAAATGTGCCATGCAGAATCCGTCTGAATGTCTTCATGCTCAACAGGTTACTGTAGCCTTTATAAGTCTCCTCTCATTCACATTGTGGTCACTTAAATTTTATCCACACCACACAATTTAAAACAGGTCTGTAGTAGAAGCTTCAGAAATGGATAAGAAACATTTCCCTGAAACTGTATGACATCTATAAGCAGGAACCTCATCACGTTGGCCTCAAAGTTGTCACAATCTGTAACTCAACACATCTGGCCAGTTTATAGAGTAATACTCAATGGCCCAGACGTTCACAGTCCACGAGCAAGGAGATTGTTCTCTTAGCCCACAGCAGCCAGTCTGCTTTCATTTCTCAGATTGCTCTGGTAAATAAACCGAAGCTTTTAGTGTTTTTTCTTATGTACACAGTTGTATTGTATAATTTCCTACAGCTCAGCATATACTATATGAAGCCATCTTGGTCTGCCAGACTGGTTGAGCGGACCGGACACGTCACATCCCAGGTCCCCATTCAGACCTAGAAATGGCCAGGGAACGGAGAACAGCGGACACCAGTGCTGGAGCAGTGGAGGGAAGCGCAGGGGTTTTTTTTTGTTATCACCCACCCCTCCCCAGCAGTTTTAAAAAAATATCCCTGCCCGGAATTCTCCTTTGATGCTCCTTTGGAGCGTCGGACTCACCATTCATTCTCTATGGGCACCGGACTCAGGAGCGCGCGCGCCAGGCCTCCAGCGGCGGGTCGGAAGCCTATCACCCCTGCACGGGGGGGGGGGGGGGGGGGGGGCCCTGACAGGTTCCCTTTAACAGTGGTAGACTAGCAAAGGATTATAGCCAGTGTGATCCCGGGGCTTTAACAAAAGCCATCATACTGTAATAGAAGTGCCCTGTATGGAGGTCCACAGACTACAGCAGAATGATGAGCCAAAGACGTCCCCACCCATGGATGTTAAGACACATGGCGTTACCTAAGTGACATCTCCGCAGTCAGTGATTGGTTTAGTAATGGTGCGTTTACACAGATTTGGCAGATTTTTGAAGCTAAAGCCAGCAATGGATTTGAAAAGAGGAGAAATCTCAGTCTTTCCTTAGGGCCCTATTCCACGGGCCAATCAATAATGTAAACGAGACTGGGACTATTGCACGGCCCGATGATTGTTTAGTGAGGGCTCCATGGAAATCGTTACCGATGTCCTTGCAGCATACATTACCTAGCAGGGCTTCTCCTCCGCTCAGTCTTCCCCCCGGTCCCGCTCGCAGCATCAACTCAGGAGCGGCCTGACTGAGCTGTCAGACTGCTCAGCCAATCACTGGCCGCGGCGGTACCGGCCTGTGATTGGCTGAGCGGTCTGACAGCTCAGTCAGGCCGCACCGAAGCTGCTGCTGCGCACGGGACCGGGGTGAAGACTTGAGCGGAGGAGAAGCCCTGCTAGGTAATGTATGCTGCTTGGATCGTCAGTCGCCCGCTGCGCATCGCTATTCTATGCAGCAATGCGCAGTGGGTGACTGTTTATTTAGGCCCAAACCTAAAATCATCGATCAGCTGATGACACGATCGGCTGATCGTTTTCTCTATTCCACCGAGCGATAATCAGCCGAATCGGGCCGATTCGGACGATTATCGCTCCGTGGAATAGGCCCCTTAATGACCCGTTCTCTGTTTATAGTCTGCTTCTGGCTTTGACTTCAAAAATCTCTCAGTGTAAACACCCCATAAGCAGGTCCCACTCAGGTAACTTGCCCCAGACGCAGGGAGACGAGCAGTGGGGGACTGGAGGGACACCAGACAGGACACTACTTCATGAAGAGCTGCCCACAGCAACACATCAGACCCTGGTTTTCTTCTATTCACTGCAGGTAAGATGATGAAGGAATTGGCCTGTCTGTCATTTCTCCATGATGATGTGTTGTCACCGCAGTGTCCTGCTCATGTGGACATCACTGTGGCCCCCAATAAGTGTCCTCTAGGTGATGTGACCCAGCACTGGGGTCAGCCATGATACCTGGGAACCCCATACTATATAGAGGTAAATTTTAAAGTGTTTATGAGAAACTCCCTTATATTCCAAAATGGACCCCTCCCCCAACCACAAAGAAAAAAAAAAAAAATATATATATATTTATATATATAAGATAGATTCTTCTCCTAGTACAAAGTTTCCAACTGCTGCAAAACTACAACTCCCATCATGCCCTGAAAAGCCTGATCCTTTTCCTCGGTGTGAACAAACCCTTACAGCCTAACGTTTCTGGACTACAGAGCCACTAGTGTGTACAGCCAGGTCCTTACATGTTCTGTCTCCACCACAGTCACAGATAAGACCCCCACTCACTGTAATATTCTGCCTGGTAAAATGCTGGAAACATGCCTTTAATGGGGTCAGTCAGGTGCTGCTGGTGTCTGGCACGGCCATTTTTACGATGGAGCAGATGTGAACCTCGCCTCCCTGAGGGAAATAAAACCTTTACATTGTGCATATAATAACTACATCAGCTCAACAGGGAGGATCCCAGCAAACAGCTCCTCCTCTGTCAGCCTCCTTGGGCCATCAGGATGATATGAGAGCAGTTTTGATGTGATCCACTACCTTGTGATGACCCCCCCCACCCATGCTTTGACTTTGGTTGGCTGTGTGACCCGACAATGGTGACCAACACTGCAACGTCCCATTCATTGTCAATGTGGTCACACTGACAGGTGACGCAAATCAACAGGACAGTCACCTAGATGTCTTGATGCAGGTCCTACTTGGCCAGAAATTATCTTAACCCCTTAGCAACCCATGACGTATCTGATACGTCATGGTGCCGTGGGGGGTGTTCAGAGCGGGGTCCCGCCGGGACCCCGCTCTGAACGGCGCTGATCCCGGCTAACATGTGCAGCCGGGCAGTGCCTCTGTTAGCCGGCGCGGGTCCCGTTGCCGCGCCGGCTAATTAAGCACTTCAATGCAGCTGTCAAACCTGACAGCTGCATTGAAGTGCTTTATGCACACTATCCCTGGTGTCTAGTGGGTCGGATCTCCCCCCCGCGATGCGATCGCGGGGGGGAGATCCGTTCTTCTGCCCGTGCCGGGCCTCAGCGTCGGAATGACGCTGATCCCGGCTCGGCAATAGATTGCTATGGCCTGCAGCAGGTTATATATCATAGTAATCGTAACGACTCTAGGTGAAAAAATGCAAGCGCTGTTGACTTTTAAACTTAAAATGGAATAAGCAAAAGCGCAAAAACGAAAATTGGCTTTGACCTTAAGGGGTTAAAGGGATATCCAGCAAAAATCTGCATGTTTGACAAGATGTAGGGTTATATAATCTGTGACAGATCTAACTTCCAGGTGTCTAGGAAAGCTTTGGCTGTCCAGGCATGATGGGAGTTGTAGTTTTGCAACAGCTGGAGCACTAATTTTGCCTAACCCTGCTTTAGGAAGCTATAATGGTCACTCAGCTTTCCCAGAAACCAGATCTGCCGCATTTAGATCAGCTACCACCACATCACAGTGTCTTGCCTATAAAGACTATAGGAAAGCTGGATCATGTCATAGTCACTCTACTCTCCTACACACCTGATGGGCAGATCTGTCAGGTCTATGGAGACTACAGTAAAGAAGAGAACGCTAATGATCACCCTGCTTTTACAGGCACCTGATCAGCCACATCTCCAGGCATGATGGGAGTTGTAGTTTTGCAACAGCTGGAGAACCAAGGTTCCCTATCCTGGTCTTATAGTATCAGGAGCATAGGAAAGCTGGGTGACACCCCACACACATATATAGATAGATAAATAGCCTCTAGTATTAAAGATTTTTCTGTTATTGTAAGGCTATGTACACATATGGTGGAAGTGCTGCGGTTTCTGACTTATTCAAAAAAAATCCGCACCATATCTGCATCAGAGGTCTGTGTGAACACACCCTGAGGGGGGCTGCGGCTTATAAGAGTCCGGTCCAGGGGCCCGGCATTGTGTGGAGCCCGGCGTGGCCTGTCCCCTCCCCGGCCGGGGGAATACGCACCTGGACACGGCCATGACGGCCCGGAGCGCCGCTCCCCGTACACACACTCAGGCTCCGCAGCGCTACCGGATGAGGGGGCCGTCCCGGGCAGGAGCGGAGGGCCGGGGATACAGCCGCGGCCTAGAGTCTCTCCTCAGCCTCGCCTCAGCCTCCGGGACGGCGGCTGCGTCTACTGCATGGCCGCCCACCTCCAGAGCCGCCACACCCAGTCGCCTCTAATACTCGTCACCCCGCTCACTAGGTCGCTGTTCACTCCTCAGGGCCACAGCGGAAGCGGCTTTGTCGGTTAAACCGAATTAAAGACGTTATTTTATCGTGGCAGCGGAGAAGCCAGATGCCTGGCTTTATATGAGGAGCCATCTTGTATTTATTCCTTCCACCATGGTAGCCGCGGTCTGATTGGTTACATGGCCAGCGAGCGACCAATCAGAGACGTCGTTACGGGGAGGTTTTCGCTGCGGATTGACAGGGATTCCACGATTAGGCTGGCGTCGCGAGGGGTGGGCGGGGCCTGGCGGGGGTGTGGCCACCAGGGGTGGGGGAGAGAGAGAGGAAGGAGAGGAGGATGAGGCAGCAGCAGCAGCAGGCTGAGGCGATGACATGCAGTGGAGGGCATGAGGGGAAATGACAAGATTAAAGGATGAAAAGAACACAGTGCACACAATCCCACGGGAAACAGGGCAATAAATTATTCATTATTAATCTGTGCCACGGTGCACTGCATTCAGCCACATCAGCTCATGCCCCTTTACCCTCTTGGACTACTATATAATACATTGGTGACTTCCATCTTGGAAGATTATTTTATGCATAAAAAAAAAGTTATCAATACTAGGCAATGACCTTTTGTTGCAAAACTACAACTCCCAGCATGCCCTGACAGCCGAAGGCTGTCAGGGCATGCTGGGAGTTGTAGTTTTGCAACAAGAAGAGAGCCACACTGCTTTATGGGGCGCAGAGGCGATCACTCTATGGGTTGCTAAGAGCAGTGGTGTTGCTAGGTATAGCGGTCGCTATGGTGGCAGAAAAATCCCCCCTGGTCCATCTAGTCTTCCCTTTAAGTATTTCCCTTCTTATTATCTTAGGATAGATATATGCTTATCCCAGGCAGGTTTACATTCACTGGAAGTTTGTTCCAAGTATCTACTACTCTTTCAGTAAAGTAATATTTTCTCACGTTGCTTCTGATCTTTCCCCCAGATAACCTCTCACTGTGTCTTCTTGTTCTTTGGTTCAGTTTTTTTTTTCTAAAAACACTTCCCTCCTGAACCTTATTTAGTCCTGTAACATACTTAAAGGATTCGATCGTGTTATATATACAGCCCAGCATACCATTATATATACAGCCCGGCATACCATTATATATACAGCCCAGCATACCATTATATATACAGCCCAGCATGCCATTATATATATACAGCCCGGCATACCATTATATATACAGACCAGCATACCATTATATATATACAGCCCAGCATACCATTACATATACAGCCCGGCATACCATTATATATACAGCCCAGCATACCATTATATATACAGACCAGCATACCATTATATATATACAGCCCAGCATACCATTATATATATACAGCCCAGCATACCATTATATATACAGCCCAACATACCATTATACATATACAGTCCAGCATATCATTATATATATACAGCCCAGTATACCATTATATATACAGCCCAGCATACCATTATATATACAGCCCAGCATGCCATTATATATATACAGCCCGGCATACCATTATATATACAGCCCAGCATACCATTATATATACAGCCCGGCATACCATTATATATATATACAGCCAAGCATACCATTATACATATACAGTCCAGCATATCATTATATATATACAGCCCAGTATACCATTATATATATACACAGCCCAGCATATCATATATATATACAGCCCAGCATACCATTATATATACAGCCCAGCATACCATTATATATACAGCCCAGCATACCATTATATATATACAGCCCGGCATACCATTATATATATACAGCCCAGCATACCATTACATATACAGCCCGGCATACCATTATATATACAGCCCAGCATACCATTATATATACAGCCCAGCATACCATTATATATACAGACCAGCATACCATTATATATATACAGCCCAGCATACCATTATATATATACAGCCCAGCATACCATTATATATACAGCCCAACATACCATTATATATATACAGCCCAGCATACCATTATATATATACAGCCCAGCATACCATTACATATACAGCCCGGCATACCATTATATATACAGCCCAGCATACCATTATATATACAGCCCAGCATACCATTATATATATACAGCCCGGCATACCATTATATATATACAGCCCAGCATACCATTATATATATACAGCCCAGCATTCCCTTATTTATATATAGCCCAGCATACCATTATATATACAGCCCAGCATACCATTATATATACAGCCCAGCATACCATCATACATACAGCCCAGCATACCATTATATATACTGCCCAGCATACCATCATACATACAGCCCAGCATACCATTATATATACTGCCCAGCATACCATTATATATACAGCCCAGCATACCATTATATATATACAGCCCGGCATACCATTATATATATACAGCCCAGCATACCATTATATATATACAGCCCAGCATACCATTATATATACAGCCCAGCATACCATTATATATACAGCCCAGCATACCATCATACATACAGCCCAGCATACCATTATATATACAGCCCAGCATACCATCATACATACAGCCCAGCATACCATTATATATACAGCCCAGCATACCATTATATATATACAGCCCAGCATACCATTATACATACAGCCCAGCATACCATTATATATACAGTATACAGCCCAGCATACCATTATATATATAGCCCAGCATACCATTATATATACAGCCCAGCATACCATTATATATACAGACCAGCATACCATTATATATATACAGCCCAGCATACCATTACATATACAGCCCGGCATACCATTATATATACAGCCCAGCATACCATTATATATACAGCCCAGCATACCATTATATATATATACAGCCCTGCATACCATTATATATATACAGCCCAGCATACCATTATATATATACAGCCCAGCATACCATTATATATATACAGCCCAGCATACCATTTTATATATACAGACCAGCATACCATTATATATACAGCCCAGCATACCATTATAAATACAGCCCAGCATACCATTATATATATATATATATACAGAACAGCATACCATTATATATATACAGCCCAGCATACCATTATATATACAACCCAGCATATCATTACATATATACAGCCCAGCATACCATTATATATATATACAGCCCAGCATACCATTATACATACAGCCCAGCATACCATTATATATACAGTATACAGCCCAGCATACCATTATATATACAGCCCAGCATACCATTATATATACAGCCCAGCATACCATTATACATACAGCCCAGCATACCATTATATATATACAGCCCAGCATGCCATTATATATATATATATACAGCCCGGCATACCATTATATATACAGCCCAGCATACCATTATATATACAGCCCAGCATACCATTATATATATATATATATACAGAACAGCATACCATTATATATATACAGCCCAGCATACCATTATATATACAACCCAGCATATCATTTCATATATACAGCCCAGCATACCATTACATATATACAGCCCAGCATACCATTATATATACAGCCCAGCATACCATTATATATATATACAGCCCAGCATACCATTATACATACAGCCCAGCATACCATTATATATACAGTATACAGCCCAGCATACCATTATATATACAGCCCAGCATACCATTATATATACAGCCCAGCATATCATTATATATATATACAGCCCAGCATACCATTATATATACAGCCCAGCATACCATTATATATATATATATATATATATATATATATACAGCCCAGCATGCCATTATATATATACAGCCCGGCATACCATTATATATACAGCCCAGCATACCATTATATATACAGCCCGGCATGCCATTATATATATACAGCCCGGCATACCATTCTATATATACACCCCCAGCATACCATTATATATACAGCCCAGTATACCATTATATATACAGCCCAGCATACCATTATATATACAGCCCAGCATACCATTATATATACAGCCCGGCATGCCATTATATATATACAGCCCGGCATGCCATTATATATATACAGCCCGGCATACCATTCTATATATACACCCCAGCATACCATTATATATACAGCCCGGTATACCATTATATATACAGCCCAGCATACCATTTGCTTTCCCCACCACCTGGTTGCACTGGTAACTCATTTTAAAGCTGTCAGAAATCACTCCCCCTAAATCCTTCTCTTCTGCAGTCTTTGCTAATACAGAACTGCCGATATTATTCCTCATGGATGTTATCGAATGAATCCTGCATCACTAAGGTTCTGCCATTGTGGGTGTATTAGGAGAAGACCCAGCGCCTTAGTCTAGGTCTAGAACAGGGATGGGGAACCTTCGGCCTCCAGCTGTTGCAAAACTACAATTCCCATCTTGCCTGTGCAGCCAAAGCTTTAGCTTTGATGCAGATTGCCCTGACCACGACTGGGGATTACCGTATTGTGTTCGCAACTTTCAGGTCACATCACAAATCTATTGAATACTATTAGCTGCATTGCAGAATCGGTCACACAAAGCAACACTAATGATCCTCGACTCTGTAGCCTGTGTCACAGCCAACGTGTAGCCCTAATTATAGTGGCAACCAATATGGCGACATTTCTTCCCCCTTTAAAAAAAAAAAATGTTCCCAAACTATTTTTATTAAAGTATTGTATTGCCCCCTAAAACTTATACAAATTACCAATATACACTTATTACGTGAAAGGCTTATAAAGTGCTTTTTTTCCCTGCACTTACTACTGCATCAAGGCTTCACTTCCTGGATGAAATGGTGATGTCACGACCCGACTCCCAGAGCTGTGCGGGCTGTGGCTGCTGGAGAGGATGATGGCAGAGGGATGCTCAGTGTCCCTCCAGTGCCCTGTGTCCCTCAGTGTCCCCCTGCCATCATCCTCTCCAGCAGCCACAGCATGCACAGCTCTGGGAGTCGGGTCGTGACATCACCATTTTATCTAGGAAGTGAAGCCTTGTGCAGTAGTAAGTGCAGGGAAAACAAGCACTTTATAAGCATTTCCCGTAATAAGTGTATATTGATGATTTGTATAACTTTTGGGGGGCAATACCATACTTTAATAAACATTTTTGCTGGACTTCTCCTTTAACTTCTGGTTTGCAAAGTTTACTGTACGAAACCTAGAAGATTGTCGGCAGCAAAATCCCCCCTGGTCCATCTAGTCTGCCCTTTTAGTATTTCCATTCTTATTATCTTAGCATAGACATATGTTTATCCCAGTCAGGTTTACATTCAGTTATTGTAGATTTACCAACCACATCTGCTGGAAGTTTGTTCCAAGCATCTACTACTCTTTCAGTAAAGTAACATTTTCTCACGTTGCTTTTGATCTTTCCCCAGATAACCTCTCACTGTGTCCTCTTGTTCTTGAGATCAGTTTTTATTAAAAACACCTCCCTCTTGTATGGTCGTCTTTATATAGAATCTGTCAGCTGTAAATGAGGCATAGAGCTGACGGCAGTGCCAGATAGTTATTAGGCTAATAGGATGACAGCACCTTTTTTTTTTAAGAATCCCAATTTTAAAGAATGGCCTCTTTCTGTGTTAATGTGTCAAGGAGGCGGTGCCAAGTGATGCATGTTGGCACACCTCCTACTCCTCCTCCCTGTCCCTTACAGCCTATCCCTGTCTGCACATGCACAGAGGATGACAAAAATGACAAATACTCAGTGACTAAAGCAAGTTCTTATAGTTGGAAAACTTATTATGCAGGATTTGCCAAATCATGGAGGAACAGGGAGGGGGAGTGAAGAGGCGGGCCAAGCTGGGGCACTTAAGCAACTTGGCACCGCCTCTTTGACATTTGATAATTTTGGTGGCGTTCTTGAGATGGGACTACAACAGCCCACTTGTAGCCAACATGGCGGATTCATAACCATCAGCTTCAGTGGGGTTTTTTGGAGTCCAGGTATATAGTAAAACAAAAGATATATATATATATATATATATATATATATACACTACCGTTCAAAAGTTTGGGGTCACATTGAAATGTCCTTATTTATGAAGGAAAAGCACTGTACTTTTCAATGTAGATAACTTTAAACTAGTCCTAACTTTAAACAAATACACTCAATACATTGCTAATGTGGTAAATGACTAATATAATGATAGGGATGAATGGTGTAATTGTGAGAATGACACCATGCTAATAGTCTCCGTGTGATGTCGGGGTCATGGTGACTGGTGTCTTCTCTGGTGTCTTCTTAATAAAATATAAATTCCCTTCATTCTCTTCATTCCCGTGTTCCACAACTCTTATCTTATTGGCAGCTTTTATGGATGGGTCATACACGCAGTGTACCATAGTGTTTGCCAGGGCAGTCATTATGGGTAAGATGTAAGAAGTGGATTGGAGCTGAGTTTCCCCTTAGATTTCTTCTTCTCATAGCGCCCGTGGCTAAATAAAGATCATAAGTTCCTGTATTTGTACATACTTCTGCAAATGATGTAGCGTGTATCCTTACTGTGTGCTCTCAGCTTGTCTAAGGTTGTATCTAGTCACTGAGTAACTAAGGCCCTGTGTCAGCAGAAGCCTGGCAGCTGCTAGAAGGTGGGCATCTGCAGGTAAATGGGCATCTGCAGGGAGGTGGGAATCTGCAGAAAGGTGGGCATCTGCAGGTAAATGGGCATCTGCAGGTAAATGGGCATCTGCAGGGAGGTGGGAATCTGCAGAGAGGTGGGCATCTGCAGGTAAATGGGCATCTGCAGGGAGGTGGGAATCTGCATAGGTGGGCATCTGAAGGTAAATGGGCATCTGCAGAGCAGTGGGCATCTGCAGAGCGGTTGGCATCTGTAGGTAAATGGGCATCTGCAGAGGGGTGGGCATCTACAGAGAGGTGGGCATCTGGGAGATAAGCAACTGCAGAGAGGTGGGCATCTGCAGGGAGGTGGGCATCTGGGTGATAAGCAACTGCAGACAGGTGGGCATCTGCAGGGAGGTGGGCATCCGCAATTAAATGGGCATCTACAGAAGGGTGGGCATCTGCAGGGAGGTGGGCATCTGCAGAAGGGTGGGAATCTGCAGGGAGGTGGGCATCTTCAGGGAGGTGGGTCTTCCCATCATAATAGGAGAGGACCGGGCATGAAACTAGCTGGGCACTGTATACCATATGTATTTGGCCGGTGGGGGAGGGATAATCTATGGCATTATGTGAGTAGATGTATATAGTAGGTAAACATATGCTTGTTGATATTTTTATTGGCGTTATTATACCATTATAAGGCACCATGTACCTGGATAGTGTGTAATATTATTTAGGCATTGTACGTGCTCACTGAGTGGTACAATCTGAGCATTGTATGAAAAGCACCTAATATACAGTCATGGCCAAAAGTTTTGAGAATGATACAAATGTTCATTTTTACAAAGTCTGCTGCTTCAGTTTTAAAAATGGCAATTTGCATATACTCCAGAATGCTATAAAGAGTGATCAGCTTAACAGCAATTACTTGCAAAGTCAATATTTGCCTAGAAAATGAACTTTATTCCCCGAAACACATTTCAACATCATTACAGCCCTGCCTTAAAAGGACCAGCTAACACTGTTTCAGTGATTGCTCCATTAACACAGGTGTGGGTGTTGATGAGGAGAGGGCTGGAGATCAATCTGTCATGATTAAGTAAGAATTACACCACTGGACACTTATAAATGAGGCTCGTGCTTGGCATCATTGTTTCTCTTCTGTTAACCATGGTTATCTCTAAAGAAACACATGCAGTCATCATTGCACTGCACAAAAATGGACTAACAGGGTAGAGTATCGCAGCTAGAAAGATTGCACCTCAGTCAACAATCTATCACATCATCAAGAACTTCAAGGAGAGAGGTTCCATTGTTGCCAAAAAGGCTCCAGGGCGCCCAAGAAAGACCAGCAAGTGCCAGGACCGTCTCTTAAAGGTGTTTCAGCTGCAGGATTTGGCTACCAGCAGTACAGAGCTTGCTCAGGAATGGCAGCAGGCAGGTGTGAGTGCATCTGCACGCACTGTAAGGCAGAGACTCTTGGAGCAAGGCCTGGTCTCAAGGAGGGCAGCAAAGAAGCTACTTCTCTCCAGAAAAAACATCAGGGACAGACTGATATTCTGCAAAAGGTACAGGGAGTGGACTGCTGAGGACTGGGGGAAAGTCGTTTTCTCTGATGAATCCCCTTTCCGATTGTTTGGGACATCTGGAAAACAGCTTATTCGGAGAAGACGAGGTGAGCGCTACCACCAGTCTTGTCTCATGCCAACTGTAAAGCATCCTGAAACCATTCATGTGTGGGGTTGCTTCTCAGCCGAGGGAATCGGCTCTCTCACAGTCTTTCCTAAAAACACAGCCATGAATAAAGACTGGTACCAGAATGTCCTCCAAGAGCAACTTCTCCCAACCGTCCAAGAGCAGTTTGGCGATCAACAATGCCTTTTCCAGCATGATGGAGCACCTTGCCATAAAGCAAAGGTGATAACTAAATGGCTCAGGGAACAAAACATAGAGATTTTGGGTCCATGGCCTGGAAACTCCCCAGATCTTAATCCCATTGAGAACTTGTGGTCAATCATCAAGAGACAGGTGGACAAACAAAAACCAACAAATTCTGACAACATGCAAGCATTGATTGTGCAAGAATGGACTGCTATCAGTCAGGATTTGGTCCAGAAGTTGATTGAGAGCAGCCAGGGAGAATTGCAGAGGTCCTGAAGAAGAAGGGTCAACACTGCAAATATTGACTTGCTGCATTAACTCATACTAACTCTCAATATAAGCTTTTGTTACTCATAATATGATTGCAATTATATTTCTGTATGTGATAAAAACATCTGACAAACACACATAAAAACCAGAGGGCAGCAGATCATGTGAAAATATAATATTTGTGTCATTCTCAAAACTTTTGGCCATGACTGTAAATCCAGACACTATATGAGTATGAGTACACAGAGGCTGGTAAATGTCCAGGGGGTGCCGGTCAGGGGGCTGGTGCTGCTGGTGAATGTCCAGGGGTTGCCGGTCAGGGGGCTGGTGTGGCTGGTGAATGTCCAGGGGGTGTGGGGTGGTGCTGGTGCGAGCAGTAATATGGAGGCAAATCACCCTTCGCTGAGGTGAGCCCCGAGCCCCCCTACCATAGAGGCCCTATAGCAGCTGCATGCTCTGCCTCCATGGTACCTACGCCAGTGCATGGTACCACATGTTTTGTGTTCCACTATTTATCTGGGCACTGCAGGGTAATATGTGTGGACCCTATGGCATAATGTATAATGCAATGTCTTTGAAAGGTATCTAAAATATATCTGGATTTTGTATGGTATTCATGTTTGCTCTGAGACCACCGGTATTTTATGGGCGATACTTTTGTGGGCACTGTATGGCGCTATGTTACTGGACATTGTGTCACATTATTTGGACACTGGTAGTACCTGAATATTTTCCCACAGCATGTATTCAAGACACTGTACGTGCACTAAGGACACTGTAATACCTGATATGCCCTGTAGCGGTGCTGTCACAAGTACAGAGAGCACCTGCTGCAGACTGTACTCATGCATTACAAAACCTTTCTTTAATAAAAATATGTTTGCAAAAAAAAAAAAAAAGTCTTAGTAGCAATTGACAATACAAAAGTTTTTTTTTTTTTTTAAATGGCGCATAGAACCCTTCCAACAGTTGCTGGCCCTATTGCCAATCTACTTGCCAGTGGGAAAGCAGGAATTTCAAGATTTATTTTCTTTACTTCGAAAGTCACATAAAAAGTAAACAAAAATCGCAAACATTTTTACTTTTTTTTTTAAATCAGTTTTAAATAACATGTTGTTTTCTTATTATATATTATAAAAACATGGCTGCTTCCTACAGAAACAGCGCCACATCTGTCCCCAGGTTGAGTCAGGTATTGCAGCTTAGCACCCTTAGTGACATAAAAGGTTGATCTATTTTCCATTGTACAACACCCAGTTACTAGGATTGAGGAACTGACCAGTGCCAGTTAATATAGACTTTTTCATGCTGACAGGTTGATGTTACAGAACAATCACTTCTTTCATGGTGATGGAGGAAGTATGGCAAACACTTTTTGTTTGATGAATACTAGGTCTCACTTTCATTTCCCAATTTTTTTTTTTAATCATATCCTTCCCACTGTTAATAATTTTTAAAACGTAATAATAAATGTGATGGTTACAACTGTATGAAACATTGCTGTAGATTGTCAATATGTAACCATAGCATAATCACATTAATATTGTAGTATTATCCTACCCTAAAACTAATACATGGGAAAATCACTATACAGCCCTTCTGTGGTTGCAAACCTACATGCCACAATGCCTGGACATTATTTGCTCATCTAAGGCTGGGTTCACACTACGTTTTTGCAATCCGTTTTTTGCAAAAAACGGATGAAAAATGGATGCAATTGTATGTATCCGTTTTAATCGGGGGGTTTTTGCCATTGACTTCCATTTAAAAAAAAAGCGGATCCATTTTTTTTAACGAACTCTCGTTTTTGTGTACGTTAAAAAAAACGGATCCGTTTTGATCCGTTTTTGTTTTTATATATATATATATATATATATATATATATATATATATATATAATGGAAGTTAATGGAAAAACGGATCAAAACGAATGTACACAATTGCAAAAAATTGAAAAAAACGGATTGCAAAAATGTAGTGTGAACCCAGCCTCAAGGCCTTATTACACAGGACAATCATGCAGAAATTCGTTCTAATTTAAACCATAATCGTTCTGTGTAATTGCAGGCAACGATCAAAAAATCGTTCGTGTGTCGATCGTTGAGTTAGATCCGACCCTAAAATCATTGTTTATCGTTCGCTAATCGCTCACAATCGTAACTAACGACCATTGTTCTGTGTAATATGGTGAGCGATTTCAGGTTGACATTAAACTATCTCATTTGCGTTCGTTTATCGTCAAAAATCTCTTTGTCTAATAGGACCCCAACAGCGCTAGCAGTTTGGAACAGGAATTACAGCTGGCAGATTCCCTTCTAAGTGTAAACCCAATCTTGGTCTCCTGCTTCTGCAGAGATCGGTGGGGGAAGATGCAGCTGACCTGGGTGGAAGAGTTGCAGAGGCGGCCATCGGACAAGGTCCATCCACAAGTCCTGTTCTTTGCAGAATGGGTGGGAACATACATGCAGTCTCTGAGCCACAATTATCAGGGTATTCAAAAAGATGGGAAATAGTGGTACCTCGGTTCTTGAACTTAATTGGTTCCGGAAGGCAGTTTGAGAACCAAGCAGTTTGAAAACCGAGCAGTGTCTTCCCATAGGAAATAATGTAAATGTGATTAATTGGTTCCAGCAGCCGCCAATAATTACCTACAATCCTCATTTATTACACTGATAAGTGCTCAGTATAATCACTACAGTACAGTACAGAACAGCACTATACTGTACAGGACATTAAACCAGCAATTATAGTACAGTAGTCACCAACTCCTCACCCATCCTTTACTGTATAGCGTCACCCCCATCCAAGCACTGTAATGTATGGGAGATGGTGGTGCACTGCCTGCACTACTACTGTACTGTATATGCACTCCAGCAGTCTTATACAGCACTGTACTGTATGTGAAGCGTCACCACTGCTTAACTCGCCAGGTACAACCCACCATCCACGCTCGCAAAAACATTCGAAAAAAGTTCGAAAACCGAGCAAAGTTCGAATTCAAAACACTACTTCTGGGTAAATTTTCGTTCGAATACCAAGCAGTTCGAGTTCCAAAGCGTTCGAAAACCGAGGTGTTACTGTATACACCAAGGGGGAGATTTATCAAACATGGTGTAAAGTGAAACTGGCTCAGTTGCCCCTAGCAACCAATCAGATTCCACATTTCATTCCTCACAAACTTTTTGGAAAATGAAAGGTGGAATCTGATTGGTTGCTAGGGGCAACTGAGCCAGTTTCACTTTACACCATGTTTGATAAATCTCCCCCTTGGTGTATACAGTAACAAGCAGCAATAAGCCGCTGTTAGAGCAGTCTGACTGCAACCTACCCCTCCGCATAGAAAGAACATGGACATTTGGCCATGCTGCACAATCATATGTATGGGGTGTTGTTAAGATAAAAAGGCAGTATACAGTTAAAGGAGTATTCCAAGAAAAAATAACTTGTCCCCTATCCACATGATAGGGGACAAGTAAGAGATTACAGGGGGTCCGATCTACGAACCCCTCGGCGATCTCCATATCGGGCCCCTGGCTTTTGTGTTATGCATAGAGCAGGTGCAGCACACGACCCTCGGGTCTATTCATTCCTATGGATGTGTCTAATAGAGTCGAGCTCTCTCCGGCTCCTCCATAAGAATAAATACAGCTGCTGGTCTAGTGCCTGCTGTATTTCTATAGAGCAGTGTTGTCAAACCTGTTGCTCCAAACATCCAGCTGTTGCAAAACTACAATTCCTATCATGCCTGGACAGCCATGTAATCTATGGCACAATATATTGCTGAGGTTGTGAAGAAATGAAGTCCAACATTCTACAAGATGGTGCGGGTATGTGGCTGGTAGAGTGCTACAGGTGGTGTACATCTCAGGAAGGCTGCTAGACTAGATGAGGTGTTAAAGGGGTTATCCAGCGCTAAAAAAACATGGCCACTTTTCCCCCTACTGTTGTCTCCAGTTCAGGTGCGGTTTGCAATTAAGCTCCATTTACTTCAATGGAACTGAGTTTCAAAACCCCACCCAAACTGGAGACAACAGTAAGGGGAAAGTGGCCATGTTTTTGTAGCGCTGGATAACCCCTTTAAAAGTCCAGGAAAGGTGGGTTGTTCAGGAGAGCTCTTCCAGTGCACCTTTGGCCTGGATATTGTTATTTCCTCCCTCATTTCCCTTTAAGTCCTTGACTTAAAGGCAATGTGTCATTAGAGAATGACCTATTGTTAAAATAATGTTTTTATGCTAAACATATTTTTAAAGAATTTTTGGTGGCATTTTTCTTTATAATTTTTCTATCTATATTATAAAAAAAATCCTGCTATCTTGTAGTTTTCCTTCTCACCACTGCGACTAAAACTAAAGTCCCTATTATATAGGGTGATGAGAGGAAGCAAGTGAGCGCTGACTTGTCAGCTTAGCGCTTGCTTGCTCCTTGTTTCCTGCTTGCTGCCGGCGCTATTACCCTTGTTGATAGATAGCGGCAGTCTGCTGCCGCCGCTCCTGTTGCACAGCGGGACTGCAGCATATCGCTGCTATCGTGATCGTTTATTTTTCAATATGTTGAAAAACAAAGATCAGCCGACATTGTGCATGTGCGTTGTCTTCTATTACACGAGACTGTTATACACTATTATATACTATTATGTAACGGACGATATCGGCTGATAATCACTTTGTGTAATAGGTCCTTAAACTGAAACTTCCTATTGTCATCTATGTCCATGAGTTTTGCTGTAAAGCATGTTACGAAATGCTGTTGAGAACAGCCCAGGCAATATGGCAGCCTAAAAAAAAATAAACGTCAGAAAATAGAAACATTAAAATAAAAGAAAAAGTTTTAGTATCTGACGCTAATCAGTAAAAGAAAACGTAGGTGACACATAAATACTGGTCTGTGTAAAGTCTACAGGCCTGTACAATGGATATTATAAGAAAGCAGCTATTCAGTGTAAAGGAAAAAAAAAAAAAGACTGACACATTCCCTTCCTGCTAGATCCACGTTGTCTCTATCTGTATCAAAAATTGCATGTGTGTTTCCGGCCTTACAACTATCCATGGTCATGCTGCAGGCACTTGTAACACATCTTTTTGAAGTTCTGATAAACTCTTGAACTCTTACAACACACTCAAGGAATGTAAGCCAGTGCTCCTCATTAGACGTCTTCACTTCTTTAAAGCTGAAAGCCTTTCCTTAGGGACCATTTACACAGAAAGATTATCTGACAAAGATTTGAAGCCAAAGCCAGAATGGATTTGAAAAGAGGAGAAATCTCAGGCTTTCCTTTATGACCTGATCTCTGTTAATAGTCTGTTTCTGGCTTTGGCTTCAAATCTTTGGCAGATTATGTCAGATATTCTTTCTGTGTAAATGGATTCTTAGTGTTCTATATAGGTCCAGTCTGAGCATGTCACTGGAGGTGAGGTTGACAGTAGATCTCCTGGTGGTTGGAGTTACTGTTGTGGTGCTTAAAGGGGTTATCCAGCGCTACAAAATCATAGACACTTTTGCCCCGCTCTTGTCTCCAGTTCAGGTGTGTGTGATTTTGGTCAAAGCTAATGTTCTAAGCAAAAAAAAAAAACATCTAACATGTTTCAGCAATCAGCGGTCGCCCTCATCAGAGATTATTTTGGCCTTGATGCAGCTGCATCACTGCAGCTGCATTTACTGCAGTCTTCAGTCCTCAGGATGTGCTGGGATTTGAAGTACAAATGAGCAGACAACTCAAGTGGTTGTCCTCTCCGAAACTACAACTCCCAGCATTCTCCAAGAGCTTCATAAGTGTAAGGCATTCTGAGAGTTGTAGTTATTGTTATTCAGGCAGTTGTGGTCACAGATACATCAGTCCAAGATGGGACCAGGTCAGCATGTCGCTTCTGACGGGTTCTTTATTTGGGTGCCCCCCATGATCAGTTCTATTGGTTGGCCACAGGTACCCCAGTCCCACACTAAGGCCTGCATAGACTGTAGTACAGTCTTTAGTGGGTCCTGGCATCTGTGCTGTAGGGCCCTCCCGAGACACCAGGACACATGGACCAGATACCCAGGCGTATATATGTGTGTGCCTTCAAGGCAGAAAGGTGGAAAAACAAATGGGTTATAGGGGTCCAAACACCTTTTTTTGCACAGAGGCCCTCTGCAGTCTGGATCTGCCCCTGGTTCTGTGGTCTGTTATGATCGCTATTTATCATTATTTTGCAATGTAGTTTTTATCCGCACTGCTTGTTTAGCTCTCCAGACTGGAAACAATACCCCACTTCCTGCAGGACATCCAACAGCTGATAAGTACTGGAAGACTTGAGATTTTTTTTTTTTTTCTGAATTACCACTTAAAGTGTTGCAGTACTTTGCATACGTCTTTCCAGAAAGTCAAAGGAAAGCAATTTGTCCATCTTAAAGAAGTCCAGTGAATTTTTTTATCACAGTATTGTATTGATCCCCTGAAAGTTAGACAAATCACCAATATATACTTATTATGGAAAATGCTTATAAAGTGCTTGTTTCCCTGCACTTACTACTGCATCAAGGCTTCACTTCCTGGATAACATGGTGATGTCACTTCCTGGATAACATGGTGATGTCACTTCCTGGATAACATGGTGATGTCACTTCCTGGATAACATGGGGATGTCACTTCCTGGATAACATGGTGATGTCACTTCCTGGATAACATGGGGATGTCACTTCCTGGATAACATGGGGATGTCACTTCCTGGATAACATGGGGATGTCACTTCCTGGATAACATAGTGATATCACTTCCTGGATTACATGGTGATGTCACTTCCTGGATAAAATGGTGATGTCACGCCCCGACTCCCAGAGCTGTGCGGGCTGTGGCTGCTGGAGAGGATGATGGCAGGGGGACACTGAGGGACACAGGGCACTGGAGAGACACTGAGCATCCCTCTGCCATTATCCTCTCCAGCAGCCACAGCCGCACAGCTCTGGGAGTCGGGTCGTGACATCACCATGTTATTCAGGAAGTAAAGCCTTGATGCAGTAGAAAGTGCAGGGAAAAAAGTACTATATAAGCATTGCCAATAATAAGTGTATATTGGTGATTAGTGTAACTTGGGCGGAAATACAATAGTTTAATAAAACTTTTCGCCGGACTTCTCCTTTAAGATGTGTACGACATGTGACTTACCTATAGAATAAAGAAATGTGGATGTGCCATAATCCTACATGTGCATTATGGCATTAATTACCAATCAAACTGAAGTAGATAATATACCAGAGAATATTTATTGAAAATGGTTTCCAGAACGACCGGAGTAGTTGTCCACAGAGACCAATAAGTTTTAATTTTCCAAAAGGTTTTATTTAAAAAAAAACAAACAAGGTAGAATGTGATGGGTAACTCTGGACTATAAGAGACTGAAGGTAAGAAAATGTTTGTGGAAGCAACGCAAACACAATGTAATGGAAACAGCAGTCAGATGGATTATGCATCACGCTGAGAATCATTAGGCAAATGAGGCTGGAGGTGACCGGAGCGCGGCACAAGAAACGTGACTAGCTGTGCGGAATAAATCACTGTGTACTGCTGCAGCTGATTATAGTATCTGACCTCCAGTATTCTGCCCATTTTCTATTCTTATCACCCACACTCTCCAGAATGGTAAACATGAAGGGAATACATATGTCATTAATTACACTGACTGCCTACTGGATTAACAGATATTCTGGATTAATGAAAAATGTTAGATATGAAGAAACATAGAAGATCAACTGACCCAGCTAGTCTGCCCCTATTCATTTATATAATAGGATTTATAAAAAGGTTCTTGTTAGTCTGCGTTCACATGTAGTAGATTCTTTTTAAATTGAAAGTTGTGCCCAGTGGTTGGGCCCAGGGCCGTATTTGCCACTAGGCACCCCTGGTCCGGTGCCTAGGGCAGCGCCCTAGGCACAGGCTCACAGGTGCCTAGTCCACGCCGGGGGGTGTGGGGTGTGTCTTTGATTGCCGCGGTCCTTGATTGCCGGGGCCAGGTTGAGCTTCCGTCAGACGCAGCCAGACAGAGGCCGGAAGCTCACAGCCGCAGCCCCGCGATGCCCGATCTTCTCTCCTGCTCGGCGATGACGTCACATCATGTGAGCGCCGCCGAGCAGTAAAGAAGTCGGGGTCCGCGGGGCTGCAGCTGTGAGCTTCCGGCCTCTGTCTGGCTGTGTCTGCCGGAAGCTCACCCCAGCCCCAGACCCTGGCGCTGCATGGGGGGGACCAACCTGCCCATCCTGCATCTTCCCCCCCCAGCCTCTCCCCCCTGCATCCTCAGCTGCTCTCCTGCCCCCCCATTGCTCCCCCTGACCCCCAGCCTCTCCCCCTGACCTTCAGCGTCTCCCCTGCCCCCCTGACACCAGTCTCTCCCCCTGCCCCCAGCGTCTCCCCTGACCCCCAGCCTCTCCCCCTGACCCCAAGCCTCTCCCCCTGACACCAGTCTCTCCCCCTGCCCCCAGCGTCTCCCCTGCCCTCCAGCCTCTCCCCCTGCCCCCCCAGTCTCTGGGTATATACCCAGTGCCAGGGTATAGACCATGAATATAACCTGCCAGTGCCCGGGGGGGGCGCCTCAGCATCCAAAGTGCCTAGGGCAGCATGAACTCTACATACAGGCCTAGTTGGGCCGTGTGTTCTCCATAGTCCATCAGGAAGAAATGCAGCTCATACCAGGTGGTCAGATTGCTCCGACAACTGTGTGACGCCTGGCAAGCTTCATGCACAAACCCTATTCATAGAATTTAAAGTGTCTCTGTCTTTTTTTTTGCAGAACTCAATAGTACAGGTGATTTTAGGAAACTTTGTAATTGGGTTTATTAGACAAATACGCCATTATCTGCATTCAAAAAGACTACCCCCCCCTCCTCTCTCTCTCATTCACTGCTCATTATCAGGAAATCTCGACTCATTTACATCAGTTAAGCCCTGTCTAATCTATGGAGAGGGGAGTTGGGAAGAGGGAGATTAGTTGCCAGCAGAGAGCGGAGAACAAAGGATTACACAGTGGGAGCTGTGTGAAAGCCGGGATTCAAAGGCCAGAGCTGACTTCAGAGGCGATAGCCCAGTGATGTAAATGTAAACTAACTCTTTGTTGTCCTGTTTTGGTGCCTTATCTCCCTCCACCCCTCTCCTCTCCATAAGAGAACCATGAAGCCAGGGGGCAGAGCTTTAAAGAGGATGTACCATCAGGTACATCCTCTTTAATCTGACCCACGGATCGAACAGCGCTGCCAAGGGGAAGCAGGTGCCGCAGTCCGTTATTGGAACCGCAGCCCGGATCTCATGTATGGCGCCGTTCTATCTACGGGTCCCGGGCTGGTGCTGAAGCACAGGACAGGGAATTCCCTCCCCGCTATGACGCAGCTCCTTTAGAGCTGCATTATAGAGGGGAGGGAAGTTTCTTAAAATCGCTTGTACTAACGATTTCTGGAAAAAAAATTAAACCACAGTGACACTTTAAAGGATTCCACATTATTTTTTTTATTTGTCCCCTGGCCGCAGGCTGGTGCATATATTTACCAGTGATGATGGGTGTCCCACAGCGAGGCTCCAGTCCAGTCCTACAGCGCCGGTCAAATCCCAAGCGCACTGACGTCAAAGCTCTTCTGACCCTTTTCTTTCTCCAAGGCTATTGAAGGCTCCAAGTCAGGGTCTCCAATGCACTTTCATAGAAATGGAGACCCTGACCTCTGGTCTCCTTAGCTGCAGACCAGTTGGTGGAGAGGTTACGATGGCACCCGCAGGATTTGAAAGGCGAGTCGTTAGTTATGATCATCACTATGATCGTTTACTCCTTCTGATCCCAGCAAAACAATTAACAATGTGCAATTACACTGAACGATTAGTGAACAAATGCGGAACTTGAGTGAACAATTAACGATGATTTTAGGTTCAGATCTAAATCAGCTATCAACGACATACGAACAATTTTTTAATCGTCGCCTGCAATTCCACAGAACGATTATCGTTTAAATTCGAACGATATAACGATTTTTCGCACGATAATCATCCTGTGTAATAGGGCTCTAAATCTCCTCTCCTATATCAAGTCAGTGTTTGGTTTTCCTGGTTCAGTCTGGGTTCTGCTCTTGTTCCCAGCCCAGTAATGCCTGAACATTTCACAATTAGCGAATGATTAAGAGTTAAAAATGATCATACAGCGGATTAGAGGAATTTTAAGGATATTTAATTGATAATGCAGAATAAACACAATGAGAGCAAGGATCATTTATAGAATAGATTGTAAATCAGTAAAGTGTAAGTAATCAATACAGCAAACACCAACATCAAAATGTGTCTGTTGACTGATAATATTTTTAGTGTATTCGGCTGCATTTACATCCGTGTCACAGATTACAGCTAAATAGTGCTGCATGCGCTGCTCTTTTGGTTGGTAAATTGAAGGACTCTATCAATGCAGACTATTGGGCAATGTCAGTGCCCAGCAGATTCAGCACTGGCGTCACTGCTATCGTTTTACTGTTATACCAGAATAAGGGAAATACATTATGTAAATGTCAGTGAGGCCTAAGTGGTATGAAGGCTGATGGCCACCTTATAAATTCATAATCAAGAATGGGTGGGGGGTTTGTACAATATACTTTGATCACAGTATAAGGCAATGTTCACTTGGCGTAAGACACCAGAACTGACAGGTTCGCTGCTGCTGCTATTCAATGTCAGTTTTTTGCTGCGCCGCTAGCGATTCCATAGAGAGCAGCACAATGTAGGTTCAGTAGTAATCACAGCCGTTGTTGAAAATCGGCCACTATGGCCGTGATTGCTACTGAACTTACATTGTGTGAACATAGCCTGATTTAGCAAGCTCATTTGAGTGGCCACATGGGTCCATCCCTCAGCAGACTCTATTGGAATAATCAGTTCTCAGACATTTGAAGGAATGTCTCAAGCATGCTAGGTTATGTTCCCTTTTGGCCAAGATGACAAACACTTTTAGGCCGGGTTCACACTACATATAACACTGGCCGTTCTGTGACCCAGCCAGTTCACAGAACGGCCGGTGTTATTGAAGATCATCCTGGCCAGTACTGCATTACCAGCCGAATAATGTTCATTGCTGGTGAATTCGGATGCGGGTTCACCCATTGTGTGAAATTACATGTTGGTGCAGCCACTATTCAATGAGTGTATACTATGTATATACGCCTCGGACGGGATTCCATTCATTCACATACAACGTATGTTTAGAATAAATCACGGCCGTTGTTGCAGGTTGCTTTAATAAAATTATATAACTTTATTAAAGAAAATGTTTGTGTGATATATATATATATATATATATATATTTTTTTTTTTTTACATTAGGAGTGGTAGCAGGTCAGCTTTTTTAAAGGGGTCATCCAGCTCTACAAAAACATGGCCACTTTTCCCCCTCTCGTCTCCAGATTGGTTGGGGTTTCAAACTGAGTTCCATTGAAGTAAATGGAGCTTAAAGATGCAGTTCACAAAAAAATATTATTGCCCCCCCCCCCCAGTAGCTGCTGGCACGCATACTAACCGCAGCGCTGTTCAAATCCGGCGCGTGCTCACATCCGCCTCTGCGACTCTTTTTTGTGCTGTGTTTATACACCGGAAGTCACTCGCTTCCATGCATTCTCTATAGAAGTGTGTGACTTCCGGCATTCAATTACGAGACAGAAAAGAGGAGTCACTGCAAAAGTTAAAGTGAGCGCGCACCGGATTTGAACGGTGCAGCAGGACTGAAACAAAGCGCACCGCGGGACACAGATCAGCTGCTGTGAGTATACGTGCCAGCAGCTACCAGGGGGGCCAATAATATTTTTTTGTGAACTGCTTCTTTAATTGCAAACCACACCTAAGCTGGAGACAAGAGCAGGGGGAAAAGTGGCCATGTATTTGTAGCGCTGGATAACCCCTTCAAAATAGTGCAGTCCACAATCCACATTCTTTTAGGTGACACTAACAGGTTGCCCCCTTTCTGTATGAGGACTTCTCTATACCACTGTAAAGCCTAAATTCTGCAGTTTTCATACCTTACTTCACGGCCGCTACACTACTTTGCCTCGTACACAACGGTGCATAGGCCCCACCCACATGACATTAGCATCTAGGCCCGCCCCCTCGACAGCCATTGGAATGGACCAACCTAAAGCTATTTTCACTGGATCAAGCACCAAAAAACCTATTATAAAGTAAGGTATGAAAACTGCAGAATTTAGGCTTTACAGCTGTGTAGAGACGTCCTCATACAGAAAGGGGGCGACAGTATCACTTTACATGCTGGATGTAAGGTCTTTGCGTTCAGGAGTCTACATCCTGTCCGGTTTTCCTGTTCAGTCTGTGTGAGTTGCCCTACATGTATTCTCTCCCCCCTGTCCACACTTTAAGCTGCCATAACCATAATAAATGTCAGAGACAAGGACAGGGCATCAATTTGATGTTTTTCTCTTCTTCCTCTCATAGAGAAGGGAAAATCCGTGGATTATTCATCTGCCAAACATGTAAGGAACTGTACTTTTTTAGTGCTGATGTCTCCTAACTCTAAAAAACTGCAAACGTTTCACAGCTGCTGGATAGCCCTGCCCCCCATTATTAATAGTCCATCCTAGCAATGAGATAACCCATTTCATAAAAACAGGATATGCATACAAAATCCCACAAGCACATAGGAAACACAACACAGCCGCACGGTTTAATAACTGATAAGATACTACAATGAAAGATGCATTGAATCAGGCACATTTTGCAGTAAGGTCTCCATTATATCAATAGTCTGACTTCAAGGGAAATAATAAAGGTCATATTATTAGATGAGGATAAATGTTGGAAATGTTATCATGGTGCTACAAACATGACCAGCTCATAAACTATTAACAAAACCTATTTTACTCTTTTATACTATGGAAATAAAGATGCAGGACACTGTATTGATGGTACTGCAGCCTTCCCCTCTCAAGTGATGGTCACATGTTCCCGCTTCAGTGACAGGCAGCATCCTTCTTATAGGGAAATGGCTTCCTGCAATGTACGATGAGGGGTACATGGTAATAAAATGATCTTATGATTGTAGAGTCCTGACAAATCCTCATAATAGGGGATAGTGGGAAAGACAATTCTTGAATCAATATCTTCTAGTTACAGTATGCTATACTTATACCTCACATCATAATAGTAAAAAAAAAAAAAAAGGTGCCCTATAGTGGATAGTTTATAAAAAAAAAAAAAAAAAAGGCCAGGATTTATCAAAGTGTGTAAGCTGGTATAAACTGCCCACAAGATCCACCATTTACAGCTAAGCTTTCATTTTATCAGGGCTTAAAGTGATACTGTCACCCCCTGTCACATTTGATATATACCTGTATAAAACGTGTGTCTTCTTTCTGATCCACAATCGCTTAATTTCATCACTGGACAGTGTCACCTAGGCGGAACTTCACGTGAAGGCCCACCTAGGTGACACGGTTTACAGCACAGCACCGCACATAGAGTAAGAGGTGACAAAATCACTTTAAGGCTATGTTCACACTACGTAAAACAATGGCCGTTGTTTTCACCGGCCGGAATTGTGGTCAAAACAACGGCCGTAGAATTACGAGCATACGGGCTGGTCGTGAAACAACGGCCGTTGTTTAATATTGCCTCCTAGCATGTTTTTAATCGGGCTGAAACATGTCATTTAATTGAAATACTGCGAGTAGCCCAATAAACCACTCAGTAAATTTTTTACATTAAAATCAAGTTTTATTTGGCCGAAATAAATGTTACGTGTGCGGCCGCATTGAAATCCACGGCTGTAGTTGTAACATTACCGGCGGCAAATAAATTACATGTTCATTTTTCGCGGGTCCGTACGAACTACGGCCGTAGTTCGTTATACGCTGTGTGCATCGTACGACCGTAGTTCGTACGAATTGCTATATCGTATCATCCTCAAAACAACGGCCGTAGTTTTGCGGTGAAAACTACGGCCATTGTTTTACGTAGTGTGAACATAGCCTAAAGCTGTGCTGCGATTGGTTGTTGTAGCCAGTTTTTTTTACACACATTCACAAATCTGGGCCTAAGTCTACGAAATTGGAACATTTTACAAGTGGGTGTACAAGAAATCTTTACAACTACGGACATTTCAAAAATGGAAAAAAAAAGGAAAGTTGTTAGATTGACAATATTAGTTAAATCGGCTTCTTGGTGGGTAGCCGGTGGAATCCTGTGATGCAGGTAGCATATCGCGGGGATCTCTTGGCGGGCCTCTAGCAATTTCTGAAGGTTGTCCTTGTTTCATAATGGGAGGATATGGCGCAAATCTATTAGCCCCTCTAAAGTCTTCGGAAGGATTCATCTTTCTTCCTTCAAAAGGTCTTAGGAGAAAAGAGATAAAAGAAGTCTATTTAGATAGTCATAAGTATAAAGCACAGAAGTACAGGAAGTTAAGGGCGATATGGACGTCCAAGTGGGTACAATCCACTATTGGTCGACTAGAGAGCCTCTAATATGGGCAATTCCCACTATCACAGACTTGGCACAGCTATACATTACACTCGTTTCCATTAATCTGAATGATCCCTATGTAATACTAAATGAAGGTGTGGCTGCCCACAGCTTTCCTGCGTAGTACCAGCTGAAGACTGGTAGAGCTTCAGCAGCCAGAACCCATGATCATTAGATGAATGTCAAGACTGTTTTCTTTAGAGAAGTGACTGCCCAGATAGGACAATGCCATCAGGTCAAAATAAGTAGAGATGAGAGCAACCCGAGCATGCCTAAGGGTGTATCCGTTTTTCAGGACTCCACAGAGCTGCATCCAACTTCTTTGGCCACTGGAAATCAAATGCCAAACTATTGGACTCTAGCATGCTCAAGTTGAGCTCATCTCTAAAAATAACCAATCAGAAGTGTATATGGGTAAAAAGGTTCTGACATAGTTTTGATGAGTTGAGTCTCCAGATGCACATCCCATCCTATTGGTCTGGCTAGTAGGAGAGCTTTGTTCCTTCTGAAGGACAATGTGTTTGCATACAAGGTTGGACATTCATAATCATACATTCCAAAAGTAACAAGACTATTGAAAAGTATACAAATAAATATATGTATATAACAAAGTGTTACTAAAATGAATCCAATAAAGAATGCCGACAAACACAATTGAGAAGATCCTAGAATTTATTAGTATGATTTAATCTATTATTCGGTTCTAAGCTCACCTTGTGTCATTCATGAAATCTCTTTGTTTGTTGACTGGAAATTCAGCATCACGGGGGTACATCCTTTCATTCATGGAGCCCTCCATTGCCCGAGGATCTCTTGGGTGCACCTGTTCATTCATGGACCCCTGCATGGGACGTACATCCCTCTGGTACATTCTCTCATTCATAAGCCCCTCGGTGGCTCTTGCATCTCTTAAGGGCATACGTTCATTCATGGGACCTTCTCTTGAGTGCATTTGATTATTCATGGACCCCTCCATTGCTCGGTCAATCCTTGGATGCATCATAGCATTCTGAGGTGCCTCCATGGATCTTCCATCTCTGGAGGCCATCCTTTCATTTATTAAGCGACTTAAGACTCTTAAATCCCTTGAGGTTACGATATCAGTCGCTGAATTTTCCATGGGCTGTTCCTCTCGGGGGTTCAACCTGTCATTCATAGGAAGGTCCATGAATCTTCCACCTCTTGCCTGCATTCTTTCATTTGTTGGAGCCTCCATTTGTCGTGGATCCCTAGGATACATTCTATTATTTACTGGGCCTTCCATGAACTGTGAATCCCTAGACTGCATCCTTTCATTCACTGGTCCATTCATGGGCCTTCCATCCATTACATTTCTAGTACCTTGGGCATCTCTTTGGGGAAACCTTTCACTTACAGACCCTTCCATAAATCTTGGATCTCTTGGGTGCATTTTTTCATGCATAGGGATCTCCATGACTCGTCTGTCCCTTGGCGTTACCATTTCATTCATTGTTTCACCATGGAGTTGCGGATTTCTAGCATTTATAGGACCTTCTAGTGGTCTCGCATTTCTTGGGTGCATCCTTTCATTAAAAGGGCCTTTAAAAGAATCGGCCATTGTATCTCGCTCTCTAGGGTCAAACCTGTAATTCTCATTTTCCGTGCTTTGAAACTCCTGGCGCTGTGCTCTTTCTCTTAAATCTAAATCCCTGTTTAGAGGACGCACTCTCCGTTCAGCTGCCATGTCATCATATCCAGCAGCGCTCATCTTTCCAGGTGCAAATGACTGCATACGATCAGAAGGTTGCTCGTAAAAGCCTTGCACTGGGCTCTGCTGCCCTCTTGCTCTATCTTCATAACCCATCTGTTCATTAGGCATTCCACGGGGCCTTTGCATATCTCTAGCTCCATAGTTATCTCGGGCACCCATAAGAGGCCTTGGTTCAGCGCTCTGAAAATCTTGTCTGTTTTCTAGCCCAGGGTTATATCTGCCCTCTGGATCCATTGGCCTGCGAAACCTTTCAGGGGCATTCATATGTTCTGGCACATTGGAGGGAAAATCTCGACGTTCTCGATGTTGCATTGGTATGCGAAGGTCAATATCTTCATCCATATCCTCAAGTGGTGGCCTTCTCCCTCTTAACTCCGGCCTGGGGTTGTAAAACTCCCTACCGTCATCTTGATATTCATCTGGCCTAGCTCTCATATATGGCATTAATGGCCTTGGATCACGAGCATCGAAATCTGAATATTCATTTCCTGGAATAAGATCAAGTAATGACCTTAAGGAGTCTTCCCGAGGCCTTCGATCCCTGCAAGAAGTATCACATTAAAAGAATATATGCAACTGTTTTATCCTCCTTGTCAATCGAATGGAGCTTTTGCTTAAAATGAATCTAACTTATAATCACAAACGTGTCTGGAGTAGTGTTGAGCGGACATCAAAATGTTCGGGTCTGGCAACTTTATCCAAACCCTCAACGTTTGATTACCTGCGGCTGCAGAAGTTGAATGCTGCCCTAGGCTGTATCCATGTTTTCTTGGTAGCCCTAGGGTGGCAACCAACTTCTGCAGCCGTGGTGTATCAAACATTAAGGGTTCGGATTTGCATAATGTTGCAGAACCCTAACATTCTGGCAGGTTCACTCAACATTAGTCTGGAGTCTACCATTTAGAGAATTGTATCAAGGAAAGACACTGCTTTGAAGCAACGCTCTAAACTCCCTCTGTATGTTCAGTAACTACCTGATGATCTCTTTCTCACTGGTGGTTTAGAAATCTGTAGTTTATAAAAATTCTTCTCTTGCAGAATGTAATAGAAATCATCTCTCCATACTCTAACATTTGCCACAATGGGGTGGGGATTATAAATAGGGAATAGACATGTATGATTTCGATCTTTTATTTCAATCGGTAGAGGGGAATTTCCCTTATCTGCTATTCAAATTTGAACGTTGAGCCCAGCAGACATGTTTTTGGCATAGTTGGGAGTAATGGCTGTCATCTTGCTCAACGTCATGTGTATGACTAGCTTTAAAAAAAATGCTTTATATGGTGACTTCAGTGTTTCTTTCTTACAAGAATGGCCAGATTAAAGCTCCCCATCTGATTGTTCATGTGTATAGACAGGATGGGAGAGAGAACTGTCAACTGTTCGCTTGACAGTTATTGAGGGGTGTATGGCCACCTTAAGGCCAGCTTTACACGTCTGTAGGGTTTTCTGCAGCTGTACTGTATAAGGCTCCGTTCAAACGGGCCTCCTCTCTCCGCGCTGAAGAATTCTTCAGTGCGGAGAGAGGAGGCACACGAGCCTCCCATAGACTGCCATTATGACACGGAGGCTGGCAGGATTCTGACAGTTTTACTTCCTGAGAACGGAGCCTAAGATTGCTGCTCTGTTTCCAGATGCTTCTGGGTGGGGACCTGGGACGTGACTTGTTAGGCTTGCTCAGCCAGTCAGCGGCTGAGACGGTACCCCACCACGGCCGCTGACTTGCTGAGCAGGCCTGGCATGTCACATCCCAGATTCTCACTCAGACCCAGAAGAGGCCGGGACCGGGGGACTGGAGTGGCAGAATACCGGCACCAGCACTGGAGCGGGGAAGGAAAAACATGTTACGTCTTTCATCAACTCCCCCTTCCTAGCGCATCTGCCTCTATGTAGCAGCAGGGGATTTAAGTACAAAAAAGTACAAAAACGTATTAAAAACTAATAGGTTAGGAGAATGTTTCCTTAATTAATTTAAGGCATTCTAGTAATAAATGTTAAAATCTTTATGGGTCTGGTAACGCAAACTCCTGCTAGTAACAAAGATTTTTGTAATAGCAAAGGCTGTGGACACTCACCTGTCGTCATAGTATTCATTATCCTCGAGTCTTGGCTCATCAATCATTGGAGGCAGGTCTATACCAACATTACTTTATTTAAAAAAGAAAAAGAAAAAACAAGCAAATATTAATCAAAACACCACAGATAGATCGATAGATAGATAGATATTTTTGTACATAAATGACCTTTAACGCTTCTATAATTTCATGATCCATTAAAGAAGTTTTTCTTTTCTTTTTACAATATTCATTTAAATTTAAAATTGTACAAACCGCACCCAAACTCTCACATAAAGAATCAATTATAAATCCCCACCACATACAAAAATATTTAGTAATATCTATTCTGGAACATTATAACTTTTATGGTATTCTTTTGAGATTTTCCCTATGATTTATATTCTACATTTGCTTTGGACTCTCTCTTGCCAATTTTATGAGCCTAAAAAGGTTTGCCCCAACAAGAACCACTATTTGCCAGTCTATACAACTGCCAAAGGTCAACAGTCCCATAGACAATGAATGCGGAGGTAATCCTCATGTAAGACAGTCACTCTATTCTGGTGGGAGACTCTATGCAGTGGGAACATAGACTACATTTGTACAGAACTTAACGGAAATGGTGACACCTAGTTGCTACTTTAATATGATGTCTAATCCCTCATATATACAAGTTTGTTTTCCAGGTTTATATAAGCTCCTCCTGCAAACAAAGACCCCTTGTTACAGTTCCTCTTAACAAGTGCAGAATACAATAATGCCATGGTTCAATACCTTCGAGGGGGTCCTTTCACGATATCCTCAATGTACACTGTCCCTTCAATTGGGTGTCCTCGAGCTTGACCGAACGCTTCAAAGCAAACAATGAAAACAAATAAATTCTAAAAACAAATACATATTGCTAAGTTCTCACAACGCACGAAAGTTCGGAAAGATGATCCTTTTTCCGCTTAAATTCAATCTTTAGTACGTCAATCTATAGCCTAAAACTGCACAAAGACACACAAATCCATCATCTACGGGCTTACCAGATAACGCATGCATTGGTCTCCATTCATCTACATCAATCAGGTACCTATAGGTATCAAAAGGCAAAAAGCATTTAGATACAGAGCGAGCTATAACGCGATAGCCCTGTGTTGATAGTTTACCTTACCTGCAAATAAGAAATCCGGTCCTGTTGATTCCAGTAGTACAGTGAACACCGATGAGTTTATCTAGTAAGACACAAAAAAAGGGTTATTTAAAGAGCAGAACACATGGATTTACTTGTAGCTGAACCCTATAGGCACTTTTGAAAAGTTTTATCTAAGAACAAACCTTTACGTATCTCAAAGAGAAGGCGGCCATGTTTGGGACTCATATAGGTAGTTCATTAGCACTCCCTAATAAATAATTCCAATGGGAACCTAGTGTCTCACTTTACCTTGCACATTTCATTCCATTCTTACCAGCACTTTCTTTTTTACAGGGCACACAATACACTCAATAGCTGAAATCAATCGGAACCTACAGTAATGCAAGGTACACAGCATCCATTACAGCCCCAGCTCAGATGACAGCTCTAAATTGTGGAGCAACAGTAACTACACTCCATTACGAGATTCGCCAACATCCTGAAACGTACATATTATGGCGGCTACAGATCAAATCTAATGTGCATTGTCATGTGTGTATATTCATATGCAGAGATATATAGTGAGATCACAAGTTTTCTAATCCATCTATGCTTACCATTATCGGAATTAGCAGCCAGAAATTTCCATACCACCCTCTTGAACTGGTGAATAGTGGCGTCATCTGGAATCTTGAGTCCTGCCGTGTGCAATTTCACATACTGCACACTTTTTGGTAAATCCTTCACAAAAAATACAGAAATATATTAAGATCACAGAACGGTTCCGTAGATCGTGCTGTGTTGATATCATCATCATGATTTACTCTACCTTAGTGGTGTAGTAACGTTCAGTGTTGGTCAAGTCTATGACTAGCCCCAGCTCTTCATTTTGCTGGCGGATTGTATTTATTAAATCTTTCGGGGTGAACTTCTGGTTCTGTGTTACGCGCTGACTGGCGACCTGTAAAGAAGACATGTGACATGTATCATAATTATTATATAGCGCCACCACAGGCTGCAGTGCTTTATGATATAGAGAGGAATATATTTAAACAGAATTGCTCATAGGAGGGCATCATGTGTAAAATTAGTATAAAGCAGCTGAAACCCTGCAGATCTGCCCACCCCCATATACACACTCAGCTTTGACATAAAAAGTGATGAATGCCTGCTAAGAAATCTATGGTAAAGCAGTAAGTACTGTATATGCTTGACATACACATGGGCTAATAGCATTTACTGCAGGTTGGATAGCTTTGGAGATTCTCTCTTGTTGGAGGGATTTTACACAGGAGTCAAAGGATGGGAAGAGAGATATTTATCTATCCAAAGTCAATAATAACCTATAGTTAGGGTGCTTTTACACAGAGATTTATCTGACAGATTATTGAAGCCAAAGTCAGGAACAGACTATAAACAGAGAACAGGTTATAAAGGAAAGACTGAGATTTCTCCTCTTCTCAAATCCATTCCTGGCTTTGGCTTCAATAATCTGTCAGATAAATCTCTCTGTGTGAAGGCACCCTAAGGAAAATTACAAGAAAATAAGCTTTGTAATTACCCTGACAACCCCCAATGACCTTTCTGTATTCAGAAAAAGACAATTCGGCTGCGCCCACTCCAAAAGTGAACTGTGTTCCCCCCCTTTTTCGTAAAGAACATTGATCGGAAGTCTTACAAGGGAACTCGAGAGAAAAAAGATAAATTTTCGAATCAACTGGTACTAGAAAGTAAGGCTAGGTTTACACTGCATTTTTGCAGTCCGTTTAACGGATACATTTTATGGGGGGGGGGGGGGGGGCGAGAGACACAGATGCAGCTGTATGCCATCAATTCAGACCCATGTTCCATTGACTTACATTATACTAAACGAAAAAAAAAAAAAAAAAAAAAAAAAAAAAAAAAAAGTTCTCAAAACTATTTTTTTTTTACATTTTTGAGCACATAAATGATGTTAACCACATTTTTTTGTATGTTAAAAGTAAGCATTTAAAAGCTGAACCATTTAAAAACTGCAAAGTGTTCTGTTGCTAATACCTTGTATTCTATCCTAGAAGGCAACAATTACCAAAAGAACAAGGTGCTCTTTATGCACCCACTCATTCTTACCCCTTTCAGTGGTACTTTGAAGGCAATAAATCGAGAACCTGGTACCCGCTGTCCAACTGCTTTCAAGGAGCGCCATCTGCGTAAGAAAAAAAACATGACATTTAGGATTTCAACTACAGACTACTAACATTTTATACAATTCAGTGTCAATGCCATTTTAGAAAGATACTTTAAAAAAAAAAAAAAAAAAGTACATTGGCTGGCTTGGTGCCCTGGGGCTGCTGGTCTATATGCTTAGGAAGCAACATCGAGTAATAAACATTTATCTGACCCCCATACACACCCAGTAACATTGGCAGTACGACTTGAGCAAGATCTCAGAGTGGGATCCCCCTAGGCAGGTGGGTGGCCCTGATATGTCAGAGCCCACTTGTTACTTTCCTTAAAAAAGTAAATTATTTGACTTAACTGTGTTTGGATCAATCTCATCTCCCCTCATTTGTAGTAAACTGATGTACGAGAAGGTTGTCAGCCACCGCTTACAGCAACCAATTACAGTACAATGTACTGATGTAGCTGGGCGTAACATCCACAAGCAATGACCACTGGTGGAATATACTGCCTAAACTATAGAACACAGTTCTGAATGGGGAAGATTCTCACAATGACCATAAGAAGATGGTTCTTGGTGAGCCAGTTGGTTAGTCCCACCCTCTAAGTAAATTAGAACCATATACAAGTTGGCTTTTTGTTTAGTACAGTATGTCACAAAGTCGATCTTAAATGGTTAGTGCAGCCCAAAGAACGAGCTATATACTATCCTGATCATCACTAAGAGCCTCGAGCTGGTGTTTCGGCCCCCAGGCCTTCACCGCAGAACCTGATCGGTGATTATAAAAGGGAAAGGAGTAAGGCATACCGGGCCTCTAAGTATGAAGCTCTAGACAGTGTATATCAAGGAGACAATAAGGTTATAAGGAGTATGTGGTCTGTGGTGGCACCTCCAGGTACTATAATCAGATCCATCATCCATAGACTTAAAATTTACCAGCATACTACCCCCCTTACTTAGGACAGTATACATGCCTACCTAGTAGAAGGTAGCCTGCTGACTTTAGAACAGCCATCAACATCCAAGGCCTAAAGCCATGTTCACTGGCATCTCTGCAGCCATGCTTCAAACAAGGCAACATTTAAAAATAGGATGATATCTTGTTTTTTGTTTTTTTTACTAGTCCTAACTGTGATGCTGCCAATAAAACCACGAATGCCCTTTGGATCTGGAAACTCCACAAATCTAACCAATAGGTTGGATACACATAGCTCACAGTCCAAGCACAGATCACCACATATAACACCATCAACAGGAGTGGTATAAAGCCCCAATTATAACTTAGAAAAGAAGTAGCGGAAGGGCACTCACCATAAAACATAACTTTTATTGCTGCTTCATAAAATCAGTCCATTCTTTTTAGGTGATGCAGACACCAGCACCATGAGATGAACAACACGTAACAGCCGTTTTGCGTGCGTCAGACGTCTGTAGAAGCGTGCTGACGCACGCGAAACGGCTGTTACGTGTTGTTCACCTCATGGTGCTGGCGTCTGCATCACCTAAAAAGAATGGACTGATTTTATGAAGCTGCAATAAAAGTTATGTTTTATGGTGAGTGCCCTTCCGCTACTTTTTTTCTAAGTTATGATTCATGCTTTCTCACTTCAGTAGGAACGGAGCACCCCATAATATCTGTATGTTAAGGGCATCATCATTTAACAAGATATCCTCATAAGACCGTGTTCATATTGCGATAGCGCCGGTCACTATTTCTCACTACTGGACATAAAGCCCCAATTACTTGACACTAAAAGACTAGAGGCCTGTTATCCTAAATAAAGCCATATTCATGAACCTTTGCCACCATCTTCATCAATAGGGTATGAGATGCTGTCGACCGGATTACTGGAGCACGGTATCAGCTTCCCACCCAATAGTGAACTCAGACAGGAAGCAAGAGAACCAAAGCAGTATGAGGCAGAATGATGTACTGAAAGAAGACAGCCTTATGAAAGGCATCTTGATGACTGCTACATAATGCTATGGATCTCCATATTGTATATTATACATGTAGCCATCAGAACAAACAGTGAAAGGCCACTTTCTTAGAGACACATATCTGATAGCATGTTGAATCTTCATCGAGCTTTAGAACTGGTAGCATGTTGGATCTCCACCGACCTTCAGAACTGGTAGCATGTTGGATCTCCACCGACCTTCAGAACTGGTAGCATGTTGGATCTCCACCGACCTTCAGAACTACAGGAACTTGTCTTGGCATAGATTCCACTAAGTGATTAATTTGTTCTGCAGGGGTATTGGCCCATGTGGACAGGACTGTATTGCACAGATTGAGGTACTAACATTTTCTGAACAGCCTGTTCTAACCCATCCCAGAGATGCTCTATTGGATCTGGGGACAGCGAAGACATGGGAAGCAATGAAAGTGAACTGTCATGTTCTTGGAACCTATCCAACACTTGTGGCACTGTCCTACTGGGAATGTCTTTCTGCCATCCATTCGAAAGGATGAACATGGTTGGCAAGGTGGTTCACAATGTTGTCTTGCAGTACTGCTTGTGCCGAATTCTGACCCTCCCATCAGCATGGTGCAGAAGAGACCTGGGTTCATCTAACCCAGCCATGTTCTTCCACTGATCAGTGATCCATGTGTTCTTTCACCCATTGGAGTCAAGTCTTTGTGCTCATCTGATGTTATGTGCCATTGCTTTGTGTGTTCGAACACGTGTTGTATTCAGCTGCAGATACCATGACTGTGCTTGGAATAATTTCTCCATCTGCCACTTTTATGCAAATGAGATGGCCTCTTGCTCAAGGTTTTACCTTTATCACATCATTTTCGGTATGCTCTTTACATCACTGCATGAAGATACTCCACAAGATGCATGTTAAACTAGCCAAGGGCCACGGTTTCCTAGCACTGATGCCCAGACCTTGTGTGCACTGGCTCAGATCACTGGTCCAAATAAAACTGATCACTTGATATTATGCGGTTACAATTTTTTATGTACGGACACTGTCGCTTACTGGCACTAAATTAGGGCTCCATAGGACTCCTAATTCAGTAGCATGATGACGGTGAGAAATAGCGCTTACCATAACTAATGGCGCTCGTCAATGCTGCGTAAAAGTCCCTCCTCTTGTCTCGCACTGTGCACAAGTCATCCTTGGCCAGCGCCTTAGCAGGAAAGTGTGCTAGCTCATCACTAAATCCTTTATGGCACTAGAGTTCCCCTAGAGCCTATACATCCTATGGCAGAGGAAAATGCAAGACCGAAGGGGAGGAATTGTGAAGGACATGTAAAGACAGGCCATTAAGTCACATGGCAATATCCGGAATACCCAACAGCCATGGCATTCAGTGTTCTTCCGCCCCTTTTTGCTGCATGACTGAACGGCTGCATAGTGCTAGGTGCAAATTCTGTAGCTAAAACCTGTCACGCTGTGATTTTTTTTTTTCTTTAAATCAATGGTGTCGCAACAGTAGTCTTTATGTGTTGTGCTATTAAACAATACAAATTCCCACTTTGATCACATACTAAATACTGCTCAATGTTACTTTTACATGGGGCAATTATTGGAGGTAAAAATATTTATTCCAAGGCATGAATTAAAAGTTATACCTTACTGGACTGTAAGTAACAGCGAGGCTCACACTACTGGGACCTTTACCAATTATAAGAATAGAGATCAATTTTCCTCCAAGTGAATGAAGCGGCAGCACATGTGTGAGCTTAGAAGTCCTATGGTTGCGCATGCATACTGCCTCTCCATTCACTCAGGAGACAAGTGACCCTCATTCTCATGATCCATTGAGGTCTAAGTGGGAAGACACCCCCGATCAGTTCTCACAGACAGGTCTGTACTCAGACTCATGTGTTGTGTGCTACACTTTTTATGTATAAACTTATAGTGCAGAAAATCACCCAAGTGTAGTCAGGAGAAGACAACGTTCGGACCACAGAAGTACATGGGGTCGATTTAGAGATCTCTATGCCACTGAAGGCATATTTGTAGTGTGTAGCCTTAGGGGACATTTAATTTTGACATACACAAAATAACATTTGTGTAAAAAAAAAAAAGATGTATACATCACAGTCAGTTTCTTAGACTGTCAATGGCATTGGCATCTATTTTTACCATTAACGTATACTTTCTCTAGCCTTTTTAAGGTGAAAAAAAAAGAAGAGTATATAAAAACACACTGTGAACCTAGCCTAACAGTGAAGCCTCCATTATTTCTGAGAAGGGTAAGAAAATAAAAGCGGACCCCTAGCAGCGATGGGTAACAGGTCTGGGCTTCTGTCAGATTTAGGTTATGTCACGCCATCTTTTTTTGTCATTTTGAAGCCAAAGAAAGTCTGTGATTTCATAATAACTGCATTATACAAATAAAGACCATCATTATGAAATGACAGCCGTCCTCTAAAACATGGCTATTGGACCAAAAAAGGTGGTGTGTGAACATAGCCTCATAAATAACTTGCAAAAACAGAACCAAACACAAGTGATGTTTATAAGCATTTTATTAAGAAAACTACAGATTTATCCTGAAGGCGATTTTGTTGATGAGACTCCTATTAGTTATGTAACCGTCTCTCGCCCTTTGACGGCCAAATGAATACAAGCTTGGATTTTACTATGGTGACTGCTCTTCTAAAGCACGATTTTTTAAATGAGTCCTATTTTAGGACTGAGGTAGGGTCTGAGGCTGCACAAAAACCTCTAAATATTCGATCCACTAATCACTCCTGATCAAATACCAATATATCTGATGGGCAAGGATCCACATGTAACTTTTGGGGGGGCAATACAATACTTTAATAAACATTTTCACCGGACTTCTCCTTTAAAGGCCCTATTACACCAAGCATTGTCGGCTGTTATGGTCAATAATAACTTGATGTAATAGCTCCTGTTAAAAGGCAATGATCAGCTGACATGCACAAAGTCGGCTGATCCTTGTCCTTCAACATGCTGAAAAATTTTAGAATACAACGGTCTGCTGGCCGTCGTTCCACTGTGGCCCATTATTTCCAGCGAGGACCCGGCTGCTGATAGCCCCCAGACTTTCTGGCATGCCGGTACATCATGGGTGCTTAAGGGGTTAAAGGTCTACTTTACACATCAGGAAAATCTGGCCAGATTTTTTTTTTTTTTTTTAAACAGGAAATCCGGTCAGGTATCCTGACCCACAAGACTGTATTGGGCGTGGAAACTACAGTACTCAGGAATTCCTGATGGTTTCCTGAATGTAAATACTGATTAGTGTCAGGTATTCAGACAGATTTTCTTGACTATTAACACCCCCACCTCCTCAGTCAATTGGCAACTGAGGTGGGACACTATCTGGGTGGGCTTGCAATGTCATTGCAGCAGAACATAGAAATGGATGCACAGCAGGGAGTGTTAAGATACTGAAAGTGAAGTGGGACCCTGTGCGTGCACACATGTATAAGATGGGCAGACCCATGTCTATATCTTAAAGGGAATCTGTCAGCTGAAATTCATGTTCCAAGCTTCTGACACTATTAGATAGCCCTTTGGTCCAGGAGACACCAGGTACCTTTCATATATTTGTCTGTGATTCCATTACATAAAAAAATACTTTTAAGGGTAAATTCACACGGCGGATCCGCCAGGAGTCTCGCGCACGAAATCCGCAATACACGTATTAATAATAATAACAACAACAACAACAACAACAACAACAACAACAAGTGTATTGCAGATTAGCTGCGGATTTTGTGCGTGAGACTCCCGGCGGATCCGCCAGTGTGAATTTACCCTAAAAAGAGGCTTTTCTGAGCTCTTGAAGTGCACTAGGCTGTAACACTTCCTCCCTCCCATATCTGAACCTGCTTGGGACTCCAGGGGTCAATCAAGCAGTAAGAGGGGGAGGAGGCATTCCAGCTCGCAGCTAGTCAGGAGTTAGCGAACACCTCTGACTCTTGGTTCCACAGAATAAAAACATTGTTCTACATCCTGAAAGCACAGACAGATATATGAAAGGTATCATGTGTCTCCTTGTCCTTACAGCTTTCTAACAGTGTCAGCAGTTTGAAACTTGAATTACAGCTGACAGACTCTTTATGGGTAACTTCACACGTACCGTATCGCTGCGTATTTATCGCTGCGTTTTTACATGCGAGTTTTGATTTTCACATGAAAATCATGTGAAAATCAAAACTCGCATGTAAAAATCGCACCAAACATGCAGCGCTAAAAACTCAGCGATACGGTACGTGTGAAGGCACCCTAACACTCCACTCCTCACAGAGAACACAGGAATGTTTGGCTGTGCTTTCCTGTGTATGGGGAAAACGGGGAGGGTGGGGGGTGCTTTTTATGTGGGATTCCAGTGTACAACACACTCAAAAAGAAAACTTCACACATCCAAAACATAAATGCAGACCCTCCTCAGAGATAGATTACAGAAATGAGGAAGGGAGCTTAAAAGGTGAAGTCCAGGGAAAATGTTTATTAAAGTATTGTATTTCTCCACAAAAGTTATACAAATTACCAATATACACTTTTAATGGGAAATGCTTATAAAGTGCTTTATTCCCTGCACTTACTACTGCATTAAGGCTTCACTTTCTGGATAACATGGTGATGTCACGACCCGACTCCCAGAGCTGTGCGGCTGTGGTTGCTGGAGAGGATGATGGCAGAGGGATGCTCAGTGTCCCTCCAGTGTCCTGTGTCCCACAGCATCCCTCTGCCATCATCCTCTCCAGCAGCCACAGCCCACACAGCTCTGGGAGTTGGGTCGTGACATCACCATGTTATCCAGGAAGTGACATCACCATGTTATCCAGGAAGTGAAGCCTTGATGCATTAGTACGTGCAGGGAAAAAAAAGCACTTTATAAGCATTTCCCATAATAAGTGTATATTGGTAATTTGTCTAAATTTTGGGGGGCAATACAATACTTTAATAAAAAATTTCACCAGACTTCTCCTTTAATAACAGACTGTGTCTTAAAGGGAACCTGTCACCCCCCGTGCCGGGGTGACAGGCTCCCGACCCCCCTATACTCACCTAATCCCGCCGGGTCCCGCTTCTGGAGGTGGTCGGGTGATAAAGATCTCAGCCGCTGCAGCCCGGCGCGCGCGCTGAGAGATGAGTCCAACACTCAGAATGACGGAGCGCTGGACTCTCCTGTCATTCTCTATGAGCATTGGACTCATCTGAGGAGCGCGCGCGCCAGGCTGCAGCGGCTGAGACCTTCATCACCCGACCACCTCCAGAAGCGGGACCCGGCGGGATTAGGTAAGTATAGGGGGCTCTAACGGGGGGTCGGGAGCCTGTCACCCTGGCACGGGGGGTTGGCAGGTTCCCTTTAAAGTAATGTATAAAAGTATCCAAATCTTTTATCATGCACAACCAAAAAAATTACAAGACATTTAAAAACCATACAAAATACATGTACAGAGCCTTATAAAGCTCAATGTACACCAAACAATCCCACCAAAGTGAGAGCAACAGATAAATCAACATAAATCATAATGAAAAATAGTGCTAAAATAGCGCTAAAAATGTCAGTGCTAAATGCAGGGTACATCATACGGTGCATCTACACCATGTGGCATGCACCAGCAGTAGTAAAATATAGAAACACAAGGAGAAATAGAAGGGTGCAAAAAAAAAAAAAAAAAATCCCAAAGTGAAAAATAAAAAGTATATCACACAGTGCAGCTCTCCGAGGGGTGGATGGAGCCGACTTGTGGTTGTGCATAATAAAAGATTTAGATACTTTGGTACATTATTTTGAGGTGCAGCCTGTTATTATAAAGCTCCCTTCTCGTATTTGTATGTTATATGCAGTTTTGGGCTTTGGGGCTAGCACTCAGTTGTCTGGATATGTGTGATGCCCGCAAGGTTCTTATACAGTACTCAGATAATTGGCACAGTCTACACTCAGACTATCCACGTACATGTATCACCATACCCTGACTATACAGAGTTATCTTATGAGAATGTAAGACATATAGACACAAACTATTTACTCAGATCATCTGATGGCAGTGTGATAACTGAACACGTTCTCCTAAAATGTGGCCATCTATCTCTGGAGGGGTTTTCTTATATCTGTGCCAGAACATAGACTTAAAGGGGTTATGCAGCAAAATTATTTTTCTTTCAAATCAGCTATTAAAGTTATATAGATTTGTAATTTACTTCTATTTAAAACATTTTCAGTACATATCAGCTGCTGTATGTCCTGCAGGAAGTGGTGTATTTTTTCCAGTCTGACACAGTGCTCTCTGCTGCCACCTCTGCCCATGTCAGGAACTGTCCAGAGCGGGAGCAAATCCCCATAGAAAACCTCTCCCGCTCTGGACAGTTCCAGTCATGGACAAAGGTGGCAGCAGAGAGCACTGCGTCAGACTGGGAAAAATACACCACTTCCTGCAGGACATACAGCAGAAAATTAAAGTAAAAGTAAATTACAAAATCTATATAAAACTTTCTGAACTCGACACAGCTTTCTTTATGTGCAGCGGGGTGCTCTATGCAGTGGAGGTGGGCCCGGCGCCCCCCAGTGTAATGATATCCCCTTGGTGACGTATCCAGGCTTGATTCTAATGGAGAAGCATCACTGCTGGAACCGAACAGCATTTTGAAATTTTCCCAGTGACAGGGGAATTGTCATCGGCCTCATAGGGGGTTTTGCCTTCCTCTGGATCAACACAGGAGGGTTTCTCCAGGTTGAACCTGATGGACTCATCTTCTTTCAACCTTATTAAAGGGGTTATCCAGCACTACAAAAACATGACCACTTTCTTCCAGAGACAGCCCCACTCTTGTCTCCAGCTTGGGTGGGTTTTTGCTGCTCAGTTCCATTGAAGTGAATGGAGCTTAATTGCAAACTGCACCTGAACTGGAGACAAGAGTCGTGTTGTCTCTAAAAGAAAACTTTTTGCCAAACTTTTTGAATAGAGCTCCTGTTTCTATCTTGCACAGCTTTCTGAATACAGGTGAAGATCCTTTTAAAATAAATCTTCGGCCATATGACGTGCGGCCAATAGCAAAAATTTTTAGTGCCGCGTAAAAGTTGCGAACGGTGGGGGTTTTCCTGCTCATCAGCTGATCGTTGTCACTTTTACGATGCGTTTACACAGACAGATCTGACAGATTTTTGAAGCCAAAGCAAGGAATGGATTTAAAGAGGAGAAATTTCAGTCTTTCCTTTACGATCTGTTCTCTGTTTATAGTCTGTTCCTGGCTGTAATCTGTCAGATAAATCTGTCTGTGTAAACGCACCATAACACAGGCCGATTATCGACCAAACAAGTGTTTCTAGGGACACTCGTTGCTGATAATCAGCTGTGACCGCAGGGGAAAGCAGATTCTTAGCAAACGTGTAGCATTGCGGATAAATAGGCATCCACCTAATGAACGGACACGTCTGGTCCACTGTTCTTCTCTGACACAGACCTGGATCCTAAGCTGAAGATGGCTTCTCAATTTTGCTGCTTGGCTCCATTTAGTATATCGACATTACATGGTATAACTTCAATAAAAGGTCGAAATCACACACATCCAAGTGTGAAGGTATGACGGCGCAGTGAAGAGGAGAAGGCGGTCAATATCTCGTCATGGAAGACGCACGTGACCAAACTCTTCAGAGCGCAACGACCACAAAACAGCATTATAAATCATGAGCCGACATCTTAGACTACATTTGCCCTTTACATCTACAGAAAAAATAACTAGAAAAGGCAACATTACCCAACAACCCTATAGGGCTCACACAACCATCCAAAACCAACAACAGACAGTGGATTTGCAGTGCTAGTATACACCATGTAGCACAGGACAGGCTTGTTATACACTGTTTAGGGCCACATAAGCTCGGATCAGGAGCCCGAAATAAAAACATGTAAACTTACCTAATACCAGTATCCACGTATGAATTACATACCTTTATGAGACATTCAGTAACATACAGTTGGTATCCACTTCTGCCCAACAGGTATCACTATAGTGCAAGTGTCTGCCATCGCCATACACTTACATATAGATCACCTTATGGGGAGATCACTGGGTCACTTTAAAATCCTTAACATTTGACACAGTCTACATGGTTACACATGGATCTGCAGCTCATCAGGTAACTGGACTGAAATAGGGTTTCATGACATAGTAACCAGTAAGTAAGGCTGCTGCCATAATATGGCTGATAGGACCGACAAGTGATACTGGTGATCAGACTATTGCGCATGCTCACATTTTTTTTTTCTGAAAAAGCACGAGCTGTAGTTTAACTTTGATGGGCACCTTTAAGCCATGTTCACACTTGTTAATAGGGGTACTCCAGAGGGGTTATCAGATCACCTGGGGTCAGAAAGTTATACAGATTTGTAAATTACTTCTATTTAAAAATCTCAAGTCTTCCAGTACTTATCAGCTGCTGTATGTCCTACAGGAAGTGGTGTATTCTTTCCAGTCTGACACACTGCTCTCTGCTGACACCTCTGTCCATGACAGGAACTGTCCAGAGCAGCAGCAAATCCCTATAGAAAACCTCTCTTGCTGTGGACAGTTCCTGACACAGACAGAGGTGGCAGCAGAGAGCACTGTGTCAGACTGGAAAGAATCTACAACTTCCTGCAGGACATACAGCAGCTGATAAGTACTGGAAGACTTTACTGGAAATAATTTACGAATCTGTAAAGCTTTCTGACAACTCAGTAAAAATAAAGGCACATGAAGTTATAGTATATATATATGGGATCACAGCTAGAGCTGGAAGTCACCCGTATACAGGCACGGTCACATGGCTAATAGTCTAGTTTTAGTGGCATCTTCCAGGAGAAAAGCAATGTGGTCTCACCATCAGAAAACCTACTCTAATAGCGTTCTATGGGATCCACGCAAAAAAGTAGTAATGTCACATACACAGCTTTACACGCTAAGGGGCCGTTCACACTGCGCTAAAGAGGCACAATTTCAAGCAGAGCCCTCGCCGCGGATGCCACTTGAATGAGATTTCTTGTGCACCTCCATGTCAATCCTTTGAGCAAGGCTCACAAGAAATCCCACTGAAACGGGACTGGCAGAGTTTTTATGTGGCGTCCGCAGCGTGGGCCTTGCTTGAAATTCCACCTCTTTTGTTGTGTGAACAGGCCCTTAATGTCCCATTGAAGTCAATGGGACCTTGATCGCAGGATAAGCATCATTCCTGCTTATGGTCAGGGTCACACCAAGCTTCCTATTCCAGATTTTTCCATATATATATATATATATATATATATATATATATATATATATATGTTTTTTTTTTTTTTTTTTTGCATGATCAGTTTTACACTGATTTTATTCGCAGTTTTTTTTATCGCTCATGGTCTATAGCAGCCATATTAGCAGCAGCTCAGGAGTCTATGGTGCACAGGGTTATACTTACCTCCATATACACATACCTACCTTTAGGGGACTGCCCTGTAGCAGTGGTCTCCAGCCTGTATCCCTCCAGCTGAGGTAGGACTACAACCCCCAGCATGCTCTCCCCACAGCTGGAGGGCCACAGACTGGAGATGGGGGATAGAAAGCAGATCAATGTGTAACGTCATGGCGGACTGGCCATACTCACCTCTCCGGGATGCTGTTCTTCTTCACCATGGTAACAAAGGCTCGCGCTTGTGGGGGCCTCACTATCCCCCGTCGGTTTATACCGGATGCGACAATGGACGACGGCAAAGGCCAACGCGCGTCTACCAGCGAGGCTACTGCGTAGATGTCCCCTGATCCCTACCGACACACACAGGCGTCAGAACGGGCGCTGAGGTGAGGGGAAGGCCTCCTCCTGCCGCTAGACCGAACACAATGACTCTGAATGGGAACACTAGAGGCGGCTATGGGCGCACTGACCGGCCGCCACCTGCAGCTGCTTCTGGGAAGAACGGAGAGCTAGGCCTTCCGATGACGTCACCGAGGAGCGCGCTGGTATCCACTACGCATGCGTACGTAAATATCGTACGCACTTAGCGTAATGTGTGGGACGCTGCTCAGAACTACTTATACGTGAAGCGCATATGGTTTTATCATATGATGGACATAGGAAAACTAGAACAGGCATTGCCCAAAGCAACCAATCAGATTCCACCTTTCAATTTTCGTTTAGAAAAATGAAAGCAGAGCCCTGATTGGTTGCTATAGGCAAATACGCTACCTTTTCGTTTTGCAATTTTATACTAAACATATCTCCAATAAAGGGTTAACAGCGATTCATACCACGTGACAGGGCTATAGTCTGTGCTGAAATACCTTTGAATGGTATGTTGTATGCATCAGGGAATCTGGCCCATACAGCATCCCATACCCTACTGCGTGCTATGAAAAAAAGCCGTAAAGAGCCGCACTGTTGCAAAAAAATAAAATAAAAAAAAATTCATCGGGTTGTGATCGCAAGCAGTTTTGTAATATACCCTGTTTATTTTTTTAATCAACCTTATATGTTGCACTATTATTTGTAATTTACTTCTATTAAGAAATCTCAAGTGTTGCCATACTTATCAGCTGCTGTATGTCCTGCAGAAAGTGGTGTTTTCTTTTCAGTCTGACACAGTGCTCTCTGCTGCCATCTCTGGCCGAGACAGGAACTGTCCAGAGCAGGAGATGTTTTCTATGGGGATTTGCTGCTGCTCTGGACAGTTCCTGACACGGACAGAGGTGGCAGCAGAGAGCACTGTGTCAGACTGGAAAGAAAACATTTCCTGCAGGACATACAACAGCTGATAGGTACTGGAAGAATTGAGATTTTTAAATAGAAGTAAATTACAAATCTATATAACATTCTGAAACCAGTTGATTTAAAAGAAAAAGATTTTAGCTGGACAACCCCTTTAAGTGAATAGGAGTTGAGCAGCATTATGGAACTCAACTTGGCCAGAAACTGTCTGCCCATAGAAACCAATAGCAATCCAATCCATATAGTGACAGGCTCTGGTAGAAATGAAAGCTGAGCTGTGATTGGTTGCTATGGCCAAAGCCGGACAGTCACTGTGTATAATAAGACATGGCACCTCTAAATAGGCCATGAATGAGAAGTCCCTTTAACACCAGGAGGTATTTTGCACATAAAATGTTTAAAAGGTTACTGATTTATTGCCAGGCCAGCCCGACTTCAGGAACATTGAACAGGTTTTCCCATCTCATATATAATGGCAGGACACTAGGGTATACTGTACCGTATTTAGGACCCCCATTCTCATTCACTTCAATGGGGCTGCACTGTAGTTCCTTGCATACATGTAGTTCCTTGCATACATGCACACACCTAGCCCATTCACTGTGAGCACTCCTAATAGTACTTACAGTTAAATGTGGTGCAATGATTGACAGAGCAAAGAACCATTGGCTCCACACCCTGCCAATCACCCCACCTCTTGTGACTGCAGTCAGATTTATGCTTGCAAACACAAGAGGCTGCTGTCCTGCAGTCCGGTGCTTGAGTAAGGTCACTGGACGAAGGACAGGGAGGAAGAGAGAACACCAGGGACTGCATCTGAGCCTGGTGAGTATGTTCTTTTTTTTTTACTTAAGGATGGGTTCACACGTACAAAGCAAATCTGCAGCTTCAAATCTGTTCCACCCTTATACTTCAAAAAGGGGATGCCTCATTGGTGATACTACCTACTGGGGGATGATTACCATGAGCCATATTACCTACCAGGGGGCTTACTATGGGGATACTACCTACTGGGGGATGATTACCATGAGCCATATTACCTACCAGGGGGTTTACTATGGGGATACTACCTACTGGGGGACGATTACCATGAGCCATATTACCTACCAGGGGGCTTACTATGGGGATACTACCTACTGGGGGATGATTACCATGAGCCATATTACCTACCAGGGGGCTTACTATGGGGATACTACCTACTGGGGGATGATTACCATGAGCCATATTACCTACCAGGGGGCTTACTATGGGGATACTACCTACTGGGGGACGATTACCATGAGCCATATTACCTACCAGGGGGCTTACTACGGGGATACTACCTACTGGGGGATGATTACCATGAGCCATATTACCTACCAGGGGGCTTACCATGGGGATACTACCTACTGGGGGGCCTACCTGCACAGAGAGGCCTAACTACTACATGGGATCATAAAGGGCCTTAATACTATATGGGGGCTGCATAGAGGTATATAACTACTATTTAGGGACACAGAGGGGTCTATACATTATAGGGTTACAGAGAGGTCCTAACTACTATATGGGGGCACAAGGAGTCTTTACTATTTGGTGGCCCAGAGGGTCCTTTATACTATTATCGGGAACCTACTTACTATATATACTGGAGCATGGAACCAGGTTGCAAGAGCATTAGTAAATCAGTCACGAGGCCGCTCAAACTTTTCATACAACTTCATTATACAGATTTCCTAACTCTTGTAGGGAGTTCTTTGCAAACATCTCCTTTGCAAAACTTTATCTAGACCCCCAGCTGTGGGATAATGTGCTTCAGGAAATGTTTGGGGTGTCTGTGGCGAACAATGTACATGGCAGACAGAATGGGGCAAATGTACTGATATTGTACTATACTTAGCTAATGTAAAATGATGGCCCTATTACAGCCGGAACAGGGCAAGGCATGTGGAATAGGCTCAGCAAACAGCGAATGATCAAGCACATGTTCTCTCATCAGCTCATTGGTTAAGAAAACATTGGTCATTAAAGGAGTGCTTACCTATTAGTGTATCGTGCATCGTCTGCCTGGGTTATACCACCCTAAGGGTCCATTTACACAGAAAGATTCTGACAGATTATCTGCCAAAGATTTGAAGCCAAAACCAGGAATGGATTTGAAAAGAGGAGAAATCTCAGGCTTTCCTTTATGACCTGATCTCTGTTTATAGTCTGTTTCTGGCTTTGGCTTCAAATCTTTGGCAGATAATCTGTCAGATATTCTTTCTGTGTAAATGGACCCTTAAGGCCCTATTCCATGGAACGATTATCGGCCGTATGCAGCCGATATCGGCCGTTACGGCCGATATTCGTCCCGTGGAATAGGAGGCAACGATTAGCCGACATCGTTCATGTCGGCTGATCGTTGAAGTCGTTTGTCTTTCAACATGACTTTTATAGCAGCGATCTGCTGCCGTCGCCCCGCGAAATAGGAGCGGCGGCAGCAGACCGCCACTATATCCTATGGGCTGCCCGGACGATCAGCGATCACCCGGGCAGCCCCCCCCCCCCCACCCCTCTGGCCCTCTCGGGACTCTCCCGCTCGCTGTTGCCACGGGGAATAGCAGGGAACAAGTCACTGACTCACTGTCGGCCCGTGCAATACGGCCTTTACACTACACAATCTAGTCTACACTAACGTGTCAGATTTATCATGGTGGCTCAGGCTGTTCAGTAAATTCAGTGCTAAATCCAGTATATCTTTAGGCTGTCCAGTCTAAGTTTAGATGCCTCTTACTTGGCTTACTAAATTGCCCTTATAATGTACCTGTCATTTCAGGTGACTTTTCAGAAGAAGCTGTCCTGTGTGTAAATTACGAGCAGCAATATATCTGGCCATTATTAAAGGGGTTATCCAGCATCAGAAAGACATGGCTGCTCTTTTCAACAAATAGCACCACTCCTGTCCTCACTTTGGGTGTGGGTTTTGCAGGTCAGTCCTGTTGAATTGAATGGTGGAGAACTGCAATACCACACACAGCCTGAGGACAGGGGTGGTGCTGTTTTTGCAATAAAGTAGCTGTGTTTTTTCTAATTCTACATAACTCCATTAATCTTGCAGTTTATCTCTCACCAAACAGAAGGGTCAGGAAGTGATTTTCCATCTCGCACAACCCCCTATTATCACCGGCATCTCCTGTCGGGGGGTTTTAAGGAGAGCCCTATTCACCTTAAATCAAGTGGCTGGTATGGCTGACTATAGTCTGGGGTATACAGGGACTTTAGATTGTTCATCTGGTACTTGTTGTTCTACTCTTGGCCATGACCCTTGACCCCAGTGCCCCAGAGAACCAGATCCTCCGGTGGGCCCCCAGCTTTAGAACCTGCACTAACACTGACTGACAAGTCGTTTCTCAATAATTCTTCATTGGTGGGCCCCCAGGATAATTTCCTCTGATGGGCCCCAAATACCCCAGTCTTGACCCCATTCCTGACTATGCTCTTATCTCGTGCTCTTGTCTGTTATATTCTAAGTAGTCTCCTAGTTACAACCCTTATAGTCTGTTACTGACTATACGTCTGTATTAGCTCAACCATCTGTGCCTATAGTCGGGACCACGACCTGACAGCTTTGGCTGTCCAGGTATGATGGGAGTTTTAGTTTTGCAACAGCTGGAGGGCCAAGGTTCCCTACGCCTGCCTTAGGGCCCTATTCCACGGGACGATTATCGTTCGCATAATCGTTAATGATAAACGATACAAACGACCGATATTGCGAAAGACCTGAAATCGTTCACCCATTTACATGGAACGATAATCATTACTTATGATCCTTCTTGCGGTCGTCTTGTCGTCGCTATTGCGTTCGTCACTACTGCGAACGACCGAGCGACATCTTATTCAATGCAAACGATTTGCGAATGAGCGGCGATAAAAATAGCTCCAGGTCTTATTAAACGATCAATGATTTCTCGTTCGGTCGTTAATCGTTAACTGCTATTCAACCGAACGATTATCGTTTAGATTCAAACGACTTAATGATAATCTGAACGATAATTGTCCGGTGGAATAGGGTCCTTAGACCCCATACCCAAATCTAACTATGGATAACGGCTGAGGGAATCCACCGGAGTGGGGTAACAGAGGGAGCCAGACCACTTAGATGCAGTGGTCAGGATGGATTACATACCTAAGGGGTTAAACTGCTGCAATCTGAGTTTTAATGTATTTTACGTTTATTGCTAAAAACGATTGGTTCATTTGCTGTAAACACTCCATGAATAGTTCTTCCTTTTCCTTGTTTAACTACTTGCCATAAATGATTTCAAAGGTCTGCAGGGCGCTCAGCCAGCTATAGAGCTCCTTCACCTCAATTACTGTTAATGGAGCCAAATGTAGCGTACATCCTGCACTGCATTGATCCTGCAGACGAAATTACAGCAATATCAAATCCATGAAGGTTGATGGTTGTATCCAGTATAAGTCACCTATGTGCGTGTGCCATCTACTGGAGAAAAGGGTTATAGCACTAGACTAGTTTTATCCAGCGTATATGAAATATAACAGGGAAACTTAGTTAAAATGAGGCTTATGTGATCTATAGAGGCTTCTCATCCTTGAAATAAGGAGTGCTGTTAGATTACAGGCCCCACCAAGGTCTAGTGTCACTATGCAGGAAGAACACTGTGAAGGGGATGGCTCCACACTATAAACATATATACCAACCAATAAGCCATATATACAGTATATATCGTAACTACCAACCACCAATACAGCTAATATTATCACTTACCAATAAGCCATGTATACCATATACAGTATATCGTAACTACCAACCACTAATACAGCTAATAATATCACTTACCAATAAGTCATATATATCGTAACTACCAACCACCAATACAGCTAATAATATCACTTACCAATAAGCCATATATATCGTAACTACCAATAATATCACCTACCTACCAATAAGCCATATATATCGTATATACCGTAGCTACAGACTACCCATACAACCAATAATATCACTATACAGTGCTCATACAGTTGTCACATATGAGTTCTGGTGGCTCCCCTTGGGCCCCACTCAGTAATAATGCCTCCTTTGTGTCCCGCATATAAATGGGGACCCAGTTGTGCCATACAGTTATAAAGACTTAATACAGAAATTATGCCAGCAGTCTTCCAAATAAATAGTGCCTTTTAGTGCCCCCCACTCAGTGCCCCTTTGTGTTCTACAAGCATCCATATTGCCTTCTTCAAGTGGCATCACAGTAGTTTAAAGGGGACTGGTGCTGCCAGACACAACCATTTAACAATGTTCCTGGTAGTCTTGGCACCCCGCCGGGAGAGCTCCTGTACCGGCACCGGCACTGGCACTGGCATATAGTAAATGGTGCCAGAAGTCCTACAGAAGTCTATTGCTCTCCTGAACAGCTGATTGATAGAAGTGTTAATCAGGTATTATTAGGGTCCATTTACACAGAAAGATTATCTGACAGATTATCAGCCAAAGATTTAAAGCCAAAGCCAGGAATGGATTTGAAAAGAGGAGAAATCTCAAGCTTTCCTTTATGACCTGATCTCTGTTTATAGTCTGTTCCTGGCTTTGGCTTCGAATCTTTGGCAGATAATCCTTCTGTGTAAATGGACCCTTAGGGACCTATTCCACGGGCCGAGCAACGATGTAAACGAGTGCCGATCTGCTAGATCGGCGGTCGTCTACTGGGCCTATTTCACGTCCCCGATTATCGTTAAGCGAGGGCTGCAGGGAGATCGTTACCGATGTCCTTGCAGCCCTTGCAGCATACATTACCTGTCCGGGCTTCTCCTCCGCTCCGTCTTCCTCCTGGTCCCGCTCGCAGCATCAACTCCGGAGCGGCCTGACTGAGCTGTCAGACCGCTCAGCCAATCACAGGCCGCGGCGGTCCTGGCCTGTGATTGGCTGAGCGTCTGACAGCTCAGTCAAGCCGCTCCGGAGCTGATGCTGCACGCGGGACCAGGAGGAAGACGGAGCGGAGGAGAAGCCCTGCAGGTAATGTATGGTGCTGCTCTGCTTGAATCGTCGGTCGCCCCCGCACACTGCTATTCCACCGTAGCAATGTGCGGGTGGCGAACGATGATTTTAGGTTTAAACCTAAATGAACGATCAGCCGATGACACAATCATCGGCTGATCGTTCTCTCTATTCCACCAAGCGATAATCGGCCGAATCTTGTGGACAGGCATCAATGTTAGAAACCTGGAAACCCCCTATAAACTGAATCTTCTTGTTAAAGCAAATGTACCACTAGGTACATTGCTTAGTTTTTTTTTAACATAAACAGACTGGCGCCTGTGTGGGGGTTTCCATTGGCGTGATCCTTTTTTTTTAACTGCCACCCGGTTCCCAGCGCCAGTCTATTCCTGAGCATCGGCCCGCCAGCCCCCAATGTGATGAAACCCGCTTCCCTCTGTGACGCGGCTCCATTACAATCAATGGAGCCACATCACAGAGGGGAGGGAAGATTGTCATAGTGGGGGCCGGCAATCTGCCCCCAGTGCTCCGGGACGGGCTGGTGCTCAGGGATAGACTGGCGCCGTGCGCAAGAACCAGGTCGCGGTTTGAAAAAAAGGACTGTGCCACTGGCATCCCCGCATCGGCGCTGTTCATGTAAAGATCACAAAGCAGTGTACCGAGTGGTGCATTCTCTTTAAAAAGTATATAAACTCTATCTATCTATTATCTATCTATCTATCTATCTATCTATCTATCTATTATCTATCTATCTCCTATCTATCTATCTATCTATCTATCTATCTATCTATCTGTTATCTATCTATCTATCTATCTATCTATCTATCTATCTATCTATCTATCTATCTATCTCCTATCTATCTATTATCTATCTATCTATCTATCTCCTATCTATCTATCTATCTATTATCTATCTATCTATCTATCTATCTATCTATCTATCTATCTATCTATTATCTATCTATCTATCTATCTATCTATCTATCTCCTATCTATCTATCTATCTATCTATCTATCTATCTATCTATCTCTTATTATCTATCTATCTATCTATCTATCTATCTATCTATCTTCTATCTATCTATCTATCTATCTATCTATCTATCTATCTATCTATCATCTATCTATCTATCTATCTATCTATCTATCTATCTATCTCCTATCTGTCTATCTATCTATCTATCTCCTATCTATCTATCTATCTATCTATCTATCTATCTATCTATTATCTATCTATCTATCTATCTATCTCCTATCTATCTATCTATCTATCTATCTATCTATCGTCTATCTATCTATCTATCTATCTATCGTCTATCTATCTATCTATCTATCTATTATCTATCTATCTATCTATCTATCTATCTATCTATCTATCTCCTATCTATCTATCTATCTATCTATCTATCTATCTATCGTCTATCTATCTATCTATCTATCTATCTATCTATCTATCTATCATCTATCTATTCATATGTAGCTCATAACCATATTATTGATCTATATCCAATCACATGACAATAAGTTTATTTTTTTGGATAGGCATAACAGACAAATTCTAAACCTGTGCCTGATGATGTGAGGGTATTTCTAGTCCTGTGATCTGTTCTTTCACTCATCTATTCTATTATCCGCACAGTGAGGTGACAGACACGTCCTGCTGTGAAATGCCAGCAATAGTACCATATCCAGTGCGGCAAAGCCATATGAGTGTAAGAGGCTTATGTTAAAGGGATGTTCCCATCTTAAGCTTGTATAACATATACACAGTATATACTTGTTTTTCTGTATTCTTCAAATGTATGGAGAATGTAACAGGCAAAAATCATCAATTATGGGTCAACAGACCACTTTTCTCCTAGGCCATCTAATGAATAAAGACAAGGTTGGCTTCTAGTTTTATTCATACACTTTGGTCATACTGTAATATGAACACAACTAATAGGCCATAAATAGAAGCTTTACAGAAATAGTCTTAAAGGGGACCTCTGCTTTAGACAATCCTTAGAATAAGATTACAGAGGGTAACCCTGTAACCCTCAAGTGGAATCAGTGGAGAAGGTCTCTAACTTTGCTGCAGCGCCATCACAGGAGAGATGAAGCATTACAGAGTGCATATTCATATCAATGTATTGTCTGTATAAATCAGGACAGGACAGGTTTTCCAAATCAAGAGCCGCTATTTATAGCTGATCTACACTATGGCCAAGAAATGAGACACCAAACAAAGGACCTCCTTTTTATTTCTTTATAAGAAATATATATATATATATATATATATATATATATATATATATATATATACATACAGTATATATATATTTTTTTTTTTTACACTAGACAACCCCTTTAATCTAGACATGCTCAGCAGTGAATGTTTAGGGAAAAGGTTATGGTCTCCCCATAAAGATGTATGAGTGAAGGGTGGCCAGAGATCTCTGACCAGCTCCTCCTCTCCATGCTCTGCTCTTATGGCCTTAAGGACTCTGTTCTCTCCTGGTTCTCTTCCTACCTCTCTGACCGCTCTTTCGGTATATACTTCTCTGGCTCTACTTCTTCTCCCTTACCTCTTACTGTTGGGGTTCCCCAGGTATCGGTCCTGGGTCCTCTCCTCTTCTCCCTCTATACAGGCTCCAGACCACAGACCAATACCAGGTTTGGCCTGCAATACTATCTCTATGCTGATGACACCGAGCTATACACCTCCTCCCGCGACATCTCCCCTGCCTTCTTGCAAAACACCATTGACTGTCTATCTGCTCTCTCTAACACTATGACCTCTCTATTTCTCAAACTTAATTTCTCTAAAACAGAACTTCTTGTATTCCCTTCCTCTAACCAACCTCGACCTGACATCTCACTCTCAGTCTGTGCTACTAGCATAACTCCTGTGCATCAAGCTCGATGTCTGGGGGTTATGCTAGACTTGGATCTATCCTTCACTCCCTATATTCAAGCTCTTGCAGCTCCTGTCACCTACAACTTAAAAACATCTCTAGAATCCCCACCATTTCCTACAATAGACACAGCTCAGACCCTTACTGTTACCCTGATCCATTCCCGTCTTGACTACTGTAACTCCCTACTAATCGGTCTTTCTTTCTCTAAGCTCTCCCCTCTCCAGTCTATCCTGAACGCATCAGCCAGGCTCATCTACCTCTCCAGCCATTATACTGACGTCTCCCCATGTGCCAGTCACTGCACTGGTTACCTATTACATGCAGAATTCAGTTCAAACTTCTCACCCTCACCCATAAAGCTCTCCACAACTCTGCCCCTTCATACATCTCTTCCCTCATCTCCACCTATCATCCTATTGCTAATGATCTTACACTAACATCTTCTATAATCAGAACCTCTCTCACCTCGAGGACGTAGCTCGTGCTGCACCAGTTCTCTGGAACGCCTGAAGACCTCAGACTCATTCCCAACAAAGTTCCAAGCGCTCTGAAGACTTATCTCTTGAAGCACGCTTATAACATTCTCTAAATTTCTGCTGTCCCCTTACCTTCTATATCTCTGATGGTTCCATGCACTTTGTACCTGTACTCAGACATTGGCGTGTGACCGGCTCACCCAACACCTATAGGAACATTCCGATGGTATATATAATGGCTGGATCATCGGCAAATAAAGCCCTTACTGCCTCCTGTGTCTCCCCCAGTCCTCCTAGTGTGTAAGCTCTTGTGTCACCCCCAGTCAGGGGCGGATTAACTTTACCATAGGCCCCGGGCTGTTCACCAAGTCTGGGCCCCCCCACCCCACTGTAACTATGGTGGCACTAGCCTTGCGTTCATAGTACAGGACAGATAATGTCATGATGTCCTGATTTGTGCAAAATTGCCTTAAAAAAACTGATTTTTTTTGCAAATCATGGCGGAAGTGTAGCCAGGAGACAGAACACCACTGACAGTATAAGTCTTTTTGGGTGGTCATGGGCCCCCCAGGATCTCAGGGCCCCGGGCTGCCGCCCGGAATGCCCCTATTATAATCCACTACTGCCCCCAGTCCTCCTAGTGTGTAAGCTCTTGTGTCACCCCCAGTCCTCCTAGTGTGTAAGTACTTGGGTCACCCCCAGTCCTCCTAGTCTGTAAGATCATGTCACCCCCAGTCCTCCTAGTGTGTAAACTCCTGCGTCCCCCAGTCCTCCTCCTAGTCTGTACGCTCTTGTGTCACCCCCAGTCCTCCTAGTCTGTACGCTCTTGTGTCACCCCCAGTCCTCCTCCTAGTCTGTACGCTCTTGTGTCACCCCCAGTCCTCCTAGTCTGTAAGCACTTGTGTCCCCCAGTCCTCCTAGTCTGTAAGCTCCTATGTCCCCCCAGTCTTCCTCCTAGTGTGTAAGCACTTGTGTCACCCCCAGTCCTCCTAGTGTGTAGGCCCTTGTATCTCCCCCAGTCCTCCCAGTGTGTAAGCTCTTGTGCCCCCCCAGTCCTCCTCCTAGTCTGTAATCTCTTGTGTCACCCCCAGTCCTCCTAGTCTGTAATCTCTTGTGTCACCCCCAGTCCTCCTAGTCTGTAATCTCTTGTGTCACCCCCAGTCCTCCTAGTCTGTAATCTCTTGTGTCCCCCCCCCAGTCCTCCTAGTCTGTAAGATCTTGTGTCACCCCCAGTCCTCCTAGTCTGTAAGCTCCTGTGTCCCCCAGTCCTCCTCCTAGTCTGTTAGCTCTTGTGTCACCTCCAGTCCTCCTAGTGTGTAACTCTTGTGTCACCCCCAGTCCTCCTAGTCTGTAATCTCTTGTGTCACCCCCAGTCCTCCTAGTCTGTAATCTCTTATGTCACCCCCAGTCCTCCTAGCCTGTAAGATCTTGTGTCACCCCCAGTCCTCCTAGTCTGTAAGCTCCTGTGTCCCCCCAGTCCTCCTCCTAGTCTGTAAGCTCTTGTGTCACCCCAGTCCTCCTAGTCTGTAAGATCTTGTGTCACCCCCAGTCCTCCTAGTCTGTAAGCTCCTGTGTCCCCCCAGTCCTCCTCCTAGTCTGTAAGCTCCTGTGTCCCCCCAGTCCTCCTAGTCTGTAAGCTCCTGTGTCCCCCCAGTCCTCCTCCTAGTCTGTAAGCTCCTGTGTCCCCCCCCAGTCCTCCTAGTCTGTAAGCTCCTGTGTCCCCCCCAGTCCTCCTCCTAGTCTGTAAGCTCCTGTGTCCCCCCAGTCCTCCTCCTAGTCTGTAAGCTTTTGTGTCACCCCCAGTTCTCCTAGTCTGTTAGCTCTTGTGTCACCTCCAGTCCTCCTAGTGTGTAACTCTTGTGTCATCCCCAGTCCTCCTAGTCTGTAAGCTATTGTGTCACCCCCAGTCCTCCTAGTGTGTAAGGCTGGGTTCACACTGCGTTGTTAGCATAGGTTTAACGGATCTGTTTTTTTTTAATGGACAAAAAAAATAGTGTCAGCATGGTTTTTGTGTCCGTCAAAAAAAACGGATCCGTTTTGATCCATTTTTTTTTTATAATGGAAGTCAATGGAAAAACGGATGCACACAAATGCATCCGTTTTTGCAATCCATTTTTCATTCTTTTTTTTTTTCAAAAAACGGATGAAAAAAACGGATTGCAAAAACGCAGTGTGAACCCAGCCTAAGCTCTTGTGTCACCTCCAGTCCTCCTAGTGTGTAATCTCTTGTGTCACTCCCAGTCCTCCCAGTGTATAAGCTCTTGTGTCACCCCCAGTCCTCCCAGTGTGTAAGCTGTTGTGTCACCCCCAGTCCTCCCAGTGTGTAAGCTGTTGTGTCACCCCTCAGTCCTTCTAGTGTGTAAGCTCTTGTGTCACCCCCAGCCCTCCTAGTGTGTAAGCTCTTGTGTCACCCCCAGTCCTCCCAGTGTGTAAGCTGTTGTGTCACCCCTCAGTCCTTCTAGTGTGTAAGCTCTTGTGTCACCCCCAGCCCTCCTAGTGTGTAAGCTCTTGTGTCACCCCCAGTCCTCCCAGTGTGTAAGCTGTTGTCACCCCTCAGTCCTCCTAGTGTGTAAGCTCTTGTGTCACCCCTCAGTCCTCCCAGTGTGTAAGCTGTTGGGTCACCCCCAGTCCTCCTAGTCTGTAAGCTCTTGTGTCACCCCCAGTCCTCCTAGTGTGTAAGCTCTTGTGCCCCCCCAGTCCTCCTAGTGTGTAAGCTCTTGTGTCACCTCCAGTCCTCCTAGTGTGTAAGCTCTTGTGTCACCCCCCCAGTCCTCCTAGTGTGTAAGCTCTTGTGTCACCTCCAGTCCTCCTAGTGTGTAAGCTCTTGTGTCACCCCCAGTCCTCCTAATCTGTAAGCTTTTGTGTCACCCCCAGTCTTCCTAGTCTGTAAACTCTTGTGAGCAGGTCATGCACTCCTTTTGTATTTTTATTTTAAAGGAGAACTTCCGACAAAAACTATTTTAAATATGTTATTGCATAAGCAAAGTTATACAAATTCCTATTATACACTTATTATGTGAAATGCACATATAGTGCTGTTTCTCTAAAAAAGTGATGTCACGACTGCCTGTCTAAACCTGTAGAGTCCCGCAGGGGGCGCAGTATATGTAGAAATTACATGTAATGGCCATTCCTGTGCTTTTCTGACCAAAGTTCAGCAACATATACTGTGCTCCATGATGGATCCTGCAGGTATAGACTAGGGATTCGTGACGTCACCTTTTTTCAGAGAAATTTAAGCCTACCTGATCTACTAAATTGAAGGAAATACTATATGTGCATTTCCCATAATTAGTGTATATTAGGAATTTGTCTAACTTTGCTTATGTAATAACATATTAAAATTTACTTTTTGTCCGTAGTTCTCCTTTAATGATTAAATTCTGTAATGTGTGCATGTAATGTAATGATAATGTTGTGAGAAAAAAAACAAACGAATAGTGCTGTGGAATATGTAAGCGTTATACAAATAAATATTATTATCAGGGTCATTGCTGTAGAGTTGCCTGAGAGGTCCCTGTGTCCCATAGAAGGAGACTGGTAATATATATGACACATGATATTTGCGGGATGAAGGGGGAGGGGTATTAAAGGGGTTATCCAGCGCTACAAAAACATGGCCACTTTTCCCCCCTCTCTTGTCTCCAGTTTGGGTGGGGTTTTCAAACTCAGTTCCATTGAAGTAAATGGAGCTTAATTGCAAACCACACCTGAACTGGAGACAACAGTAGGGGGAAAAGTGGCCACGTTTTTGTAGCGCTGGATAACCCCTTTAAGGCTAAATGTGTCAGTTTTCTGCGGCCGCACCTGCACAGCGTCTCTTACACCCTCATCAATAATAGACTATTGGTGTGTGGTATCTCATTGTAGTAGGAAAGTAGTATCCGTTACACACTTTACTTACGGTATTTAGTCACTGGCCCCTTGCACCTCACCATCATCATTGTGATAGACAAGGGGTCATCATGTATATTATAACAATATTATTTTACTCGAAGCCGAATTTGGCTCAAATGTCAAGTAAATGGATGTCAAGCAGCGGGGCCCAGCAACTGGAGGGGCCCATCTCTGCTCAAAAGTAAAAAAGAAAAGACGTCCGTTATTGCTACATTTTGATTGACCTTAATGCAATGCACTGAAGTCAAAGGAATGACGGCCGTCCAATGCACACAGTGTAGAAAATGATGGATGTTGCCTGCACGGACGTTAAAATAATAATCATGACAATTATTTTCAGACGTCTTTTGCAAACACTGGACGTTATTTTTTAGTTGTTTACACACAGCCGTTACACGTCCTTATATCGTTTGAATTTAAACGATAATCATCCTGTGTAATTGCAGGTAATTATCGAAAAATCTTTGATCATTGATTTACATCTGATCCAAAAATCGTTTGCTGTAATTCCACATTCGTTCACTAATCATTCAGTGTAAATGCACATCGTTCCTTCTTTTGCTGGGATCAGATGGATTAAACGATCATAGTATCAATCGCTGTAATGATCGTATACGAATATCGTTCTGTGTAATATAGGGAACGATTTCAGGTTACCGATGAACAATCTCGTTTGCGATCGTTAATCGCTAATCGGTAAAAATCGCTTTGTCTAATAGGTCCCTAACACTTTAGGTTTCAGATATAGAAGTTTGTTATGACAAGAACCATTGTTTTACTTAGTGAGAAAATAGGGGAAGCTTTATCAAACATGGTGTAAAGTGAAACTGGCTCAGTTGCCCCTAGCAACCAATCAGATTCCACCTTTCATTTTTCAAAGAGTCTGTGAAGAATGAAAGGTGGAATCTGATTGGTTGCTAAGGGCAACTGAGCCAGTTTCACTTTACACCATGTTTGATAAATCTCCCCCATAGCCTTAGGATTGATGCCATATATTTGGGGCCCTCCATCTTTCTGTGAGACCTGGAGGTCCATGTTGTTCTTGCAATAACGGCTTTGCTGGCTATACTATTAATGGTGCCCACTTTGAGGTTTCTTTCACGCCATGTTTTGCATGATATTCTTTGTTTTCTTTGTAAGAGAATACTTTGCATAGACTTTTTGTAACGTATTCTTTTTACAAAGTTATAGCAAACATTTGTATACATTTCCCCAAACATGAAGTAGCATGGAATCATTTGTGTGGTGTGCAGTGTAGACCTCCTCCATCATCCACTCTCATATTATTGGGTCACTTTATGACAGTTTTACAATTTCACTATATAATGGTTTATGTCATCATTTTGTCTTTCTTTGGTATAAATTAATAGTATAATAGTATAAATTAAAGGGCATTTTTTCCCCTTTTAAATGGTGTCAGAAAGTTATACAGATTTGTAAACTACTTCTGTTTTAAAATCTCAAGCCTTCCACTACTTATCAGCTGCTGTATGTCCTGTAAGAACTGGGGTTTTCTTTCCAGTCTGACACAGTGCTCACTGCAGGCACCTCTGTTCATAAGAGGAACTGTCCAGAGCAGTGGCAAATCCCTATAGAAAACCTCTCCTGCTCTGGACAGTTTCTGTCATGGACAGAGGTGGCAGCAGAGAGCGCTGTGTCAGACTAAAAAGAATACACCACTTTCTGTAGGACATACAGCAGCTGATAAGTACTGGAAGACTGGAGAATTTTAAATAGAAGTAAATTACAAATCTATACAATTTTCTGAAAGAAAATAAATGTGGTGTTCCCCTTTAATCACACTGTTCACAGTGTTCAATTGTCTGTTATTCACCCTCAGTCAGGGAAGAAACTAAAGTTGTCAGTCCTGATCAAAACGTCTCATCACAAATAAAACCAAACTAGAAAGAAACTAGAAACTAAAAAAAAACATACCGGAGGGCCAAAAGCTGGGAGAGCAATGACAGAGGCAAAACCAGAGACAAGAGCAGATAAGAGTCAGGTCAGGGTCAGGACAGGAGATGATGCAGTACCAAGTCTCAGTCCAAGGGCAGAGGTGAGTAGAGATGAGCGAACCAGCCGGATTTCTGGTTCGTATGAATCAGAATTCTCGGCGGCTGATTCCCGCTGTCTGCCGGCTCCGTGCAGCGGGTGGAAACATCGTAAGGAACGCCTGGAAAACTGGGATACAGCCATTGGCATTTGCTGTATCCCAGTTTTCCAGGCGTTCCTTACGATGTATCCACCCGCTGCACGGAGGCGGCAGACAGCGGGAGTCAGCCGCCGAGATTTCTGATTCATACGAACCAGAAATCTGGCTGGTTCGCTCATCTCTAGAGGTGAGGAGGAACAAGTCAGTCACCAGAAAAACAGCAATCCAGAAGAACATGAATGAAGGCAGCAAGTTCACAATCAGGGATCCTTGCTGAGAGCAGACACATGCCCCCATCTCAGTATTGGATGCCAGGGTGCAACAACAGCCGGACAGACAGCTATGTCAGTCACCCTACACCTTATTTGGGCAGAAAACCAGGTCGCAAAACAAATTCAGGGAGTAGCAAGATAGTTTGCCATTTCAGGGCTGTCACGGAATAGTAACCATGTTGTCCAGGTTTGACTGAATTGCTTATTGTGGCCTGTATATTCTGCCACCATTCCCACCATATGTGAGAAGTGGTTGACCTCCGAGATGCACTAATGAGGGAGGACCACTAATGCACTAATGCACTAATGAATGGCGCAGCAGGACCATTCAGGCGTCAGTCAGGAAATAGCAAAGCACTCCCCGTTTGACCGAGGATATGGAGCCTAGTATCATAGAAAGGAGGCCAATCTGAGCAGTGGTGGGATATGGTGCTATTTTGTAATCATTGTATAGCATTTTTATTTATTCGAAGTATGGTGGTATTTTTTGTGGCTGTGTGGCTATATTATTAGGTCACTTTATGACAATAAAGTTCACTCACGCACCCATCCGTGCGAAAATTTTTAAACCTACTCCAGCTCAGAGATGGCGTAGGTTTCAGTATCATTTTTCCGCCGGCAAAATGATAAATGCGGTGCACACAGAGGTCGCGCCCCCTCTGCGTGCTGCCGCACCCCCCGTAACGCCCTCTCTCTGCCCCACTGGCGAAGGTGGCGCATATGGGGCCGATGCCAAAAAAAATATTTGCAAAAATACCATTTGCGAATATTTTTATGACAATCTGCCCCATCTGCGCCTAAAAAAGGCATTTTCTCCTTTTCATACATGTCCCCCATTGTGTTATACAAGGGACCTCCTAAAGGAGAAGTCCGGGCACAGACTTTTTTTTCAAAACTGCCAGGGAGGAGGTGGGTGAAAAAAAACAACATGCATGCTGTCCTCCACTCTGATCTCCAGTCCCCTCCTGCTCTAGAGAGGGGACTTGGGGCTGCACAGCTTGGCTGCTGACTGGCTGAGCAGGGCTGACACATCCCATCCCAGATCCCATTCAGACCTAGATGTGGCCGAAGAATCGGGAACCAGAGCGGAGGACAGTGGACCCTAGCGCTGGACCCGGGAAAGTAGGTGCATGTTGTTTTGTTCACCCACCTCCTCCCTGGCAGTTTTGAAAAAAAGTCTGCGCTCAGACTTCTCCTTTAACTGTGTGACATTTCTATAAATGCAAATACTTCCTGTATGCAAAAAAAGTGTTGTCAAACAACTATTATCAAGAAATGTTCAAGGAGAAGTTCTAATCATATACGACCCCAAAAGTCCCAATGTTCTGTAACTTTGCCTAACAACTAGAGGTCAGAACTTATAAGCACTTATGGGAGATGTATATTTCTCAAGACGTTCATCATATGTGTCCTCAGGAATTCAGATGGTGGCAACAAATACTAATTGGAAAGTTTCGGATAATTACTCTTCCATGTCAGCCAGATAGTTATAATAACGATATCGAGAGAAGACGCTTTACTTCATTGCTAATGGCCCCGAGGAGACCAGTAAACTTTTCCCATAAAAGCTTACACACCTCTCGCTTGTACCCTGCTGGGACACAAGAGTCATTATTTAACTTTCTCATTGCAGACAAGAAGTGGTGATTGCAATCTGCTGTCTGTTTAGTGCACAGTATGTATGGGACAAGGAACAAACCATAGCAAGACTGGAGCAGCTGCAAGAAGAATTCAACGCTGTTACTGAAGGAGAAATGAAAAATGACTCCGGCTGCTCATAATAGGAAAAGCTTGGCGGCACAGGAAGTGATAGAGCAATCCTTCCTGTGAAAAGAACAAGATACAAGCACAGTATAAACTTCCTTATATATGACTTTTTTTTTCTCTTTCGAAGCTAAGTAGTTTGCTATTCAGACTTTTCCTGTCGCCTAGTTCAGAGAAGAAAATGGTGAAGATCTTGAGATCTTCTTGACTAATCAGTTTCTTGTACTAGTTCTTATTATGCCCATACCCCTATCCCTGTCACCCTGCAAATAAGAGGGGCTTTGTATTATCAAACCTTAAAGGGAATATCTCACCTAGATTTCCATTTACTGATTAGAGACTGATACTAAAAGTTGTTCTTTTATTCTAATCTGTTTTTATTTTCTGACTGTAATTTTATTTTCACTTCGTGTACATTGTTAGGGAGGCTGCCATCTTGCCTGAGATGTTTTTAACTGTAACGCCTGGAGTAGTGGATCCACTGGACCGTCACCAGCGATGGCACTAACCTCACCAGGGAGCGGAGTCTAAGGGGCCGCTGGTTTTCACCAGAGCCCGCCACAAGGCGGGATGGACTTGCTGCGGCAGGCGACCCCCAGGTCGCTACCCCTGGCTTGGTTGCTGGTGACGGCAGGCGAGGCGTGGCAGGAGCAGTAGGCAGGAGATGGTACTGGCAGAGGTCTGTAGGCGTGACTGCAGGTGACAGGCTGAACACAGGAACTAAAGTGTAACGGGGAAGCAGGAACCAGGAACAAGGAGTAGGGACCAGGTAGCGGACAGGAATCAGGAACAACAGGGAGCTGGGCCAAACGCTATGGGAAGCATGTAGAGGCTCCAACACCTGTAGTGGGGCAGGGCTGGAATTTATAGGGAGTGATTGTGTGCAAGACCAATTAGGAGCGCACTGCCCCTTTAAATCCGAGACAGCCGGCGCGCGGGCGCCCTAGGAGGCGGGGACGCGCGCGCCGGCCGGCACAGCGACGGACAGGAGCGTGGAGAGGTGAGGCGCCCCCCGGGGCCGAAGTAACAGCAGCGCCGGGTCCCTGCCTATGGACACCGGCTGCTGCATGGGGAAGAGGGGAGTTGCGGCGGCGGCCCGGAGCACGGGCCGCCGCGGCGGCCGTGACATTAACAGCATTTAGGGATGTGCTTTACAGCCAGACTCATGGACATAGACGACACTAGACCAAGTCTGTTGTCTAGTGTCGTCTAGTGATGAATGTGAAACTTTATTGAACGTACTCTGTGACCTTTAAGCTGCAATTGTCTCCTTTATCTTCATGCTGTCAGGGCCCCGGGGAACAAAGAGCCAAAGGACAAGTGGGCCCTATAGCCAGGGCCGGATTAAGGTTGGTGGAGGCCCCGGGCGACAATAAACTATACCGCGATCTATATAGATGGCTGCTTACTGTAGGTGACTTAGCACAGACCCCTCCTCGCTCCTGGCTGTATGGGTCAGTATCCTCTTCTGTTATGCTCGTGGTCACGAGGCTGCAGTACAGGGAAAGATGCCAGGCCCTAGAGACAGGAGCAGAGGGGGGGGGGGTGGACTAAGTATCAGAGTGTATTTCCACATTGTGTTTGTGTTAATAAAGCAATGTGAGAACACAGCACTTTCTGCGCGCTGTTGCCCACGGTGTTAGGGCCCTATTACATGGCCTGATATCCTGGGTAAGCAGCACCGTTCTGCTAGGGTTCGAGCTGGTGGGCTAAGTGGTGGAGGCCCCGGGGCACGTGCCCCTGGTGCCCTCCCTTTAATCCAGCCCTGCCTATAGCTAACACCCCCAACACTGTCCCTACCTACTTGCAGTGCAGGTCCTAACTGACCGTCCGCAACTGGGTGTCAGTCCCTGCACTCAAATAAATGCAAAACACAGACAAGACATAGTACAGGCGAACAAGGTACAACGACAGTAGACAAGGCAAAGTCACAAACACACACAGAAGGACGGGACCAAGAAGGCAGCAAGGAATGGAGAACCAAACGAGTGGAGGACAAAACCCAGAGATGCAACACGGTAAACTGAGAAACAAAAGCCAGAGATAGTAGCAAGATAAACTGAGGACAAGGCAAGGAACACTGAGGACTAAGCGAGGAACACTGAACCAAAAGACAAAGAAAGGCAAGAAACAAGCAAAGGGATCAGGAAACCAGGAATACAAACAATAAGGCAAACCGCTGGATCAAGCTGAACAGACTAGCTGGACAAAGCTATCAAGAGCCCAGAGTGAAGGGAGAAACCAAGCTATAAGGGAACAGAAGTCCCGGACTCCAAGCTGATAGGTAGAGCAGGAGAAACACACAAGAGAATCACAGAAAGCCAGAGGTGAAGAGACCTGTCAATCAGAACACAGCAGAGACAATTAGTGAATAGACTGCAGCAAGGAAAGTGCAGGGAGAACTAAGAAAACATGGACCGGATCACAGAAGACATAAGCAAAGAACAGAACAAAACCAGGCACGGACTTAATGCCAAAAGCGCAGTTTTTGGAGCAGAGGTCGGATCTTCACCGCAGAGAGTGGCACTGATGTCTTTTCAGGCACGATCATCACACATGCTGCTGCAAAGGCACGATCATCACACATGCTGCTGCAATTGCTGTACAGATCAATTTACAGCAGCCTCCTCTTATCATCACAGACAGAGCAGAAAGTCTCAGCTTAGATTTAGCCCCAGTTGTAAGAATGAAAATTGTAAGATTTCAGGATTATTTTATAATGTTGATAGAAAATTACGATGACACATTCCCTTTAAAGAGAATGTATAGCCTTGATTTTCTTTTACTGATTAAAGCAACTCTGTACCCACAATCTGACCCCCCCAAACCACTTGTACCTTCAGATAGCTGCTTTTAATCCAAGATCTGTCCTCGGGTCCGTTTGGCCGTTACTAAAAACAACTTTTAAACTTACATTCCTAATGATGAGGGGGGCGCGGGGGAGGCACAGAGAGGTTGTGCTAGCCTATTGGTCCTATTAGACGGAACGATTATCGTTCGAATTTGCACGATAACGATCGCATTTGAGCGATAATCGTTCCGTGTAAACACAGCGAATGATCAAGCGACGAGCGAGAAATCGTTCATTTTGATCTTTCAACATGTTCTCAAATAGTCGTTGATCGTTTGCAAAAAATTCGCAGATCGTTCCGTGTAAACAGTCTTTCAACGATTCGACCTATGTGTGAGATAGGCTTAAGCGATCGCAAAATGATTTCTCTGTACGATGTATCGTTCAGTTTAAATGCTGATCGTTATAAAAAAACACATTGTTCATTCAAAATCGTTAATCGTGCGATCGGGCGAATTATCGCTCCGTCTAAAAGGACCATTATGCACAGATACTCTAGGCTACGCCAGTTTGACACAGGGCTGCAAGTTTAAAAGTTGTTTTTTAGGATCATAACTGCATCCCCTGCTGAACAGACCCCAGGACAGATCTTGGATTAAAAGCAGCTATCCAAAGGTACAAGTGGTTTTGGGGGGTCAGATTATGGGTACAGAGTCGCTTTAACACAGGGTATGTCTTGTACGGCAGCTCAGCCCCATTCAAGTGGATGGGACTGAGATAATGTTTCAGGTCATTGGATCATTCAGCCCAGTGTTTCTCAAATTCACTCATTATTAAAGCCCTTCAGATTGTTTTGCTAACCACATGTGCTGTATTAAGATTCTCATATTAAGATTCTCATATTCTCATATTAAGATTAAAATTCTTAGTTCATCACCTGTCAGGGTTCCCTGAGGACTGGAATAGAGAAACACTGATTTACAGCAGCAGAAATGATAAATCTATGTACAGAGATATTTAACACTATGGCAACAACTGTGAAAATGAAAGAGAGACAAGTCAGTAAATCCAGATGGTCTTTGTCCAAGAAAGCAAAATCATGTCATCATAGACATTAAAAAGAAGCCACAAAAACCACATAAAACACATAAAACATCCTGAAAATTTCAAGGAATATAAATTAACTGCTGTACATGTATTATTCTTGTCCTGGAGCATAGTGGAAGTTATATATGATTTTGTTAAACTATTTTAGTTTTTTTTTTTTTTTTGCAAGAAAGTATAAGACAACAAATGGATGATTGGTGAAAACATATGAGGGAGTGGAAAAGTTACTTCCCCTAAAAGAATTGGTCTTTATAAAGAGTACTTGTTGTTATAATTTTTTTAACAACAGATCCTGGGCTTACTGACAATCTTGTAATATACTTTAATTAAATATTTTGGCCTTTATGTGTTTTAACCCTAGTCTATACTTTCTAACAGCAGGGGGCGCTGTTTGCAGTAGGTTGGGATGTGTGTGTGTGTGGGGGGGAAGGTAGAGTTGTAGGTTGTGAGGTGTACCAACGGGGGCTGGGTTTACCAGTAGGTGGTGGAACATGAAACAACAGGTGCACTTTAATAAACACTTTGAATAGCTTTGAATATACCCAGTAAATGATTTCTTTTAAATCTAAATACATTCAGTTCTGACTAATTTCTTACAATGATGGAATTTTAATTTTTTTTTCATTGAGTTCAATATTGGAATTTTATGCAGTCAACTCCTATGACCAACACCAATGAAGAACATGTGGAGCTGTACATCAGAAAAAAACTCCACTCTACCACTATAAGGGTATATTAACCCCTTTACGCCCCACTGCCTGTGCCTTTAAGGGGTAGTGCAGCGCTAAACAATTATTCACTAAATAACACACATTACAAAGTTATGCAACTTTGTAATGTATGTTATGTTAGTGAATGGCCCCTTCCCCTTGTTTCCCCCTACCCACACCAGACCCGGAAGTGTAGTGCTCTATACATACCTGCCTCTTGCCGACCCCCGTCCGCCATCTTGTGCCAATGATGTCATCTTCGGATGGCCGGCCGAACCGCTCCGACTGTCCCTTGTGCCGGCCGCCCTCTGCCGCGTCATCAGCTACTCAGCCGCGATTAACTGAGCATAACTGTGCTCAGCCAATCGCGATTCACTAACATAACATACATTACAAAGTTGTATAACTTTGTTATGTGTGTTATTTAGTGAATAATTGTTTAGCGCCACACTACCCCTTTAACGCAGGAGGGTGTTAATGTATGCCCTGGCGCGTCCCCGCTCGCTCCATAGCCGGTGAGGACCAGCTGCTGTCTGCAGCCAGTCCATCACCCTCAATGGTGGCCTGCCACAATCGCGTGGCCGACTGACATTAACCCCTTAAACGCTGCCATCGCAGCGTTTAAGTATAAATGACCAGAGGATCTCTGGCCACTTAGTGATCGGGACCCCAGCAGTCTGTCTGCGAGCGTCCTGATCGCTTTTCCTGACTGACTGACTGAGGTATACAGCTTACCTCCGTGCAGTCTTCTGTTCAGTCTTCTGATAGAGTCTGCCACAGGCAGGCTAAATCAGAAGATCACAGATAACACTGATCCCAGCATAGCAGGGATCAGTGTTTGCAATGTAATGTATATAAGTGATAGTTTCCTAAGGAAACTATAAAAGTGAAAGTAAATAAATGTTTTACACAATGCCCCAAAGCCCCTCCCCCAATAAAAGTGAAAATCACCCGCCCCTTCCTATTTTATTCAAAATAATAAAGTTAATTAACATATAATATACCGTAGCGTGTGTAATCGTCCGAGCTATTAAAATAAAACAATACTATTCCTGCACAGTGAAGAGCATGAACAAAAAGCGGTAAAAAACGCAGAGATTGCTTTTTTTAAATGACATTTTATGTATAAAAACCATTAATAAAAAGCAATCAATACGTTTGATCTAGAAAAAAATGTTACTAATAAAAACTAGAGATTATGGCACAAAAAAAATGACACCCCTGTAGGTGAAAAAATAAATGCGCTATAGGAGTTACAATAGGGCTATTTTAAATATGCCTATTTGCAAAAAGAAAGTTTTACTGCTAATAAAAATAGTAAAATGTTAGAAAACCTAGTAAACATGCATATAGCTGTGTTCAGACTGACCTATAGAATAAAGAACAAATGCCAGTTTTACCGCAAAGTGCATTACCTAAACACGGAACCCCCCCAAAATTTTGACCCAAGTTCACCCCATAAATGATATTTTGGGGGTTACGTTATTCATTTTATGGCAGATTGAAACTTACCATTACAAAGTACACCTGTTCCTGAAAAAAACAAGGCCCTAAGGGGTTAAAAAAAAGGATCACCATAGAATTTTCAACCTAATACGATAACATGTTAAAAGGTGAAACCTCACCTCCAGTATTCACGTCCCACATACCCTATTAGCGCACTGAAAGATACCAAGAGTCTCCAATCATTGTCTCTTTCCTTCCTTGCGTCTCCCTAATGGTCACAATCTGGTTTCTAAGATCAAAGCTAATGGACGGAACTAAATAAGTAGCATGAATAGAAGAAGAAAAGCTGTAGGCAGCTAAAGCTCCAGCAATATGACACAATGGCCCAGATTAATCAATCTGTCTAAAGTCAAAACTGCCTGGTTTTGCCCATAACGATCAATGACAGCTCAGTTTTCATGTCGTAACAAATTCTAGTACAATGAAAGCTGAGCTGCGATTGGTTGTTATGGGCAAAATTAGACAGTGTGACAGAAATTATAGTATTAAACAGGAATGGGGTAGCTAGTCAGGGGTGGTGTCCTTAGCTTCTCTCCTCTCCATCAGCCTTGAGTGACACATCCTTCTCTACACATACATAAAGATATACATGTCACTCAAAGGTGGTGGGGCAGGCAGCAGCCACAGGGGTCTACCCAAACTACTGGTTCCCTTTGAAAGGGTGAAGAGAAAACATAATAAAGAATCTATACTTACCCACCCCTGTGCCCCTGCAGCACAGCGTCACCGCTCACGCAACTCCTGCTGGTTTCCTGCAGTTCCTGCTCCAGCCACATCACGTCCCAGCAGAGAAATGCTGTGCTGAGTGGGTACTTACATTTGGGAAGTGACAATGCACAAAGCCAGGAGTTACAGGAGACCAGCATCTGTCAGAGAGCTGGAGATGCTGCGCCGTGGGGACATGGGGAAGGGTAAGTATGGATTCCTTATTATGTTCCCCCCACCGCCTGCCTGCATCAGATTTTTAGGTTTAGCTGGAGTTTCCCCTTTAACAATGACAAAAACAAAAAGAATACAAAGTGCTTTTCCTTTTTATAAAAAAAAACTTCCCATTTTTAGAAAAAACTATCACCTACTATATCCACTGGATAGTTAATAACTGCTAGATCACATGGGGTCTGACCGCTGGGACCACCACTGATCACTATATTGGAGGACTACAGTCTTTCATTCCCATCATCTCCAAGTCTACTGTCACATTATATATCACAGAGCTCTGCTAGTTTTATCAGTACCATATACTTTGCATAGACTCTATTATGTGTATTTCCTGTTTTTTTTTTTTTTTAGTATTTTGTGTTTTTAGTAATGCAATAATAATCATTAGACATTATAACTTACCCCGCCACCACCTTTTGGTTTAGAAGACATTGAGTGGAGTGATGTTGGCAGATTTCCCATGCGGTTACTATAGCAGCAATAGCTCAGGGTCTAAATGTAAACACTCAATGCCTAAAAAAAAACGAAAAATCACAGCCGAATGTGTGAGTCACATAACCTGGGCAACAGCTGGCCTTCTGTGACGAGTCACTGTGTAAACTCCTGCTGGAGCCATGCCTTCTCTTCTGGGATATCACTGCCCTGTGTGACATAGTGCCGACTCCATTCACTAACACAATGAATAATTTATTAGATGGATCTGGCTAGGAAAAGCGCCAAAAGAATGAGGTTGTATATCAATAATACTAATATTACTACTTCTACTATATAATACTAATGTGTTCTTCTCCCCTAGGAGACGAGGAGATGTACATAAAAAAAATGGATTTGGGAAAAATAATGACAATGAATAAAATTGTTCTGCCGGTTGGTTTATTTGATTTATTTATTTTTTTTTGCATTTTTTTGCAGAGAGACATAAACATTATATATAGATGTATAAAGGTATGGGAGCGTAGCGGTCTCAGAGGCCTCCAGGAAAGAGAGGTCAAAGTTCAGACTGCCGAGACAATCATCTGAATTGCCCACATGTCGCACATCTCCAGTGTCTCACGATCCGGAATATTTTTTTGTAATTTGTACTATTATATGACCTAATATTCTATATATAGAGTTACATAGTGTAAAGTGAAAATGAAGGTAAGTATACCAGGAGTCACTTCTAATAAATATAACTTTTACTCTATGTTCACACATAGTATTTCAGTCAGGAGTGGAACTGACAGGGCAAAATTATAATGGAAAAATTTGCACAGTTTCTATTTTTTCAACCCTCTCCAGATTTTGGTTGAAAAATTATAAAATTATTAAAATTCTTTAAATTATAAAATGATCAATGATAATAAAAAGGATATGTACAACTTTACAACCATGATTCTATTGCTTCTGCACATTTATTATTATTAATATTATTATTATTCTTATTATTATTATTATTATTATTATTATTATTAATAATAATAATAATATTTATTTGTATAGCGCCAACAGATTCCGCAGCGCATTTTTAATTTTTTATTTATTTATACAATACAGAGGTTATATTTATATTTACATTTAGAGGAAACCAATCACCAGGATTCCATTATTTAAATCCGTAGCATTGCTCAATAGGTCTGGTAAGAAGGATTTCTACCATATCTTCTTTGGGTGGTGCAGTACCTTTAGATGCAGGAAAATTTCTATTACCCAACAAGCCACTACATCTCTTTGCCTGTTAATTACCCTCGCAGACCGTGCTGACAGGTAAAGGGGCTGTGACTAGTTACCGCCTGGTCTCCATCCCCATGTCTAGATAGCGGGGAGCGGGGAATAGCATATGTTTTTTCCTGCATCTAAAGGTGCTGCACTGTTCAGAAAATATATGCTATGAATATACAGTATATATATATATATATATATATATATATATATATATATATATATGTATATGACGTGCCCCTGCATGTGCATGGCCATCAAGTGACCCAACACATTTGCTTTCCCAACTATAGTGTTACATATTAAATAATTTTTAGAACTGGAAAGTTTTTGTGCAACCAGTCATTCATCACATATTTATGTTTACTCTCAAATCTATCACATATTTAAAGGGGTATTCCATGATAAAATAACATGTCCCCTACCCGACCTCCATTTGCCAGCGGCTACTAAATAGACATCGGCTTTAAATAGAGTTGCGAATAGGGCACGTGACCCACAGCTCTATTCATTCCTATAGAGCCATCAGAAAGAGCAAAGTGCTGTACTCGGCTCTCTCCGCAGCTCCATTCATTCTCTTTAAAGGTCCCAGAGTGAATAGAGCTCTACTTAAATTAAAGGAGCCACAGGCCAATATATAGATTGCCAGGGGGTTCGGAGGTCGGACCCCCCCACCATCTCTTACTTGTCCCCTATCCTGTAAATAGGGGACAAGTTATTTTATCATGGAATGCCCTTTTAATTCCTTCCACATTTACTTGCATAATACCCTGAAATTAGGGTACGGTCACATGTAGCATATTTGTTGTAGAAAGCTCTGTGACTGTTCCATATATCAGAATAGGCTTTGTAGAAATCTATGCACATGCTGCAGAAATAACCCCATTCACATGAATGGAGCAAAATATCTACAAGTAAGCATATCCTGTATGCTACAAGGAATCTTGGCTAAAACAGGTTATGCTTTGAGTAGCAGTTGATATGTGGAGCAGCTGCAGTTACAGTAGGGGAAACATTGGCATAGTCCACAAAAACAAAGCTTTATAACTTAGTGGGGGGAGGTATAAATCTTTAGTGTAGATGAGGGGTAGAGGGGTAATGATAGTGGCAGCCTGTAGGGGGCGTCTATCTTACTGCTGTTTCCTAGATATTAGCAGGATGTGGAATCAGAATGATGGCAGAGGTTTTGGAAATATTTGATATCAGCAGCAATGTGAGGAATGTCTTGGCAGCCGCTCTTCCATAGCAGCTGCATAGGGGGAGGCGGGCGAGGAGAAGAGAGGGGTCACCGCTGGTAAGTCTGATGAACACAATCCTGATTGCCAGTCTCGTAGGCTTAAAGTAGAACACGGCTTCTGCTTTTATTTCAGGCTTTTCTGCAACCTTTTCTTTACAAAATTAAAGAGGATTATTAAGGAAAAAAGAAAGAAAAGAAAAAAAGGAATGAAAATAATAGCAGACTGTGTGTGATGTAGTTGGCTGGGGTCACAGCCCCCACAGGTGTAATACAGTGAATGGAATAGAGGATTCATGTAGTTAGAAAATATGAAAAGCTCCATTTACACAGGGGGATTTATAAAGCTAGCGCACCATCACCGCATTCATCTATAGAAACATAGAAACATAGAAACATAGAAGATTGTCGGCAGAAAAAGACCACTGGGTCCATCTAGTCCGCCCTTTTAGTATTTTCTTCCTTATTATCTTAGGATAGATATATGTCTATCCCAGGCGTGTTTAAATTCTGTTATTGTAGATTTACCAACCACCTCTGCTGGAAGTTTGTTCCAGGTATCTACCACTCTTTCAGTAAAATAATATTTTCTTACATTGCTTCTGATCTTTCCCCCAACTAACCTCTCACTGTGTCCTCTTGTTCTTGAGCTCAGTTTTTTACTAAAAACACTCCCCTCTTGAACCTTATTTAGTCCCTTAACATACTTAAAGGTTTCAATCATGTCCCCCCTTTCCCGTCTTTCCTCCAGACTATACAGATTCAAATCCTTAAGTCTTTCCTGATATGGTTTATGCCTCACACCCTCCACCATTTTTGTAGCTCGTCTTTGGACCCGTTCTATTTTATCAATGTCCTTTTTTAGATGAAGTCTCCAGAACTGGATACAGTATTCCAGATGTGGCCTCACCAGAGCTCTATACAGCGGGATCACAATCTCCCTCTTCCTACTGGTTATACCTCTAGCTATACACCCCAGCATACGATTTGCTTTCCCCACCGCCTGGTTGCACTGGTGACTCATTTTAAGGCTGTCAGAAATCACTACCCCTAAATCCTTCTCTTCTGAAGTCTTTTCCAACACAGTACTGCCGATGTGATACTCGGATAGAGGATTCCTCCTCCCCAAGTGCATTATTTTACATTTGGAAACGTTGAACTTCAATTTCCACTGTTTGGACCACGTATCTAGCAAAGCTAAATCATTTTCCATATTACTGACACCTCCAGGAATATCCACCCTATTGCACACTTTTGTGTTGTCAGCAAACAGACAAACTTTACCTATCAACCCTTCTCCTATGTCACTTACAAACATATTAAAAAGAATAGGACCCAGAACAGACCCTTGTGGCACACCACTTGTAACCAGTCTCTGCTCGGAATATACACCATTAACAACAACCCTCTGATATCTCTCCTTCAGCCAACCACAAATCCACTGAACTATCCAGGGATTTAGTCCAATTTTCTCCAATTTCTCTATCAGCTCTTTATGGGGAACTGTATCAAAAGCTTTGCTGAAGTCCAGATAGGCGATATCCACAGCACCACCTTCATCCAGCACTTTTGTGGCATAATCAAAGAAATCAATGAGATTAGTCTGACATGATCGGCCCTCAGTAAAGCCATGCTGGTTTGGATCCATCTATAGTGTGCACGCTCACCTGTGGTGAGATAGAAGAATATTTTATATTACTTTATTGTCTTAGGTGTCCTTATCACAACTGTGTTTCTACATCCATGCTATACCCCCTTATTTACTGAGGTTTTACTATTTAGCCCTATTTAGATCTAAACTTTTAATTGAATAGTCAGATGGTTGGTGACTTAGTAAGATAGTGTGTGATTGCTAGGCTTAGGGGTGTCATTGGGATGCTTAAAGGGGTATTTCCCCCAAAATAATTTTTGCTTTTATAAATTGCCCACCCATAGCTTTTCATCTTTCCAATATACATTTATTATGGATTCTGCACAGCTTTGCTGTTTTCTAGGTGCACTTACTCCCTCTGGACGCATATAATCATCAAAACTCAGTCCACTCTGACACTGCTCCCTGCTCCTGGCCCTCACCCTCCATGTTGGGGATCACATGTCCTCTGTCTCTTCAATGGGCAGGGTTAGCAATTATAACCCTGCCCACTGAAGAGGGATGACAGTCTCCCCTTGAAGAGATTTTTTTTCATGTGTTTGTGTCTTTTCTGACTTAGTGTTAGCCAGTATAAAATGGCTAACACTAACCTCCACCTACACCAGGGGTACTGGAAAGAGCCGGGCGCCAGTATTTCCCTAGCATTAAAATTGCCGCTCCTGGACTGGACTGTGGCAGGCTGGTATTATTAGGCGGGGGGGGGGGGGGCAAAATAAATGGCCCTTCCCACCCTGGTACTACTAGGTTGCTGCTGTTTGGTTAATCTGACTGGTCATGAAAGTGGAGGGAACCCTACCAAGTGAAAAGGATTCCCCCCCCATTTTCATAACCAGTCAGGTTAATTAACCAAACAGCAGCCTAGTAGTACCAGGGTAGGAAGGGCCATTTATTTTATCCCTCCCTAGCTTAATAATACCAGCCTGCTACCAGGACCACCAGTTTGATGCTGCTCTCAGTGGCTTCCACTACTAAGCCTGTAAATTAAATAAAAAACGCAGACACAATTGAATTTTTTTTTTTTATAAAAAAAAAACACCCTTACACCCCTTGCTGACCCTTTTATTAATAAAAAAATGCTGGTCATCAACAATGAATCTGACAAATACAACTCTGGATACCAATACCTGAAAAGGAGAGTCACCAAAAAAAAAAGGAGGAGGCAGGAGCAGAAGAAGCATAATTTTGACAGGTGTTCTGCTCCTTACAGTATGCAGCATCTTTCCAGATAGCTGGTTACAGTCTGGCACCCAAGAGGTTAAGTGAGGATTCATTGCACCCTAATTTATCCCTTTGGGTACCATACTGAACAATCTGGCACCCAAGGAGTGGCTTAAGTGAGGATGCATCACACTTCACCCATACAAGCAAGAAAGGGGGTTAAGTGCCCCCCTTCCTTGCTGGAATGGGAGCGGTGTGTGTGTGTGTTCATACTCACTTTGATGTCTTCTTTCTTCATCAGAGCCCGGCACACTGAGCTTGAAGTGTGCTGGGCTCCGGCTTTTCAAATGTCTAATTAGCCAATCAGAGGCTGAAGCGGGACATCACTACAGCCGCTAACTGGCTGAGCTGAGACTACATAAGGTCCTGCCTTAACTGCTGATTGGCTGATGCTGTAGAACACAGGGAGAGAAAAATGCCACACCATAAAACACACCATGTGTAAAAGGCATATCATAAACTTCCACTAACATGTGGCTGCTGGTGTTTTTGCATAAAAAAATAAAAAAAAATCACGATGACATTTTCCCAAGATGTTAAGGCAGTGTGAAGCTAGCATAAGGGGTGTAAATTTTGCTCAGGGAGCACAATTAGGAGGCTAAGGGGCATAAATCATGCTTAAAATACAAAAAAATTATAGCATTTTTATTCTTCCACTGAACAGTATGAACTCCATCTGACCCCTTAAATGTGATTAAGTAACAAAAGGTTCTGCTCAACACCACATATAATCAAGTGTCAGAAAAGAAAATATACGACATAAAACTGTTTAGCATATTCTAATAATGTTGCTATTTGAAGTTATCGGTTAAAAAAACGTCAAACATTTCAATTGGTTGCTAGAACCAGCAGGGAGAAGAGCTCAGCTAAGTGCTTCTCTTTCCATCTCTCTCCATGCTGCAGGAGGTGAGCCAAAAACGTTCTATAGAATCTGTCTCCTGCAGCAAGAAGAGAGTGTTTGAAAAGACAGTAAAACGGTAAATATCTTATTTTGGGGCGTTCTTAGTTATAAGAAGCTTTGTCAGCATTGTGTACAATAATAATTTTTCAAATACATTTTCAAATCGTAGTCTAAACACAGCCATTGCCTGCCATCCTAGCATAGCATTGATCAGTATAAGCAATGTAACGGTTGCTTATAATAGTCTCCCATGGGGACTTACATTTTTTTTACCCCTTAATGAATTAGTCCAAAATGGCCTAAATTACCGCACCAATTTTTATTTTTGCATTTTCTATTTCCCTCCACGTCTTCTAAGATCTATAGCGCTTTTATTTCTCCATCTATAGGGCCATGTAAGGGCTTTTAAAAAAAAAAAATGCTCCTATTGTGACTCTTAGGGTAGCTTCACACGTACCGTATCGCACCAGATTTTCTGCTGCGGATCTGCTGTGATACGGTACGTGTGAAGCTACCCTTATAACAGTTTTATTTTTTCACTTATATGGTTGTATGGGATGTCATTTTTGCGCCATGATCTTTTTGGTTTTTATTAGTATCATATCTGTGTAGATTGGACATTTTAATCACTTTTTATTTAATTTTAATTTTTAAAAACACTATTATTATTTTTTTTTAGACTTTTTAAGTCCCTCTGGGGGACTAGTAAATGCAATCATTAGATTGCATATACTGTTTAATACTATGCCATAGCATAGCATTTATCAGTATTATTGTTACGCTTCTCATAGAGGCAGGCTTTCTGAGGCAGGCTTTATGAGAAGATCGCCGATCAGACCACATGGAGGTAAGTATTCTTCCTCCGGCAGTCAGGGAAAAAGATCAGCACCCCCGGAATCGAACTGCAGGGGTCCTGATCGGTAAATGACAGAGGGTTAATGACGGACTGCTGTTCATTGTGTCTATGTCCATGAGGCTTGTCATAAAGGATGTTACTAAATGTTGTTAAAAACAACTCAAGAAGGGAAAAAAAGTACAATAAAAATGACAATAAAAATAGAAACTGATTAGAAAAAAAGACCATGTTCCTTCTTCCAGTATCAGGATCTAATCAGTAAAAACAAATCTTGGCCATACATTACCTTTAAGTTCCTCTCTTAATCTACTCAGCAGAACCCCTGTGGTGTTCACATTTCTTTTACGCTCTCTTCCTGGCCTTGTTTATAACATAGGGAGGTACCCTACAAATACATTGCGTAACTGTATCACATAGAGGAAGTGAGCTCCTCCATGCATTGTGCTAAACATAAGCATACAGTCATTTTCTGTACACCCTATTGTTAATAAATTATTTTCTTCCTAGAAACAGTTTCTGAACTTGTTGACTTCATCAATAAATTATTGTTCTGTTTCTGGTCCTAGTAGATGAAGCGTTTTTTAACGATAAACGATTGCAAACGAGAGCTACCTGAAATTGTTCACCATATTATACATAACGATATTCGTTGGTTACAATCATTACTATATACATTAACTCCATCTGTTCCCAGCAAATGATTAGCGAACGAATGTGGAATTACAGCCAACAATTAACAATGATTTTAGGTTCAGCTCAAAAGATGTGATCAATGACGCGCAAATGATTTTTAGATGGTTGCCTGCATACACACATAACAATTATCGTTTAAATACGAACAATATAACGATTTTCGGTACAATAATTATCCCGTGTAGTATGGCCCTTAGACTTCAGATGGCCTGTACCCGATTTAGCCGTCAATCTAAGGTGTATGGGGCCGTTAGGAAAAAACAACGACAGATGAGGTAGATGGTGATAGTGGTTGGGCGTGATGGAAAATCATAGCCGACCCCTTTGTTCATAGAGAGATAAGCCACAGCGAGAGTGCTCATGCTGTGGCTTACCAATCCCCTACCCACAGAGAACAGAAACGCTCAGCCGTGCCGAACGCTCCTGTGCATGCGGAGGATGGTGGCTCGGCAGGAGAGATAACTGACGGCTTGTTGATCGATAGCCCATCAGTTATTGAACGTGTATGGGGGTCTTCAAGCGAATTTACCATTAAGTACATCGTTTCTTTTTTGTTTTCAAGTAGCAGATTGGTGGTGGCACAGGGATCTCGGTGGCGCGGTCCTTTTTTTTAAACACTGCCCAATTCCCACACGCTGTGCCTTTCTTTGTTTATGCACTGGCCCAGCTCTATGCACTAGGGACGAGCCTATCGCCCCCCCCCCCCCCCCCAATGTGACCATCTCCCCTCCCCTCTGTGTGAACATACCCTCAAAGTGACAGTAATGTACTATATGACAGAATATCAGCTGAGGGTCCTATTAGCAAAGCAATTTTTAATGACAAACAATAAAGATTGCTAATAAGAGCTTGTGGGGACAACCTGAAATCGATCACATAACACACAAAACGATAGTCATTAGTTACAATCGTTTATTCTTTGTGATCCCAGCAAAAGAACGAACAATGAGGGAGATTTATCAAACATGGTGTAAAGTGAAACTGGCTCAGTTGCCCCTAGCAACCAATCAGATTCCATCTTTCATTTTCCAAAGAGTCTGTGAGGGATGAAAGGTGGAATCTGATTGGTTGCTAGGGGCAACTGAGCCAGTTTCACTTTACACCATGTTTGATAAATCTCCCCAATGTGTACATTTTGCGAACAATTAGCGAACCACTGATGATGATTTTATTGTCAGCTTAGAACTATTATTATTAATAATAATTTATAAAACGCCCTTAATACCGGAGAGATATGCGATCAATGACACACAAACAATTTTTCAATTGTAGCCGGCCATACACATGAACTGGTTATTGTTTTAATTTGAACAATATAGCGATTTTCTGCACGATAATCGTCCCTTATATTAGGACCCTAAGAGAACACGTCCAGATGTAAACACCACAATTTTCACTCATGTCCATATGCCTCAATATAAAAAATATTCTTCCTGGGATGAGCACCATCTAACAGACCCTCTCCTTTATATTAGTTTACATGCACTTTTCAGTCAGAATGAGTATTTATACCTCTTAAATGACATCTGAAAAATCTTTTGTCTGCCATTTTTTAGCATATGAATGGCAGGCATCGCTTGCTGTAGATGCTGCACTCTCAATATTATGATGGTTACAACCACAAGTACACCCAGTTTACAAGATGCAATTCTTCATTTGAATGTGAATGGTTCTTTTAAAGCATTGATCAGTGTGACACTGGGTGGCGAGTCATTTCTTTGCTGAACACAATGGGCCTTGTGTGAAATTACAGAATCTTAAAGGGTGCTTCAGTTTTTTAAACCATATCCTAAAGCATCTAAAATTAAAAATAAAAAAAAACTAATATTAAAAATGATAATGTTAATAAAAAATCTGTTTTTACTTTTCAGGAGAGGTTTATTCAGATTTGCTACTGCTCTAGACAGTTCCTGTCATGTTTTGGGGGGCATAAGTGGAGACTCTTGATTGAGTACTTGAGAATTTTTTCACTGATCTCCTTGAGTTCAGTCATTACTGTGTTTTGTTGGTTGATTTGTCATTGCCCCAACCAGCCAGAATCCTGCTCCACGCTGACAAGGGGCAAATACCCCAAAACAGCTGTCTATGGATGGATGCCTGCCTTGGCAAGCCCTTTTGATGTCACAATACTTGCACCTTGAGTTAGACTTTGACAGAAAGGGGCCACCCTGTTGTTTCCCTATTTATGTTCCAATACTCGCACCCGAGTGGGGCTTAAGCGGCTACCTATCAGGGTGGTGGTGTTGCTCTCCCCATCATGTAGGCACCCCGTGGCAACAGGCTAGAGATATCTGGCTATTCCTGTGTTTTGAGACTCGCAACCGAGGCTCCACGGACTCTTGTTTTGCACAGTTCCTGTCATGGACAGAGGTGGCAGCATAGAGCACTGTGTCAGACTGAAAAGAACACAACACTTCCTGTAGGACATGCAGCAGCTGATAAGTACTGGAAGACTTGAGATTTTTTAATAGAAGTAACACTTTCTAGCACCAGTTGATTTGAAAAAAAAAAAAAAAAAATTGCTAAAGAATCCCTTTAAACATTGGTTCAACAATGAGAAAATAGAAACAGATAAGGTTTTCCTATCTGGCCCCAATCAGTAAAATAAATGTCAGACCCTTTAAATCCCATTTGGGGGATCCACTATTCTCTATGTATTCAGGCTGCCAACAAGATTAAAACATACATTAACATATATTAGCAACTTCTTAGGCCACATACTTTTGGAAGTGGGGATGACCGGTGACGTCGTCTATGATGCTGGTGTTTTTTTAAGAATTTTTTTCAAGCAAAGCTTTTCTTTATTGATTTACAGTGGACTCATTGTCTGGTCCGTGTGCTAATGTAAATGCATCTCGCAGTTATTTACATTAAAATGTCATCATCATCAACGGCTGGGCTACAATTTCCTCACTGCAGAAGGAGTTAATGGAAGATGAAAGCGGCTCTGGTAGACGCCTCCCTCCTCCTTGTCTCTTATCAGATCTCCCTGGCCTGGCAGAGCTGTGAATACCTATTCATTAACACGCTGACCCTTCTACCACTATGTCTTTTGTTACATGGCCCATTGTCCACCTGTCCCCCCTGTTACCTTAAAGAGCAAACATTAATTCCGATCAGTCAACAGGAAAGTCACTCAGGTCTGACGCATAGGCCGGGCAGCATATTGCCAACACTTAAGTGCTGATTAAATGGTCCAACATCCAGGAATATTTTGCTGTAGGGGAATGACATCTGCTTCATCTGTATACACTGAACACACTGCACTTCTGCTGTAGTCTATGTAGGGCTGTCGTGAGACTTATAATCAGCCTTGTCACATTAAGGTACACACCGACTTGGTATTTATGCAAAGTGTGTCAGCATGCTCATGGGTTATAAGGGCCACTATAAGGCTATGTTCACACACATTAAAAAAAGATAGCAAAATACAGTCTTAGGCCATGTTCACACACTGTGAGAACATTGTCCGTTGTTTGACATGGCCGTGTCAAACAAAGGCCGATGTCTGACATGTTCACTCGGCTGATACTGCATCACTTTATTTTAACTGGAATGCGGGCACATTCAGGTGTGCCCGCACTCCAATTTGCCATAGGCACGGTGTAAAGTACATCCGGAAGCTGTACTTTACATTGTGAGCACTGTCAATTTTCAATGAATAGCGGCTGTACAATATTGACCTATCAGGATTCTGATTCCTATAAGGATCTTCTAAGAGACACCCCTTCGGCTTGAGGCCGATTGTTAGGTTGGGTGCCCCCTGCTACATTGGGACGGTGGCCCTCCTCGGACTGACTTTTTTTCTCCTCCATCCCTCCTTACCCTGTCTTACTTTGTTCAATTTTATTTGGTTATTGCCTTATCTAAAATACCCCATTTTTTTGTATTTTATTTTATTTATTTTCATTTAATTATATTTTTCTTACTTCTCCTGTATCTTTTCAGTTCTCCTTAACGGGAAACTTCTACTTCTGTTCTTTGCTTGGGTTCTGGACCTCGATCCTAGGGCTCTTTCCTCTTACATAACATTTAAAAAATTGTTGTATGTTGGGCAGAGGGGTCAGAGCCTCTCCCCCACGCGGTGGATTTTACCATGGAACACAATGTTCACTCCAAGGAGTGATTTTGACTTACTGTGTATACTCTTTGGTTGTTATGTCCTTTATCCCTATTTGGATGCGGAATTGTTTCCAATGTTTTTGTCTGACATCACTTTAAATAAAGGATAAAAAAAAAACAATATAGACCTGTCAATTATTTTGTGAGGCCACAGAGAACAACGGCCGTAGTGTATACAGAGAGTACACACTAAGGCCGATGTTCCATACACTTTAATGTAATCAATTGCTGTTTCTTTAGGGATCATTATTTTGTACAAAAAAAATAAATAAATTCAAGGGAAAAAATTTAGAGTCTGCCCTATTCCTGTTTCCTACTACAGGAAATGCCATGAGCTCAGTTGGGTGGGGGAAGAAATATCCTAAAATGCTGTAACATTGGATGTATCCCAGACAGATGTTCCACTCTATGGCCAGTCTTATCTCTCTGCCGTGAAGTTAAATGCAATCGATAATCCTTTGTTATCAATCGGACTGGGAAGAGTCTGGCAGGAGTTATCGACTTCATGATCACTACTTTATCTGACCTCCAGGCACCATAAAGCCCAGTTTTTTTTATAACATAGCAAAATTACCCGGAGTGATGTAACCTAAGGAGCTCTTTACATGGGCAGATAATTGTTCGTTATGACAGCCAATGGACCATGTAGTAAGTCTAACAAGGTTGTGTTCACACATTCAGGTTTTTAATTGCAATTACAGAATAACAAGCCAGGAATGCGAAGATACGTCTCACTCTTTCCTTTATACTCGTCCTGCATGCATGATCCATTTCTGGCTTTGATTTCAGTAATCACAATGAACACTTGGCAATTATCATGAGTGAACGGCTGCATGAACGATGGTTCAATCATTCGAGTGGCTATTCATTTCCATTACTGTCGCCACATCCGCTCTATTCTTGAGGAAATGTGCTGCTGAGAAACAATCATAATTTTTAGCCCAGCATAAAAGATGCGATCAGCTGATGAACGAGTTGCTCAACGGCCGATTGGCGGGCATTTACACAGGGCAATCATCGGGAACTAATGTTCTTACCATTGTTCATTCATCCAGTAATCGGCCTATGTAATAGACTAAAGATGACCACAAACTGGCATCATGCTGTGTGGCCAAAGGAAGGCTCCGGCACTTGGAGAAGAAAGCTGGAGAACCTCAGCGTATGACGGAACATCCATCATATTATTATAAGTTATAATCACATTACTATATATGCATTCGTTAACATATCTTTTTTTTTTCCTTTTTAGCTATGTACAGTTACAGGTTTTAAATTGATTTCTTTATAAAACTACAGGAATATATATATATATATATAATTTATAATTTTTTGGGGGTGAAAAGGTACAGAAACTTGTAACATGGAAAAGTAAACATAAAGTTGCATATGCTTGTCTACGTTTTTTTTTTTTAATTTATATGCTTTACCTGTAAACTAAACATGCAATAAAATCATGACATGATCAGCCTCTAGGACGGGTATTGTGTCCATAGTATGGATCCTAAAATGCAGCTGCCTCTAAGCTGCTGTGCACCAATCCGCCCACCCTGCCCTCCTGATGAATATTTATACAGCGTTCTACAGTGTTGAGCACTGGAGTGATGGTACTGCAGTGCCGCCCCAATATTCATTAGGAGGGTGGGCAGGCCAGATTGGGGTGGTAGTTCCGCCCCCAGTGCACTAAACTGTCTCATTAGCATATCTAATTAACTACAAAGTTCCCAAAAGCTGCAGTGAGGATCAAGGTAAGAAAAGTACCTTCATCCTTAGCACCCCATGTGTTATAAGGACATATCAGCAGGTTAAATTGTTAGATGGTTCTAAAGCAAATCACCCGAAGACTGCTGGTGCTGTAGAATACATTACAGTTATACCTTTCACTCCATACCTTGCATAGCTGTGTGTGTGTCTTAGGTTTGCTTCAACCACTTTTATTCGCCCTACAAGAGTGTCTAGGAGGCGCGGCCAGGGATGTTTTGTGCCCTAGACCCACTACCGCTATGTATTGTAATGCAGGCCCCTTAAAGTTTGATAAGACAAGTCAGGCCTTGGTTTCTCACATCACTTGAAGCCATGGCTTCTGTTCTCGCACTGAGCGAGTTGAAAAGCTGCCATAAACATTAGCAACCAGTCAACTGTAATGTCACCATTAGTTTAGCTGAACATGTTTATCATCTTAATACAGAAGGGAGATGAGTGGCTACCGGTTGCCTCAAGCACTGCTCATCACTGGATGAAGACAGAGATTGTACAGGTAAGAATCCATCTAGTCTGAGCCTTATTTCCCCAATGATGGAGGATGGAGATTGTTGTATTGGCTCTACAGACCATTTACTTGTAGATGGATGGCTCCACAGAAGCCTATGGCTGCCAGCAGTCCCCGCATTACATTATCATTAGTGGTGCATTTCAATAATTTTTATTTGAATGACAAAAGACCAGCGAACCTTTACTCCTTTCCAGTGTGAGCTCAGCTCATGTATAATGAATAGGACCTGAGGCCAGTGAGGGCTATCTCCAGCTGTGAGCGAGCAGGAGGACTCACATTCCCATGTCCAGGTCACAGAATAGATGTCCGACATGGCGCTCCACAATGCCTAGTCTCATCTGCTGTGTCCTAGGTTCTTGCTGCACCTTATAATAGCTAGGATTTACGGGGCCCCATAGCAAAAAATTTTAAAGGGCCCCTATTGTGGCAGAATCCTGGCTGCAGCCACAAGAGTGACTGGCAAGGCTGGGAGCCAGTGGCTGCTTGCTGTGACAGTCCACTGTTTTTACCTATAAGGGCCCATTAGGAGCCCTTATGATTAAATACATCGGTGCAGGAGCGGACTACCTACTGCTTAACCCCTTATGTACTGCAGTGTGTAAGTGACCCAAAGCTCAGAAGACAATGAGATATCTGCTTTACTGCTGGTGCACTGATAAACCCTCACCTCTGCATGGAGCTCCACACATTTTCCTTCCCTACTTTATTGCGCAGCTAGTGAACAAAAGTCAAAGGTTATCAGTGCAGTGAAGCAGAGATCTCGGTCTTCTGCTTGTTAACCCTGTTTTTGTGTTGCAGCATGTAAGTAAACATTGGGTCACTTACACAATGCAGTACATAAGGGGTTAATCAGAAGGACATACACTTTTACTTTCTCCCCCGGGTCCCCCTCCAGCACAACTCCCATCATGCCTGGACAGCCAAAGCTAAAAGCTTTACCCCGCCACCTACATTCCTTCAAATCCAATGGAGTATTATACAGTAATAGGAAGATAAGGCTTGTGACAGACCATATATTCTATAGGATTTCCTGTGATTGCTGAGCTGTGATCTCAACTGCAAACCATCCAGGGACAGGACTATGACAACTATGACTGAGTCTCTGGACACACGTCTAATGCCAGTCATTCTGTTGTTCCAGGTGGCAGGATTTCCTATACAGTGTACAACCAATAACCATATCTATACACGGGCATACACACAGCCAAGACCCCTAAATCCTGAATTCTTAAAATCTGGAGGATGTAAATGCTTCCATTTTTCTTTACTGCACAGTAACCTTAATATATTATACACTATATATTTTTGCAGGAGTGGTCAACCTGTTGTATTGCTGGATAACAATACAACCATACATGACAAAGGGGATGCCATCTACTATTGTGTATATATCCTATTCACCATATGGAAGGTAGAATACAGAAAAAAAAATTATTTTAGTAGAACAAAGCCATGAATATTTTTATTTATTAATCCAATGCATTGGACTTATGTAAGAAAAAAAAAAAATACTAACTTTTTTAAAAAAATAAGTAAAAAAAAAATGAAATAAAAATGGAATAAAAAAAAAAATGGCAGTAATAATTTCAAAAAGGTTTTTGCTTCTGCACAGACGAAAAGCAACCGCACTGTCAGTCTTTAATGTGTCATCTGCTTCTTCCCGCTACAAAATTTGTCTGGTGCTTGCACAAAAATTTGCAACTTTTGTTCACCTTTAATATAACATACTTTAATAAATTCACTGCATAGTAACAGAATGAAAAGCAGCAGCTTCAGATTAAAAAAAAAAAAAAAAACTTGTTAGAAAAAAACAACAACAAAAAAAAAAAAACTAAACAAAAAAACAAACACCCTTTTATACATCCCAATTGAAACTGGGAAGCCCAACACTAGAAAATAAAACAGAGCATAGCAATAAGCAAACAAGCAAAGTAAACCATCTGTCCTCCTCTGTACAGGACATGAAAACACAAGGTGGGAGGGGCTGGATATACTTTTATAGGGTCAGGGGGCTCAAAATAATAAATGTTTAATTTGATTAATTAAATATTCCATCTGTCCTACCAGTCCACAGGGGCAGAAATACATGGGGTATTGTGCTGCTGCTAGGACGTAGGTTTGCGGCAGGGTGTCGCGTCCAGCTGTCAGGCATTGCTTCTTCTCATGATAATTACCTGTCTACTGTAACAACACTTCACACAGTCACAGTGTCACAGACTGGAATTATCAACCCATCTGATGGAAATAGGTTTTGCTAGCAGAGCGTCGCAGTATAGTTCTTGTAATTAGGAAGTTTTACACCAAATATGATGTGCAGTGTTAAGAGGTTTATAGTTAAAGGGATTATTGATAGATAGATATCTCTATCTCACAACTCAAGCATGCCTATTACTGTATGTATGTTTTCCCAGACTCCCTGGGTCTGCATGCAACTTCTTCAGCCATAGGTCCTGGCCTAAAATCACCTAGAGCCTCAGTCGGTGGGACAGCTGTTGCAGGTTCCCACTGTGTCATTGTCAGTCAATACGCTGAGAAATCTTCATTTACAATATTGAGCCCTCCTGTCACCCTCACTTTCTTCCTCCTCCAGTCTGACAGGTTGTGTGCGGCCAGTGTAAGATGCTGCTCACCATTAGGATGAGTTACACTGGAAAAATACAGCTAGAACACCAAGCCCCACCAGGAGCCATCTCTCTCCATCCATTTCTCACCCTGCTGGAAGCACGCCTCTGGGCTGATGATTGACAGCTTACATCACAGCAGGGAGGGATTTCAATCATCAGGCAGGAGGCGTGCTTGTAGCAGGGTGAGACATGACTCCTTGAGTTGCTGTGAATGCCCCAGTGACTCCAGCTACTTCATTCACCCACAGCAAAGTTTAATATCTAAAAACATATTACTCAGATGTAGAAAATGGGAAATACGTGACCTACATCGCACTGCCAACAGCTTCACTTTGAAAAAGCTGCTGAGAGGTTATCAAGCCTAAAAAAAAAAAAAAAAAAAACCTCATAGCCTTTCTTCCTTCAAAGTGATCAGCGGAGGGCCAGGAGTCGGACCCCTGCTGTCCAATACTGATAGACTATCCAAAAGATAGGACATCAATTTTGTAAAGCTGGAAAACCCCTTTTAGAAAAAAAATCTGTCTTGATCTTTGACTTGTATTAAAGAGATGCATGTCTTTTGTATGGCACCAATGACTTGCTACTGGCAATCAATGCAGGCAAAATGCAGCAGTACAAAAAAAAAAAAAAAAAGTCTTTTTAGGACTGTATATGATGTCTGCAATTGTCCGCCAAAAAAAAAAAAAGTGTCCGTAATGCATCCATATTTTGGGTGAATTAGCAAAGGGGAAGTTTAAGAAGTGGAAAAGGTTTAAAATGATTACTCATAGCTATATCTTACCAATTTGTGGATGTTACAAACATTTATTCCGTAAAAATTAAAGACTTTCCCATAAATTTCTATAAGGCAATCGGTGCTGCAATTATGGTCCGTACTAGAGCTTGTCAGGAATTCTTGCGGATGCGTAAATATATGGGCAGTGTGAACAGCCCGATTGAAATCAATGGGCTCCAAGTTTTTGTTGAAAATTGTGGATTTGCAATTATGGACATAACTACAACTACAGAACATGTGACTGTAGCCTTAGTCTGCATATATTAGTGCCATGTGACCAGGGTGACGGTCACACATCTGTATGGGGCTGTGATCTGTGCCGTAAAAAAGTAAAAATAAAAGCAATATGTAAACATCCCCCCCCCCCTCAAAAAAACAAAACCTTGCAGTCATCCAGTAACTTAACAGATAGCAAAAGTTTTATAGTTTGCTTACATTCAATCAAGTAGCAGTTCATGACATTGGCACATATAATAGAGGAGGCGGGGGAGGGGGGGCGGTCACCTGCCGATCACTTTATTCTCTAAGCTGAGATTTACTGGGACACATTTACTAAAACAGTATACATGTAAACGCTAATAAAACCCAACAAACATTTAGGCAAAGAAAAGGTTTATTAAAAAATCCAAAGTGCATAGCACTCACCCAGAATTCTTTGTTGTGGTTTAATACTCCAACAATTTTTACATATCCCACAAAAAAAAAAAAAAAAAAAAAAATCCCCCCTCCCCCCACAACAATTTGGCTTCTGCATTCAAAACATGTAACATGTGGTCAAGACCCTTCTCAATGAACAGCTCTTTGTGAACATAGCTTTGGCTGTTTTTCGTAACAATTTATGTCTTTGCACAACAAAACCTATTATTCTACATAATAAATAATAGAAAAAAAACAAAAAAAAAACGTAGTGATTTTTTTTTTTTTAACTCAAAACTTGCTGCCTTCTAAAAAAAAAATAAAAAAAAAATATCATAATGGACTATGTACAAATGCCTTATATTTGGGTAGTAATTCTATTTTCTCTAAATTGTTCCCTTTCTTAGCAAAAGGACGGCTCCAGTGTTAGTAATAGCTAGTATGTTCTATAGTAGTTGGTGGTGTGGGAAAAAAATAAAAAAAAAAATTACACAACTCATACACAAAAACTATAATTCCTAAAATGTCAGGCTCACAAGTTAGCTGTTATTCAAGTTAGGGTAGAGATTTGTAACAATGAGGTAGTTAAATAAAGACACTTCTGAAGTCCTCAAGCTGGAATGCTAGATCTATAAAATGAGGATTCCTTAGTATTTGGGCACTTCTTGATTAAACACAGTTATGGGCCGTGCATATAAAAACAAGCAAAAAACAAAAGGAAAAAAAACAAAAACAAACCACTATCCCAGCTGTCCATATCGACCAATAAGACGAACACTCTTTTTCCAACCTGCAATGAAAAAAAAACAAACAAAAAACACAATGGTCGAGACCTCGATTGGTTTCTATGGACAACAAGTCCTATAAATTTTTGTCTCAATTACTTTCTATACAGGAGGCCCCCAATTTTATTTTATTTTTTTACGCTTTTTCTAAACAAACCATGTAAATGCTAATTAACTAGAATTAAAGAAGAATGGGGTTTTCTAACTATGCTAAGAAAATAATAACCGTAATAAAATAGAAATATCACAGAGCTCTACAATATTTGGACAAATTGACAGCAAAAAGAAAAAAAAAAAATTAGCTAGATTGCAAAATATTGCTTCAGGCAGTAATCTCCCAAACAGATGATCCTAAACACTATTTGTAACATGAAAGACTTTTGCCATGGCATAGAAGGGACTTTCTGATGGAAAGTCACCCAGATGCATCTCTAGAGCTGCATGGATTGGGGTCAGGACTATTACTGAGGTCAAGGAGGCTGGTATATATATATATATATATATATATATATATATATATATATATATATATATATATATATGTGACTGTTACAGGAGTCATAAAAACCCCTACTGATGTGAATATGGACAGGTCCTAAAATTGAAATTTTTTTTGTTCCTATCATGGACACTATTTTTGGTCATTATTATTTGGCTTTTGTAAAAGAGGTCACAAAAACTAAATCTAACCCTACCTACTGTGTCAATTTTTTATCTAAAAGTAACAAGAGGGTTTTCTACCAAATATCCCCATTTGTTCTTGTAACACAGTATATATTTATATATTTGGATATAGGTTACACTACACTGCTTCCGCAATTGGATTTAGATTCCACAGGGACTAAAAAGCAGCTTAAGGATACATTCAAACACCATCAAAAGGACGGCCGTTATTCGCATTTAAATGGCGGCCGCCCACTAAAAATGCCCGGTATTTTGATGTGTGTGTGAATATAGCCCTAAAAAATTTTTTTCCAGGTCAGAAGCAAAACCATGTAGAGGTCTAAACCCTATGTTAAATAAAACACCAGCAGCAGGAAGAAGAGTTATAGATATATATTATTTCCCTGAGTTAGTGTGAAAGATTGCCTTAAAAAAAAAAAAAATATTGAGGTATAGTGGAGATATTAGAGCAATGTTTCAACGTTTAACAGTAGAGTAACCAGTCTTACGTTAGACAAGCACCGGTTTGCAGCAGTCATGATGCTGGAGACAGGTGAAGGAGAGTCTGCTGCATCTTCACCAATAGGTAACATATCTACATATAATACTGTATATCTCCTTCATAACATATAAGCAATGCCACCTGGAGAAACCAAACATAAAAAATATAAGTATGATTTCCTGAAGATTGTGCTGGGTGTCCTAGGCAGTCTACAGTTCTTTAGCACCGTTGAGTGGTTTGGCCAAGGAATCTCACATTGAAATGAACCCCAGACTTTCTTAGTCTCACGTAACAGACGCTTCCTCTGGTCTTATGTCACTGAGGTAGGGGGTATAAACCCCCAAAGGAGAAAAAAAAAAAAAAAAAAGTATACACTGTAGATTTCACAGTATGTATTGCTTGAGCAGGACGGGAAGGTTAGCAAAGGCCTTCATCACCTCTCAAAACACTGAGTGATACAGGAGTAGTGTCCGTTCACCGGAAAGTTTCTGTTATAAGACACCCCTATGCAGGGTTTCACCTCTATAGGTACAGCGGCTAGAGAGACACTGGCAGCAGTCTGTATGTGTGCCCGGGGTTGGATGCTGGACGCCAGGCCGGAGGAGCAGGTCTGAAGCGGGAACGCTGACGTATGGGCTGTAGACACGATCTGTGTTTGTGGAGCTGGCTGGTGATGGAACTGCAGCGGGTGCTGGGAATGCAGAAAGTGGGGCATGTGCTGCTGGACGTGGGCTTGTGGTGGGGCCGGGGACTGAGGAAACAGACATGGAGTCGCTGCATGGCTCAGCTGAGATTTGTGCTTGTTGGCTTCTTTCACGTCGTTGTCATGTGCACTAGAAGGGACAGAAATAGGAAGTTAGGAAACAGCAGACGTAGATAGCATTACATTAGGTGCCAATGTACTTCTTAATATAGCTTTAACAAGACTGTATGCAGTAAGCTCCTAAGCTCCATCTAGAGGTGGCTGCAGGCAGATCACAGGGCTGTGGCTGCTATGAAGAAATACTGAACTGCCTCTGTCACTTTAAAAAAAACTTTTGACATGTCCAAGAGAGATGCCAAAAGTTTTAATCGGTCACAGCCTGAATGTACAGATAATGTACTTCATGCCATGTTTTGCTGCAGGAGACACACTCCATAGACTTACAATCAAGCTGGTCTCCTGCAACAAGTTCGATAGAGCAGTGAGCTGGGAAGTAAAGCGCACAACTACAGGCTTCTCCCAACTACATCTATATTAGCACCAAGACCATTACCAGTCAACATTTTTTTTTTTTTTTTTTTAAGGGACAGTAACAGTTTAAAGCAGGGGTAGGGAACCATGGCTTTCCAGCTGTTGCAAAACTACAACTTCCATCATGCCTGGGAGTTGTAAAGCTTCAGCTGTCCTGGCATGATGGGAGTTGTAGTTTTGCAACAGCTGGAGAGCCAAGGTTCCCTACCCCTGCTTTAAAGGAACCATCTAAGCCTGGGATGTGGAACCTTCGGCCCTCTAGCTGTTGCAACACCACAATTACCATCATGATGATTTGGTGTCATAATGGGAATATAGTTTTGCAACAGCTGGAGGGCCTCACCCCTGATTTACGACCACAATGTACGCTGTATATACATATACATCTGCTTTTTATTACATCCCAAATACAACTATCACTTTACAAGCCTACCAGGGAGCAAATCTCCTCTATTTACCTATAAAAGATTGCAGTGTGGTGATACATTTATCACGTCCGTGAGTACAGACTGGTGTCTTACTCCATCTTTAAGTAATAGCACGCCTCTCATCACAACTATTAATAAAACTGAGTCATTCGGAAACCAAGCAACTTCCTGGCCCCAAAAACTCATATGGAAACAGACATATGTAATGAAGAGGAAGTGTTACATAAAGAACGATTTATAGCCAGCCTAGGTAACTATCTGCAGTCTATCAGACATATCAACTGGACATGTTATCAGTATAAACAGTGTCCTGTAGAAATAACAACTAGATAACAGTGCGGCCTGTACCCTGACAATGTATTCCCCAATCTACTGCAAGCTACAGCTTGAACGGATTGTGCAAAGTCAGTCAAAGACCCCCTTCCAATCTCTAGGAAAAGAGCAAAGCAATGAGTGTCACTCCCCGGTTGCATTTACATGGCCAGTGTTCTGTCCATGAAACATGGACGACACGGACGTTGAATGCAATCCTTGGTCTGTTTTCCCACATGGCATGATCTATCAATATCATGGCAACAACTGAGAAAATCTCTGAATGACCACTGCACTGTAATGATACAGCCACGCGGCTCTGTCAGTGCCACGGCAATTTAAAGAGTTTCTCCACTGCCGGCATGATACGCCCGCATCAGAACTCTGCGGCACCAAAGATCATCCGTCTGGTACTGCAGTACTGGCCGGGATGATATTTTCAGAGATCGGCCGTTACCTGACCCGAACGGGTCACGGAGCGGCTGGTCTCTTACGTTGTGTGAACATGGCCTTAGTCTGTTTTAATGCAAGAGACAGATTAAAAAGACTAGGGGGGCATTCACATGTTCTGTGCACAGTCTGTAAATACTGACGATGTGCTATGGAACGGAATTCCCAGCATCATCGCTCATCATCACATAGCATGTCAGTACAGTAGCGCAAAGATTTACACAGTTTTAGAACTCCTGGCATCATAATAAGTGATGATGCTGGGCGTTCCGAATTCTGTTCCTTATTAACAGATTGTGCACGGAACATGTGATGTGAATGCCCCCTTATGCTATACTACAGATCATGGGGGTCTCCACATTGAGATCCTGACCATGCAACTGCGTAATAAACGTCTTTTTTTTTTTTTTTACCCTTTAAAGCTCTTCTGCCCCATTACAGAACTTCTCTGCCCAGTCGTGGTACTTACATCAATAATCTCTCAATGCAAGGCACAAGGATGTCCCAGGAGTACACAGTGAGACGGTGAAGCCTCGTAGGCCAGGAGGGTGTAAGCCGTAAGATAATGCGAGAGGCTGCAACGCATGCGGCCGCCACCAGCGACGGAATGTAATTTAAAAACATGTGATCTGTAAAGACACATAATGAACAACAATGTTAGTACCCCATTCTAAGACCTCTTGGCTCTGATCCTTGGCTCGGCAGACATAAAGGGGTCTTACCCTGCAGAGAAACTTCTAAGAAATAGTCTGCATATTTGGCCATGTAGATTTTGGTCTTCTCTAGGCAGATCATGGGCCAGCCGTCATGGAAGTCTGTGTCGTTGACTGCGATGGACAAGTAGTAATCTATAAAATGGGCAGGAGTTGGGAGGCACAAGTTCCACTCAAAGGTTTCCAGTAGCAGAAGCTCCATGTGGAGCAGGTTCTGTTTGGTGAGAACCAGGTTCATGTTGGTCATACATCCCAGGCTATTCAGCTGGTCCAGCTTTGGCACTCGGTCTTCCTTATCTTCAAATTTACCTGAACAGAAGAAATATATTGTGTATCAAGTAATATATAATAAAAAAGTAACTGTAGACCACAGGGTCAATGACCAGAACATATTGGAACTGTAAAGAGGCTTGTCCGGTGATTAGGCTGCAATACATGGCCATGATATGGGCAAGATAGAAAGATCACCCTACACCATGGCACATAACACTCATACTATCAGATATTACTATACAGAAGCACAAGGGCTGATGGGAGAGAAGAATTAATGAATATCTGAAATACCACTGTGACAAAGTGACCTTTTACACCAAAATAATAATGAGAAGCAAAGAAGCCAAAATCCTGGGGCCAGCGCTGTACGCCATCATGTATACAGATCGGCTGCTATTACAATGCATTTACTTTATACATAAAATCACATTATCCAGCAGCCACATGCATACCATTACTACCAGAGACAGTACCGCCACTGTTACTCTGGAGGAGGCCAAAGTCATGTCAGTAAATGAGGGGCTGAGAAGTGGCCGGGTGTCGGCATTTACCACCATTTATAATGTAACATATTAGATGTCCACAACCCAGAAGACAAAAGGCCCTATTCCACCAACAGATCTGACGACAGATTATCTGCCAAAGATTTGAAGCCAAACCCAGGAACAGACTATAAACAGAGAACAGGTCATAAAGGAAAGACTTGATTTCTCCTCTTTTCAGATCCACCCCTGGGTTTGGCTTCAAATCTTTGGCAGATAATCTGTCGTCAAATCTGTTGGTGGAATAGGGCCTAAAGGCTACGTTCACACAGAGCAAAAGGGGCGGATTACGCGAGGAAATATTTCCGCCTGAAATCAACTGATGCTAAATTCCGAGCAGAATATAAGCAGAATCCCTGCGTATTCCGCTAGGAAAGTGTTCAGCTCGTAATCAGCTCTTGACAAATTCAGCGCGGAATACTCGAGGAATCCGCGCTGATTCCGCAAGCATTCAGCGCTGAAATTCAGCGAGTATTTGGCGAGTAAACTAGACTATACCAGAATATATACTAGAATCCTCCTCCCCCCCTTTTTTCCCCCATTTCCGCGCTGATTCAGCGCGTAATTTCCGCTTGTATTACGCGCTGAAACAGAAAATCAGAGCCCCATTGGTTTGTATAGGCTTCCGCTAGCGGAAGAATGAACATGTTCATTCTTCTGGCGGAAAGCGGATTAGTTCAGTGCGGAAATACCGTGTGAACTGCAGAGCAGAATTTCCATTCAACACAATGGAAATAAGCTCTGCACCTATTTTAACGGCTGAAATTTCAGTGCTGATTCAGCGCAGAAATTCAGCTGCTTTTGCTCTGTGTGAACGAGCCCTGAGGAGAAGAAGATTTCTTATAACGGCTACAAGGACATAGAGGAGCAGTCAGATTCCAGGACTGGTTGGAGAATGAATCACACCTCTAACTTTCTATAGAAGTGAGTGGAAACAGACAAGACTTATGTCAACAGTGGAAGAGTCACTAATAGTTGTGTAATGTGTCATGGCTCATGTTCCAAAGCCGATGATGTGTCTGAAGGGCACCCATGATAGTTATTACTGGAACACTACAGGGGCGAAAATTATTTTACAAAAATCCACCATAACATTAGGGCCTCATCCACACGTCAGTATATTTTTGAGGACCATATTTTGAGTTGAAAATATTAAGTCCGCAGTTCATCCATATTTTTTACAGATCCTCAAGGTCTCGTTCACATGCTGTATATTTTCAATAAATAACAGCTGTTGTTGCAGATTGCAACACTGGCCGGTATTTGTTGAAAGGGCGAATTCACATTGTTTCCTAGGGAATCCCGGCCGGAGTGTATACACACTGTATACACTCGGGCTGGGAATCTGTGCGGCCGCACAGAAAACTAACATGTCAATTTTGTGCGGCCGGTGGTATGGTATGGTATAGAAATTTGCAGACGTGTGAATGAGGCCTCAAACCACATTTTCTGTAGGCCATCCTCATTCTGTCAAAAACAGCCCAACCATGCATGGTCTATACAATACTTCACAAGTAAGACCCCGCTCACAACACTGTTTTGCTTCTCCTTGCAAGATATTGTGTTACTCTAAGAGTGACTACAGCCCAATGGAAACCATTTCCCACTTGTGATAAATCCACTATGGTGACCTGACCAGCCGCCTGCACATGCACAGCCTCCCCCCAGTCTACATAGATACAGCAACAGTCATTCAATCTCTGGAAACAATGTAAGGATGTACCAGCATAGGACTTATACAATGCAAAGTCAATGATTTATTTATGGCAGAAACAACCCTAGGCTCTTAAGCCTTAATCTACAGCCGGTCATAACTGGTGTTTCCAATAATTCACAGGTCACCCAGTTGACCTGCGGCAGCCGCACAGCACAGAAGCGTAGGAAACACTGCGCACGTCACAATACGGATAAATTATAGATGTTCTTACTTGCTAATAGCAAACAGGACAGGGCCACGATGTGTAACTGTTGGATGGAGATATCGTATCGGTCCATGAAGAGGTCCAGCAGGTAGACGGCAAGGTGACGGGCAGTAGGACACAGCTTAAATCGATTGCTGACGATAGCGATCAGGTCTGCAAAGTAGCGTCTTAGGTTCAGCTGGGGAGACTGGCCTTTGTAGGAAGGAAGCTTCAATTCCTAAGTACACAGAGAGGTAATGTAAGCCTGCAGACACATGCTCAGGATACAATAGGACAGTCACTCATAGGTGTCTAAAGAGATTTATCTGCTAAGGCTACATAGCAAGTTACTTTACTTTTATGCTTCCCCTATACACCTAGGATGTATATACACACACTGCGGCCAGGTCATGGTTTTTATGGCTCTCCCCTATGGCACTTGGGCTGGAAATGAGATGCACTACAAAGCTCAGCCTGTAGAAGTCAGCTGGTCTTCCTGTAGTAGATGGTTGGTTCTAGAGATCATGCTGGGTTTCTGCAGCTCAGCTACCGTTAACTTCAAGAGAAGGAAAGCTGCAGTAATTTACCACAGCCACTATACAGAATGGAGCCATCTGCGTCTACTCCTTACTGCGAGAGGGGAGTAAGCCGCTGCCAGACACCGCCAACAGTGGTTGATCTCCCATGAACAAAAAAAAGAATCAACACCTTAAAACCCAACTACTTAATCCATCTTTTCCCAAGGATCTGTCATGGGAGGTAGGAGAAAACTGGTGTACATCTAACATCATACACGGCCATCAGCCAAGTCAAAGGCACTCAGAAACTAAGGAGATGTGTTGGATCCTCAGCACTATGGATGCCGCTAATGCCGAAAGAACGGAGATCTGGAGTAGTAAAGTCTCTGTGTAGCCACAGTCTCCAACTAGTCATAAACTAAAGATAAAAGGAACAGCCAGCCATTTACAGGGGGATGTCAGGAGAGCCTCAGGCTTCTGTGCCCCAAGGAAAAAAAAAATTAAAATGGGCTTATCTCACAAAGACACTCATCTCTAGAGGTGAGCGAGTGAACAGTTAAGTTTCTATTAACTAAAATCTAATGAATCAGCCATTGATTGGTTTAGCCTTTAAGTAGTTCCCCTTTAATACAACCTGTTTAAGTTTTCCGGAGGCCTTTGTTGCATAATCCCTCCAAATTTGGCAGACCCCATTAAAGTCAATATGAGCGACTTGGACTCCTTTGGTGTCTGGTTAACAGTGGACTGGCCAGCTGTAACAGAGGCCCCAAATGGAGGTGTGAACCCAGCCTTAGTCACTCTCGGAAGTAGTCTTAGGTAATCAATGGCAGAGGTTAGATTTGGATTTGTAAAAACTCTACTCATCACCTATCCGCAGAAGTTTCTGGTTGGTGACGGTTCCAGTGGTCAGACCCCCCTACCCCACCAATCATGAGGATAGGGGGTCTTGTATCCCCTTCGTTGCAGAGCCATAACACCTTATAACACTATTGATGATAACCGAGACCGGCTGTGTTCATTATACGGAGCAGTAACCACCACTTCATTTGTCTAACCCCATTAATATGATTAGAGGGGGGTGGTCCGACCCCACCAGACACTTATCACTTATTCCGCAGATAAACATTAGATAACGTTGCCAAACCACTTAGGATCAGCCAATAAATGTGAATGGGGGCCACCAAACTAGAAGGTGAAAGACAGATCAGTAAACATGCTTGAACCTTTGTTTCTGCAGGAGGATAAAAAAAAAAAATAAAAAAAAAAAAATTCAAGATCAGTCCTGGGACCACCACAAGCCTATGATTAAGATGCGTTCTTGTGGTGATGTTTTGTGCCTGACATAATGGAGGCCATCCAAGGGCAGATGTCTCCCTGACACCACTAGATTAGCATTATTAATGGGCGGTCCCAATGCATCGGCCAGACAGCACACTATCCCCCATTGTTAGGCCAGGTTCATACCCTGAGTGAGTTGCGGATAATGCATTTAAAATTAGCTTAGTGAAATTCCATTCAGGAATTGGCTACAAAAAAAATGGCAAAAAAATACAATGTTCTGGGGACTGTAGGCAAAACTTCTCACACAACACCCTATTGTTTTAGGGTTTTTAAAGACTAACTGAGTCAGGCAGAATTCAGACAGGACTGAGCCGGGCAGAGGGGTAATTCATCAAATTAATTAATGTGGTAACCATGGCGACCTAATCCACTCAACTGTGCGGAGGAGGAAGAAATCACATGGAAAGGCCCAAAAAAAACCCCATAAAACAAAAAGTTACAATTACAAGTAAATTACAGTATGTAAAAGAATGGGGACAAGGATCCATATAGTCAAAATGTAAGAACAAAAGATCGGGGGGAATAAAAGCCTCCACCACCTTGAAGCAGGACACTTGTAACAACAAAAGAAGCCTTTGCAAACTGCTGGCCAGTTTGCTGTTTAGAGGGACAACCCCCAGCATGCTGCTGAATAACAAAAGAGATTTAAGCCGTGACAATCTACTTGTGGCAGCACCCCGGAGACGGCTCACAAACTATTTTCCGACACATATGCCCTAAAGGAAACTGAAGGCTCCCTGCTACTTAACACTGGAGTGTGAACTGAGGCATTGGGAAGTAACCAGCTGGCCTCAACTCAGACACAGCTAGGAGACTCGCAAGACAATAAAACACCAAGGATCTTCCCCTTCAGCAACATTATTTACTGAAGACACCGGGACATGTCTGCTCCTACCCCTGACCTTCTGTACAATGGGGGAAAGCTAACAATTAACGGATAGAAATAATAGGCATTATATAGTTTTAATAAGATTCAAGTATAAAGCCATTATATAATAATAAAAAAAAAATATATATATATATATATATATATATATATTTTTTTTTTTTTATTTAATTTTTTATTGTTATATTTATAGTGTGTGTGTGTATATAATATATATATATATATATATATATATATATATATATATATATATATATATATATACACACACACACACACAATATAAATATATATATATATATATATATATATATATACACACACACACACACACACACACACACAATATAAATATATATATACACACACACACACACAATATAAATATATATCTTTATCCTTATTACTAGGTAAATCACCTATCTGGAAGGTAAAATGCAACTACTTTCTAACAAACTTCCCACTAAGTTGTGACTAATGTATAAATAAGACGCTTTAAGTGGTGAAAATTATAGAAAAAGTATTGTATTACTATATAGACATTGATTTTTTTTTTTTTATTATTCTATGTTTTTTTTTTTTTTAACCACATACAATAAAAACCACAAGTAATATTAGATTATAATAAAGACACAGGCTATTGTACTTACTTTGTAGCGGAGAGCCTGGTGGATGTCTGCAGCGAGCTGACTCTTCCACCACAACCCTTCAAGCTCCATCTCATGGGAAGTTCAGAGAGTAAAAGGCCGAATAACCAGGTCTGCAAGAGAAACCGTAAATAACTATTTCCTCTTATACTCCGCTCTTATGCATGAAGCCTACTCAACCTAACTTTACATACAAAGAGCTCCTTAAAGTGGGAATTGCTTAAGCAGAAGAAGAAGAAGAAAAAAAAAAAATCTTCCCAACCTTATTTGCACTTAATTAAAATCCCACCAATGGGGGTTTAACCCTTCACACTCTGAAAAACCATTCCAGGTCCCCGGCTGCTCACACCTGCAAATCCCATTAACTTTTTTCCTGATACCTCCCCCTTGGTTATCAGTGATGTATTAAAATAGCAAAGGCAAGAAAAAGCAACAACTAAGAAAACATTGGTGGATCATCAAGAAGAAGTACACCATGCGCGAAACAACCCCAAATAATATATATATATATATATATAAAGAGTAAATAAGTCGAATATACACAAACATTACACACATATCTCCATATGCCATAAGTAAGTGACCCCTGGATTGGATGCTAATGATCCCATTACAGCTCAATTAAGGTGGAAATTAAGCGTTTACGGAGCCATGCATGTTACCGCTATACAGGCATGTTCACACAGGACTGCAATGCTGCAGAATGGTGGCTGAGGTATCCTTATTGGAAATATTTGGGAAATCAGCAGCGTTTCATACCGGTGTGAACATGCCCTAAAGATGTGAGTGATGAGATGATTAATAAGGAGTTATAAGCAGGTAAGTACCATCTCTGTTATTCTACAGCATGTTCAGACAGGTCCCAATAGGGAGGTTTAATAGAGAAAGTCCAAAATCCGCAACGTTCCAATCCGGTGTGAACATGCGCTAAATGTAGCTGTAACTAGTAAGATGTAAGGAGTTGGGTGGATGTGATAGAGAGACTATGCGGATACAAGGTTACACGCTCCCTGCGGACACTACAGGGCTGATACAGCAGATGCCGCAGCTGCTCCTCCGTACATGTCTATGGACATTCCCAGCAGCCGACAAAGCCCCATCACAGCCGCCAAGCAAGTTGCCCCCCTAGTCCCCGGGCGCCCCCCAGCCGCCGACCTCCGTCAGTGATCAGCTCCCGGTCTCCTCGCACACTCCAGGCGCATCCCTCGTCCCTGATCCGCTGCTCCCCGCCGCTGCCCGGCCCCGTCCATTAACAATCGGCCAGGATCTGTCCATCCATTGTTAAAGGGCCGAGCGCTATGGAGTGTATACAAAGCCCTAGCTCGGACACATGCCGCTGGGGAGCGCTCCGCCAATAAGCAATGATCTTACAACTGTAGCTTCTGTTTCCGACCAATCAAAGCTCTCCTCTTACCTTCGGATTTGGAAGCTGTAAATCGCGCAGCCGCACCTCGGAAGAAATTTGAGTCATGTAGCTTTCCGTACTCCCATTGAGTTAAAAGACTTCGGCTACGTCGGAGATGGAGGAGGTTGGTGGGTGGGCGTGGCTGAGGTGGTGATGGGCGGGGTTTCGCTATTAGCGGCCGGTAAATCTACTGTAGTGGGCGGGGTTAGGGGCGGGGATAAGGGTGAGAATAGATGCTCAGCTCAGTGGGGCGTGGTGGAGGCCTCAATGAGGGAGGACGGTTGTGCTGTGTGAACGGGAGAAATAGACGGCCCCGCAGGTCACCTGGGGACAATATACTCCGTGCCCCCGTGCTCTACTGGAAATGGCCGCAGCCAGCGTGCCCCCACATGTGCCTCTCCAGCTGTTGTCAAACTACAACTCCCATCATGCCTCAACAGACGCTCCTTTACAACTGCTGCAAAACTACAACTCCCATCATGCCTAGACTGTTTTTTTTTTTTTTTTTTTAATATTGGTAGGTTGCAGCCACAGATTGGGTAACCCCGGCCTAAACCACGTGAAGGTCACCTCCGCCATATTTCACAATAATAAAAGCTATGGTCTATAACACTGAATACATTTATAAGGAGTTTAGCTTTTTGTGGGGCGACATATCATTAGGATCACTGCCCCAGCAATGTGATTGGAGACACAGTGGCGCCTGGGAAATCTCAATGAGGCATTGCCTTAAAAGCTAATGTACCGCTAGGTTCATCACTCTGGGATTTTTACATTAACGGACGTTGGTGGCACGGTCCTTTTTATGAACTGCCACCCTGTTCCCGTGCACGGAGCCAGTCTATTCCTCAGAACCCCACAGAGCACTGGGGGCAGGCCCGCCGGTCCCCAGTATGACAGTCTACCCCAGGGGTAGGGAACCTTGGCTCTCTAGCTGGTGCAAAACTACAACTCCCATCATGCCTGGACAGGTATAGAGGCATTCAACAGCTGGAGAGCCAAGTTTCCTTACCCCTGATCTACCCTCCCCTCTGTGACGCATCTCCATTGATTCTAATAACTGTAACTGTATAATCAATGATGACGGATCGAAAACCAAAAGGTATTTCCATTCACGGCCGGATGAAGCAAACGGATGTACAAAAGTCCGTTTTTTATAGCCAAACGGACCATTTAAAAGAAGACTGAATTTTGCAATCTCCATATTCTGATTAGAGATGAGCAAATTTACATTACAAGCGAAGTGCAGCGCTTTGTTTGCTTATGCTGGCTGCCTTTGATCTCCTTGACACTCCACCCCCGATGCATGGAAAAGCTGGATCCAGTTCTGGAAAACCCAGGACTTCATCAAACTTTTCCAGGGGCCCGGAGAGGAGCAACACCCAGATCAAATGCAACTGGCATATAAGCCGAGTGCTGAGAAAACAAAGCGCTTCACTTCATTTGTAATACAAAAAAAAAATAAAAAAAATTTGGATTTTGATATTTCTTACAAAAAGCATTTTTTTTAATTTAACTGAACATTTTGAAAAATCTGACTTATTATGGTGATTCTTTTTATTTTTTAAAAAATTGGACTTATGTATATAGTTACATAACCTGCATTGGCATCTGTTCCATGCCTACTACTGATGGTGGTCACTGGGTGTGGAGTGGGCTTGGCTCCTGAGCCCACTTTAGGTTCCCTTAATACCTCCATATATTCTGTCATGGAAGGTACATTTTGAATACCCCATTATCTGTCAGGGTTCTGGTATTTTTAATGGCAATACAGACTTTACTATTCTTGCCAGCAAAAAATAAAAATAAATAAAACTGGAAAGACAGGCATAAGCCCTTAAAGGAGATGTAGAGGGCAGAACTTGATATTTGCATTAAAGGGGTATTCCAATTTGTTCAAGAGTCTTAAAGGGGTATTCCTATCTTAAATATTAAAGTACAAAGAAAAGCTTTTTCCCAGTAATTAAAACACATTACAAAGTTATATAACTTTGTAATATGCTTCAATCACCTATTTGCCCCCCTTCCCTATCTTCCCCTCCCCCTCAATCCCCCACCAGGAAGTGAAGTAAGCTCATTCTTACCTAATGACTGTTGACCCCAGGCTGCTCTGTGGCAGCCATTTTGTGACAGTGACAGCATCAAGAGGGAGGTCATCCACCCTTTGTCAGATGACTCAGCTCTGATTGGCTGAACAAGATGTAAGCCATCTAACAGTTCTACAGAATCAGTTAGACATCACAAAGTGCATCATGGGAAAGCCCAAACCAGGAAGTGAAGAAAAAAAATGAAGACACCAACTGGAGCTTCAGTTCAGTTTTTTTTTTTTAAATCAGCGCCGGAGTTGTCCTTTAATGTAATATCCACAGGACATCACATAGGAGAAGGTGCATTGGCATGGCAGCAGTAGGGAGACCCAGATACACTTAACCCATGCTTATATAAAAAGGACAATCTTAGACAATCCCTTAAATATCAGATTCCAGACCATAACTATATATTAAAGGTAATATCCCAAGAATTAATGTTATCACTTATTCACGTGGTAGGTGACAACTAAAGCTAAATAGTAGGTCCAGTCCGACTGCTGGGACCTCCACAGATGACAGGATGGAGGTCAGTTTCCCCCTCAAGTAAATAGAGCTGCAGTGTGTATACTTGGCTACCACTGCCTGCACCATTAATGGGATTCAGATTGTATATTCTCAGATGTCCTATAGCGAGTATTTGAAGTGCATGCTCTTTGATGGTCTGATTTTTAAAGAGATGTTCTAAATAAGTTATCTTTTTAAATATTGCTGAGGCCACTAAGAAAATAATTAAAAAAACAGTGCATACTCACCCACCTCGGTCCCCCAGGGGTTCTCCTCGATGGTCACTCTCCATGCTACTTCTGAGACGGACGTGTCTCATCAGCAATGGCGGATTATAATGTAGGCGGTTTGGGCGGCCGCCCGGGGCCCGAGGCTCCGGGGGGGCCCATGCCTTGCCGCCCACATTATAATGCCGCCCGGGAGGCCCCCTCGCCACTGCACTCTTGTGACCGCAAGCATTGTTTCGCTTGCGGTCACAAGAGTCTCCGGCTGCCTCCGTCTGATGCGCGGCTGCCGGGGGTGTCCGGTCCTCTCCCCGGCAGCGCGCGCATCACACAGCTCCTACTGCCGCCTGGGGCCCTGACTTCCGGTACTGGAAGCGCACGTACCGGAAGTCAGGGCCCAGGCGGCACTAGGAGCTGTGTGATGCGCGCGCTGCCGGGGAGAGGACCGGACACCCCCGGCAGCCGCGCATCAGACGGAGGCAGCCGGAGAGAGGATCGACGGGGGAACGCAGGGTAGGTGAGTTGTATTTTGTTATTTTTGTGTTATTTACTCACTGGGGGGCATCTATAAAGGGGGGGCAGCTATAAAGGGGGGGAAAGAGGGGGGCCATCTATAAGGGAGGGGGGAGAGGGGGACCATCTATAAGGGGGGAAGAGGGGGACCATCTATAAGGGGGGAAGAGGGGGACCATCTATAAGGGGGGAAGAGGGGGACCATCTATAAGGGAGGGGGGAGAGGGGGACCATCTATAAGGGGGGAAGAGACCATCTATAAGGGGGGAAGAGAGGGACCATCTATAAGGGAGGGGGACCATCTATAAGGGGGGAAGAGGGGGACCAGCTATAAAGAGGGAAAGAGGGGGGCCATCTATAAAGGGGGAAAGAGGGGGACCATCTATAAGGGGGGAAAGGGGGGGACCATCTATAAGGGGGGAAAGGGGGGGACCAGCTATAAGGGGGGAGAGGGAAGAGGGGGACCAGCTATAATGGGGGAGAGGGAAAAGGGGGACCAGCTATAAGGGGGGAAAGAGGGGGACCAGCTATAAGGGGGGGAAAGAGGGAGACCAGCTATAAGGAGGGAGAGGGAAGAGGGGGACCATCTATAAGGGGGGAAAGAGGGGGACCATCTATAGAGGGGAAAAGAGGGGGACCATCTATAGAGGGGAAAAGAGGGGGACCATCTATAGAGGGGGAAAGAGGGGGACCATCTATAAGGGGGGAAAGAGGGGGACCATCTATAGAGGGGGAAAGAGGGGGACCATCTATAGAGGGGGAAAGAGGGGGACCATCTATAAGGGGGGAAAGAGGGGGACCATCTATAAGGGGGGAAAGAGGGGGACCATCTATAAGGGGGAAAGAGGGGGACCATCTATAAAGGGGGACTATCTCCTATAGGATTAGCACCCTCCTCTCCTGACATCCTCTGTGCTGCTGGGACCTCCCCTATAGATCAACACCCTCCTCTCCTGACATCCTCTGTGCTGCTCGGTCCTCTCCTATAAGATCAGCACCCTCCTCTCCTGACATCCTCTGTGCTGCTGTGACCTTGGGGGGGGCAACATCAGGGGACCAGGTGAGGTGGCGATATGTTTATTGGGGGCAGTGGAGGTGGGGTGGGCAATGCTTACTGGGGGTAGCAGCAAGGGACCAAACATTATGTTTATTGGGGACAGCAGGGAGGGGAGGCAGGCAGTGTTTATTGGGGACAGTGTGTGTGTGTGGGGGGGGGACGCAGTAGCAGATTATAATGTGGGCGAATTGACTGGGGGGGGGGGGCCCAGGTTGGGTGGACAGCCCGGGGCCCAGAGTACATTTAATCCGCCACTGCTCATCAGTAATGGCTGCTTAGCTAATAACTGGCTGAGGTGGGATCACTGACTGAAGCAGGTGGAGAAGTCGAGGTATAGGGGACCAGGGCAGGTAAGTATCACTCCCCCCCACTTTTTTTTTTTTTTTTTACAGCAGTGCCAGAAATGTATAAAACACAATATCAGAATACCCCTTTAATGGGACTAAACCTTAGGTCATGTGCATATTACACCCCTTCACCACCAGATTTCAAGGCTATGCCAGAACAAAATAAAAAAAAAAAAAAAACTTTTTAGGGAATAAAGAAAATAACGTATGGCTAAATGACTCAATGCCACAAAAAAAAGTCATCTCTATGCCCAAAATGTGTGCGTATCAGGGTAGAAGATGGCGAAAGCAGCAGAGAACTGTGCCGCCATAACAGTGTAAGTTCATCAAGCTGCAGTGATCAGCTGATCGTCAGCAGTGTCTATGGCCAACAGGAGCCAGTAATTATTATGTGTTTAGGATGGTTTTAAGCACTGTAATTGTAGGATGACTTGTTATACGACTCCCCCCTTCCTCTATGACATCCATATGGGCATGGAGGTGTAGTCTTCGTGAGACAGCCCCTTTAAATGCAGCAATTACAGGCCGACAAGTGACACAAAACTGTAAATGTAAATCCACGCTAATACTTTTTCAATTTTTGGATTCTGACTCAGGTGTGTCACTTCTCTTTTGACAAATATGGGAAAGATTTGTGTCCCTGGATCATTCAGGAGGTAACAATGAGTCATTAAGGAGCCATTATCTGGAGAGAAATCAGCGAGTTTCAGCTTTGAGGCAAGTTTCACATGTGCAGAAGGGAAAAGCTGTAACCAATGTCTCTTATCAAAGAAGGAGAGGAGAGGCCAATAGCTTGTATAGGAAGCCAGGGACTACAGGAAATACTTAGTAACGGCAGCTCAGGACGTCTGCACAACTGTCTGGGTAAAGGGTCACCAAATATTACAAATCATTAATCCCAATTACTAGTGCAGAACAGAGTTTTTCTTCTAAAGGCCCTATTATACAAAGCAATTATCAGTCGTATTTGGCCAATATCGACGATAATCGTTTTGTGTAATAGAAGACAACGATCAGCTAAGATGCACGATGTCTGCTGATCATTCTTTTTCAACATGTTAAAAAAATAAACTGGAACGTTGCGGCCGATAATCGCCCAGTGGAATAGAAGGCAACGATCAGCCGACATCGTTCATGTTGGCTGATCATTGCAGTCGTTTGTTTTTCAACATGTTGAAAAAACAAACAACTAATATAGCAGCGATCTGCTGGCGTCGCTCCGTGAAATAGAAGCAGCGGCAGCAGACCGATCTAGCGATCACCCGGACGCCCCACCCCCCCGGACTCACCCGCTCACTGCTGACGCGTGGAATAGCGGCGGCAGGGAACGGGGAGCAAACGAGCACTGACAGCCTTTAGGGCCCTATTCCACACGACGAGTAACGTTCAAAAAATCGTTAGATCGTTCGGATTTTAATGATAATTGCTTAGTGTAATAGCAGGTGTTGATTAAACGACCAACGAGAAATCGTTAATCGTTTTATAGGATCTGGACCTATTTTTATCGTTTAATCGTTAGCAAATCCTTCGCGCATCATTTGGTGGAATAAGAAGTCACAGCTAAATGTACGCAATATCAACGACTAAACGACCGCAAGAACAATCATAAATAACGATCATCGTTCCGTGCAATTGGGTAAACGGTTTTGGGTCTTTTGCCGTAGCGGTCGTTAATCGTAAAAAAAAAAGACATATATATATATATACACACACATATATCTCGCCTGGTGTAATAGTACCCTTACTTATGCTGCGTTTACATGGATTAATTATTGTTTGAATTTTCGCATAAAGGATCGCACTGCTTAAGCCGCTGATTTGCTGAGCTGGTGATGCTCCAACGTCAGCTCAATCAGTGGTTGAAGTAGTGCCCCTGCTCAGCTGCTGATCAGAAGAAGACTGGGAGAAGACCAGAGAGTAAAGCCCCTATTACATGGGGCGATGGAGAGGAGCAAACGAGCGCTGTCATTGCTCGCCTGCTCCTCGTTCTCCGCTCGCTGCCAGCGCTATTCCACGTCTCGGCAGCGAGCAGGTTTAAAGCCAAAGGGAACTGCCCGCGTAATCGCTAGATCGTCTGGGCAGCCCATAGAAGATAGCAGCAGTCTGCTGCTGTTGCTTCTATTCCACGGAGCGACGACAGCATATTGTTGCTATCTTTGTTGTGTGTCTTTCAATCGACATCGTTCATGTCGGCTGACCATTGTCTTCTATGATGCGTTTACACGTAACGATTATTGTACGAATTTGCGCGATAACGATCAAATTCGAACGATAATCGTACGTGTAAACGCAGCGAACGATCAAACGACGAACGATGTTATCGATCAACATGTTATCAAATAGTCGTTCGGAAAAAAAAAACAAACAAAAAAAAAACAAAAAAAACGCAAATCGTTCCGTGTGAAGTCGTTCGCCGATTTAACCAATGTTTGAAATAGGCTTAAGCGTTCGCAAAACGAATTTTCCGTACGATATATCGTACCGTCTAAACACTGCTCGTTATGAAAAAAAAATCGTTACTCCGACATTGTTAATCGTATGATCTTGCCAATTATCGTTACGTGTAAATGCACCATTACACGAGACAATTATCAGCTGTAACCGCCAATATCAGCCGAATGCTGCCGATAATTGTGTTGTGTAATATGGCCTTTAGTTAACCCTCCCCTGCCGGTCCCCCCCAGAACAGAGCACTGTCTGGTCCACAGGGGGTTCATTTAACCCCCTGGGGACCAGACAGGAGCGTTTTTTTGCCTGAAAAGCGCCACTAAAAACCGCCATATACATAAGCTATATCGAAGTCTATCAAAGTCTATGGGAGAAAAACGCCACAGTTTGCTGAAAAAATGCCAAACCCTCAGCCTGCTGCGTTTTGCAAAAACTGCCACAAAGCTGCAAAAACATCAGAGAGGAGAGAAAAACTCCAATAAAAATGCCACGTGTGCAAGGCAAATCATTGACTTCCATTGACTCCCAGTCAACATCTGGCCACAAGCGTATTTGCAAAAAACAAACAACTGCATGGCGTTTTTATCGTTGCAGCCGCTTGTTTTTCAACATGTTGAAAAACAAGTGACTGATACAGCAACGATCTGCTGCCGTCGCTCCGTTGAATAGGAGCATCGGCAGCAGACGCTGCTATATCCTATGGGCTGCCCGGACGATCAGCGATCACCCGGGCAGCCCCTCCCCCCACAGCTCCCCGCCGCCCCTCCCACACTCACCCGCTCGCTGCTGCCGCGCTGAATAGCGGCGGCAGCGAGCGGGGAATGAGGAGCAAACGAGCTTAAATGCAACATTGTGATTTCTGACCTCCTTCATCTCAATTTACCACCCTACTTGAGCTCTACCTCGTCCATCGATGTAAGAGTAGTTCCTCCACAATAAGAATCCAACTCTTTTCTACAAGACCTGGACTGTGCAGCAGCATGGACGGTGATACTCCAATCACATAACGGGGTGTTCCAGGGTTTGTCCTTAGTGTATATGTTGCGGGGGCCGGCCCATGCTATGTGTTCTACGTATACAACTGTGCACCAACAAATACTCAAACTTTACCTCATATACATTGTGATGAGACGTTCACCAGGGTGTAGACCATTACAGTATCTTTCAAACTGTGAAACACAATACCCCTATTTTCTAGAAAGCCCCGAGGGCCAGAGAGATTGATAATGGTCTACAGAGGTGGGCCGACTCTGGACAGAGTTTTTCAGCTTTAATGGTAAAACATCATGACAGGCTATTGTGTGCTGGTGGCGGTTTTATGTATGGAATGTGATACATTATGTTCTACACATAAAAGAAATTATTAGATAACACTTTAATTTGTTACATGACTCAGTAATGTGGATATTAATAAACCCTAGAATTAAATACAATTCATTATTATATATTTATGCATATACATAAGGCTTTGAAAAAGTATCCCGGATGTCCAATCTTCCAACCACCCATCCTCACTGCTTTACAGATAAGTCACTAGAGAGGGGGGAAAACAGCAGAGATTTGACTACTCTGTCACCTCCTCCTCCGTTACTACTGTGGACCCCAGAGCATAAGGGAATAAGTTGGAAATTTTAATGTCACCCCTGACTACATCCGTATGGCACATGACAAGATATTAAGACACTGACGTTTTCTATAGGGGCATACCCACCACTGTTGGCTTTTGTTTCAATAAATTAGTTGAGATAAGGAAATCACCATTGCTGCTTCTGCTTAAAGGGGTAGTCTGGCAAAAATCTTTTTCATGCAAATCAACTGGTTTTAGAAAGTTATATAGATTTGTAATTTAAGTCTAGTAAAAAGTCTCAAGTCTTCCTGTACTTATCAGTTGCTGTATGTCCTGCAGGTTGTGCTATATTCTTTCCAGTCTGGCACAGTGCTCTCTTCTGCCACCTCTGTCCATATCAGGAACTGTCCAGAGCAGGAGTGGTTTTCTATGGAGATTTGCTGCTGCTCTGGACAGTTCCTGGCATGGACAGAGGTGGCAGCAGAGAGCACTGTCAGACTGGAAAGAATACACCGCTTCCTGCAGGACATACAGCAGCAGATAAGTACTGGAAGACTTGAGATTTTTAAATATAGAACTTTATGAAACCAGTTTATTTGAAAGAAAAAAAAAGAAGATTTTCACTGGAGTACCTCTTTAAATGCCCCATGATATAATATCTCTGGTGCAGGAACTTTTTATATTTTCAATAATTTGCCCTGCAAGCCAAATATCCCTAACTTCCTGTACATTGTGCATATCCTATAAAAAAATTCCGATTATATAGCCTAAGGGATATACAATAATTTTCTTTAGATCTTTTAGAGCCGCTGCCATATTTGTTGGAGATATCTCTGCAGTAGTAGAAGTTTTGCAGCAATTTTTTTAAATCATATTTTAATGGAATTTATAAAAAAATTATTCTTCATATAAAATCAAAGGCTTAGTGATACATTATCAGCTCTGCTATGTTTGATGCCTATTACACATACTGTGAATCCATATTTGATTCATGCACAAGCAAAGTAAGATTTTTATCCTAGAATAATTTATATGCCACTATTACATGAGACGATTATCCTGTGAAAAATCGTTATATTGTTAGAATTTAAACAATTATTGTTTCATGTGAATGCAAAACAATTAAAAAACTTTGTGAGTCGTTGATCGCATCTTTTGAATTGAACCTATAATCATGGCTAATTGTTTGCTAATCGTTCCCTGTAATTCCATATTGCTTAATCATTTGCTGGAATCAGAGTAAACGCTTGTAGTAACAATTGTAACTAACAACTATCATTCTGTGTAATATGATAAACCATTTCAGGTAGTTTTTATTTTCGATCATTTATTGTTAAAATTTGTTTAATCTAATACAACCCAAAGAATGTAGTTCCCATAAACCCTGAGTAGTAAACACAACCCAAACTAATGGTAGCTGTAATGTCTCATTTACAAACCTGCACAAGCCATTGTTTCTTTTGTCACTTCCTCAGAATTCATGAGTATTTCATTAAAAAGTGTTGATTCTCCTTTAATCCCCCATACACCTCTGTGCTCATTACGTAGGATCATAGGCTGACTTGATTAAAGTTTAGTTAAAATATCAGTATAAGAACATGTTCATATGGATGAATTCAGGTAAAGGTGGCCATACTGTACATCTTCAAGAAGTATCGGCTGAGCGATCATTAGGCTTAAAGTGACTGTACCACCAGGCCCAGGCTAAAGCACTGGAGGCGCGCCGACCCCCCCTTATTGGGAGGAAACCCTAGCCCCTCTATGATAGGGTTCCATTGATTCTAATGGAGTCACGTCATGGAGGGGCTAGGGTTTCCTCCCACTAAGGGTGGGTCGGCCGCCTCCAGTGCTTCAGCCTGGGCCTGGTGGTACAGTCACTTTAAAGTTATTGAAGATGTATGGCCACTACAGATGAGCTCTACTCGAGACCGATCGTTCGGCATTTTAATACCGGTGACTGAGAAGCTGGATGCAGCCCTAGAGCGTCCGGGAAAACATGGATATATGTTTCCTCTCATTGGGGGCGGGCCGGCCTCTGGCTTCCCCGCGCTGACGTCGTTCTATTCATGTGCAACATTTAAAGCGAATGTACCTGATGATACATTTGCTTTGAATCAGCTCTACATTGTAATAATACACACAATGTGTGAGCCTAACCCGAGGCGGCGTCTTCTATTCTAAAAATCTGCCTTAGGGTATATGCACATTGAGTAATGTGGTGGATAACTCCGCAGGGATTCTGGCGCTCTTCCCAGCGCACTCCTGCACGGCCCTCTGCCGGTCCCATAGACTCCATTATATGGTCAGGCGGATTCCGCTGTCCGCCCAAAGAATTGTAATGTGAATTCTTTGGGTGGACAACTGAATCCGCCCAGGGCCGGACTGGGACTAAAAATCAGCCCTGGCACTCCAACCTCAGCAGCCCACATACCATATTCTCTCTGATATATTATGGATAGAGGTGTACAATACACGCTGCAGCAAATTCTGCTGTTCCTCACTACTTCACTTAAATATGCGAAGCCCATCATCAACACATAAAAATAAAGATATAACATGATCTGCTGTGAATTTGATGGTTTAGGTGTGGGGGGGGGGGGAGATATAAGTGACAGGACCTTTAGTCCAGTCTGAACTTTTAAAACCTTTTTATTACCAGCTGAAGTGTCACAGAGGCGGAGCCGAGCCACAGCAGCACCTCCTGTTCTGACTGATTGAGATACAGGGCAGCGCTGCAGCTCTCGTCGTGACACTTCAGCTGGTAATTAAAAGGATTATTAGAAAAGTTTACACTGCACTAATGGCCATGGCTGTTATATCTCCTACACACCTGTTTTCCGGGATCTACAACTCCATACCTGGTACGGACCTCATAAATTCCCTTTAAATGGGGAAAAACATGTCTGCTTTCTTCCAGAAACAATGCCACTCTCCTCCTCAGTTTGGGTGTGGTATTGCAGCTCAGTTCCATTGAAGTGATAGGAGCCAAGTTGTAATACCACACACAACCTAAGGACAGGCAATGTTTTTGGTGTTGTGATGTTGGGATTGTACATGTATGTGCAATCAAAGATATCAAAGAGCTGCTAGATATCTGTTTCATATTGGATCTATCTATTTATCTCCTATCTATCTATCTATCTATTGTCTATCTATCTCCTATCTATCTATTATCTCTATATCTATCTATCTATCTATCTATTATCTCTATCTATCTATCTCCTATCTATCTATTATCTCTATCTATCTATCTCCCATCTCCCTCCCATCTATCTATCTCCCTCCCATCTATCTATCTCCCTCCCATCTATCTATCTCCCTCCCATCTATCTATCTCCCTCCCATCTATCTATCTCCCTCCCATCTATCTATCTCCCTCCCATCTATCTATCTCCCTCCCATCTATCTATCTCCCATCTATCTATCTCCCATCTATCTCCTATCTATACATGTTACCTCCACACTGTTACTAAGCATAACCAGTAAACAAAGACCAATATTACCAATAATACCAGTATACAAGTAACAAATAATACCTCCGCACCATGACCATTACCATCATATAATGACTAATACCACCATACAGACACTGAATAAAACCCACTATATAAGGAGATATTGCCAATAGTACCAGTATATACAGAATAAGTAATACCGTCATAGCATGATCACTATCACCACCATACAGTGACTTCATAATACCACTGTACTGTTACTGAATAAAATCACTATGTAAAGACCAATATTCTTCCTAAGCAGTGACCATATAATAGTAGATCCTAACTGTACAAAGGTTCTGCAGACCATATAAATGATTATAGTGCAATTACATTCTGTGACTCACATGAGGCGTCTTCTCTGCATTGATTGCAAGTGATGTTTTTTTCTGAAGTTGTTCACCTTTCCTTTTCCTCTCCGTCTGGCTCGGCCATCATGAAGTTTTCTCCGGCCATGACTCGTCTTCACAGGATCTACCAGACAAACATTTTAGGCTCCTCATAGGGATCGTACGAACCCGAACTCTCCGTAATGATTCCTGCTGTCTGCCCGCTCCGTGCAGCGGGTGGATACAGTGGGAGGACTGCTTGGAAAACTAGGATACAGCCATAGCCATAGGCTGTATCCCAGTTTTCCAGGCGGTCCTCCTGCTGTATCAGCTCGCTGCACAGAGCGGGCAGACAGCGGGAATCCGATGCCGAGCGTTCGGGTTCATACGAACACGAACCTCGGAGGTTTCGGACCATCCCTAGCTCCTCACTCCAGCATCACCCACATCTATATAAAAATTCTCCAAGTGTATTGCTTCAAATTGTAACTGTGCTCCCTCTGTGTCCCCGTATAAGCAGTTAGGCTCAGATTGTGCCTCTGAATAATAATCTGTCCTCCTCTGTGCTGTGTTCCCATATAGTACAGCTACTCTTCTATAGAAGTTTGGGCCCCCTCTGTGCTCCCATATATTGAGTTCCTCCTCACTATATTAGACCCCCCCCCCTCTGTGCCTGTATATGGCCCCACTGTACCCACATACAGTATAGTATAGTATGCCAGTATATAGAGAAGGGCCCCCAGTGCAGCACACCCACATAGTAAAAGGCCAGTGTATTATACTGGCCCCTCTGTGCAGTCCCCACATAACATAGCCCCCAACCCCCACACTGTGCTGCAGTATAGTTTTCCCTCCTGTGACACAAATAGAATGGGCTCCCTTTGGCTATGCAGCCCCCATGTAAAAAAAAAAAAAAAGTATACTCACCTGTCTCCAGCTGCGTCTTCTTCCTCCTGGCTCCTGAGGAATCTTCTTCCTGCTGCCGCAATGCCCGCTCTGCCCCTTTAAAATCCTTTGTACAGCAGACGTGCCGCGCGCAGGCACGTCTGCTGAACTCTACCCTGACGTCTGACGTCGCTTCCGGATGCGCCGCAGAGGACCCGGAGACCAAAGAGAATGCTACAGTCAGCAGCTATTCTCTGCTGAAGCGCTGCGGCATCTTCTCCTTTGATCTCCGGGCTCCTCTGCTGTGCATCCGGAAGCGACGTCAGACGTCAGGGTAGAGTTCAGCAGACGTGCCTGCGCGCGGCACGTCTGCTGTACAAAGGATTTTAAAGGCAGCAGCCCTTAGGTGTGCTTGGGGGGAGGCGGGGACCGGACCATATGCCTGCCCAGAATGACCCTGGCAGAGGCTGAGTGAACAGTGCGGCGGTTGGCCGCGCTGTTCACTCAGCCTCTGCAAAGGGCCGGCGGCCCACTGATCGGTAATCTTAACGGCCCAGCGGGCATTTGCCCGCTGTGCCAGATTACCAATCCGGGCCTGAATCCGCCCGAGCATAGAATGGAGTCTATGGCATGTGTGGAACTTCAAGTGGGAGCGTGGGGAGGCGAGCAGCAGAATCCGCAACAATTTCTCAATATGCATATACCCTAACATCCGAATGCTGCGACTGTAATATGGAGATAATATTAATCTATAAGGCTATTTACTTGGTTGAATAAAATATACATCTATTTCAAAAACTCAACATGTGTCAAATTTGAAAAATGCCAGTTGAAGTCTAAAGGTCCCCATACGCTTTAATTTTTTTTCCGGCTGCGCTTTGGCTGCAGCTTACTCCTCCCCATAGAGAAAACGCTAAGCCATCCCCAACGTTCCTGTGTATGGGGAGGATGGGAGATATAACAATTGTTCGGCCAACAGTTATTAGTATTAGTGTTTAGCCACCCTAATAAGTGTGAGTAAATCACTGGTGCACCCGTATTTGTTCCATCCATATTTCCTACTAATCTACATCTAATTTTCAAAGTAAAAATTCAAGACGCCCATCAGTATTTACTGCATAGAAATAGGGATGCAATACTGAAGCCATACGGATACTACTTCATCCAATATATGTCCGTATATCAGGGTTGCCAGAAATTCAGAGAGTCCGTAAACACCATGCCCTAAATACTGAGGCTGCCATGTGCAGTGCAGCCATATAGATGCCACAAGTAGGGGTGCGACAAGGTGGGGACTATGGACTCAACAGCTGGTGGAAGAATCAGCCAGTAACCTGTACTCCTGGGCTCAGTGCCTCTTAAGAACCTTGAGTGTACTCCAGCGGGGGGCACTTTTTTGCTGGGACCGGGGAGGAGGTGGCCGAGGGAAAAGACGTCCACTCACCTCCCTGATTCCAGCGGCGGGTCCCGCATCACGACGCTCTGGTGCCCGGTTCCCGGCCGCTTCCAGGTGTCTGACGCGGGCCCCTTTAATGGTAAAGAGTCCATGAAAACCTTTCCTACTCTCTGCTTTATATGATCACAGATAGATAGCCCATAATAATAAAACGTAACTTTAATACAATATCACAAAATAATATCCCCACCAATAGCCAAAGCTCTTAGAGCCATCACATAAATATACAGACAAGTGAAAAATCCAAAATACATCTGACAGTACAAAGTAATCCCTGGCACCAACTCAAAAAAATCATAGAGTGCGTAGCTCAGAGTGACTAACTGTCATGTATCCAACGCGAGAGGTATTCCAGGCACTGTTGAGTATCTGCCCACATGTAGGGAGCACCAGACCCTGTCGGTCCCTAATACGGTGCACCACCTACCCCTACTCGCTCAGGGTGTAGCGGAGTTATCGCCCTAAAAAGGACGGCCCCTGCCCCGTTCTACCCGTCATAATACCCTACACTTACCCTGCCTAAGCTCCCGACACGTATTTCCACCTCGTATGGGGGGGGTCGTACTAGCTCCAGTCCCTGAAATCTCAGGCAGGTAGTGTCCCCATTATGGCTCATATTAACATGCCTTGCTATGGGTTTATCTGCCTGTACGCTCACATCTCTCAGGTGTTCCCCCACTCGGCGCCTAAATTCACGAATGGTTTTACCAATGTATTCAAGGCCACATGCACATGTGACCTTGTACACCACTCCTTTCGTTCTGCAATTTATGTAGTCACGGACGGTGTACACTTTACCTGTCACATTACCCATATGAGGTGGAAATTGGGACAGACTGATTCTGCAAAGAGAAACGGAGTGGATATTCCGTATGCAGACAGTGTGTCCCAAGGGCCTAAACGAACAATTGACATATGGATGCTTCTTGTAATGCAAACACTATATAAGCAATATGTAGATATGTAAATATGAATATATTTTTTACTACCTGCCATTATCTCTCTTCATTTCTTCCCTTTTTGATCTTCCCCCTCTGGTTCCCTTTGATATAGTTATATTATATACTGCTTCATTCGCTCCTCTATAATATATGACCTTTCTATTAACGGTCGCAGTCTGAAAGAATCAGTGTTTAAAACATTTGATACGTTTATACTAGTCATGTAACTCCTTTATTTGGCTTGATCTGATCTATTTGGTAAACATGGCATGTTGCCAGAAACTGACGGGAGCGCCGACATTGAGCGGGTCCCCTAGGATTATACGTCACTGGAGCGCAAGTTGCGTTCCACGAAACCGGAAGCTGGGGATGACGCGCTACGGGTGGGCAGCTCCTTGATTATTTAGATCCCCGCGATGGGACGAATGGGCTGGAGCCATACGCTGCTGCTACAGATGACTGTCTGCCACTGGGCCACGTGAGTTAAGCGTCTCTGACCACAGTCAGGACGCCCCTACTGTACTAGATTATGTGTGACACATGTACCCGATGGAAGTGTTGTTTACCTGACGTGACTCCCCTGACGAGTATTTACGAAACAGTCACTCTGAGCTACGCACTCTATGATTTTTTTGAGTTGGTGCCAGGGATTACTTTGTACTGTCAGATGTATTTTGGATTTTTCACTTGTCTGTATATTTATGTGATGGCTCTAGGAGCTTTGGCTATTGGTGGGGATATTATTTTGTGATATTGTATTAAAAGTTACGTTTTATTATTTTGGGCTATCTGTGATCATATGTTGTTTTGAGATACCCTTTGTTGGAACTGCATTATTGTAGCCACGGATCTGTGATTATACTCTCTGCTTTAGCCAGAAAAAAAAACATGTCTATGCGTATTGGCATTTTCACAGTTTGTCAATAGAAAATCTGGAACAACATAAGGCTATGTTCAGACATAGTATTTTGGTCAGTATTTGTAGTCAAAATTAGGAGTGGACCTTACAGGGCAAAATTATAATGTAAAGATTCGCAGTTTCTGTGTTTTCATCCCACTCCTGGTTTTGGTTGAAAAAAAAAACTGACCAAAATACTGATGTAAATAGTATGTGTGAACATAGCCTAAAGTGAAAGTGATTTTGATAAAAGAAAAATGCAAGGAGAAAACACCTATACTAATTTACACAAAAGTGACATTGGCATTTTTTTGTGTGGCTTTTTTCAGAACCCCCCCCCCCCCCCCGTTCCGTGAATATGTTCCGTGAATACGTTCCGTGCACGGACCTCCCGACATCATGTATCATCATCATGAGAATGAGGCCTTAGGGCCAGATCAGGAGGCCCGATGAGTTGATGTAAGTGAGCTCTGATCTACTGAGCCCATATATAGCATGATAAATGTGCAGCAAGGACTGTGCAGCCCTTACCTTATTAGTGTACAATAATAAAGTTACATGCCTCTCCTTGCATCCTGATATCCTGCTAGCTCAGCCAACCACCAGGACTGTGCCACGGCCAGTGATTGGCTGAGCAGCCTGACACTTCGGACACTGTGGAGAGCTAGCAGGACATCAGGGAGCGTGCGGGCAGGTATGTTATTTTTTCTTTCCACAGTCTACAGCCGTCGGCCACGCAACGCTACGTATAATAGCTTGGCGGGGTCCGGCCTTGGCCACTGACAGATGGAGTGGACCCCACATGTCACGACCCGGGTCCGGCTTAGACCTGGAAGTGGACAGAGGCCCAGGGACGGAAGCGGCGGTATGCAGCCACCAGTGCTGGAGCAAGGGAGGTAAGAGCATGTTATTTCTTTAATCCTCCCCTTTCCTACAACATGTGGATCATAGATTATATGATTTAATATTTATTGAATTACAATGCTAAAAGGTATATTCACATGGGGCAGTGATGCTGCAGACATTTCTGTGACTCCCCTACTCATCCACATGCTTTCTGACAAAAAGATGAAACAAACTTCAAATTTGCCGCCATATTTGAATATACTCGAGGACATCAGGCAGTTCTGCTAACGTTTATTTAGCAAACACAATCAAGTTTTTATCACTATTCATTACCATAGAATAAACACTCCTGCATAGGATAAAGAAGACCTGGAAAGGCGGCATACCGACGAGCATTGCTAGGATATACCTGTCATGGTGGGGCTAAGGAACTATAGGGAGGGCTCAGGACTCCTGGCTGCTATCAGCAAAACTACTAAATAACCGGCGCCACCCCTGTCCTCAGGTTGTGTGTGGTATTGCAGTTCAGCTCCAGTCACTTCAGTGGAACTGAGCTGCAAAGCCCAGACCCAAAGTGAGAACAGGAGAGATGCTGTTTCTGCAAGAAAGCAGCCATGTTTTTTCTAACTCTTTAAGGGTGCGTTCACACGTACAGGATCTGCAGCAGATTTGATGGTGCTGATATAAAAAGTTGCAGATTAAGGGTACAAACACACACACCGTATACGCAGTGTATTTTCTGCTGCAATACGCGGCAGATCTGCAGCAGATTAGATCTAAATAACTGAACACAGCATCAAATCTGCACCATCAAATCTGCTGCAGATCTGCTGCGTATACGGTGTGTGTTTGTACCCTAAAAGCAAATCTGCAGCAGATACTGTATGTGTGAACGTACCCTAAGGAGCCTGGAGTCTTGCAGCTCAGTAATTGGTACTGAATTGTGATACCACACACAGCCGGGAGACATGGTGGTGCTATTTTTGCAAGAAAGCAAGGGTGCCTTTACACAGAGATGTATCTGACAGATTTTAGAAGCCAAAGGGCCCTATTCCACCGGACGATTATCGTTTGCATAATCGTTAACGATTAACAATCTCAAACGACCGCTATTGCGAAAGACCTGAAAATGTTCAGTCATTTCCATGGAACGATAATCGTTATTTATGATCGTAATTGCGATAGTTTTTTCTTCGCTATTTCTTCGCTATTGCGTTCGTATCTATTGCAAACGACAGAACGACGTCTTATTCAATGCGAACGAGCAACGATAAAAATAGGTTCAGGTCTTATAAAGCGATCAACGATTTCTCGTTCGGTCGTTAATTGTTAACTGCATTTCAACCGAACGATTATCGTTTAGATTCGAACGATTTAACGATAATCTGAACGATAATCGTCCGGTGGAATAGGGCCCAAAGCCAGGAACAGACTATAAACAGGGAAGAGGTCATAAAAGGAAAGACTGAGATTTCTCCTCTCAGCGCGGATTTCTCAGTCTGAACATACCCTCAGATTTTAAATAGAGGTAAAAAAACAAAAAACAGTTCTTCAATAGAACTCCTAGGATCATATGACTTCTTCTGAAGTAAAATACATGGGATAAAATGCCAGAGATTAAAATGTAATTTTCACAAAAACAAGAATATGCCAGAAAAAAAAAAAAAAAAAAATGGAAAAACTGCTGTCAGTGTAATGGGCTTTTTCAGTACAAATTGCACTGATAAACAGTAAAGATCACAGCCCTCACACAGCTCAGTAAATGGAAAAATTAAAAAAAAAAAAAATTGTAGGGGTTAAAATTTAGTGATAGTTTTAATATACCATTAAGGGGTTATTCATATACCATTAAGGGGTTATTCAGTTGCTTTCTTTAAGGGTATAAACCCACACACCGTATACACAGCGTACTTACTGCTGCGATACGCAGCAAATACGCCGCAGATTAGATCTAAATAACTGAACACAGCATCAGATCTGCTGCGTATTTGTTGCGTATCTGCTGCGTATACGGTGAGTGGGTTTGTACCCTTAATAACAGCACCTGTCCTCAGGTTGTGTGTGGTATTGCAACTTGGCTCCATTCACTTCAATAGAAGTAAGCTGCAATACTGCACACAAAATAAGGGCAAGAGTGGCGCTATTTCTGAAAGAAATCAGCTATGCTTTTCAATATTTGTGTCTGAGGGAAGTCAAATTTAAGTAGCAACAAACTATATAAACTGGGTATTATTATAATAAAAATAATGTCAATTTTACTGCACAGAGAAGAGCCTGAAAACAACCCACAATCTGAAAATTGCTCCTTTTTTTAGTTCCACCTGACAGATATGTTTTTTTTTGTTTTATAGTATATTTTATAGTAAAGTAAAGCATGTCATTACAAAGTACAATAATTCCCACAAACACACAATATCCAATATGGCTACATACATGCAAATGCATGTTTATATTTGTATATTTTTGTTCTAAACATAAACAAACAAATTTTTCTCATTACGGTATTCACATGTTCAAATATAATATAATTTTTTTTATATTACTTACATTCAGAATATATATACATTTTTTTTTATAATAATTTTTTTCATTTATTGATTCATTTGTGTTGTGTTGAATTTTTTTTTTTTTTAAGTCAATAAAACAATGGGAGTTTTAATGCGGAATAACGCTGTTGTGAGAATTTCCGGCATCTACCTTGCACACTAGGTTTCCTATTTGCCTACAAACAGTCTGTGTGATTTCCTATCATTCCCCCCCAGCTTTGTGTCTCCTTTGTTTCCTCGCTCTCGGCCGAGCCCATTTGCTTTTTCATTCCCATTTCACCAGCCGGCTATTTTTAGCCTTCCTATACCTCTCGGCATTCCATTGGCCATTTTTCCTTGACATACAGTTGCTTCTTCCTAGGAGCGGCCCTGCAGATAGGATTCCACCGCCCTCTCCTCTCCAAGATGTCAGCATTACATGGAGAGGGCCTGGTAATTGGGCTTCTCCTCTATAATCACTAGTTAGCATAGGCTGTGCAAACATCTCCTCTCTGGGAGCTTGGCGGGGAATGAACTGGAGCGGAGCACAAGATAATTACAGATGTTTATTAACTCTTCTTTTCAGATTTTATTCTGGAGAGGCCCACAGCCCTATTGTCCAGTGCCGGAATCTCATCTACATATTATTTACAGCCGCAGCTCTTGGAGGATGCAAACGATATTGTTAGTCTCCACTTAATAAGATTTGCATCTTTATAGTGGAGGTGTGAAAAGATAATGCAATCGCAGCACTGGGACTCGGTGTTTGCACACAGTGTTACTAAATAGGCCGACACAAGCACATTTGCAAAATTAAACAAAGGAAAAAAAAGCACACAAACAAAAATACTAGAAAAAAAAAACAAAAACAACCCACACACTTAAGATTAAATTTATACTATATTGCCCTGTCCATTGGGCATATACATCAGCAACCTGGCAAAGAGGGATGCCAGCGTATACTTGAGCATATGGACAAAGGGCCTGTTCAGTTTAAAGGGGTACTCCAGCGGGGGGAGGGCACTTTTTTGCTGGGACCGGGGAGGAGGTGGTTCCAGCGGCGGGTCCCGCATCGCAGCGCTCCGGTGCCCGGTTCCTGGCCGCTTCCAGCAAAAAAGTGCCCTCATGCTGGAGTACCCCTTTATGTCAACTATGTATAGGTTTATTCAGGAGGACTGAAAAGCCAAACATATAATCAGCTGACTTTGTTTGGCACATTACAGCGAATGTACCATCACAGTGGCGGACATATCACTTGTGCAGCTGGTTCAGCTACACAGGGGCCCAGGCCAACAGAGGGGCCCTTCAGGCTCGAACTCTGAGCCTCAGCCTAGAGGACCCCTCCACTGCCCCAGGCCCCATCACATAGGTGCTATGTATTGTCCATCCACCCATGTACCAAGCACCTGATCAGATGCCCTACCACCCATGGCCCGACAGAGCTGAGATGGCAGCAGCAGCAGCCCGCCCCGCATACCGCAATCATCTATTGGATACGTGAGCCATGGCCGGCCACAGCGGCGCCATGCTCCTGCCTCAGGACAAGTGCACCAGTGACGTCACCTGGTGATCGTACATTGGCGATCACGGCATCGGGCATCCTGATGACATGGAGGACCACTAGGGGGTCAGGTGGGGTATTGTGTGTGGGGATTGGGGTCAGCCAGTATGGGTAGTGTGTGAAGATGAGGGGCATCCAGATATGTGGTGGCATGGTTTGCTTATGGGGGGGGGGGACCCAGGCAAATCTTTTGCACAGGGGCCCTATGCAGTCGGTTTCCGCCCCTGTAGCCTCAGGTGCCGGTGCAGGGATCTCATTGCCGTGGTCTTTTTTTTAAACGCTGTCCGGGTCCCGTGCTTGGCGCCATTCCTTTAACATGCACTGACCAAGCTCGGGGCACTGGGGGCAGGCCTGCCACCTCCCAGTGTGACCATATCTCCTCCTCTCAGTGACCCGGCTCAATTGATTCTAATGGAGTCATGTCACACTGGGGGCCGCGGACCTGGTGCACAGGAGAAGGACAGCGTCAGGCTCGGAAACAGAGCGGCATTTGAAAATGAAGGACCGCTCCAGAAGTATATATCGCTATGGGTGCTGCATTAAGGTGGCCGATACTTACCTCTCTTCAACTTCCTGGCACCGCCAAATGTACATATTTTCTCTATGGGGAGGAGAAACCATAGCCAGACAGCTGTGTCGGCAGCTTCTCTCTCACAGGACAGCAGGATCAAGGAAGAAAAAAATCCATTACCTCAACCCCTCTCTGTACTGATATCTATTAGTGGAGATTTAGGAGGCCACCATACACTTTAGACAGTCTGACTAACCCGTTGAAGTTGGCCTTTTTGGCTGACTTTAGTCTAAGGTGTACGGGCATCTTTATGGCTCTGTATAACTTGGAAATCCATATAGAGTTGTACAGGTTTATCTACATGAGGCCTAACTTACAGAAACCCCAGGATGTGTGCTTCATGCTCTTTTTGTGCAAAAATAAAGCACTTTTAAGTTAATATTATGCTCCTGAACCAGCCTGGAAAATTGCGCAGTAAATTTTAACCAGTGTTTTGCAGGGACTTGAAAGGGTTATCCTGGATTACAAAAAAGCACAGCTACTTTCTTGCAAAAACAGCACCACTCCTATCCCCAGGGTGTGTGTGGTATTACAATTTAACTCCAATCACTTCAATGGAGTTGCAAACTGGACAAAAATGGTTTTGTTTCTGGAAGTGGCCACGTTTTTATAAGACTGGATAGCCTTTAACCCCTTAAGGTCAAAGCCAATTTTTCGTTTTTGCACTTTTGCTTTTTCCACTTTATGTTTAAAAGTCCATAGCACTTGCATTTTTTCACCTAGAGACTTATATGAGTGCTTATTTTTTGCAAAACCAATTGTACTTTGCAATGACAGGCATTATTTTTCCATAACATATGCTGCGAAACCGGAAAAAAAATCATTTGCGCTGTCAAATTGAAAAAAAAAAGGAATTTGTTTTGATTTCGGGGAGTTTTGCATTTACGCCGTTCGCCCTATGGTAAAACTGACTAGTTATGCATGTTCCTCAAGTCGTTACGATTACAACGATATATAACATGTATAACTTTTATATTATCTGATGGCTTGTAAAAAATTCAAACCATTGTTAACAGATATATGTTCCTTAAAATCGCTCCATTCCCAGGCTTATAGCGCTTTTATCCTTTGGTCTATGGGGCTGTGTGAGGTGTCATTTTTTGCGCCATGATGTGTTCTTTCTATCGGTACCTTGATTGCGCATATACAACTTTTTGATCACTTTTTACTACATTTTTTCTGGATTTGATGCGACCAAAAATGCGCAATTTTGCACTTTGGAATTTTTTGGCGCCTACGCCGTTTATTGTGCGAGATCAGGAATGTGATTAATTAATAGTTCGGGCGACGGGACCCACGCCAGCTAATAGAGGCACTGCCCGGCTGCACGTCAGCCGGGATCAGCATCGCTCAGAGCGGGATTCCGGCGGGACCCCTCTCTGAACACCTAGCGCGGCACCATGACGTATCAGATACGTCATGGGTCGCTAAGGGGTTAAAAGGGTTGTCCAGCGAAAAGGTTTTTCTTTCAAATCAACTGGTGTCAGTATGTTATATAGATTTTTAATTTACTTCTATCTTAAGTCTTCCCATACTTATCAGCTGCTGTAGGTCCTGCAGGAATTATTTAATTTTCAGTCTGACATTGTGCTCTCTGCTGACATCTCTGGCCGAGACAGGAACTGTCCAGAGCAGGAGTGGTTTTCTATGTGGATTTGCTGCTGCTCTGAACAGTTCCTGTCTCGGCCAGAGATGGCAGCAGAGAGCACTGTGTCAGACTGAAAATAAAACAACATTTTCTGCATGACATACAGCAGCTGATAAGTATGGGAAGACTTGAGATTTTTTAATAGAAGTAAATTACAAATCTATATAACTTTCTGATATCAGTTGATTTAAAAGAAAAATATTTTCGCTGGACAACCCCTTTAACTAGAATCAGTCTAGAATGCATTCACTGTTAGGACACACACACACACACACACACACACACACACTTTTTCCCAGCTTTCATGGCATGTAAAAACTTCCTTTGTATAGTAAAACTAAAATAAAATGATAAAGATCACCTGATGAAGGTGAAGCTAAATAAAATTTATACTATGATGAGAAGCCTTGAAAAGAAAAACCTACTTTATTTACAGGCGGGTCATTGTACATGGACTGTGCTTGGTACTGCAGCTCATTCCTACTCTAGGAGTGCTGCTGTTTCTGGGAGAAAGCAGTCATGTTTTTTTTTTTTTTTACCAGTTTAATATATGCAGCTGTTGCACTAAAAGACCATGTTCACACACAGTATGTTGCCTTTTGTGAGCTGTAATATGCATGTAAATGCTGTTTTCTGGGTTTAAAAAAAATAAAATAAAAAAAATTCCCTTGTGTGTTTCGTATGGAATAAAAAAGTCCCCCCCCCCCCCCATACAATCAGCTGTTTTTTTGTTGCTTTACAGGATTTAGGCTTGTAAACAACAAACTACATTATTACAAGAAAATCTGCCAATTTGTAACCAATGATTTCACCAGAAAAAAACTGTTTCTCCTTTACTGTGTGTGAACATGGTCTAATAATGTTTTCTATTAAAGTCAATTGAAAATCATCTGATAGGACACACATGAGGTCAAATATCGGCTTTAATGTCAACAGCCGGTAAGTTAATTGACGCGCCTCTTATTGCAGCCAACTTTTCAGCCTGGTATCTCCAGTTATTAAACTAGATGGCAAATTTTTCTGCAAAAATAGTCAACTTTTTCAGTTTTTTTTTTAAGATTAAAAATCACATTAAAATGGTACATGAACCAAAATCCTCATGTATATCCAGGTCCTAACTCTGTAATATGAAGGAAAGAGGATAATAATATTCTTTTACACCGTCTAGTAGTCAAACACAAATGTAATAGAAAAAGCCCAATAAAGATATGTTCCTGGCTCTGTGAGAAAAGCACCAGCACTTATGTACAAAGCCTATTTTGCTGAAGGGTTATCTATAATTATGGGAACACTGCCACCTGTTGGTGCAGGGAATGAGAAGTGCACTGGAACATTGTAGACTGGATTTGTAACAAGAACGCTGGATATTGAATCTGTATGGGTCAATTGCTCCGCTTTGAAATAAGAATAAAAGGAATGGCTGGTAAACTCTCCTTTGATGTATGGCGTCATAGCTTTCTGTCACGTCAGATCTCTTCCTACCTGTGGGTTCTGCCTCCTTTGTAATTGTACACATTCGCAGCTGACAAATGTTTTTCCCATTCCATTTCCAGCACTAAACGGATTCAGCTCTAGGTATAATTGCCGGAATTGTTTGTCTAGAAGATGATATTCCATTAACCACGTATAGCCTACAGATTATTCACTGTTAACCCTGTAAGAACTAGATCATATGTTCTGTTATGTGACAGGCAGACGGAATCCAAATTCAGCCTACTGGAAACTACCCTGGCTGTCTTATTATTATTTTTTTATGGCTATAGGGAGGATTTCTTTTCATATATATATATATATATATATATATATATATATATATATATATTGTTGTTTAAGGGTACAAACACACACGGCTTATACGCTGCGTATTTACTGCTGCGATACGCAGCAGATAAGATCTAAATAGCTGAACACAGTATCAAATCTGCTGCGTATCTGCTGTGTGTGTTTGTACCCTAAGGGGGGCATTTATGAAGTCCGGCGTTTTTTATGCCGGACTTAAAAATGCCCCCGCAGCTCCGGCGCTACGGAGATTTATGTAGAGGCGGACTGCCTCTACATAAATCCCGTGCGCACCGCCGAAAACCTACGCCAGCTGGGGACTGGAGTAGGTTTTCGGCGTATATTTGGGCGGAACGGATGGTAAATCGCGCGGACTCTGAGTCCGCGCCCTCCGTTCCGCCCACTACTTGCCCCCTTTCCGCCCCCCTGGCGTATATTTTATTCGCAGATCGGCCATTTGCGTATTAAAAAAATACGCAAATCGGCACTTTCCGCCGAAAATCATCCGTTCGCAGGATGATACATGTGGCCCTAAGGGTACAAACACACACACCGTATACGCAGCAGATTTGGTGGTGCAGATTTGATGCTGTGTTCAGTTATTTAGATCTAATCGGCTGCGTATTTGTTGCGTATTTGCTGCATATCGCAGCAGTAAATATGCGTATATAGTGTGTGTGTTTATACCCTTAGCACATACAAAGTAGCTGTATAAGCACAAGGATATAGTCAGTCTACAGTCTCAATATTACAAAATTCTGTAGGTTTAGGGTGCTTTCACAGAGAGAGATTTATCTGACAGATTTTTGAAGTCAGAGCCAGGAACAGACTATAAACAGAGAACAGGTCATAAAGGAAAGACAGAGATTTCTCCTCTTTTCAGATCCTTCCTGGCTTTGGCTTCAATAATCTGTCAGATAAATCTCTCTGTTTATTGGTACATTTATACAGAGAGATTTATCTGACAGATTTTTGAAGTTAAAGCCACAAATGGATTTGGAAAGAAAGGAAGGAGTGAGATTTCTCTTATGACCTGTTCCCTGTTTATAGTCTGTTTGGCTTCAATGATCTGCCAGATAAATCTCTCCATGCAATGGTGTGTTTACACAGACAGATTTATCTGACAGATTTTTGAAGCCAAAGCCAGGAACATACTATAAATAGGGAACATGTCATAAAGGAAAGACTAAGATTTTTCCTCTGTTCAAATCCATTCCTGGCTTTGGCTTCCAAAATCTGCCTGATAAATCTGTCTGTGTAAATGCACCATTAAGGCACCCTATCACTACATGTCCCATCATGTTCATTATTCTCCAGCTTTGCCCCAGAATAATTTTACTCCTTGTCCGCGAAGTAAAACAAAGCAGAACAACAACAACAACACTAAATATAAAGGCAACCCATTATACATAAATGATGGAAGTCTACCATTAGAGGCAGAATATTTGCGTACAGTCTCTATGTCATTTCTAGATTATATTTAATATAGTTGATAAATTCATACTTGTGGATTCTATATCAAAGAATATATTCTGACATTTCAGGGCTGTAGGGAATCAGAGGGCCGTATTTAAGTGTATATGAATGGAACATCCAGACCGTCTGCGGTTGTATTAAAAGCAAAAAATTACATCACCCTAAAGTGTTTTGTAGAACCACAGGGGACCTAGCTGTTATGGGTTAAATGGCCATTACATAAAGATACATGCATGGTATCCCTGTGGCTCTGCCCACTGTGGTGCTTACATAGGCCACTTACAAAGTGATAGATTAGCTTCTTATTTGTCCATTGCTACATGGAACAATTTTTTTTTTTTTAGACAGAAAAAAAATTTTTTTGTACAAAATTGGAAGCATAGTGGCCAATGAGCACTGTAAAGCCACCAGTATGCATGGGGCAATAGGCTGGTATGATGTTACTGACTTGTATCATGGAGGGGAGTTTCTGGCACATCAGAAAATACATCTGTATCTGTTATAATACAAATTAACAGTTTGATGCTCTGGCTTGTACAGGGAAAGTATACAATTCTAAGTCTACATTAAAGGGAATGGCCACTTAGGCAATTTCCTAACACAAACCCCCAAAGCTTCACTTTAAGTTGCCATATGCAGAATGCTAACAATTCACAGTAACATATAGAGAATACAGACCTGTCGCAAGCAGTCCGACCACAACACTTCCTGACCTGCTGACTTTTCTACCTGCTAATTCCTTTCTTAAAGAACATGAACTTTGGGGCTGGGCTGCATTCAGGTGCTGGGGTGGGGGTTTGGGGAATCCAACCAATGGCAGCCTGGCCCCTATTTATCTGTATTTTTACTAAATTAGCTAAAAGGGTCAGTGCAAGGCAAAAATTGCACAAAGTTCCTGACTGAAGTGTAATGTGTCAGTGCTGGTCTCCATTTTTTCTAGAATTGTTCTGTGATCTTAGGAGGTGGATATGCTGACACTTCATACTTGGCGATATGCTGTGTGCCCATGTTGGAGTCTACAATTTTGTGTTGTTTTATATTCTTAACATGATCGCACAATCCTGTGTCTGCACTACAATCATGAGCAGCGATCAGCAAGATCAGCGGCTTGTTTGCGGTGCCTCTACGCGGCACGAGAAATCGAGCAGCTGGGGTGAATGAATGATCCTTGTATTGTTCATGCAGCTCTGGAATCTGACAGCACAGATATGTATATATCTGTGCTGTCAGTTTCCAGTTCACAAGCAGTGTATACTTACCAGCCACGCTGCTTATGATCTGGTCTTCGCGATGGCTGTATTTTCAGGCCCCGCCACCTCCGACTGTCAATCATTCCGAAGGAGGCAGTGGCTTGATGTTACAGCAGCGGCCAGGGGACCGGAAAACTAGATGCCAGATGTACATATACCCATGCTATCAGTTTCCTTTCATCTTTCTCGGCCGCACAAACTCCTGTTTCCACAGGACGATGTGTGGCCGATAAAGATACATTTTAAAGCATGCTCAAAAGATGCGATTAGCCGACAATCTAGCATTTGACCGGTCTTTGGCTGATTGCTGCCCCTGTTACACAGGCTGATTTGCGGCTGCAGGAGCGTTTCTAGCGACGCTCCTGCCCGATAATCAGCCCGTGTAAAAGGCCCTTAAGATTTTTATTGGGGTGTATTATGCTGCGTTTACACGGAACGATTATCGTTCGAATTTTCGCAATAACGAACGCATTTGAGTGATAATCGTATCGTGCAAACACAGCAAACAATCAAGCGACGAGCGAGAAATCATTCATTTTGATCTTTCAACGTTCTCAAATCGTCAATCGTCGTTCGCTGAAAATTCACAGATCGCTTCATGTAAACAGTCTTTCACCGATTCACCCTATGTAAAAGATAGGCCTAAGCGATCTTAAAAACAATCGCAATAACGATTTTCCTTACGCATTTTCAGACGATTTATCTAACGATATATAAAAAACAAATCGTGGCTTCAAAATCGTTAAATGATCGATTGGGCGAATTATCGCTTTGTGTAAACGTAGCATTATAGTGCAACATACAAGTGCAACAGAGATTGCAATCAAATACTGCTTTGGCAACCACTGTGTCACAAACAAATGTGTCACATACATAGTGTCAGGGTTAGTCTATTTTCAGTGAATTAACTGTGTCATCGCTGTCTGTAGCTGGTGTTACTTCCGAGACGAGCTCACCTCAGGAGTGACAGTACGCTCAGCCAATCACTGTCTGAAGTGCGGTCCCATCTTAGTGAGTGACTGGCTGAGCGGGCTGTCACTCCAGAGACGAGCTTGTCTCAGAAGTAACAGCGGTTACAGACAGTGGGCGACACTGGAGACACTGCATTGGGACACTGGGGGAGCGCAGAGACAGTTTGTTATGTTTTTTTATATGGCAGCAAGATGTTAAAAATGTACCAGCACTAGATAACCTCTTTAACCCCTTCCCTCCTGTGCCAATTTTTAATTTTACGTTTTCATTTTTTCCTCCTCGTGTTTAAAAGGCTATAGAACTTGAATTTTATTACCTACACACCCACACAAGCCCCTTTTTTTGTGCCACTAATTGTACTTTGCAATCACAGACTTAATTTTTGCATAAAATATGCTGAAAAACCAACCAGGGTTGTGTTTACGTTATTCGCCCTATGGTAAAACTGACATGTTATCTATGTTCTTCAAGTTGGTACGATTACAATGATATGTAACTTGCATAACTTTTATTTTATTTGACGGCTTTTAAAAAACTAATACCTTTTAAAAAACTAAATGTTCCTTAAAATCACTCTATTCCCATCCGTATAACGTCTTTATCCTTTGGTCTATGGAGCTGTGTGAGGTGTCATTTTTTGCGGCATGATCTGTACTTTCTATCGGCACCCTACTTGCATATATGCAGCTTTTTGATCAGTTTTTTCTTTTTATCACAATTATTCTGGATGTGATGTGACCAAAAATGTGCAATTTTGCACTTAGGAATTTTTTTTGCACTTACGCCTTTTACCGTGCGAGATCAGGGATGAGATAAATTAAAAGTTCGGGTGAATACGCACACGACGATACCAAATGTTAATTTTTTAATTTACTTTTATTTATAAAATGGGAAAAGGGGTGTCATTCAAACTTTTATTAGGGGAGTAGGATTTTTTATTATTAAAAACACTTTTCACATACAGTAATTAGAAGCCCCCTGGGGTATTTCTATATACACAGCACTAATCTCCCATTGAGATAAATTCTGTGTAAATAATAGAGCACTGATCCATCTGATCAGTGGTCTATTATACTGGTTGGTTGCAGACCAGATACATGGAGTGCTGAGCAGGGATTAACATTATTCCGACGCTGAGCTCCGGCCAGTGTAACGGATCTCCCCTCCGCGATCGCAAGGCGGGGGTAGATCTGCCACTAGACACCAGGGATGGGGGGGCTAAAGAGGAAATTTAAATGCAGCTGTCATGTTTGACAGCTGCATTTAAGTGTCCTAATTAGCGGGTGCGACGATCGTCCGCACCCACTAATACCCGCAGTCCTGGGCTGCAGAAAGCAGCCTGGATCGCGGCGGTTCAGAGCGGGGTCACCGCACAGCCCCTCTCTGTACCTCCCCACCCCCTGCAGGATGTGCCAGTACGTCCTGCAGAGGGAAAGGGTTAAAGACAAATATTGAAGTGCTGCCCCACCGCAGACCACCAGTAACTGGGGGAGGTTTACAGACCACTGGTGACATGACTGGTTTCCTAAACTAACAGCAGGTTAGAAGATTGTAACCTGGTGTTACATTCTTATAGGTCAGGGGGCGGAGAAAATGTAGTTTTCTTACCTTCTTCCAAAGCGCCATTTTCCTGCAATCCCCCATTTTATTAATATTTGAATACAGCAGTTTGGTGCATCGGGGTGGGACCACAATCCTTGGTGCATCAAATTGGCCACCTGCTTATCCCTTCTCAGGAAAACGTTATTTCTGCAGTGATGAGCGGCTGGAGTGACATTGCCCTCTGAAGGGGCAGCGGGTGGGCTGGGTAGATGGGTGCACAGAGGGCTGTAGTGCTGTCCTAGTGCACTGAATCGCCTTCATATGAATAAAACAGAGGATTGCAGGAAACTCGCTTCTCCTGCTCTATGAGAACATAAAAGCAGCTTAGAGTCTTCTAACCTGCTGTTAAGCCCCTATTACACGAGCCGATGCAGAAGAGCAAACGAGCAATGTCAGCACTCGCTTGCTCCTTTTTGCTATTACATGCGGCAGCAGCAGTAAGCGGGTAAGAGCCGGGAGGCCGAGGGTAGATCGCTAGATTGTTTGGGCAGCCCATAGAAGATAGCAGCGAACTGCTGCTGATGATCCTATTCTACGGGACGACGGCAGTAGAACGTTACTGTCTTAGGGTCCAGTTACACAGAAAGATTATCTGACAGATTATCTGCCAAAGATTTGAAGCCAAAGCCAGGAATGGTTTTGAAAAGAGGAGAAATCTCAGGCTTTCTTTTATGACCTGATCTCTGTTTATTGTCTGTTTCTGGCTTTGGCTTCAAATCTTTGGCAGATAATCTGTTAGATAATCTTTCTGTGTAAATGGACCCTTATGCTGCGTTTACACGGAACGGTTATCGCGCGAATTTGCACGATAACGATCGAATTCGAATGATAATCGTACGTGTAAACGCAGCGAACGACGAGTGAGAAATCGTTCATTTTAATCTTTGAACATGTTCTTAAATCGTCGTTCGTAAAAAAGTCGACGATCGTTCCGTGTAAACAGTCATTCACCGATTTTACCTATGTGTGAGATAATAGACTTAAACGATCGCAAAACTAATTTTCTGTACGATATATCGTTCCATCTAAACGCTGATCGTTATAAAAAAAAAATCTTTACTTCGAAATCGTTAATCGTGCGATCAGGCGAATTATTGCTCTGTGTAAACGTAGCATTAGTCATTTGTCTTTCAACATGTTGAAAGACAGCAACAGACATTGATCAGCCGACATCGTTCATGTCGCTGATCGTTGTCTTGTATTACACAACATTATTAGCCGAATTTGCTCCACTTTTTAAATTTGAATTTTCCTTATGCCGATTAGAGTTGTGCAAAAATTTACCATATTGCCGCACAATGTTTGATGAATTTGGATTTTTTTGACACCCATTGAATGGATTGAAGCTGCGTAAAACATTTCACATCTATAAACTTACTAAGCTTAAACTAAGCCTGTCTTATACCAAAGCCATGCCCCTTTGCTGGACCAGGTTCTAATACACTTTTTTTTTTGAGAAAAAGTGAGCCTTCCCCGAATATTTCTGATTATACACCAGAAGGCTGGCATGCAAGCTTTTCCATAAAATTTCTCCCATAGTTTTTATTATCCATGTCCGAAATATACATCACTTTACTAAAATTCTGCTGGTATTAGATTCATCAGATTTATTAAGAGGTCCCTGTCTCTTCATGTGCCGCTTCAGCTGCTGCCTATGCGCTCCTCTTTGATATCTAGACCAGCTAGAAGCTTGCAGAGATTTTAATTACTTTTTATGCCAGTTTTCTGGTGTAGGATGAACTAAATTCGGTGGATACAAAAGGCCACGCCCCTATACACAAAGCTCTGCCTACTTGGTGAAATAGGTTAACAGTTACACATATATGAGCAAATTGTTGGCATGCTTTAAAATATTAGACTTTTTGATATTAAAATCCAGGTATACTGCTTTGATAATTTCCCTTACTGTGCATACATTTTTTGATCACCAATATTTTAGGCTTTTTGTCTGTCCTCAAGCTCTGGTAGATGAAGCATACATCTAAGGTGACAGACCATGGGTGCTGATTGTGATACGGGGCAACAGGTGCTGAGACCCTGACAGATCGCTAAAATGGAAGGGCAGAAGCTCTCAGCTGAGGCTGTGCCCCTGTGTGATCAGCTTTCCTTTCAGAGCCAAGTGTGTGGTTTATGACTTAAATGGGGTTGTCCAGCGGAAATCTTTTTCTTTTAAATCAACTGGTGTCAGAAAGTTTTATAGATTTGTAATTTACTTCTATAAAAAAAAATCTCAAGTCTTCTTGTACTTATTAGCTGCTGTATGTCCTACAGGAAGCGTTGTTTTATTTTCAGCCTGACACAGTGCTCTCTGCTGACATCTCTGGCCGAGACAGGAACTCTGTCTCGGTTTTCTATGAATCCCCATAGAAAATCTCTCCTGCTCTGGACAGTTGAGACTTGACTTGAGATTTTTTAACAGAAGTAAATCACAAATCAATATCACTTTCTGACACCAGTTGATTTGACTTTAATAGAAAGCCTCTGAGACCCCCTCTAATCACAAGTTATGGCTGAGAGATGAAGCGCATAATTCCCTCCCTTGCTGGCTGCCAAATTGCCTGTATTGCAGAAGACAGTGCTCTACAGACTTAGGCTAGGTTCACACTATGTAAAAACAATGGCCATTGTTGTGCAAACAACGGCCGTTATTTGAGATATAACAGCTGTTGTTTCCACAATAATTTGGAAGAGGGGCCCCAGCATGTTGTGAGAGGGGCTGGTTGCTCAGTAACAATGATCCACTGACCAAATACCTAACTTTTCAAAAGATCATTTGTGATACAAAAGCACACATGCAGGTGAAAACCTTCAACTAAAAATATACCACTAAGATCTGTATTACACAGCCCGATTAGCGCTGTAAGCGAGCACCGATCTGCTAGATTGACGCTCACTTACAGAGCCTGTTAAATGGCTCGATGATCGTGCAGCAGGGGCTGTATATATATCATTAGTGAATCCGTGCAGATCTTGCCTGTACCGTAATGGCCGATAATCGCCTCGTGTAATAGGGCCTTAAGGCTGTGTTTTCACATGCTCAGCATGGTGACAACCACACCCCCATTTTGACTTTTTGCTTAGATTTATGTCCTACTCACTTTCTAATAGCCTTGTATGGGGCTTATTTGCAACTCAACTTTTTATTAACACCCTTCATTTTACCATAAAAAATGGGGGGGGGGGGTTAAATTAGAAAAAAAAAGAAAAGAAAAAGCAGTTCTGCTAATTCGTAGTGCAATAACTTAACTTACTGTAAAACGGACATGTTATTTTTATTTTACAAATCAGCTTATTATTTGATTGTTTCTGGTTATGTGATATGAGCAACCCCCCCCTCCCCCCCCCCCCCAAAAAAAAAAATAAAATAATAAATTTGTTATTTTACCATGCAGGAGCAATAACATTATATTTCAATTTTAGTATACCCAGGGACCTTTATATGCAATCATTTAGTTGCTTATGTACATCAATGCAATACAAGTTCAATCATGGATTTACTAATATAGCCTGCTTGTTGCAGACTGTAATGCCAGATCTGTCATGTTTCTCAATATCGCAAACCGATAAGTACCCTGCGGTTGCATTGCAGGGATTCTGATTTTACTTGTGAACTCCAATGATGCACAATAAGGCTATGTTCACACATAGAGGGAGATTTATCAAACATGGTGTAAAGTGAAACTGGTTCAGTTGCCCCTAGCAACCAATCAGATTCCACTTTTCATTCCTCAAAAACGTAAAAAAAAAATAAAAGATGGAATTTGATTGGTTGCTAGGGGCAACTGAGCCAATTTCACTTTACACCATGTTTGATAAATCTCCGTCATAGTATTTCCAGCAGTCTTTTGGCTAGTATTTTTTTCAGCCAAAACCAGGAGTGGGACCGACAGGGTAAAATTAGTGTCGATCTAGTCTAGTGTCCATCTGATGTATTTTTGGGGGGGAGCCCCTGACATATACATCAGACATATTACTAAGGCTAGGTTTCACGGTTTCTAATTTAGTATGTTCCCAATACAATGTATTTTTAGTCTATGTTCCCACACAGTATTTTTGATCAGTATTTTGCAACCAAAACCAGGAGTGGATTGAAAACACAGATAGGCTATGTTTTTTTTTACCTCACTTATGCTGCCTGCACTTATGATGTTTACTACTATTTGCTTCTTTTGCACGTCCATCACCTTAGGTATTACCTCTGGATGTACTATGTGGGATAGCTGCAATATAAATTTTCTACTACATGTTGGGTAATGTGCAATACATGGACATGTTCACATTGTTTACGCAAGTGGACTTATTGGTTTAGCTGCTATCATATCTAAGTACTGTACTATGCGCCGGCACTTTGTTTTACGTACTTAACAACTCTTGGTTAGATATATGTGTAACTACCTGGTACCTGTACTGATGACCTGTGGCTCCTTTTCCTCTGTGTTTGTGTGATCTATCTCCTCCTTCTTTTATTATACTTTTCTGATAACAATAAAAAATTACATGTTTTCAATTAAGATGTTTATTTCTTTTTGAGGGGTATCCTCTCGAGATTTAGGAGGTAATTGTACTACTAATAGGTGCCCTTTATTGGTTTACCCCATTGGGGTACAACTTTTTTTGTGTTGTACTTTATTAGACATAAAAAACATTTTTTTTTAACTTATTTTACAGATGTATTTTTTTAACTGTAATATATGTGAATCTCGCCTTAGGCTATGTTCACGCTATGTAGAATCAACGTTCGTATTTCATAACAACAGCTGTTGTTTCAGAAATAATGGCTGTTGTTTGCACAACGGCCGTTGTTTTTACATAATGTGAACATAGCCTAAAGCTAGAACAGTGTGTGTGGCTTGACTATGCAGCTGAAACATGACCAGTTGAGGTATGTACCATATATCGTAGCGCCTCATTCATTTTGTCAAGCCTTGTTCACACACAGTGTAGCACATTACACAATTAATAGGGCCACAGACAACCTGTACACTACAGGAGCTCCTGCACCCCTTGCCCCTGAGACACCCCGGAGAGCAGGATTTGCTGTGAGAAGGTTTCCCCTGCAGCAGTCCATGTAATGTGTGGGTGTGGAGTGAGAGCGCTGCGTGTTATTAGCTCTCCACACTGGCTCACAGAAGAATGGATTTTATAATTAGGCCATGTTTGCACAGTGTATTTTTCTAGTTGTGTTTTGCCCATTTTATGTCAGAAATTGCATTTATTGGAAGAATACTGCACGGTCCGCATGTAATTTTGAGCTTTTTTACTGACAGGTTACTTTTGGTATGCATATTCTATATGTATTGTATCGGGCTGCATTCTATAAAAATACATAAAAAATGTCTCCAAATAAACTTAAAGGGGTACTTGGGTGAAGAATAAAAAGTGTGTTAATCAACTGGTGTCAGAAAGTTATACAAATGTGTAAATTACTTCTAATTATAAGTCTTCCAGTTCTTATCAGCTGCTGTATGTCCTGCAGGAAGCGGTATATTCTTTCCAGTCTGACACAGTCTCTCTGCTGACATCTCTATTCATGACAGGAGATTGTTAGTAATCTTGGCATCCATACAGTTAAATGGCCGCCATTGGATAGACCTGCTGGTCATTGATGGCTGGTGTCAGCTGCGGACAGCCCACTACATACTACCCTACTTAACACATGACGTTCATGTGCTGCCACCTCTGTCCATGAAAGGGACTGTCCAAAGCAGGAGAGGTTTTCTATGGGCATTTTCTACTGGTTCAAAGCGACACTAAATGCTGGTACCGTACCGTAAGCGATCCTGGTACCGTCCGTTTGATGACAGACTGCGTTCACACGTTCCATTAAGTTGTCCGTGCGCACAGACAAATTTATAGCCCATTGCTTTGTATTGGGCTATTCAGATGTTCAGTGTTTTCACAAACCATTCAGTGAAAAAATAGGACATGTCATAACTCGGAGTAGAAGGGCACAGATTCCTCCATAGAAATAAATGAGATCCATATTTTTCACAGATGTACATGCATGTGATTTAAACCAGTACACTACAATTTTAACCAGTCTGTGAAAAACCCGGACACGGATGCAAAACGGATGTAAACACGGATGGTTTTGCACGGATCACAGATGTAGCTAGCAGACTACATCCACGGACCAGGAAAAACACTGGTCCCCTAAGGGGTAGATTTATCAAACTGGTGTGAAGTAGAATTGTCTTAGTTGCCCCTAGCAACCAGATTCCACTTTTCATTCTTCACAGATTCTTTGAAAAATGAAAGGTGGGATCTGATTGGTTACTAGGGGCAACTGAGCCAGTTCTACTTTACACCAGTTGATAATTTTTTTTACCCTAACCAAGGCAGCGGGCACATTTTAAAAGACGCAGTGGGGAAGGACTTACTGTCATCAAACTGATGGTACCAGCGGTTTGGGTGAGGTGGATGCAGAATCGCTTTAAGGCTATGTTCACACTACGTAAGTCTCCGGACGTAGTGCGTTCCGTGAATAAGCGGCCGGAGACTTACGTAGTTTGTGTACAATGGAAAGTATACGATATACGGCAGCACAGCTCACACTACGTAAGAACTTACGCGAGGATCGTACGCGGCGCCGTAAAAAATGAACCAGACCATTGTTTGAGGACGAAAATGCTGTAACTTACGCCCGTAGCGTAACATGCGGTCCCGTACGGAGTGGTGATTTCTTCATTTTGCCATCTTTCTGTGCCGATCCAAAAGGTTCTGTGGGGTGTCCGGGGCTAGCCTAAGATTTCCAAGTAAAAGACCGCTGTCAGATCGCTACGTAGGGCGCTCGGGAAGCGTAAGTAGACTTCGGGCGTAAGTTCGCGCTCCGTACGTAGCCGGCTGCAAGTAGCGTAAATCCCCGGGCGGAGTTTACCACGTATATGTCCGGCCGCGAAAATATGCGGCTGGACATATACGCAGTGTGAACATAGCCTAAAACACTACATCCTGCAGGACATACAGCAACTGATAAGTACTGGAAGGCTTCAGATGTTTTAATAGAAATAATTTACAAATTTGTATAACTTTTTGACATCAGTTGATATGGGGGGGGGGGGGGGGGGATGGATACTATATCCAGAGTACCGAGTACCCCTTTAAAAAATGCCGGCATATGAAAAATCGCCTCTAAAATACGCTAATATATCATTCGTATGTCAAAAGAGTGTCTGCCTTAAGATACGCATATATGTTTCTGCTTCACCTTTACATTGATGTGAACATAGACTCACTTATACTTACCTTTTACAACTGAACTGACAAGATCACAACAGATCCGTTTTTTTCTGTTCAAACATTCCAAAAAAGATACAGTGAGACAGATGGCACAATCATGGTGTGAACCAAGGCTTAGAAGCAGAAGTTCACAAGTCTGTCTGTGAAGCTTGTTTTAACCCCTAACTTTAACCCCTACCTGACACAGCCTCCTTCCGCTGCCAGATCTCAGATAGGGACAGTGGGGGGAGGCAGGGAAAGCATGACGTCCAGGGACGTCATGATGTAGAATGGCGCCGCTTTTCATGACGTCCCTGGACATCATATTGGGGGAAGGGGTTAAAAGGGTACCTCGGAAATTAAATATTATTAATTTTCTTAAATACATTCCTTTAATAAATATATTATACCTAGAGATGAGTGAGAATGCTCGTCCGAGCTTGGTACTCGTTCGAGTATTAGGGTTCTCGATGGTACTCGTTACGAGCATCTCGCAATACTCGAGACTATGGCATCTTTCTCTTCCTGCATGTTTGGCACTTTTTCTCAGCCAATCATAATGCAGGAGAATCTTTGGGAGCTCGTAGCATCATGTGGGAACCCTACATGTCGATAGCAGCAATTGGCATCAGATGACCTGGGCATATAAGAATCTGGTCACACGGTGCTCGCATCAGACGCAGGCTAGAAGAGATTAGGGAGAGAGCTGCTATCTGTTAGGGAGAGTGTTAGGCAGGGAATTAGTGTGCGGTTAGGCAGGAATCCGATACGAAGAACCCAACAATCCTTCTAAGGGCTTAACATTTTTATTACATATATTTTTTTTGCTACTCTTGGCTGCTGACCTGGACTTGTAGTGCAGCTGTCAGTAGTCAGTTTGTCCTGTTGCTGACATTCTCTTGGCTGGCTGGGATCTGTAGTTCAGCTATACCAATCCTCACTGTGCTGTGTTCTGTGTAACAGGTGCCTTAAAAAACAAACAAAAAAAAACAGCACCAGTGACACACATACTCTTGCCGATCTTGGTCTGGGTATTGAGGGCCACCACCCGGCTGTTGCCCATAATTAGGCATAATGGTGCGATTAGCCAGCCCTAGAGGGCTAATGCCGTGTTGTTCTCATCATTTCCAGGTTTTCAGGCAACCTTCCCTGTGCAGAGCTTGGGTCCCCTGCAAAAATGCTCAAGTTTCCCATTGACTTCAATGGGGTTTGTTACTCAAAACGAGCACCGGAGTATCGGGAAATATTTGTCTCGAGTATCAAGCAACCGAGCATTTTAGTACTCGCTCATCTCTAATTATTACATAACTTATTAAAAGGAATGTATACCTATTTATTTATTTAGCCACTTCTATTGAGTGGCAGCAGTAAGCGGTGACAAGGGTCCTCTGCTGCCACCAATGTTCATGCCCCCCCTACCTTACATCTATGATATATCAAGGGCTGGTCCACCATATGTACAGGTGCACAGAGGACCAGTGAATTGGAAAACCCACTACATATTTAAAAGCAGTCGGCAGTTTTCTATTGTCTATTAGATTGTATGTAAATAATTGTGCTAATGATTCCAGTAACACACACTACTGGTGGAGTGTACTCTCCATGGTGTCTCACAGAACCTGTACGGCAGCTCTCACAGTCTCTATGGCTCCGTACTAAGGAGACGTATAGCCTGCATGCACTGCTGTAAAAGCTCGGAGCACAGGGCTGACTACTGGTCAGTTTTTTTTACCAAAACCAGGAGCGGGTCCAAAACACAGATAAGTTATGTTCCCATTTTGGCAGCATATCGGAGGAACGCGACCGTCTCGTTAAATAGACGGATGCTATTAAAGGTCATGGTCATTATTAGCAGACGTCTATTTAACGATACAGACGCGTTTCCCGATAAGTGGGAACATAGCATAGCCATAAAGTGGGGATCTTTTCAATATAATTTTCTCTGTTGGGTGTGCTCTGTTAGTTGTGGCTAAAAAATACTGACTAAAATACCATGTGTGAACAACAGCCTAAGAGTAATAAAACATAAAAGATGAAGATATTTGTTATCCCTGTAACTACCCATAAAATAAATGTTACATTTTAGGCTATGTTCCTTGATAAAGCGATTTGTACGCGAAACGTGCGTCGGGGTTAGACGTCAGACTCCACTATGGATAAGCGATAGCTGTATCTCTGATAGATATTCTGAGGTTATGTTTGTCTGCGCTTTAGCAGCCCTGAGGCCATGTGGGTACACTACATGTGCGTATACTTATGATGTAACACGCTCACCCTAATTTGTTTATGTGATTATGTGACTTTAATACTGTGGTTTCTGCCTGTCCTTACTGGATCCTTTTTGCACTTTAATGTTATGAGATTTTTAATCATGGTAATAAAAATTATATTTTTAAAAGTTTAGCTTTGTATTGTATAATTGTTTTGTAGTAAAGCTATTACATGACATTTTGGAACAAATAGATTATGGTTAATTAATTCTGTTAAGCAGAGACCAAAATAAGTATTTAAGTGTCCATTGGAACTATTGTTTATACAATTTTTCCCACTACGTATAAATATTGGATTGAAATCTATGGATAACGGTTGGAAATAAATGACATGATGGTGGTAGCCAATACATTGTGTGAAACAACAGCCGTTGCTTGTATTGATTTAAATGCAAATCAGAACATTATGAAAGGAACGGCTAATGTTTTTATTGAAAACAATGGTCGTTCTTTTCATAAAAAGTATGGTGTGTGAACATAGCCTCATACTTATACAATAAAAGAATTGTGCTAAATAAATTTTTACAACTAAATAAACTTTGTGATTAACAATGTTTTTCAAGTTGTCTACAGTTGTGAATGAGAACTCTCTTGTTTACATAGAGGTGCATAAAGCTGATACAGTTGCAGTCACTTTAACCCCTTAAGGACAGAGCCTGAAATGGCCTTAATGACAGAGACAAATTTTATGAATATGACCAGTGTCACTTTAGTCATTAATAACTTCGGGATGCTTTTACCTATCCGGCTGATTCTGAGATTGTTTTCTCGTGACATATTGTACTTTACATTTCTGGTAAATTGGAGTCGATAATCATAACAAATCTTTATGAAAAAAACCCAAATAATGTGAAAAAATGTGAAAAACTGCATTTTTCCAACTTTGAAACTTTTTTGCGTATACAGAAAGTGGTTATGTCACATAAATTATATATTAAATAGCATTAGCAACATGTCTACTTTATGTTGGCGGCATTTATTAAACGATCTTTAATTTTTTTTAGACAATAGGAAGCTTAAAACATTAGCAGCAAATTTCCAAATTTTCAGTAAAATTTCAAAATCAGATATTTTTAGGGACCTGTTCAGGTTTAAAGTGTATTTGAGGGGCCTGTATGTTAGAAAGCCCCACAAAGCACCCCATTTCAGAAACTGCACCCCCCCACACTCTGCAAAAGCATATCCATAAAGTCTTTTAACCCTTTAGGGGAGTCACAGAAATAAAAGCTAAGTGTGTAAGAAATTTGAAAATTTTAATTTTCTGTGCAGAGATTTTATTGTAATCCAATATTTTTCATAATTATAAACCTATTACCAGAGAAATGCACCCAAATAATTATTGCCCCGTTTCTGCAGTTTATAGAAATACCCCATATGTGGCCCTATTGCGCTATTTGACGCAACCACAAGCCTCAGATACAAAGGAGCGCCTAGTGAATTTCAACGCCTCCGTTATATTTGGTCATTTCTGACTGTACCACTTCAGGTTGGCAGAGGCTCTGGGGTGCCAAAACCTAAAAAACACCCCTAAAGGGACACCATTTAGAAAACTACACCCCTCAAGGAATGTAACAAGGGGTGCGGTGAGCATTTGGACCCCACAGGTGCTTCACAGATTTTCCGAACAATATGGCGTGAAAAAAGAAAAATTTATTTTTTACACTAAAACGTTGTTCTAGCCTTCAATTTTTCATTTTCTTAAAGGGATAAGAGGAAAAAAAAGACACAAAATGTGTAGCGCAGTTTCTCCCGAGTACGGAAATACCCCACATGTGGCGATAAAGTGCCAAGGGGGCGCAGGACGAGCCTCCAAAGGGAAGGAGCGCCAATTGGCTTTTGGAAGCTGAATTTCACTGGAAAGGATTTCAAGGGCCATGTCGCATTTACAGAGCCCTCGTGCTGCCAAGACACTGGAAACCCCCCACAAGTGACCCCATTCTGGAAACTACACCCCTCAAGGAATCTAACAAGGGGCACAGTGAGCATATGGACCCCACTGGTGACGGGCACAAATGTGGAACAATGTGACGTAAAAGTAAAAAATTTCATTTTTTCACTTTCATGGCACAAATGTGCCCGTCATCAAGGGGTCCATATCCTCACTGCACCCCTTGTTAGATTCCTTGAGGGGTGCAGTTTCCAGAATGGGGTCACTTGTGGGGGGTTTCCAGTGTTTTGGCAGCACGAGGGCTCTGTAAATGCGACATGGCGTTCATCATCCATTCTAGCCAAATCCAACCTCCAAAATCCAAATGGAGCTCCTTCCCTTTGGAGGCTTGCCCTGCGCCCACATGGCGCTTTATGTCCACATGTGGGGTATTTACGGACTCGGGGGAAATTGCTCTACACATATTGTGTGTTTTTTTTCTCTTTTAACCCCTTGTGAAAATGATAAATTCAAGGCTAAACCAACATTATAGTGTAAAAAATGTAATATTTCATTTTCACGCCACATTGTTCCACATTTGTGCCCGTCACCAGTGGGGTCCATATGCTCACTACACCCCTTGTTACATTCCTTGAGGGGTGTAGTTTCCATAATGGGGTCACTTGTGGGGGGTTTCAACTGTCTTGGCAACACAGGGGCCTTTTGAATGCAACATGGCCCCTTAAAATCCATTCCATCCAAATCCAGCCTTCAAAAACGAAATGGCGCTCCTTCCCTTCGGAGGCTTACCCTGCACCCGAATGGCGCTTTATGTACACAAGTGGGGTATTTCCGTACTCAGGGGAAATTGCTCTACACATTTAGTGTTTTTTTTTTATCTTTTAGCCCCTTGTGAAAATGAAAAAATCATGACAAGATTAATGATTTAGAGTAAAAATTTTACAAAAATTACACTAAATGTTGGTCTAGCCTTGATTTTTTCCATTTCCACAAGGGGTTAAAAAAGAAAATTAACACAAAACGTGTAGGGTAGTTTCCCCTGATTACGAAAATACCCCATATGTGGGCATAATGTGCCATATGGGCACAGGGCAAGCCACCAAAGGGACAGAGCGCCATTTAGAGGCTGGAATGGAGGATGGAGGCCATGTCGCAATTACAAAGCTCCTGTGCTGCCAGGTCAGTAGATACCCCCGACAAGTGACCCCATTCTGGAAACTACACCCCATAAGGAATCTAACAAGGGGTGCAGTGAGCATATGGACCCCACTGGTGACAGGCACTTACGTAGAACATGTGCCGAGAAAATAAAAAATACCATTTTTTTCATTTTCACGTCCCAAATGTGGCCGTCACTTGGGGGCCATATCCCCGCTGCCCCCCTTGTTAGATTCCTTATCGGGTGTAGTTTCCAGAATGGGGTCACTTGTGGGGGGTTTCTACTGTCCTGGCTGCACAGAGGCTTTGTAATTGCATCATGGCCTCCTCTAATGGGAATGGCGGCCATACCTATTTAGCTGGGAAAAAGGGACAATTCTAATTTATTTGGGGGTATTAGGCCAATTATTAGTTTATAAGGTTGGAAATGACAGGTGTCCATCAAATTCAACCTGTGTTGATCCAGATGAAGGCAAAAAACCCTCGTGAGGCAGACGACAGTAGCCTCATCAATGGGAAAAATTCCTTCCCGACTCCATAATGGCGATCAGAATAATCCCCGGACCAACGTGACCCCTGAAATAGGAATAAGGGACAGAATTTAGATAATGTAGAACCCCAGTGACGTGTGGTGCGCCTTGGAGCGATCCAGTATGCAGAGGCCGGGGTGATCAGGACAGGCGTCACACTGGAAATGGTGTCCTTCCTGATCCCCCTGTTACGCCACACTCTGCACTTCTTCTGGGGTCTCCTGTTCTCCAGTGTGGGGGACGTCACCTGGAAAATGTTGTCCTGGTGCGATACGGGGTCCCTCATATCCAGAAGCGCTGGGTCCGCTCCATGGCTGCTAAATATTAGGGCGCTATTACTACTTCTGATATGTTCGGATCGTGCCGCAAGCTACAGTAGCTCGGGCAGCGAGGGACCGGAAGAGGGGGTGCTGGTATAAATGTTATCCCCGTACAGGTGGTGACCTTTATCCAGCAGTGGGAAGATCAGTTCCCGGACGATCTTCCCACTTGTTCCGAGGATGGGAGGGGAGGGGGCATCTGGGGCTGGATTCGGGTGTTCCTTCCTACATACACTCTAAGGGTACATGCACACTGCGGAATCGCGACAGATAACCCTTCGTGCATTCCGCAGTTGGCACCCGCCGGCGGACTGATGCAGGCGCACGTCTCCGTCCGTGTCATAGACTCCATTCTATGCACGGGCGGATTCCGCTCTCCGTCCAACGTGTTCATTCTTTGGATGGACGACGGAATCCGCCCGTGCATAACATGGAGTCTATGACACGGATGGAGACGCGCGCCTCCATCAGTCCGCCGGCGGGTGCCAGCTGCGGAATGCACAAAGGGTTATCCTTCGCCATTCCGCAGTGTGCATGTACCCTAAATCTGTAAGTGTACCCAGAGGTACTCTCACAGATTTTGTAGAATTTCACACCATACCGTCATCTCTTATTGGGACGGTACTGGCGGAAAAGACGTGTCTGGGGGGCAGCGTACGCTACGCTACCCCCAGACACGTCACTGGATGATGAGGATGAATGGAGGAAAGAAGGATCCCCCCATTCATCCTCACTGGCTGTTTCGGTGTCGGAGGCAATAATAACGTATCCCTCTGACACCGAAAACACCCTGGGGGCCATCTTTATATGGGGACTAGTATATGGGGTATGTAGTGGTGTAGTGTCAAACTTTATTCAATGTAGTGTGGTGTAATGTAGTGTTTTTTACGTGTTTTTTTACAGTAAGTATAAAAAAAAATCTACGCCAACAAAGGAGTTGCTGATAAATGCCGCACTTATGTGCGGCACTTATAAGCAGACCGTGGCAGTAGAATATAGAAAAAAAACACCCTACGCCAAAAAGGAGGAGTTGCTGATTAGCAGCGCACTTTCGTGCGATGCTAATCAACACTCAGCGGCGATAGGGTGCGGAAAATAGAAAAAAAAAAATTGGGGAAAAAAAAAAACACTTTTTCTATATTCTGAATATCCCTGTAGCTGCTGATAAGTGTATTACACATATCAGCCGCTAGGGGGCAGCAGAGCGCAAAATCCGGAAAATGACGAGGCTGGAGCCGAAAATAGCCGAAAGAAGACGACGAGGACCGCCGGAAAGACCCGAAGACCGAACGGAATGACGGAGGACGCCGCGAACCCGGAAGCCGCCGATCAGGAGCCCGGGACAGGTGAGTAATGTACAAATACCTGCTCTGGACCCCTCGGCTACCTAGCTGAGGGGTCCAGGGCAGGTATTTACTATTTTGTGGGACTCTGATCGCCGTGCCACCGGCCCGATCGCCGTGAACGGCCGGCCGGCCGTTCACGGCGATCGGGCCGGTGGCACGGCGATCAACATTACTTTTTACAGTAATGGCGGTCGGTGCCGTCCTCGGACAGCACCGACCGCCATTTTTTTCCGGGTCATCGGGTCACCGATGACCCGGAAAGGTTCCGATCGCCGCTATTGGCTGATCTGAATTGATCAGCCTATAGCAGCGATCGTAAGCACGGGGGGTGTTAACCACCCCCCGTGCCGAGAAGCTATGATGGCCTGCTATGATTTATAGCAGGCCATCTTCCCCGACCGCTGTGTGTGAACACGCAGCGATCGGGGAAACATCGGGCGTAAATTTACGCCCTGATGCGCTAAGTACCAGGGCGCCAGGGCGTAAGTTTACGCCCGATGTCGTTAAGGGGTTAAAGAGTCACTGTCGTATTTTTTTTTTTTTGCAGAAATCAATAGTCCAGGCGATTTTAAGAAACTTTTTAATTGGGTTTATTAGCCAAATCTGCCATTATCTGCATGTAAAAAGCCTTTTCCCAGGTCCCCCCCTCCTTCCTCTTTTTCATCCACTCTGAAAAATCTGAAAATTGTGACTTGTTGCAGGAGACGTACCCTGTCTGCTCTAGGGAGAGGGGAGGGGGGAGGAGGAAGGAGGGAGTTAGCCGGCAGCAGAAAGCAGATAACAGAGGATTACAGGCACGGAGCTGGGTGACAGCTGTAATCCGAGCTCAGACAGGTCACTGGTGACTGTCACAGGAGATATCCCGTGAGGGATTTGTAGATTAACTCTTTGTTGTCCTGTTTTGGTCTTTTCTTTAGCTCTCTCCATAGGAGAACAATGAAGACAGGGGGGAGAGCTTCAAACTGCTTTTTCATGATAAAAATGCATTTTTCGGATAATAAACCCAATTACAAAGTTTCTTAAAATCGCCTGGACTATTGATTTCTGCAAAAAAAAAATTCACGACAGTGACACTTTAAGGCTGGGTTCACACTACGTATATTTCAGTCAGTATTGTCCTCATATTGCAACCAAAACCAGGAGTGGATTGAAAACTCAGAAAGGATCTGTTCACACAATGTTGAAATTGAGTGGATAGCCGCCAATGGCGGCCATCCACTCGATTTCAACATTGTGTGAACAGATCCTTTCTGTGTTTTTAATCCACTCCTGGTTTTGGTTGCAATATGAGGACCACAATACTGACTGAAAAATATGTAGTGTGAACCCAGCCTAATAAGAGATAAGCTGCAGTAACCAAGCTTCGCCACTACACAAATACATTTGGCCTGTATGTTTACATGGGTGTAAATGTACATGTGGTTCCACTTGAAAAAAAAACACAGAATAGAAACATCTACCATTCATTTTAATTGGGGATTGTGAACTTCACTGAAAAAGTGATGTGTTACTTCTTTCCATCCAGTTTTGCTCTGAAGCTTCCACTAAAATCAATGGGAGCTTCAGGACAGGACGCTATATGCATATGCCCTGAGGCAGGGATGGGGAGCCTGTTGCAAAACTACAATTCCCATCACACACGGACAGCTAAAGCCAAAGCTTTGGCTGTCCAGGCATGATGGGAATTGTAGTAGTGCAACAGCTGAAAGGCTAAACCCTTAGATGTGTTTGTTCTCCAGAAAGATACTTTTTGTAGCTAATGCTTGGCCGATCAATGAGGGTCCTAAACCTGCCCGTAACAGGGTTACTTAAAAATGTTTCTTTTAACCAGTCAATCCTGCAAATTGGTTTTGTATTATTCAATTCTTTTTGTGAAAAAGCTTTAGTGTTCGTAGTTTCTGGGAGCAAATATTTTTCTGCAAGTGCCATCTGCAGGTGTAAAGGAGGCACTGCACCCAGAAATTATCTTAGAAAAATTGGACAATTGCCAACATCAAGCACTGAGATATTCATTCTCTTGTACCCATGTGGCCAAAGTACTGTAAAACTCCTAGTCCTCTGCATAGTAACACTTCATTGTTTTTTTTCTGTGGGGGTATGGAGGTTCCAGATATTTCCAATGAGGAATGGTAATCTTTGGCCTTGGCTGATGGGAATTGTAGTTTAGTAACAACTGGAGGGCAGAAAGTTCCCCATCTTCGCTGTGGAGCAATGCATCCAGCAACTGGGGTTAATTGTATTTACTAAAAATTAACTATTTACACTGAAAATACAATATGGTATAATATGGTATAATATGATAGTATATAATGTAATGCCCCATACTGGAAAGAAGTTCGGCACTGACCTTTTTGCAACTTTTGCAGCAGTCGTTGCTTACCCTCTTGCAGCCATGTCATATGTGTTCCATACATTACACACACCAAGGTGGAGTTGGCCTGTGTACACACGGGACTGTCTCTGCAGGGTTCACATGCATCAGTGCTCAGTTCAGTGTGATAGAGACCTAGAGAGGATAGAGATATGGGGATCTGCTTTGATGCAAACTGGTCAGATTGATGGAGTAGTTAAGTGGTTATATATAGTGATGAGCGATTAGTGAAATATTCCAATATTCGTTCGAATACCTCGCCGATATTCAAATATTCGATCGAATATTCAATCCCATTAAAGTCTATGGCAACAATAAATTTTTATTGAAAAACATCTATTCGACCACTAGGAGGTCACCAAGTCCACAATGACACCTCAGGAAATGATGCCAACACCACTGGAATGCAACTGGGACAGCAGCGGAAGCATCTAACACCCCAAAATCGCAGGTAATAAAGTCACAAGTCGATGTTATACAGGTGAATTACCTGGTTATTAAAAGGTGTATGAATATTTTATAGGTACAGCTGGACAGCTGTATTATGTAGCACGTAGCACTTGGTAAACAGAGTGCCTTATAGTAGCACAGCAGCCTGCTTGTACCACCCTGTGTATTTATGTATGACGTAGCAGCACGTAGCACTGGATGAACACACGTACTACTCTTTTTTTTAGATCGAGCAGTCTAGCACGTATCAGCAGCACAAAGCACTTGGTGAGCAGAGTGCTTGCACTACCCTTTGTATTTATGTATGACGTAGCAGCACGTAGCACTGGATGAACACACGTATATATGTTATTGGGTCATGTGATGTCATCCAATCATTGTTATTCTCGTTTCTTGCAATGCTAAGGGGCTGTGGCAGCCTCCCTGCATGTTGATTGGCTAAAAAAACTGGAAAGAAGTGGGGATTTGAACACTCATCGAATATTTATCTAATATTCGGCAAACTATTCGATAATATTCGATACAATCGAATACCTTATTATTCAATCGAATATCTATTCAATCGAACAGTATTCGCTCATCACTAGTTATATATTTAGGGTATGTGCACACTACAGAATTTCCGCGGAGGCTCCAAGCAGATTTGGCCTCCACTTGAAGTTCTACCCGTTCCATTGACTCAATTATATTTGCCAGCAGCATCTACTGGCAAATTTAATTGAGTCTATGGAATCCGCCCGGCAGAATCCAATTGAAGTATGATAAAAGCCAGCAGACCAGGATACCATAGAATACAGAATTAACAGCTGTAGCTGACACGCTTCGGCTTACTCATAGCTTTATGGATGGTATCCTGGTCTGCTGGCTTTTATCATATCTTAACTGGTGAAGCTTGCACTGCCGAGCACTATACGGGTGGAGTCTTTGCGGGCGTGGTGGGCTGAAAATTCCTTCTTGAATAAAATTGAAGTCTCGGCAGAGATTCCGTAGTGTGCATGTACCTACATAGAGAAGGGTTTATAATTTGTAGTGTTTATGATGCTGTATCTCAAAGTGCCTGTTAAGCGCAAAAAATGTATCACATTATTGCAAGTAGAAAACATACAGATACATACAGTATGCCCTTCATGGAGTCAAAAGAGTTGACGTATAAAAGTTGCATAAATGCTTTAGGCTATGCTTAACTTCATCGCTTCATTTTCTGCCTAGGCTAAAATAGTCTGAATCAAATTTGGTAACATTTACTGTACAAGGCAGGTAACCTTTGCCCCCCTGGCCTTCGGCTGTCCGGGCATGATGGGAATTGTAGTTTTGTAACAGCTAAAGGGCCAAAGGTTCCCCCATCCCTGCTATAATGAATAAGGGCTGGAAGTACACAAAGAGGTTTGTAGAATAAATTACAGTTCATAGTAATATATTAACATGCACATGCTACATTCATGTATGAATATAAAAAACATGGGGGTAAAAGTTGTTCTAAACATGGGCATAAAGGGGTACTCCAGAGACTGACCATTTTTTTTCTAATTCATTGCTTTAATAAAGTTATTTTACTCGATTTTTCTTTACAGATATGCTTCCGATGCCTAGCAATAAGTGGCGACACAGCCCCTCTGCTGCCACCAATGGTTGTGTCGGGAACTGCAGCGCTTAGAGCCCTTCTCTGTTCTAGTGCTGCCGACCTGTGCTATACAGAGCAGGATCCTGTGTACTGTATATTCTTATATACAGTACCCGGGGGGGGGGGGGGGGCGGGGGGAGTCTGCCTGTCACGGTCGCACAGTCTGGCAGCTTCTGCACAGTGAGCACTGATAACTATCACCTCCTACCGTACTGTAAGCTAGAAGAGAAAGAGCCTGATAGTAATCACCGCTTACTGTGGAGAGACTGTCAGCCAGATTGTGTCAGGAAGATTCCCTTCCCCGGTTACTGTATATAAAAAGCTGCTGGTAACAGCAAAGAGGACGTGTCGCCCCTTACTGCTGCCAGGTATCAGTAGTATATGTGCAAATAAAAAGCAATAATTCTTTAAAAATAAAGTTAGATTACAAAGTATAGTATTAAAGCAATGTAATAAAACATTTTTAAGTCTCCAGAGCAGCAGCAAATCCCCATAGAAAACCTCTCCTGCTCTGGACAGTTGCTGTCATGGACAGAGGTGGCAGCAGAGAGCAGTGTGTCAGACTGAAGGAATACACCACTTCCTGCAGGAATACACCACTTCCTGCACCGCTTCATCCAGCAGCTGATAAGTACTGGAAGACTGAAGTAGAAGTAAACTACAAATCTATATAACTTTCTGACACTAGTTGATTTGAAAGACAAACCATTTCACCAGAGTACCCCTTTAAAGTTGTTGCACACAAGTATTTAAATTAAACCACAAGAGTCTCTGCCTTGTCCCTCTACATTTATTTTGTCACCTATTTGTCAATACAAAAATTTCATAATGGGTGAGAAATAAAATGTTGTAACAAATCTATCTCAAGGAAAGCAAATACACATACACACCACAGGGAAAACAATGAAAGGAAGACTATGTGGTCCCTATTTTCAGCCTCAACTTTATTTAAGATATAGATTATTAGGGAGATTTATCAAACATGGTGTTAAGTGAAACTGGCTCAGTTGCCCCTAGCAACCAATCAGATTCCACCTTTCATTCCTCACAGACTCTTTGGAAAATGAAAGGTGGAATCTGATTGGTTGCCGGGGGCAACTGAGCTAGTTTCACTTTACTCCATGTTTGATAAATGTCCCCCTATATGCTTACAGTATGTTATCCTTCCCTATGTGCCAACTGGAGGCCCACAAAGTCATTGGTTTAGAAGCTTTTTTGCATTCTGCTTGCACTGACTCAGCGCTCACTTTTATTGCAGTTTTTAACATTTTTAGACAGCCTGTAGCATCTGCCATGACTGATCTGCTGGTACATTCTGCCCGTGTTATGACACCGCAGTTACAGTTAGGTCAGGGCAGGGGTCAGATGGTGAACCCTGAACTCCTTCCCGCCCACTGTCCCTGCCTACTTGCCTCTGACAGCCCTAGGTGACTGCTGGCAACTGGGCGACAGTCCCTAACCTGCAAAACGTGACAAACACAAAGCACTGGACAAGACAAATAAGGAGTAGACAAGCCTGGTGAAAACCAAATGGTTTTTGCAATCTGTTTTGATCCATTCTTTTTATAATGGAAGTCAATGAAAAAAAGGATCAAAACAGATGCACACAAATGTATCAGTTTTTTTGCAAAAACAGATGAAAAAAACTAATTGCAAACATGCAGTGTGAACCCAGACTAACAAAGCATAAAGAAAGCACTGAGCATGCTAGAATACTAGTCTAAGGACCTGGTCACACTATGGAATCGGTGCCGAATCCTGCCTGCTGTCTCTTTGAATGGGAGGCCTTACGTGCCTCTGCTCTCTGCTCAAAGCCGAATTCCAGCGATGATTCTGTAGTGTGAACAAACCCCAATAGCCAGCAACTACTGGGAGACTGAGGGGGTTCAAATAAGAGGTCAGAGGTCAGGTCCAGAACTCCACTGGTCCAGCCCCCTGATCCTCATCTGGCACACATGCAGGGAAAGTACTTTGGCAGGGAGAGCTGTCAGTCATTAGGTATTAGGTATTGCAGCACCGAAGCAATATGTGAAACTCCCGCTGGGTGAGGCATGCCTGTGGCACCTCGTGTTGCTGGGAACACCATTGGGTATCTAAGATGTCACCCGGCAGATGGTGCTAGGGACACGCTCCAGCAATGTTCGGCGGAGTCTGGGGCAGTGCTCCAGGTGCAGAAGAAGATGTTGCTGGAGCGAGGAGAGGTAAGGATGTTACAGGCAGGCTGTACCAATACAGCACTGATGTTCCAAACTATTGCTTATAATACCCCTGGGGACTTAAAGAGTGGGAAAAAAAGCAAAATTCAAAGTATATAAAAATCCCTCCAATATTAAAAATTTTAATCCTTGTCTTTAAAACGCAAAAAAGTCCTTTTTTTTACTGAAAAAGGAACAATTTTTTTTAAAAATCTTATTTAAAATGTGATATCAATAAAAAAAATGATAAAAAAACCCTATACATTTATTTTAATGAAGTTATATTGCATATATTTTATGAAGTAATATAACTTTATTAAAGCAATATATTAGTATCATTATTTGTTAGTCTCCGGAGAACTTCTTTAGGCTATGTTCACACACCTCCAAAATGACAGCCATTTTTATTGGACAGCGGTTAATTGATAATAACGGACATTATTTCCATAATCAGAGTAGTTATTAAAAAAATATTGGCTGTTATTTGGTGTTAAATGACGTCCGTCCAAAAAAAGTGTCTGTCATTATGATGGTGTGTGAACATAGACCCAATCTGTGAGATATATAATCCCCAAAATTGTGTCATTAACAAGAACAACTTGTCCCACAAAAACATGTCTTCATAACACTATGTTAAAATAAAAAAGCTATAGGTCATAGAATACAGCAATAAAAAAATAAAGAAAATGGACATTAAAGGAGCACTCTGGTGTAAAAAAAAAGATATTTTAAATCGACAGGTTTCAGAAAGTTATATAGATTTATAATTTACTTTTATTTAACCCCTTAGCGACCCATGACGTACTTGGTACTGTACGTCATGGTGCCGCGGGGGGTGTCCAGAGTGGGACCCCGCTCTGAACGGCACCGCTCCCGGCTGCAATCTGCAGCCAGGCAGTGCCTCTATTAGCCGGTGCGGGTCCCGTTGCCGCGCCGGCTAATTAAGCACTTCAATGCAGCCGTCAAACCTGACAGCTGCACTGAAGTGCTTTACACTTCATATCCCTGGTGTCTAGTTGGACGGATCTCCCCCTGCGATGCGATCGCGCGGGGGGGGGGAGATCCGTTCTTCTGCCCGTGCCGGGCCTCAGCGTTGCAATGATGCTGATCCCGGCTTGGAAATAGATTGCTGTGGCCTGCAGCAGGCCAAAGCAATCTATGACCGATGTAATCGATCTTTGCTGTGTATATACAAGTCCCCCAGGGGGGCTTCTAGTTTATGTAAAAAAAAAAGTAAAAAAGTGTTTTTATTAATAAAAAATCCCCTCCCCTAATAAAGTCCAATTCACCCCCCTTTTCCCATTTTATAAATGTAAATTAATAAATAAACAAATAAATAAACATGTTTGCTATCACCGCGCACGTACTCGCCCGAACTATTAAATTATCACATTCCTGATCTCGTACGGTAAACGGCGTCAGCAGCAAAAAAATTCCAGTGTGCAAAATTGCGCATTTTTGGTCGCTTCAAATCCAGAAAAAATTAAATAAAAAGTGATCAAAAAGTTGTATATGCGCAATCAAGGTACCGATAGAAAGAACACATCATGGCGCAAAAAATGACACCTGACACAGCCCCATAGACCAAAGGATAAAAGCGCTATAAGCCTGGGAATAGAGCGATTTTAAGGAACATATATTTGTTAACAATGGTTTGAATTTTTTACAGGCCATCAGATACAATATAAGTTATACATGTTATATATCATAGTAATTGTAACGACTTGAGGAACATGCATAACAAGTCACTTTTACCCCAGGGCGAGCGGCGTAAATGCAAAACTCCCCGAAATCAAAACAAATTCATTTTTTTTTTCAATTTGATAGCGCAAATGATTTTTTTCCGGTTTTGCAGCATATTTTATGGAAAAATAATGCCTGTCATTGCAAAGTACAATTGGTTTAGCAAAAAATAAGCGCTCATATATGTCTCTAGGTGAAAAAATGCAAGCGCTATGGACTTTTAAACATAAAACGGAAAAAGCAAAAGCGCAAAAACCTTAAGAGGTTAAAGGGGTTATCCAGCGCTACAAAAACATGGCCACTTTTCCCCCTACTGTTGCCTCCAGTTCAGGTGCGGTTTGCAATTAAGTTCCATTTACTTTAATGGAACTGAGTTTCAAACCCCACCCAATCTGGAGACAAGAGTGGAGCAAAAGTGGCCATGTTTTTGTAGCGCTGGATAACCCCTTTAAAAATCTCAAGCCTTCCAGTACTCATCAGCTGCTGTATGTCCTGCAGGAAGTGGTGTATTCTTTCCAGTCTGACACAGTGCTCTCTGTTGCCACCTCTATCCATGTCAGGAACTGTCCAGAGCAGCATCAAATCCCCATAGAAAACCCTTTCTGCTTTGGACAGTTGCTGTCACAAACAGAGGTGGCAGCAAAAAACACTGTGTCCAACTATAAAGAATACACCACTTCCTGCAGCACATATAGCAGCTGATACGTTCTGGGAGACTGGAGATTTTTTAAATAGAAGTAAATTACAATTCTATATTTTACTTTATAAGAAAAGTTGACTTAAAGAAAATTTCTAAAGAACCCCTTTAAGCCCCAAATAAAAGGAGGCGGGGGGCGCATTCAATACAATGTATGAAAATGACGTCGGTTATTCCATAAACTTCAATGCATTTTAGTCAATCACATTAAAATGATGCAATAACGGACGTCTTTTTAAACGCAAAAAGCGGACGCCTTTTTCCTTTTTAGGAAGTTGTGTGAACATAGCCATAGAAAGAGAACACATTCACATGGATAACATGCTCCAGTTTACCAAAATTGTTTTTATAATACAAATATTGTAGATCTAAGTGGTGTTTCATTTTTAAAGCTATATGAATTTTTTTTTTCTTTTGAATCAACTGGTGCCAGAAAGTGCCAGAGATTCGTAATTTACTTCTATAAAATCTCGTCTTCCAGTACTTATCAGGTGCTGCACGTCCTGCAAGAAGTGGTGTATTCTTTCCAGTATGACACAGTGCTCTCTGCTGCCACCTCAGTCCATGTCAGGAACTGTCCAGAGCAGTAGCTCCCCACAGAAAACCTCTCCAGTTCTCCAGCCAGGAAGAATACCCCACTTCCTGCAGGACATACAGCAGCTAAGTAGTAAAAGAGTTTCGATTTTTTAATAGAAGTAACAAGTTACGAATCTCTGGCACTATCTGGCAGCAGTTGATTTGAAAGAAATTTTTTGGGGGGTGAACCACCCCTTTAACCCTTTGATGACCAGGCTATTTTTCTTTTTTTCCCTCCTTTAAAAGGCCATAGCGCTTGCATTTTTTCACCTACAGACCCACATCAGCCCTTATTTTTTGCAACACCAATTGTACTTTGCAATGAGACACTTAATTTTTCCATAAAATATGCTGCAAAACTGGGGAAAAAAGTATTTGCGCTGTGAAATCGAAAAAAAAAAAAAAAAAAAAATATATATATATATATATATATATATATTTCTATGTTTCTCGTGTACAATAACAACAGTAGACAACTTATATAACTTTTATTTTATTTGATGGCTTTTTAAAAATTTTATTAAAAAAAACAAACAAAAATTAAATGTTCTTAAAATTGCTCTATTACCATCCTTATAACGCTTTTTATTTTTTGGTCTATGGGGCCGAGTGAGGTGTCATTTTTTGTGCCATGATCTGTCCTTTCTATTGGTCGCTTGCTTAAGCATATGTGACTGTTTTATCACTTTATATTACAGTTTTTCTATATTTAATGTGACCATAAATCAGCAATTTTACGCTTTGGCATTTTTGCGCTTACGCCGCCTACAGGCATGCCATAATTTAAAAGTTTGGGCAATTACACATGTGGTGATACCAAATATGTTTATTTAATTATTTTTATTAATAAAATGGGAAAGGGGGGGGGGGGTGATTAAAACTTTTATTATGGGATTTTTTATTAATAAAAAGCCTTTTTTTTTTTTTTTAAACAATAACGTGAAGTCCCCTTGGGACTTCTATAATAACTCCACTGATCTCTCATAGAGGTCAATGCAGTACTGCATGATCCATGTCATTGCGGCGCTGTGGCCAGACCCGACCAGAAGCAAGGATCGCCCCTTTACAATCACATCATGGGGGCGATCCCACCACTAGACCACCACAGATGGAGAATAAAGGCCATTTAAATGCATACTGAATTCTTTATTGTTAGTCCACAGTCCAAGAACAGAAAATGAGAATCTATGGGTCATGCACTAGGTATTACACAAATAAAAAGTGTGTAATTCCTCACCGTAAAATAAAGGCAAAACACGCCCGTAATTTTGTATTGTCAATTTAATAATGCACTCCATTAAAGTCAATGGGAAATTTGCCAGCGGTGTATACACAGTATAGAATAACATACATAGTTGAGTTCAATTGTTAAAATAATGAACATGCTTATTAAAGGACAACTCCCGCGGGACCACCCCCCCCAAAAAAAAACACAGACACACAGACACCATACTCACCATCCCTCCGGTGACGATCGCCACTCCATTCGCCCGCCGTCCGCCTCACCGTCACCGCCGTCCGCCGTCCAGCGATGTCTCTGATTTCCGGGTCCTGGGGATGGAAAAGGCTTTTCATTGGCTGGAGCGCATCACATGGCTTCCAGCAACCTCAGCCAATCAGGGCTCACGAAGCTGGAAGCCATGTAATGCGCTCCAGCCAATGAAAAGGCTGCTGGTGCGCATGTGCACCAGCAGCCTTTTCCGTCCCATTCACTCTCTATGAAGACGCCGAGGAGGAAGAAGACCCGGACCGCCCCCCGGCTCTGACGTCATCGTCACCAGATGCCGCCCGGGAGAAGAGGACCGTGACGATCGTAATAGGTAATGTATATATTCTTTAACTTCCGGGCGGGGGGGTCGGGGGTCCGAAAGTGGGGGAAGGGGGCCAGACCGGGTATTTAACCACATTACAAAGTTATATAACTTTGTAATGTGTGTTAAATAAGCTAAAAAAAAAATTTGTGGGAGTTGTCCTTTAATTACCAGCTGATTTTGCAAAATATTCAGTTTTTTTTCATCTGTTCACACATTTTCACACATGTGCACAGACTGACATCTTTTCCATAGACTTTAATGTAACACTTTATTAGATTCAAAATACGCCTGCTTTTTATACCTATTTTACTGCAGTATTTTGCTTTTTTACGATGTGTGAGCATGGCCTTCATTTTTACCACAATTTTAATGTATTTAAGTAATGCCCTGTATAATGCAAAACCATGGCCACCTTTCGCTAATAAGCCCCCTCCCAGCCCTACAAAATCCTGCAAAACTCTATTATTGTATATTTAAGAACTGTGGTGCACACATTTTTATTAATTCCCCCCAATCAATTGTGAAGGAATTTCCCCAATAATATATATTCACATTATTTCCAAATAAAATCTGCTCTTGGTGAACAGAATAAATGTGCACACAGAAATACAGCAGTGATAGTAATAATGAAAAGGAGAAGTAGAAACCATGGAATATTCCTACCCTGGCTTACAGCCAAAAACATGATAAATGTCTTCTGTAAACTCCCCTCAAGGTTATTCTGCCTCCATTAAAGCCTCTAATGAATGCCGAGCAAAAGTGACATTTTGGAATTTTTTAGGCTTTTTATCATTTGTGAGTTAAGTAAATCATCATTAGTAGTTGTAGTTGGGGAAAATTCTGAAGTATATAAAGAAAACTGAATACAGTATACATACAGAAAGTTATACAGTTTGCAAATTACTTCTATTAAAAAAACTAAATTCTTTTAGTAATGATCAGCTGCTGTATGTCCTGCAAGAAGTGGTGTATTCTCTCTAGTCTAAGGCTGGGTTCACACTGCGTTTTTGCAATCCGTTTTTTTTTTGTTTTTTTTTTTACAATGGAAGTCAATGGAAAAACGGATCAAAACGGATGCACTCAAATGCCTCCATTTTTTGCAAAAAACGGATTGCAAAAATGGATTGCAAAAAACGGATTGCAAAAATGGATTGCAAAAACGCAGTGTGAACCCAGCCTAACACTGTGCTCTTTGCAGCCACCTCTGTCCATGACAGGAACTGTCCAGCGGTTTACTATGGGGATTTGCTTCTGCTCTGGACACTTCCTGTTATGGACAGAGGTGGCAGCAGAGAGCAACTTGTCAGACTGGAAAAAATACACCACTTCCTGCAGGACATACAGCAGCTGATAAGTACTGGATAGCGAGTTTTTGTTTTTTTTTTAAATAGAGGTAATTTACAAATCTATTTAACTTTCTGGCACCAGTTGATTTAAAAACAATCTTGTTTCTTAGAAGTACCTCTTTAAAAACATATCAATAAACTTTCAAAAAAGAGCGAACTAATTTGGCAATGGAAACAGATTATAAACGGGTAGATGTGAGGCTGGCTTCTCCCTAGCATTTCACTCCTCTCTTCACCTTTCTTCTTATTTCTTCTGTCTTCCTCTCTTTCTTATGTGATTTCTCCTGAGACCCTGCTTTAACCTTAGGAATTCTTTTCCTATATAGCGATGGGATTGGGTTCTGTAATATGTTCTTTCATTTATTCTGCTCACACCGCTTGGCCACCACAAGCTTTTCTATTTCTTTCCATATTGCTATCATATAATATATAGATTAAAAAAGGTTTCATACAGCATGAAGAGAACTTTATTCCCCTTTTTTTCCCTACTTGAGCAATATTGTAAAACAATGAAGAGAACTGGATAGATGTGTGTCTTTTTTGGCCATAGAAAATGTTACCTTGTATAGTTCCCTAAGGTGGTGACTGCCTGCAATCCCACAATCCTGTCATTTAGAAAGAAAAAAACAAATTTCCCCAATACAGAGAAAGGCTAGGTTCAAACAACGTTTTTTTCAGCTCTGTTTAACCCTTAGACGACCCAGGGCGTATAGTTACGCCATGGAAGTCTGTCCCCAGACGACCTAGGGCGTAACTGTACGTCCTGGGTGGTTCTCCCGCTATGAAGCGTGCTCCGGAGCGGAGCGCGCTTCATAGCAGGTGGGGGCCGGCTGCAATCAGCAGCCGGGACCTCACCGGTAATGAAATGCTGCAGCGGCGCGACCGCAGCGTTTAAGTGTAAGTGATCATGGCATAGCAATGATCAGTGTGTGTAATCACACTAGTGTATGTAAAAGTCACCCAAAGGGACTTCAAATGTGTAAAAAAAAGTTAAAAACACTTACACACTACCCCAAAACCCCTCCCCCAATAAAAGTTGAAATCACCCCCCTTTCCCATTATATAAATAAAACATATAAAAATAAATAAACAAATAAACATATAATATACCGTAGCGTGCGTAATTGTCCAATCTATTACAATATATTTACAATATACAATAAGCGTCAATGCGAACGGAGAACGGCGTAGACGAAAATAGGGGAAAAAGTGCGCGGATTACCGATTTAATGTTACATTATATATAAAAAAAAATTAATAAAAAGTGATCAAAACGTCCGATCTTCACAAATAAGATATTAATAAAAACTAGAGATCATGGCGGAAAAAATGACACCCCATACAGCCCCGTAGGTGAAAAAATAAAACTGTTATAAGCGTCACAATAGGCCCATTTTATTTATAATTAATTGCCAAAAAAAAGGATTTCATAAAAAAAAATACATATATAACATTAGAGAATCTGTGTAACCTGCATATGGTTGTGTTCGGGCTGACCTATAGAATAATAGTATCATGTCGCTGTTACCATATAGTGTATTACGTAGACACAGGAATCCCCCAAACGTTACCATATTGCATTCTTTCTTACGATTTCACCAATTTATATCTTCATAAATAATATATTTGGAATTCCGTCATACATGTTATGGTAAAATGAAAGACGCCATTACAAAGTACAACTATTCCTGTAACAAACAAGCACTTACATGGCTTGTAGATAGAAAACTGAGAGTGCTAGAGCTCTTAGAAGGGGAGGAGGGAAAAACGAAAACACTAAGATCAAAATTTGCGCGGTCCACTGGGTCATTTTGGGCCTGGTCCTCAAAGGGTTAAAATTACGTCCGTCATTTTGAGTCTAAAATAACAGACGTCATTTAGCAGCCTGGCCTCCCCTTAGTACAGTGACTGGTTTTTGTACATTATTCTAGTTTGGGATTACTGATTGGACTTTGGATGCAGCTGAAAGGGGTAGTGCGGCGCTAAACAATTATTCATAAAATAACACACATTACAAAGTTATACAACTTTGTAATGTGTGTTATGTATGTGAATGGCCCCCTTCCCTGTGTTTCCCCCCACCCATGCTAGACCTGGAAGTGTGGTGCATTATACTCACCGCATCTCGTGTTGACCCCCGTCCGCCATCTTGGGACAATGACTTAGTCTTCTGGAGGCCGGCCGAACCTCTCCGGCCGTCCCTCATGCCGGCCCCCCTCTGCCGCATCATAACTGTGCTCAGCCGCGATTGGCTGAGCACAGTTATGCTCAGTCAATCGCGGCTGAGCTGCTGATGACGCGTCAGACGGGGGTCGGCATGAGGGACGGTCGGAGCAGTTCGGCCGGCCTCCAGAAGACTAAGTCATTGTCCCAAGATGGCGGACGGGGGTCAACACGAGATGCGGTGTGTATAATGCACTACACTAGCCTGGGTGGGGGGAAACACTGGGAAGGGGGCCATTCACTAACATAACATACATTACAAAGTTGTATAACTTTGTAATGTGTGTTATTTTGTGAAAAATTGTTTAGCGCCGCACTACCCCTTTAATAGAAAATTCCATTAAATTACTAGTAAATTACTACTCAGTAAAAACTGAGAAAGAACGGTGACAAAAGAAAAACTGTGTGTGAACAACTAATAAAAAACGTCCGCTGTTTGCAAAAGACGTCCGAAAATAATGATCATGAATCATTATTTTGACATCCGCGGTAAAAACGTCCGTTGTTCAGTGCATTGTATGCATTGGACGTCCGTCTTCCCATTGACTTCAATGCATTGCAATTGCAGTCAGTTAAATCACGGTAAAAACTGACGTTATTTGGAATGGCAAAAGCCGCTGCCTTTTTGGCTATGTTCACACAATGTCAAAAATTGAGAAAAGGCGCCAGATTTTGATATTTAAAAAACGTCCGTTTTTGCCGCAATATAACTGGCTGCAATGGCAATGCATTGAAGTCAATGGGAAGACGGACGTCCAATGCACACAATGTGATCATGGTCATTATTTTTGGACGTCTTTTGTAAACAGTGGACGTTTTTTATTAGTTGTTCACACAGTTTTTCTTTTTGTCACCGTTCATTCTCCGTTTTTACTATTAAATTCAATGGACTTTTCTATTAAGCCGCATCCAGAGGCCAGTAAGTAACCCCAAACTAGAATAATGTACCAACACCAGTCATTGCACTAAGGGGAGGCCAGACAGCTAAATGACGTCCGTCGCTTTAGATTTAAAATAACGGACATTATTTAAACGGAGCTGAAAAAAACGTTGTGTGAGCATAGCCTTTCTCTATTTTTGACGTTGTGTGAACATAGCCTTTTGCTGGCAATGGGCGGCATTTACACACACAGTTTTAGTGCAGTTTATTTTATCCAATGTCAGAAACATATGTAAAAGGAAAGAAAAGTATGTAGGTGAGAATAACCCTGTTCCTGTATTTCACTTAAAAATTGCAACAAAAACAGCACGTGTGAATCCGACCTTACATAAATCACAAAGGATCAGAGAAAACATGCTGACCTGAAGGAAATAAAATGTGACTTATTTTCATAGAAGAACTAATCCAGGCAAGTTTCTATTTAATGGACTAAAATCGGGAAGGTCTTCCCCACTATTTGGGTTGTGGATTAGGTAGGAATGCCTTAGCCTTTGCCTTACTGGCAGACAATGCTTATTGTTCTACTGCTGCTATTTTTATCCTCCGGTTATGGGCAGCAGCCTATTATTTCACTCGACGCTTTTGATGTCACACACTTTGGTCACATGACTGGCTCTGAATTGTTCCATGATGGAATGCATAACAATCAGTGGGGGCAGAAGACATTGCTTACAAGATACAAGCGCTGCTAGTTGGCTCATACATGTGAACTCTGCACTCAATAGCAAAATAAGCCACATGAGCACCGCCCAACGACATGCAGTCTATGGTGTCATACTATGAAATGTATGTGCAAATGTGCAAGTCTGATGTTTGTAAAGAGAAGCCTTAGTATTTTTTAAAAGTAAGAATACTATTTAAATTATCATTTTAATTTCTTATAAACGGAGTACTACAGATTCCATGATATGCACCTATGCAGGTGATTTTGAACTATAAAGATATATTAAAGGCAAAAATCTTTTCTTTTAGATCAACTAGTTTTGGAAAGTTTAATGAATTTATAATTTACTTCTATTTAAAAATTTTAAGTCTTTCAAGTACTTGTCAGCTGCTGTATGCCCTGCAGGAGGTAGTGTTTTCTTTTCAGTCTGACACAGTGCTCTCTGCTGCCACCTCTGTCCGAGATAGGAACTGTCCAGAGCAGGAGAGGTTTCCTATGTGGATTTGCTGCTGCTCTGGACAGTTCCTGTCTTGGACAGAGGTGGCAGCAAAGATCACTGTGTCAAAGTGGAAAGAAAACAACATTTCTTGCAGGACACACAGTAGCTGATAAGTACTAGAAGACTTGAGATTTTTTAAAAAGAAGTAAATTACAAATCTATATAACTTTCTGAAACCAGTTATTTGAAAGAAAACAATTTTCCCCGGAGTATGCTTTTAAGGTAATTTGGAGCTATAATGTAGAGATGAGCGAATTACTGACCTCAACAAAACGCTTCGTTTGATCATCACTCGGCTTATCAAGCCTGCAGCCTTTCAGCGCTGCTCCGCTCCACTTCTCCCAGGATGCTGGGAAAAGCTGGATCCAATCCTGGGGAAAACTTCTCCCACTTTCCCAGGATTGGATCCATCTTTTCCTCGGCACCTGGGGTGGGGCGGCAGGGAGCAGAGCAGCGCTGAAAGGCTGCGGGCTTGATAAACGACTCGCTGATCTCAACGAAGCGAAGTGCATCGTGTGATCAGCGCTCTGTGCTGCTATGAAGATATGTTAAGAATTTTATCAACAACAAAATTTTGGACTCTAACATGATGAAAAAAGGTGAACCTACAAAAGGGGAGATTTATCAAACATGGTGTAAAGTGAAACTGGCTCAGTCGCCCCTAGCAACCAATCAGATTCCACCTTTCATTCCTCACAGACTCTTTGGAAAATGAAAGGTGGAATCAGGGGCGTAGCTAAAGGCCGATGGGCCCTGGTGCAAAATGTTAGCTTGGGGCCCCCCATCTCACCCGATCAGGCATATCTAAAGTCATATCTAACGTTATATCCAATGACTCTAATGTGCCACTATTTCTAATGCACTGCCTCCACCTCATGTACTGCACTACTGCCCCTATAATTAATGGACTGTACTGTGTCATTGTCTAATCATTGTATTCCAATCTTTGACTCTCCAGCTGAAAAACTACAACTCTCATCATGAACTGCCAGTTGGAAACGATGGGGGTTGTAGTGCTGCAACCTGAAGAGCCACATGCTGCAAAACTACAACTCCCATAATAAACTGTCAGCAGGGCACGATGAAGTTTGAACTTCTGCAACCTGGAGAAGTCACCTGATATCACCTGCAGTCCTATGTAACACCACATATAACAGTGATATCCCTCTGAGTACAGATAATGTAGTAGTCACCTGCAGTCCTATGTAACACCACATAACACAGTGGTATCTCTGAGTACAGATAATATAGTAAATTACACCTGCAGTCCTATGTAACAGCACAGATAACACAGTGATATCTCTGAGTACAGATCATGTAGTAGATGTCACCTGCAGTCCTATGTAACACCACAGATAACAGAGTGATATCCCTTTGAGTACAGATAATGTAGTAGTCACCTGCTGTCCTATGTAACAGCATAGATAACACAGTGATATCTCTGAGTAGAGATAATGTAGTAGGTGTGGCCTGCAGTCCTATGTAACAGCACAGATAACACAGTGATATCTCTGAGTACAGATAATGTAGTAGCTGTCACCTCGGGGCGCCCCTACTAAATGATGTTCCACAAAATAAGAAAAGTGTCATACAGTGACTCACAGGTGACGTCTTCTTTGATGTGAGGCGTCACTTTCCCTTTTCCTCTCCATCCGGCCCAGACCTTCATGATGATTCTTTCCAGATATGTTTAATCTTTTCAGAACCTGCGAGACAAACAATTTAGGCTCCGCACATTTCTAGCAACTTCCTTCCCCTTCTCCCTCCTGTCGGCTCCCAAAGTAACTGCGCTGTGTGGGATGCCCCCTGTATGTAGGATCCCCTGCTGTGCCCCCTGTATGTAGGATTCCCTGCTGTGCCCCCTGTATGTAGGATTCCCTGCTGTGCCCCCATGAGCTAATAATGCCCCCAGAGGTGCCCCCATGAACTAATATTGCCCCCAGAGGTGCCCCCATATACTAATAATGCCCCCAGAGGTGCCCCCATATACTAATAATGCCCCCAGAGGTGCCCCCATGAGCTAATAATGCCCCCAGAGATGCCCCCATAAGCTAATAATGCCCCCAGAGGTGCCCCCATGAACTAATAATGCCCCCATATACTAATAATGCCCCCAGAGGTGCCCCCATGAGCTAATAATGCCCCCAGAGGTGTCCCCATATACTAATAATGCCCCCAGAGGTGCCCCCATGAACTAATAATGCCCCAGGGGTGGCCTCCATATACTAATAATGCCCCCAGAGGTGCCCCCATGAGCTAATAATGCCCCCAGAGGTGCCCCCATAAACTAATAATGGCCCCAGAGGTGCCCCCATATACTAATAATGCCCCCAGAGGTGCCCCCATATACTAATAATGCCCCCAGAGGTGCCCCCATGAGCTAATAATGCCCCCAGAGGTGCCCCCATTAGCTAATAATGCCCCCAGAGGTGCCCCCATGAACTAATAATGCCCCCATATACTAATAATGCCCCCAGAGGTGCCCCCATGAGCTAATAATGCCCCCAGAGGTGTCCCCATATACTAATAATGCCCCCAGAGGTGCCCCCATGAACTAATAATGCCCCAGGGGTGGCCTCCATATACTAATAATGCCCCCAGAGGTGCCCCCATATACTAATAATGCCCCCAGAGGTGCCCCCATGAGCTAATAATGCCCCCAGAGGTGCCCCCATGAACTAATAATGCCCCCAGAGGTGCCCCCATATACTAATAATGCCCCCAGATGTGCCCCCATGAGCTAATAATGCCCCCAGAGGTGCCCCTATATACTAATAATGCCCCCAGAGGTGCCCCCATATACTAATAATGCCCCCAGAGGTGCCTCCATGAACTAATAATGCCCCCAGAGGTGCCCCTTTATACTAATAATGCCCCCAGAGGTGCCCCATGAGCTAATAATGCCCCCAGAGGTGCCCCCATATACTAATAATGCCCCCAGAGGTGCCCCCATGCGCTAATAATGCCCCCAGAGGTGCCCCCATATACTACTAATGCCCCCAGAGGTGCCCCCATATACTAATAATGCCCCCAGAGGTGGCCCCCATGAACTAATAATGCCCCCAGAGGTGCCACTAAAAAAACAAACATCATACTCACCTAATCCGCGCTGTGCAGGCAGCAGCTCTTCCTCCTCTTCGGGCTCCATCTTGCGAGCCGCAGGGACGGGACTTCCGGCAGGCGTGATGACGTCACATTATCACGCCTGCCTGAGAGGTCACGTCCCGGTCTCCCATAGGCTGCTGGTATGAAGTGCCGGCAGCCTATGGGAGGGAATACAGGAGGAGGACGCTGACAGCTCCTGCTCCTGTATTCTGATCGCTTTAATGTTCCGCCCGCTCACTGTGCGGGCGGAACATCAAAGCGATCAGTGCATCCCGAGAAGCTGCGCGGCCGCAGCTTCTCGGTATGCTCAAAAACAGGTGGCAAGGGGGCTGTGCAGGCCCTCCTAGCGTAGGGGCCCGGTCGCCATGGCAACCGCTGCGACCCCTATAGCTACGCCACTGGGTGGAATCTGATTGGTTGCTAGGGGCAACTGAGCCAGTTTCACTTTACACCATGTTTGATAAATCTCTTCCAAAATGTATATTAATATAAATGGGACTAAGGTTAGCATATGACTTATTTCTTCCAAAGACCACTGCAATTTTTTTGTTCCTACACATGGCTGTGATGTTACTAGAGCAAAAGCCTCCTCTATAGTAATGTATTACAAACATGGCTGATTTATGATGTTAATATGCCCAAGTACATTTTCTACACAATCATCCTTCATAAGTGTCTGCCTGTAAATATGGAACATCCCTTAAAACGTAGGAACTGAAATTATACTATGCATGTATGTATGTAGTAACACATCAACATCTGCTATTGCCCTGACAGATTATGGCTAGCTTCACATGAGCTTATTATTAGCTAAGAATAGGGTCAGCTCCTGTCCTCCTTTACCAATATATTCTACATGCATACATCTGTAATATGCGTCTGTGCAATCGGCTTAATGTTTGTTTGTTGTTTTGGAAATTGCTTGTGCAAAATAAATGAAGCAGCGTTTATAAAGCGTTATTCTTTGCAAGTCGGGTGTTAACGTAGAGGGTGTGAACTTATCACCGCCATTTACACACAAAGGAAGGGTTCTCTAAGGCTCAGTTTCAATCAACCGAGAGAAAAGACTATGAAACAATCTCATATGCATAACTAAGACCGCCATTTAGCTTTTCAGTCAAGTAAATAAAGGATTTGACCGGGATCACAAAAACATGGCTGCCTTCTGAGCCCGGCTGCAGTATCGCTTATAGCCTGTAGACAGATGTCATGTGGTTATTAAAAGAAAACAGGTATACTTTCCTGTAATCCTGGATAACCCCTTATTATTATTATTATTAATGGTGCGTTCACACCTACAGGATCTGCAGCTGATTTCCTGCAGCAGATTTCATTTAAATAACTGAACACAGCATCAAATCTGCTGCAGATCTGCTGCAGATCCTGTAGGTGTGAACGCACCCTAATTATCTATCATCTATCTATCTGTCTGTCTGTCTATCTATCTATCTCCTATCTATCTTCTATCTATCTCCTATCTATCTATGTATCATCTATCTATTTATCTATCTATCTATTTATCTATCTACTAATCTATCTATCTATCTATCTATCTAAAACTCAGATGGAGTGCACTCCCAGTTTAAGGTGCTGGAGTGCCAGGCATTGGAGGCTGGATAAACGTCTCCTCTTCAAATAAATTCAAGAAATTGCGGCACTTCAATAAAGTGAAAAAAATCTTAGTGTTTATTCAAAAAAATACATCAGCCAGTGCAACGTTTCTGTCTCATCCAGAGACCTTTCTCAAGCATGACAAAATCAGTGACTTATATCCTATATATATGGTGAATAACACAACTCATTAGCTAGTGATTAAGGTGAAGCAATCAAAAACAGGTGTACACATGTAAGGTTCCAAAGTAGAACAAAATAGTGCATCAAAATATACATATGAATTGGTAAGTGTATATTGTCATAGTGCATACAATAAAATAAATAGAATGATAGGCAGAGTCGGCTGCTGCACACCACTGCTTTATGTCAAGAATAGCTGTAGTGAAAAATTAGTGTGAATACCAACATATACTGCAACAAAGAATGTTGTCACTCCAGGTCGGGTGGGAAAAAACTCTGTACGTCCGTAGGTGGTTGTGAGGAGAAATCAGTCCATAGAAATCTCAAAAGTCTCAGTTCGACATCAGGTGAAAAAACTCAGCTATATGTGAGATGTCTGAACAGTGTCATACAGGCAGGCGGGGCGTAGCTTGGAACTCCATCCAGTGCACAAAGGGTTATCCGGCTTGACTGCTGTGCCTCCCCAGAGCATGAGGATGCACAATTGTCATTGAACTCAGGGACCTCAACTAGACCATATAGTGGCTACTGTACTGGGGATTTCCTGGTCCACTATATGGTCTAGTTGAGGTCCCTGAGTTCAATGATGATTGTGCATCCTCATGCTCTGGGGAGGCACAGCAGTCAAGCCAGATAACCCTTCGAGTTTTTTCACCTATAGTATAGGATATGAGTCACTGATTTTGTCATGCTTGAGAAAGGTCTCTGGATGAGACAGAAACGTTGCACTGGCTGATGTATTATTTTGAATAAACACCAAGATTTTTTTCACTTTGTGGAAGTGCCGCAATTTCTTGAATTTATCTATCTATCTCCTATCTATCTATCTATCTATCTATCTATCTATCTATCTATCTATCTATCTATCTATCTATCCTATCTATCCTTCTATCATCTATCTATCTATCTATCTATCTATCTATCTATCTATCTATCTATCTATCTATCTATCTCTCACATTCTGCAGCACTTTACAATTCTAAGGGTACATGTACAGACAAAGGCTATGTTCACACAACGTCAAAAATAGAGAAAAGGCGTCCGATTTTGAAATTTAAAATAACATCCGTTTTTGCCCTGATTTAACTAGCTGCAATGGTAATGCATTGAAGTCAATGGGAAAACGGAAGTTCTATGCACACAATGTATTGAATAACGGACGTCAAAATAGTAAACATGATCATTATTTTATATATTATTATATTAGTTGTTCACACACAGTTTTTCTTTTGTCACCGTTCTCTCTCGGTTTTGACTTTTGATTAAATTCAATGGACTTTTCAATTAAGCCTCATCCAAAGGCCAATTAGTAACCCAAACTAGAATAATGTACCAACAGCCGTCATTGCACTAAAAGGAGGCCAGGCTGCTAAATTACATCCGTTATTTTAGACTCAAAATGTCGGACGTCATTTTAAACGGAGCTGAAAAAAACGTTGTGTGAACATAGCCAAAAGCAGACATCACGTAGTAACGCACTGCTTATAAATTTAAAGGCATATTCTCATTTTAACTCACATAGCTATACTTGAAGAGCTCTTTAAGTTGTATATTATTGCATATCTTCATTATTCATCCTGATGTGCTGCTTTTTGGATACAGATGAGCGTACACAGGATAATAACTTTTTATAATACATCAATTAGTGATTTTTTAGGTATTATACACTTTGTTGGTACTTTGTGTCGTAATATAAAAAAATAAATTTGTCAAAAGTTTAAGAAAAGATAATAACATTTTGTTCTTGTTTATTTAAAGTTATAACCAGTTTTAGGCTATGTTGGCAAAATGTATTTTTTAAGCAAAGTAACGGCCGTTGTTTGATAATGACGTCAATAATGTTGCTGATCATTACTGACGACTGTCGTTGTAAGATAACGGGCGTTATTTTGCATAAAAAGACGTATAAACATAAGCTCAAGAACTTTAAGACCTCCGAAAAGTTTTGTACCATATAGATAAGTGCAGATACAACACAGTCTTATGTTACTTGTCTGGACAGTCACAGATGTGTAACGCTCCTCTGCTTACAGTACTCCTCAGATACGTCTGGATTACGTGGACCTCTATCACAGGATCACAATCTTTTTCTGGGGTGCTATAAATATATGGCCGCTCTAAACCCTTCAGCGTCAGATGTTTGTAATATAACTTCATTCAAATAAATATATATATATATATATTTGTTTAATTGTATGTTTTTCTTATTAGAATATACAGTACATTGGTGTAGGCTGCCTGTCAGTAGTGATGTGTGCATGTCAGAATATACAGTACATGGCGGCTCTGTACCAGTAGTGCGGTGTTGGCAAGAGTACTTGATCAGAGGGATCAGTGACCAGGGCTTGGACAGTCCTGCAGTTCCCTACACGAGTATTGGTGGCAGCAGAGGGGCCTGTTTTGCCATTTAATTTATAATAGGAGAAACAGATTGCTGAACTCAGGGAGAGCCCATGGAGCCTCATTGAAGAGTCTCAACACACAGGACTAGCCAGATATCCCTCCAGGAAGGACCCAGCCAAGGGGCAGCTCCTGTTAGGAAACTTCCAAAACTACCGTATTAAGTGTCCCTATAAATCAATGTAATGACAAGGGATAAACCAAGGCTAGGTAACCATCCACATACAGCTGTTTTGGGGTGTTGCCCCTCATCAGTGTGGAGCAGGATTCTGGCTAGGTGGGAGCAATGCCTAGTAAAGCCATAAGAGAAACAGATTGCTGAACTCAGGGAGACCAGCCAAACGACAACACTGCCGGCTGCTAGTGAAAGCGCTCAATGCAGTGAAGTTGTAGGTGCATTGCCCCCAGGGAAACATGAATATGCAAAAGCGGAGCCCGTGGAGCCTCATTGAAGAGTCTCAAAACATAGGAATAGCCAGATATCCCTCCGGGAAGGACCTAGCCGAGGGGCAGCTCCTACCTAGCCAGAATCCTGCTCCACACTGATGAGGGGCAACACCCTGAAACAGCTGTATGTGGATGTTTACCTAGCCTTGGTTTATCCCTTGTCATTACATTGACTTATAGGGCCACTTAATATGGTGGTTTTGGTGGTTTCCTAACAGGAGCTGCCACTTGGCTGGGTCCTTCCTGGAGGAATATCTGGCTAGTCCTGTGTTTTGAGACTCTCCAATGAGGCTTCACGGGCTCCTCTTTTGCACATTTAATATATAATAATATATAATGGAAAAGTATACATTTATTTTAATAGTTATATAACAAAAAATGATATCACTTAATTAAAGCAATGGATGACAGATTTTTTTTAAATTGTTACTCTCCAGAGTAATCTTTAATAAATTATTATTATTTTTATTAATTTAATTTATTTTATTTGAATGAAGGAAGGAAGGAAGGTTTCAATACTAACATTAATTTTAATTTTATTTTAAAATAGATCTTTCTCGTGTTTTTTGTCATTTGACCAAATCTCCTGCATCTACATGGAAACCACCAACAAGCTGTTGTTGTCTACTAAAGGTATATTTATTCTCATAAAAACAATAGGTAAGTACAAAATATTAATACAATAAGTCGTACAATATTACAGTTGTACGATAAATTCACACAGGTGCAAACCCTTTCCCCTTATTGAAAATAGGGAAAATAAACTTTAGATGGGGCTTCTTTAGAAAGACTAGAGGAACTTATTGTGAGGTTCCATCCTTTATGGCACATGTCCTCTGTTAGTTACATAGTGTGTTTGATGCTATTATTGTATACACAAGATATATCATCAATAAGATCTAATAGGTTATGTGTAGAGTTCAGGCAATTCAAGCATGATCGGGCCTGACCGAACCCAAGTGTGCGGAATTTGATTAGCGGTGCTGCAGAAGTTTGATTCAGGCTTAAAGTGAAACTGTAACTCCTTTTTGCATTCTGACTTCATAGATGTAAAGGGTAAATTGTGCAATTTTCACACCTTATTTTTACATCATACGTCATGGTGCTTGTTCAAGTAAAAAGTGATCTTTTATCTTCTGCAGATTGTGCTAAGTGGGCGGGTCTTCACGGCAACTGTGCCACCATAGGCTATCCAGTTCCAATGGTCGACGAGGAGGTGGGGCCTATGCAGTAATGATGTCACAAAAGGGCGGGGCCTGCAGTGGTGTGTTGGGCGGGGCTACGTGGTGCAGTTGCCGCTTAGCACCATGACGTATGATGTAAAATAAGGTATGAAAACTGCAAAATTTACCCTTTACATGAAGAGAAGTCAGAATGCAAAAAGAGGGGGACAGTGTCACTTTAAGGCTGCCTGGAAAACTTGGAAACAGCCATAGGTCTTAGGCTGGGTTCACAGTATGTATATTTCAGTCAGTATTGTGGTCCTCATATTGCAACCAAAACCAGGAGTGGATTAATAACACAGAAAGGATCTGTTCACACAATGTTGAAATTGAGTGGATGGCCGCCATTTAATGGCAAATATTTGCTGTTATTTTAAAACAACGGCTGTTATATTGAAATAATGGCAGTTATTTACTGTTATATGGCGGCCATCCACTCAATTTCAACATTGTGTGAACAGATCCTTTCTGTGTTTTTAATCCACTCCTGGTTTTGGTTGCAATATGAGGACTACAATACTGACTGAAATATACGTAGTGTGAACCCAGCCTCAGGCTGTATCTATGCTTTCCAGGACTCCCTGGGGCTGCATCCAACCTTTAAAGCGACTCTGTACCCACAATCTGCCCTCCCCCCAGACCACTTGTACCTTCGGATAGCTGCTCTTAATCCAAGATCTGTCCTGGGGTCCGTTCGGCAGGTGATGCCGTTATTGTCCTAAAAAAACAACTTTTAAACTTGCAGCCCTGTGTCAAATTGGTGTGGCTTAAAGTGTCTATGCCCTAGGCTTGCACTGCCTCCCTGTCCCTCCTCCCCACCCTCTTTAGCATTAGAAATGCCCCTAGAACAATTTCTCCTATTCATTACCTGTGTGAACACTGCACATGTGCAGTGTTCAGACAAGTGATGAATAGAAAAAATTCTGTCCAGGGGTGTTCCTAGTGATGAGAAGGGACGGAGGGGCGTTGCAATCCCAGGGAATACACACTCTAGGCCACGCCAATTTGACACAGGGCTGCATGTTTAATAGTTGTTTTTAAGGACAATAACTGCATCACCTGCTGAATGGACCCCAGGACAGATCTTGGATTAAAAGTAGCTATCTGATGGTACAAGCGGTATGGGGGGGGGTCAGATTGTGGGTACAGAGTCACTTTAATCAAATGCCACATGCTCAGGTTCCGATGGACTCGAGCATGCTCAATTTGCAATCTCTAATTGTCTCATAAAAAATAGACTCCAGTGATTGGCTTCAGAGTCATCTCCAAATAGGCTTGGACTCTGCTGGTCCTTAGGGGCCCTGTTGTGTTAGGGGCACAATGTTATGTCAGTACCTGAACCCAGTGGAGATACTCTGAGCTATGACCATATTGGCTTAGCCCCACCATCATCAGTTGAAAAGTATAGTTAGTCTCATTGTAATTGTAACACATCTGAGCAGTGCTTCTGGGTTTGGGGTTAACATGGGGTATCAGTGACCGAGGCAGGACACTGCTATAGATACTTATCGGCTGAACAATCATTACCATGTGCCAACCTCAAACCTATGTAGTGGTGACTGGAGCTTTACCACTACATAGCAGGACAAAGCATAAGGGTGCTACGGCCAGTTCTTAGTTATAGTAGTAAAGTGTCAAAAATCTTTTTTATTTATTTTTTATTAAAATGTACCATGCTGACAGTATGACAGTTTGTTTTGGCATTTCCCCATTGGCTAGGTTCACACCGTCATTTTTGGGCCATTAGACAGCTTTTTGGATGTCCGTCATTTTGAGGCCAAATAACGTCCTTGATTCCAAAACGGCCGTTATTTGGCCTCAAAATGACGGAAGTCTAAAAAATTACAGTGTGTAATCCTAGACATTAAAGGCTTTTGTATAATTTTGTACAAATTATACAAAAATAAAAAATAGAACTGAGAATGCATGTTAAAAACAACCTTGTGGAGGTCCAAAGGAAAAGTAATATATCACTACAGCAAAGGGGTATTCAAGTGCCCAAACCTAACAATCACTCTTTACTTACAGTATTATTAAATCCCTGAAAGAACATACAGTGCAGAGGATGTGGGAGATTACAGTGCTGAGTATTGGGCTGCAAACCATCCATAAATTTACAGCCAGTTAAAAACATGTTGGAGTTTTGCCCGGTGTCCATAATAAAAGATGCCCCTGTGATGTGTTTGAAGCTGCAGAAGCTTTAACAGATTTTTATGATCATCACTTTCAGAGCTCAGTTAAGGCTGCTAATCTCTTTGTATTATTTGTATTAGTAGTATACTTGTACTATGTATCATCCTTATTTGGAAAAAATTCTGGTAAATTTTTGCAGGAAACAAAAAAAAAAACCCAAAAATACATGTCTGTTATAGGCTATGTTCACACAACGTCAAAAATAAAGAAAAGCCGGATGATTTTGATTTTTAAATAAACGTCAGTTTTTGCCGCGATATAACTGACTGCAATGGCAATGCATTGAAGTCAATGGGAAGACGGACGTCCAGTGCACACAATGCATTGAATAATGGACGTTTTTACCGCGGACGACAAAATAATGAACATGATCATTTTTTTGGGACGTCTTTTGCAAACAGCGGACGTTATTTATTAGTTGTTCACACACAGTTTTTCTTTTGTCACCGTTCTTACTATTAAATTTAACAGAGTTTTCTATTAAGCCGCATCTAAAGAGCAATTAGTAACCCCAAACTAGAATAATGTGCAAACACCAGTCATTGCACTAAGGGGAGGTCAAGGCTGCTAAATGACGTCCGTTATTTTTGATTTAAAATAGCTCAATATATATATACTGTATATACACACACAAATTATATATATATATATATATATATATATATATTCTACAACAAAATGAACCCCTGGTTTAGTATTACTTTACGTCTAATATATGTCTACTCATTTATTTATTTGTTGAACCTTCACCTTGTATTCTATACTTGTGGATTCTTAAGCTGGCCATACATTTCAGAGAGCTGTCAGCCAAGCCCTTGTTTAGCTGACAGCCATCTCTGCCGACCCCCACACATATACACTTGCACGCTCAGACAGCTTTAGTTTACCTTGTGTCTAGTGCCTTGTGTCACAGTTTGTAAAGCAATGACAAGAAACCATCCTGTTTTGTTGACTTTTCGGATTTTGTAGACTTTTGTAGAGATTTCTGCCACTACTTAGGTTTCTTACATATGGCAATGGATTCTGTATGCGTTTAATAGAAAACAAATTGTGGCGTGCTTTGTTGTATGTTTTATATGCAAAGTTTTGAGTCTATGGATGATACAGTGTACTGTCATACAGTCTGTGACCACTGCCTAATACAGCCGTATACATGGCACCTTGGGAATTGGGCATCGTAGTGGTTAGTACTGTTACCATATAAAACAACCAATTATAACAGATCCTAGTCTGTTTAACATGTATAACTGCTGACAAAGTGCATCTGTTTACAGTAATTAAGGGGAAATGTATTCTTCTAGCCGAGAAAGCCCCATGAATAAGATCAAAACAAAAAATGAAACCAAGTGTAAATATGAGCCGTCACTGCATAGACTGCAAGAGTCAATAGTGCAATACCAACCCCAATCTGTACACAGATGTGGCGCTGTTTTGGAAGAAAGTAGCCATGTTGTTCTAATCCTGGTCAACCCCTTTGAAAATTCTATATACATCAGACACACTGTGTGTTTTGCTTAAAGGTTGAACATTCTGATAATACCAGACACAACTGGAATTTTTGCAAGGGTTGTAACATGACGCCTCTATGTTAACCGCAATGAACATATTAACCCCATCAGGTCCGGACTGATTTTGGATGACTAAGGTCCATTTTACAAATCTTATGTGCTAATAACTCTGGGATGGTGTTCCTTATCCAAGTGATTCTGGGACTGTTTTTTCATGACACCTTGTGCTTTATGTTAGAGGTAAATTTTGGTTGATACATTCAGTGTTTTGAGAAACGACAACGTTTTGTGAACAATTAGCAGTTTAGCACCTTTCTAAATTTGAAATTCTCTGCCTGTAAGTAAGAAAGTCATGCCAACGTAAATTAGTTACTAATTCACATCTACAATACGTCTATGTTGTTATGTTGACATCATTTGTTAAATGTTGTTGTAATTTTTGGGGTACATCGGAAGATTTGTAAATTTAACAGCAATTTTCAAAAATTTTCAAGAAAATTTCAAAAAAATTCTTTTTTTTTTTTTAAAGGCCCAATTCAGTTGTGAAGTAGATTTGAGAGGACTGTATGTTAGAGACCCAATAAATCACAAAATAAAAAAACAAACCACCCCTAAAAGAATTCAAAAAGATGTTCAGGAAGTTTATTAACCCTTAAGGGGTTTCACAGAAACTGAAGAAAAGTGGAATCAAATTTAAAAAGTCGAAAATCTATTTCAACTATTTCAAGCCTATTTCATTTTAACCATTTTTGTTTCTGTAACGCAGCAGGTGATGACTGACAGATACAACTCAATAGTTCGTTCCCAAATTCTGAAGCTACCTGATATATACATAGGCCTCAGAAATGAAGTAGCACCTAGTGGATTTGGGGGCTTCCTTTTATTTAGTATGTGCAGAGGCCTGGGAGTGACAGAACATTTTTGTGAGACAGGTTGGTTTTTTTCATTGGTGCCAATCTGGGGTACTGTTTCTGCTTTTTATTCCCTTTTTTAGATGCAGTATTCATTTTTTATGTCTTTTTCCAGGATATATAATTGTAATGTTAACTTTAATTGAATATCATCAGGATTAATTTGCTAAATATTTATTAAGAGTCGCAGGCCTCTTTAGGGTGCCTTCACACATAGCAAATCGTGGCGGATTTCAAGCTGCGAGTTCTGCAGAAAAATCTGTTGTGATTCCAGCCACTGCCATTTTGAATAGGATTACATACTCCGCTGTAAATATGTAAACGCCGGCCTCCTTAACCCGCCGTGGCCTGCTGAATACACTCCTCCACGCTCCGGCTTCCTTTGAGGGCTCCTGGCATCCTGACTTCCTGCTCAGCCTATCAGTGTGCTGCCCTGCCACTGCGATTCGCTACGTGTGAAGCTGCCCTTACACTATGGGCGAGATTAATCAAACATGGTGTAAAGTGAAACTGGCTCAGTTGCCCCTAGCAACCAATCAGATTCCACCTTTCATTTTCCAAAGAGTCTGTGAGGAATGAAAGGTGGAATCTGATTGGTTGCTAGGGGCAACTGAGCCAGTTTCACTTTACACCATGTTTGATAAATTTCGCCCTATGTTCACACATACATTTTCATTCCGTTACTGCATCATTTCATTGCAGTAATTATTTAATGGCCGTCTAGCCGTCCTGCATTGCGTTACCGCAATGGAACGCCAAGGTGTGCGACCATACCCTAATAAAGTTGTTGCATCTGCAGCTATTTATGCGTCACGGGCTATAGTTGGTGTATATTACAGCTACAATTTACACCGGTTTAGTAGAGCACATAACATCTCATTACAGACTATCATGAATAACATCTGGTCAGAGCATTTCTGGCTAAAAATATTACTAGAAAAAATCCTTGTCAAAACACAGCCCTTTCTTAAAACTTTATAGTAACCAAAGTCACAAATATCCACTGCATTCACAGCTGCATTGAAATGGACAAGAATTCCTTGTTAGGCTGCGTTCACACATAACGCATTAGCAGCGGATTTCACACTTCGAGTCCTGCAACGAAATCTGCTGCGATATGTGGTACAGTTATATCCTATGGCTCTGCATTCTGTTAAGGAGAATGTAGCCGCATCCTCCTTACCTAGTCATCTGCCGGGCCTTTAAACAAGTTACCTGCCCGCACTCCTGCTTGCTTCTCAGGCTTCCGGGTCACAATAAGTGTGCTGTCCCGCCACCACACACTGATTGGAGGACGCGGAGAGGCAAGCGGGAGTGTGGGCAGGTAACTAGCATTATCTTGTTTAAAGGCCCGGCAGATGATTAGTTAAGGAGGATGTGGCTACATTCTCTCTCTGCGAGAATGCAGAGCCATGGGGCATAACTGTACCGCATATCACTGCAGATTTCACAGCCGGACTCGCAGCTTGAAATCCGTTGCAACTGCGGTACATGTGAACGCAGCCTTAGGCTAGATTCACATATAACTGATCCGCAGCAGATTTCACAATGCGCATTCGCAGCTAAATCCACTGCGGATCCATTGCGGATAATCGCAACAAGATTATGTTTGTTAATTCCCCGCCGTCCAGATCATACTGTACCTGTTCCACGCTCCGGCTTGCTTTGGGGTTTCCCGGCTAGATGTCACACTTAGCTAATCAGTGTGCTTCCCCACCGCAGCCACTGATTGACTGAGTGGGCCGCAAGCCCCCGAAGCAAGCCACAGTGGGCCGTGAGCCCCCGAAGCAAGCCGCAGTGTGGAGCAGGTACAGAATGCTGCGGCTGGAGGGGGGTTAACTTACATATTGACATCCCGCTGCGAGTATATATTCTCATAGGGACGAACGGACACTGGATCTGCAGCGGATTTCGCTGCGAACTCGCAGCATGAAATCTGCTGCAGATCCATTATGTGTGAATCTAGCCTTATGGTGCATTCACAGGTACAGGTTCCGCAGTAGATCTGCAGCAGATTTAATTGCGCAGATTCAAAGCAAATCAAATCTGGGCCATCAAATCGGATCTGCTGGGTATCTGGTGCGGATCTGCTGCAGATTCAAATCTGCGCCATCAAATCTGCTGCAGATTCTGTACGTGTGAACGCACCCTCAAGCTATATTCACACACTGCATGAACAACAGCCATACTTGTCATAAAAAAATATGTTGTGTGAACATAGACTTAAAATGTACTTGCTGTGGGAAAAATCTGCCCAATATCTGTGTGGAAATTAACATGTGGTGTAGATTTCTAAGGCTGGGTTTACACTACGTTTTTGCAATCATTTTTTTTCATCCATTTTTTGAAAAAAACAGATGGAAAAAGCAGATGCATGTGTGTGCATTCATTTTGATCAATTTTTTATTGAATTCCAATATAAAAAAGGATCAAAATGGTTCCGTTTTTTTAACGGACACAAAAATGAAGTCGGCTACCTTTTTGTGTATTTAAAAAAAAAACGGATCTGTTTTTTTTTTATAATAGAATAAAATGGAAAAACGGATCAAAACAGATGCACACACATGCATCCGTTTTTTCCCCCAAAAAACACATGAAAAAACGGATTGCAAAAACATAGTGTGAACCCAGCCTAATCTGCAATTAGTCCATTCTGGTCTTTTTAAATTGAATTTTGAATTTTTTTTCTGCAGAATTGTCATGGATCCACACCAGAAATCCACAGGTGTGTATTTTTTAAAAAGTTTATATGTAAAAAAAAAATTATTTAACCCCTTCACATCAGCCACATGGCTAAATACGTACCTGCTGCTGATGCCCTGTGCAGCAGGAATGTATATAAATGTTCCTGACTGTAAAAGGGTTGTAATGTGTGCAGGACAGTTTTAATGCAGGCGGCTCTGCACACATCAGCTGCCTGTTATTACCCCTTAAGCGCTTCAATGCACAGCGATGACGCCGTTTGAGGAAGTCAGTGACAGGATAAGCACTTGGTATGGCTGGGGGGGGGCTCCCGATCACTTAGGGCCCTATTACACGGGACGATTACCATGGGGAAATTTTTATATAATTCTAATTTAAACGATAATTGTACCGTGTAAGTGCAGGCAGCGATCGAAAAATGGTTTGTGTGTCATTGATTTAGATCTGACCCTAAAATCATTGTTAATCGTTTGCTAATCATTTGCTGTAATTCCACATTCGTTCACTAATCTGTCAGTGTAATTGCACATTGTTCCTTCTTTTGCTGGGATCAGATGGAGTAAACTATCGTGACTAACGATAATCATTCAGTGTAATATGGTGAACAATTTCAGGTTAACGATAAACAAATTTGCTTGCGATAGTTAATCGGTAAAAATCGTTTAGTCTAATACGACCTTTACAATGATGGGGTTGGGGTGATCATAAAACACTTACTTCCGTCCTGTCGGCGATCTGTGCATAGGGTCTTCTCTCAGGCAGATTCTATGCACAGATCACTGATAGTACTGATCAATGCTATGTTATGCTATGCTATCACATAGCATTGATCAGTATATGCACTCTAGTGATTGCATATTTAACTGTAAAAAAAAAAAAAGTTTTTTTTATTTTTAAATATTTAAAAAACCCTGATAAAGTAAACTCAATAAACATCTACATTACCCCCTTTCCCATTTGGCAACTTTGGCAACTGAGCCAGTTTCACTTTACACCATACTTGTAGTGTGCAGAATAGTCTAATCTGCACGGTTCCTGCACGGTGAACAGCGTAAACGAAAAGAGAAAAAAACACCAGGATTGCTGAAGTTATATATTGGAAAAAAATTAATTAAAAGCGATCAAAATTTTTCTTTTACACCAATATGATACCAATTAAAAACTAGAGATCATCGCCCGAAAAATAATGCCCCAACCAGCCCTGTAGGTGGAAAAAAAAAGCGCTATGGCTCTTAGAAGGTGGGGAGGAACATTGCATCCGGGCATCAATGGACTTTGGCATGAAGGGGTTACTATGGACAATCCACACCGATTCAGCCTCAAGTGACTGTGCTGTACTCTCTCACTCTCTGCTTTACTCTCTCTTACTTTTGGATGTAATTTTTGTTGTCATTTTATTTGTAGTTTACCTCTATTTAACATTCTAAAGTCTTACTGTACTTATCAGCTGCTGTATGTCTTGCAGGAAGTGGTATATTCTTTCCTGTCTGACACAGTGCTCTCTGCTGCCACCTCTGTCTGTGACAGGAACTGTGCAGAGCAGGAAAGGTTTTCTATGAAGATTTGCTAGTGTTTCGACAGTTCCTGTCTCAGACAGAGGTGGCAGCAGAGAGCACTGTGTCAGACTGGAAAGAATACACCACTTTTTTGCAGGACATACAGCAGCTGATAAGCATCAGAGGTCATAAAGGACCATAACCTATTATGAATGGTCTGATTTTGTCTTTCTATATACTGGCGTTACCTTTCACTTTAATCCTGCATGTGATATGGAGAGTGCCCAAACGTTTCCCATACAGAACAGTAAGAACCAGCTAGGCCTACAAGTCAGAGTGAAAACGCCAATTTGCCAGGATTATTTAAAATAAAGGTAATAAAATGAAAAATTAGGTGAAAAATTACTAAAACTTCTAAACATGTTAAACAAAAAAACTTGATTGAAACAATACTTGATTTTCCGATGACACATTGCATTTAAGCACAACAGCAGAGCTTATACAACCACAATGTGACTATGCTTGTCATGCAGCTGTTTCTGCAAAATGGTCTTCGAATGAAATGGTGTCAGAAAATGATACAGATTTGTAAATGCCTTCCACTTAGGAATCAAGTCTTCCAGTACTTATCAGCTGCTATATGCCCTGCAGAAAGTGGTGTATTCTTTCCTGTCTGACAGGAACTGTCCAGACCAAGAGAGGTTTTCTACGGTATTGGCTGCTGCTCTGTACAGTTCCTGACACAGACAGAGGTGGCAGCAGAAAGCGCTGTGTCAGACTGAAAAGAAGACAGCACTTACAGCAGCTGATAAGTACTGGAAGGTTTGAGATTTTTTAAATAGAAATCATTCACAAATCTGTATAACTTTCTGACACCAATTGACCATTTTTTCATATGGAGTACCCCTTTAATAATATAAGCTAATGTGTATTGCTGCAACAAACAACCATTTGTGTAGCTTCTTCTATGCCAACCCCCACACTAGTAAATAGGAGATGGCATATGACTGGTTGGTGGTGACTTCTTGTTTTTCTTTGCATTGATATTCTTGCAAAGCTACAAATACAAATAAGAAGTAACAATGGGGAACATTAATAACTAGCCACCATTATATGTGTTTGCTGATTTCATCCTGTTTTACATGGTTCTGCATTTACTGGCAATCTACCAGATAAGAGAGGCTCCGATTCTAAGCCGCTAAGTTCACTAATGAAGGAATTTCAATTACTCGCGATACTCTCATTAGCAAACAGGAGTCGTCTACTCAATCAATCACTTCTTAGCTCAGTAATGTAATGTAATGTAAATCACACAACTGAACTACAGAAAAAAATCAGACACTTGCTTATACAACTTTTTAATGTATGTTAGTGAATGGCCCCCTTTTCTCGTGTTCCCCCCACCCACGCTAGACCCGGAAGTGTGATGCTCTATACTCACCCGATTCGTGTCGACCTCCGTCCGCCATCTTGGGGACAATGATGTAATTTTCGGGAGGCTGGCCGAACCGCTCCGACCGTCCCTCATTCCGGCCCCCCTCTGCTGCGTCATCAGCTGCTCAGCTGCGATTGGCTGAGCATAACTGTTCTCACCCAATCGTGGCTGAGCAGCTGATGACGCCGCGGGGGGGGGGGGGCGCATGAAGGAGAGCTGGTGTGGACAGTCCGGCCTCCCGAAGACAGCGTCATTGTCCCCAAAATGGCGGCCGGGGTCGACGCGGGTGAGTATAGAACACTACACTTCGAGGTCTAGCGTGGGTGGGGGGAAACACGGGGAAGGGGGCCATTCACTAACATAACATACATTACAAAGTTGTATAACTTTGTAATGTGTGTTATTTAGTGAATAATTGTTTAGCGCCGCACTACCCCTTTAAAATCAACTGGTGACAGAAAGTGCCAGAGATTTGTAATTAACTTCTATTAAAAAATTGCAATGCTTCCAGTATTTATCAGCTGCTGTATGTCCTGCAGGAAGTGGTGTATTCTTTCCAGTCTGACACAGTGCTCTCTGCTGCCACCTCTGTCCATGTCAGGAACTGTCCAGAGCAGTAGCAAATCCCCATAGAAAACCTCTCCTGCTCTCCAGACTGGAAAGAATACATCACTTCCTGCAGGGCATACAGCAGCTGATAAGAACTTGAAGACTTTTAGATTTTTTAATAGAAGTAAATTACAAATCTCTGGCACTTTCTGGTACCAGTTGATTTAAAAGGAAACTTTTAAACTTTAATGATTATGATTGTTCAGTCCGCATGGCACATTTAGGAAGTGTCTGTGTGGTGCTTCACAGTATGCCAGTGTTGCAAAACATTGCCAGGTGTTGATTTTTTTTTAACCTGCAGGAGTATTCTGGAGAAATAAATTTTTTCTTTTTTTTTTCTTTTACATTTCTTCCATAAAGTTATATAAGTTTGTAATTAAACTTAATTAAAAGTTATATTTAATTATTTAATAAATGTAATTTAATTTTTTTTTTTTTAATGTGTTCACTGGCTGGCAGCAGTAAGAGGTGACAGTGCCTCTCTGCTGCCACCAGTGGCGGCGTTGGGAACTGTCACGCCACAGTTAGAGATCGCTAGCGCTGATGCATGCAGCCTCTCCTTAGGTCTATTCTGTTGCATATTAGCATTAGAATAGACAACGCCAGACTGGGGAAGCTGCTATTTTTATTATTGATGTTATTCTGTATTAACTCTTTCATGATACAATCTAAAATTACCTAAATTAATGCACCAATTTTTGCATTTTTGTTATTGCCTCCTCTCCTTCTAAGAGCTATAGCGCTTCCATTTTTCTATTTATAGGGCCATGTAAGGGCTTGTTTTTTCAGGAACAAGTGCACTTTGTAATAGCGTCTTTCAAGAATATTATTTATGTGAAATTGGAAAAAAATTCTGCAATTCTGTAACTTTTTTTTTTTTTTGTTCCTGTGTCTATATAATGCAGTTTATGGTAAACACTGACGTGATACTGTTATTCTATACGTCATAAAACACAATGATATGCATGTTTCCACTGCTTTTCAAATGTTTTTATTTTTTTACAGAAAGCTTTTTTTTTTTTTTTTGCAAATAATTATCATTAAAATGACCCTATTGTGACTCTTATTTTTATTTTTTTTTACCTATGGGGCTGTATAGGATGTAAATTTGTGCGCCATGATCTCTAGTTTTTAGTAGTATCATATTTGTGTAGATTGGACGTTTTGAACGCTTTTTATTAATTTATTTTCCTATATACTCTGACAAAAAACATCAATCCTGGCTTTTTTTTTCCTTTTCGTTTTATGTCGATCACCATATGGAAACAATATTGATATATTTTAAGAGATTGGACAATTACGCAAGTTACGGTATATAATAGGTATAATATTTTACATTTTTTATTAATGTAATGGGAAAGGAAAGTGATTTTAATTTTTATTGGGGAAAGGTGTTTGGGATATTTTTAAAAACTTTTTTTTTAACTTTTAACATTTTTGAAGTCCCCCTGTGGGACTTTGACATGCAATCATTGGATCGCATACACTGGTCAATGCTATGCCATAGAGTAGTATTGGTCATTGTTATCGGCATTCTGCACATAGAGCCTGCCTGTAACAGACTCTATGAGAAGAACGCCGATCAGACATGGAGGTAAGTAGAACTCCTCAGGCGGTCCAGGAAAGCAATCAGGACCCCAGTAATCCCACTGCTCCTATCACCTGGCTGCCAATGTGACTTGATGGGTGCGTTTTTCAAAGTCGTTTTACAGGACATATAAGTAACGCTCAAAGTGATTACATTTTATATGTCTGGGAACAGTGCTGGAGGGCATATAATCAGGAGCTGCAACATGATTGGTTCCCTCTAAATCTTACTAAATGGCATTGTTGGCCAATCAACAAAGAAAAACGTTTCATAACATGATGGTCCAGATATATCAAGCTGCCTTAAACACACTGTCTGGTTTGTCCAACAGCAACCAATCACAGCTGTGGAAGTGTAGCTGACAGCAGATTAAAGAAAAGGGCCATGTGAACAATCTAGTGAGTCTCTTAATCTTGTCATTACTAGGACATGACATGGGATCTATAAACGAGCACTGATCTAGGAGATTGAAGCTTTTTTACAGCAAGGCTATGGACATGTAATACAACCTTGAGTTTCAGGCAGCTTGATAAGTATCAGCCACACTACCACAAATACACATTAAAGGGGTTGTCCAGCGAAAATCTTTTTCTTTCAAATCAACTGGTATTAGAAAGTTATATAGATTTGTAATTTACTTCTATTAAAAAATCTCAAGTCTTCCCGTACGTATTAGCTACTACATGTGATGCAGGAAATGTTTTATTTTCAGTCTGACACAGTGCTCTCTGCTGACATCTCTGGCCGAGACAGGAACTTTGTCTCGGTTTTATATGAATCCCCATAGAAAACCTCTCCTGCTCTGGACAGTTCCTGTCTCGGCCAGAGATGTCAGCAGAGAGCACTGTGTCAGACTGAAAATAAAACATTTCCTGCAGGACATACAGCAGCTGATAAGTATGGGAAAACTTGAGATTTTTTTTAATAGAGGTAAATTACAAATTTATATAACTTTCTGACACCAGTTGATTTTCGCTGGATAACCCCTTTAGTCATGTCTTTCACTAAAACAAACTTGAAAGGGGTTATCCAGCATTGGAAGAACATGGTCTCTTTCTTCCAGAGACGGCACCAATCTTGTCTCCAGTTTTTTTTTTTTGGGGGGGGGATCAATAAACCATCACTGATCCTGCATGGTGATTGGCGTAAAGGAAAAATAACAACAAACGCCAAAATAGATTTTTGGTGATATCGTCTATTAGATAAAATGGAATAAAAAAAGCGAACAAAATGCCCCATCCGCCCAATTCTGGTACCAATAAAAACTACATATCATAGCGGGAAAAAAAGCCCTCATATGTCTCCGTAGATGAAAAAATTATAAGGTTATTGAAGTCAGACTATGGTATGTTTTATTTTTTCTAAAAAGTTTTTTTTTTTGTTCACACAGTGTATTCTTTTTTTTACAAGAACGGCTTTTGCTGCCGATTATAACAACGGCCGTTCTTGTCAAAAAAGAATACACTGTGTTGAATCCTATGGGGAACAGCTCCCGCTGTGCACACAATATATAGCACAATAGCAGCTGTTCCCCTACGGCCGTGGAAATAATCTACATGTAGTCAGACTGAACAACGGCTGTTGTTTACAGTCTGTTCACACAGTGCATTGCCGTTCTCATGGTCGTACATTGTACAGACCCATGATGAAGTCAGCGCCTTGCTGACGGAACGCGTGGGGAAGGGTATAGACCGGGGTCACCCTCATCCCTCCATATGTCCTTTATTTGGTTTGTACAATATGGTTTGTATTTAGTATTTTGTGTAGGTATTATTTTTGTATTATACTTATTTTTCATATGTATTGCATCCTTATATTCTGATATTAGAGAGGGGCGCCAGATTCTCAAGCATGCTTTATTCATGCGGAGGATCCCGGTTGGAGGGCTGATCTATCTTGGTCTCCTTCCTTGTAGTTAGGTTTTATTTCAGTATATAGCCTTTCTTTTTTCGTGTGTTTTAACCTGTTAATATATAATAAAATTGCTTTTTTTGTACAATTATTGGATGGGCTGAGCGTCTTCTCCTCAGGCTTGTTTTTTGTTTTGTTATAGTCGTACATTGTATTGAAGTCAGTGGTTAATTGAACTACAGACACACCCATAGGTGCCCGCAATTCAAATAACATTCAGTAATGTTCCTGCGGCCAATATGGTGGTATCGGCTGCTGGAACATGTAAAAACGTGGCCCGTGCTTGGCTGTAAGGGGCCGTTGACACTACAAATCCCTCCTGCATCCCTCCTGACATAGCAGGAGGCATTCGGCTCTAATACAATGAACATAGCCTTTAGGTTAGCAAAGAAGTGCACCGTTGGGTGTGCCCGCAAATCATTTAGCCATTCACTTCAATGTAAAGTATGGCCATACATTGAATGGGCGTTAACATAACGCTGTGTGAACACAGTAGGCGATTTTGCATTGACTTTAGAGATGAGCGAACCTGGAGCATGCTCGAGTCCATCCAAACCCGATCGTTCGGCATTTGATTAGCGGGGGCTGCTGAAGTTGGATAAAGCCCTAAGGCTATTTGGAAAACATGGATATAGTCATTGGCTGTATCCATGTTTTCCAGACAACCTTAGGGCTTTATCCAACTTCAGCAGCCCCCGCTAATCAAATGCCGAACGATCGGGTTGAGATGGACTCGAGCATGCTCAAGGTTCGCTCATCTTTAATTGACTTCAATGCAATGCCGCCCCTGCAGTAAAGAACCACTGCCATTGCAATCAGCGTCCATTCTTTACTGGAAAAGAAATATAGTGTGAACATAGCCTATCGCTGTAATCATACTGACCTACAGAATAAAGATTATATATCAGTTCTTATCAGTGAACGGTGTAGGAGCAAAATCCCTTAATATGTGGTAGAACTGCAGGGTTTTTTTTTTTTACAATTTTTTGCCCAGAAATATTTTTTTTTTCTTTTGCAGTATGTTTTATGACAAAATGAAGAATGTCATAAAAAAATGTTTATTTGTACCACAAAAAATAAACCCTCATTTGGCTCATCATATGAAAAAATTGGACTCGCAAATTTGCCAAAAATCTTGTACGGGGAAGGGGTTAAATACAAAGCCAGGAATGGATTTGAAAAGAGAGGAAGTCTTTCCTCTATACATATTCCCCAATTGTGAATTTTGTGTTCAGTATTTGCAAATAAAAACCTGAAGGTGTGAACAGACCTTAGGCTGTGTTTCCACATTTGCGTTTTTATTACATTTTTGCAGTTTTCCTAATTAGAACCCAAATTGTCTGCGTGGCCTTTGTAAGGTGATTAGCATTGCTAGGTCTAATCAAATTAATTAGGAACAAAGAAAGCACAATCCAAAAAACAAAAGCACTTTTCAAACATTTATTCTAGAGCTCTTAAAGGGAATGTTCCATTAGGAGTACAGCAACGAGCGCGGGAACCGGCCAGCGTTTTTAAAATAGAGCTGCACCACCGGGATCTCTGCATTGGTGCCAAAAAAGTAGTTTAAAAAAATTCACTACTCCAAAGGTATATTTGCTTTAAATGCCTTAGACTGTGTACGCACATTGGGGGGAGATTTATCAAACTGGTGTAAAGTGAAACTGGCTCAGTTGCCCCTAGCAACCAATCAGATTCCACATGTCATTCCTCACAGACTCTTTGGAAAATGAAAGGTGGAATCTGATTGGTTGCTAGGGGAAACTGAGCCAGTTTCACTTTACACCATGTTTGATAAATCTCCTCCATTGTTTTTTTGAAATTTCTGTATAAGGTTATGCTCCCACATAGTATTTCCTTTAGTCTTTAAACCAAAACCAGGAGTGGGCTGAAAATACAGAAACTAGGCAAATCTTTTCATTATAGCTTAGCCCTGTCAGATCCACTTCTGGTTTTGGTGGAAAAAAGACTGACCAAAAGACTGATGGAAATACTATGTGTGAACATAGCCTAATAGGTCATTTTGCCAAAATCAAGACAAAAAAACATATAAAAATGCTTAGTGTCCACACAGCCTTAAGGTGGCCATACATTTTAAATAAGTGACGGACAAATGATTGTTCAGTCCATGGTTATCTCACCCATCCACCCAATACACATGTATGTACTGTATTTTCCGGCGTATAAGACGACTTTTTAATCCCGAAAAATCTTCTTAGAAGTCAAGGGTCGTCTTATACGCCGGGTACACCGACTGCGCCGGGGATGCCAAAAGCTCTCCCGAGCAGCCGAGCATCTCATCGGAGAAGCTCGGAGACGCTCAGCTGCCGTGAGAGCTTTAGAAGAATGACAGAGGCTCCGGAAGTCCCTGAAGCCTCTGTCATTCTGGCGAAGCTCTCTCTGCAGCCGAGCGTCTCTGAGCTTCAGGGAGTTTTTCGTCCCACTGTCTGCGCAGGGAACGGGACAGGAGGCGCGCGGAGGTTGGGAACCGGCCCCAGGTAAGTTAACTGTTTGTGTTTTTAAATTTAGTGGCAGTTAACCCCTGCTGCGGTCAGGCACTGGTTAACATTTTCCGGCGTATAAGGCGAACCCCTGACAATCTTCTTGAAAGTCAGGGGTCGTCTTATACGCCCAGTTGCCTTATACGCCAGAAAATACGGTATGTATGTATGTAACTGTGTTCTGTATGGCGAGGTGAGGAGGAAACCACTACCAGACTGCTCTGACTGTGACTTAGGTCTCCAAGAACAAAGGGGTTGGGCAGTAATTTTCCATCACAACTGACCCCACTGACATCATCTGTGTCACAGATCCTGCCACAAGTGGTGGGTTCGGCTAACAGAAGTATAAAGTGTATGGAGACCTTAATTTCTTACATCACAATGTAAGGCCCACACAAACAATTCAGGTCCCAGTCTGTAGAACATTCTACTAACCTCTTCTAAACCAGACCAGTTTCCCTCTTTACTGACCCCAGAAGCATTAAATTTTTTTAAATACATCTAAAAATCTTGTTTTGTTCAGTTATTTAAATACATTTTATGTCATTCTTTTTTATAATATATTTTCTTTACTTTTATACCATGTTTTTTTTAAAAGCAAATTTACTTAAGTGATTTACAATTAGATTAGTGATGTTGTAACCTTTTTGTTATTTTTTTAACCCCTAGACGACCCTGGGCGTACCTGTATGTCCTGGGCCGCCTATGGATGTTCAGAGCGGTGCTGCGCGGTGGCCCCGGAAGCAATCCAGTGCCTATCTCATTGATCTATACTGTATAACTATACAGCATAGATCTCAATGAGAGATCAGTGTGCATATACTAGAAGTCTCCAAGGGGGAATAACCCTAACCCCTGGGGGAATAACCCTAACCCCAGGGGGGCTTCTAGTATAAGTGTAAAAGTAAAAAAAAAAGTGTCGTTATTAATAAAAAAAAACCCTCCCCTAATAAAAGTTTGAATCACCCCCCTTTCCCCTTGTTATAAATAAAAATAAATAAATAAATAAACATGTTCAGTATCGCCGTGTGCGTAATCGCCCGAACTATTAATTTATCACATTCCTGATCTCGCACGGTAAACGGCGTAAGCGCCAAAAAATCCCAAAGTGCAAAATTGCGCATTTTTGATTGCATCAAATCCAGATAAATTGTAATAAAAAGCGATCAAAAAGTCGAATATGCACAATCAAGGTACCAATAGAAAGTACAGATCATAGCGCAAAAATGACACCTCACACAGCCCCATAGACTAAAGGATAAAAGCGCTATAAGCCTGGGAATGGAGCGATTTTAAGGAACACATATTTGTTAACAATGGTTTGAATTTTTTACAAGCCATCAGATAAAATAAAAGCTATACATGTTATATATCGTTGTAATCATAATGAATTGACGAACATGTATAACAGTTTTACCCCAGGGCGAACGGCGTAAAAACAAATACCCCCCAAATAAAAAAAAATGCGTTGTTTTTTTTTACAATTTCATCACACATTGAATTTTTTCCTGGTTTCGCTGAAAAAATTCAGCCTGTCATTGCAAAGTACAATTAGTGGCGCAAAAAATAAGGGCTCACAAGGAGGAAAAAACGAAAACGCAAAAATTTAAATTGGCCCGGTCCTCTAAGGGTTAAAATGACGTCCATCATCTTCAGTTCAAAATGATGTCAGTCATTTTGCATTTTAGATTTCTGTCATTACAATGACGGCTGTTGGTACATTATTCTAGTTCAGGTGCACTGATTTCCTTTTGGGTGTGTCTTTAAAGGGGTTATCCAGTGCACAAAAACATGGCCACTTTCTTTCAGACACAACACGACTCTTGTCTCCAGTTCAGGTGCGGTTTGCAATTAAGCTCCATTCACTTCAATAGAACTGAGCAGAAAAAACCCCGCCCAAGCTGGAGATCAGAGTGGGGCTGTCTCTGGAAGAAAGTGGCCATGTTTTTGTAGCGCTGTATAACTCCTTTAATTGAAATGTCCATTGAATTTAATAGTAAAGATGGTAAAAGGACGGTGAAAAAAATAGAATTGTGTGCGAACAACTAAAAATAAGGTCCGTTATTTGGAAAAGACGTTTGCGAATAATTGTCATGATTATGACCTGTTATACACTGTGTGCATCATTCTATTGATTTCAATGCATTTCATTAAGATCAGTTCAAATGTGGACGTAATTTAAAAAAAAAAGCTATGCTTTTTCCCTTTTTATAACTTAGTGTGAACATAGCCTATACAGCCAGCTCTCCTCTCTTGCAGTGGCACAATCTTTGTGACACTGCAGACTCTGACGTGCCATTTAAAGGGGTATCCAGGATTAGAAAAAACACAGTTACTTTCTTGCAAAAACAGTGCCACCCCTGCCCTCAGGGCCATGTTTTACTCAGCCCTGAAAACCCCTTTAAAAATGTCCTGGCAGAGTTACTTACAGCTGTCCAGATGTTTTAAGTCTGCAAGTGGTTAAACACGCTCCACAGGCAGAGCATGGAATAAGCTTGGTTGCTTCTTAATGTAAGCAAAGTATAAAGGCAAAAAAAATGCAACAAAGAAAAGGTGCAGATCCATGTCTGATTTGTTTGTAACTTTTATATTAGGAAAATGCATAAATAGCAATTCCAAAAACTACTGTATAATTCAGGAACATCTGTTTATTGAGTTGAAGCATGTCAATTTGACTTTCTCTTCATTACTACAAGTTATGATTGAAAACCCCTTGAAGGTAAAATTGAGTATAATTATAACATTTGCATTTCAGAAATGCATAGAAAACGCATACAAAATGCACTGCAAAAATGCAAAACAGGACTTAAAGGGTCCCCCCTGGTAACGTTAATTTCACTGCGGAGCCCACATAGACAATTTAGCTTCTAATTATGTAAACAAAGAAACACTGCAAAGATGTAAACATGGCAACACAGCCTGAGGTTGTGCTCACACATGAGGCCTTTGATGCGTTTTTGGTACCGTCTTGTCAAAATCATGGCTAAATTGCATCAAAAATGCAAAACAAACACCATGCATTCCAATGGATAAAAACATACTTTACTATAGAAGCCTAGCGGGGCAACAAAAATTCAGTTCGGGCAGGGGGTGGGGGAAACATAATAAACATGCATATTTACCGCTCCCCATGAAAACATGATGTCCGATAAAAGGTAATTTATTAGAACCAACGCCTTTCAAAACCGATCTGGTTTCTTTTTCACAAAAACTCTCAAAAGTGTGACTCTTGAAAAAGAAACCAGATCGGTTTTGAAACGCAATGGGTCTAATAAATGATCTTTTATCGGACATCATTTTTTCATGGTTCATTATTCTCGGACCTGCGCCCATCATACCCATGGTGTGGAGGAAGGAGTTATTTCTGTCATCTACAGGGTCAGACATTTTCATCATAACTCATAAAAACTGAGGGCCAAATCCCTTCTGTCAGGGGTCCCAGACCTTCTGACGATGCAATTTGCGAGCATGGGGAAAGGTAAGTAATTGTTGCTTATTATGTTCCCCTCTTCCACCTGTCAGCTGTCAAAAACATTCTTTAATAGAGTTATATAACTTTTTATTGACACGTGACTGTGTTAGGACAGGGCTTGTGCAGCCTTGCAGTTCCTGATACTGCTGCCCCTCAGTGTAAAAAAAGAATAATTGACATTTATATTTTCTTTAATAACATTACTTTACAAAGGTATATAACTTTCTTTGAGAATAATATTTAAAAATATTCATTTACTGATATAAAGAAATTCTCAATATGCCATTGCCTAAGACTGAAAAAAATATAATTATATTTATATTCTAAATATAAAGTTATTGAAATCAATACTAAGCTAATACTAAGTACTGAGCTGTGGTAATAAAGTGATTTACAATCAGCTTGCTTATTAACTATTACAATGTGGCAGCTGGTGTACTAAGGGTTCTATAACAAGTGTCGGAAAGGGATTATGATCGCTGATCATCTCGGCATGCTTGTCATGTCCATGTTATTAGAGAGAAACTGACAGCACAGATATGTATATGGTTGCCCATTGCCAATCACGCCAGCAGTGCTTGCATACCTTCGCCACTACTGTGTGATCTGGCGTGTTATCCTGGGCTGACAGTGGCAGAGAGATGGGTCTGTGACACTGTTTGCACCCGCCCTGCTCTCTAACCGCTGCTGTATCTTCAGGCCAACCCTCCACCTCCTCCAGAATAAGGGTATGTGCACACTACGGAATACTGGTGGCTCACCCGCTGCGGATTCCGCAGCTGACAACTGTGTACATCTCCGCTGGTCCCATAGGTTTGTCAGATACCGCTGTCCGCCCGAAGAATGAACCCTCTCATTCTTTGGGCAGGCGGCGGAGACTGGCAAACCATAGAATAAAGCCTATGGGACCAGCGGAGATGCGCGCGTCCACCAGCATTCCCGAGCTGGGGCGAGCTGCGGAATCCACCGTGGGTGATCCGCCGGGATTCCGTACTGTGCACATACTCTAATTGACAGCCCTCTGGCAATGGCCTGAAGATACAGCAGCAGCCAGAGAGAGGGACGGGGGCAGACAGCGTGAAAGGCCGCCTCTATGATACTGTCAGCCTAGATAAAAAATGTTTTGTAGCAATATGCCAGATTACACAGCAGCGGTGAAGGTAAGTATGCTCTGCTGGTGTGATTAGCACCGGGAAACTGGCTGTCAGTGCTGTCAATACCCCTTTAATATACAGGGATTATTGGATGGGGTATCCCTGAAATTATCACTAATAACTTATAGAATAATAATAATATATAAAGTGGATCAGCATTATAGACTAATCACTGGACTGCACCATACATGGCTGCCATATGGATATTTTAATTGCAAACACTGTATGCTAAGGGTCCATCTACACAGAAAGATTTTCTGACAGATTTTCTGCCAAAGATTTGAAGCCAAAGCCAGGAATGGGTTTAAAAAAAGGAAAAATCTCAGGCTTTCCTTTATGATCTGATCTCTGTTTATAGTCTGTTTTTGCCTTTGGCTTCAAATCTTTGGCAGATAATCTGTCAGATAATGTTTCTGTGTAAATGGACCCTTAATGCTCAACTATTTAGTTGAAAATTTCAATAATGGGCCATGAAGTGACCATGCTGCTTCTATTTGGCTTCCAAATAATACTAATACTACTACTAATAATAATGTGCACATTATATTCTGTTAATGTTGTCTTTTATACATTTCTTAACACCTTCAGGACCAGGGACATGACTGTACGTTCATTTGTGCGGTGCGTAAATATTGTAAATCAATATTATACTTGAACTGAAATATATGATATATATCATCTAGTCAATCACTTGACTATGAGCACAAATTTGACAGATTATTATTACATATGGTTGTGTTTTCACAATTAGATTTGTTCTAAACGTGATCGAAGCCGCCCCCCCCCCCATTTCTTTCCCAATGTTTCTTTGCTACATTATGAGGCTATTGGAGAACATAATGGGGTTGTGGTTCCACCATGTTCAGAGTGAATTTCATACTCCTATATGGAAACACAGGTTTTTAACTGCAGTTAGTGAATACAAGGAACAAGGATTATAAATAGAGGTTATTTGATTTCTTAAGGAAAGACTTTATTTTCAGCCTTTCCATTATGTTCAATACCCTGGTGTATTCCGTGCATCTAATTGATATATACATATATATATATATATATATATATATATATATATATTTATATATATTGTCACATGGACTTTGAAAAATTTCATTCTACCTGTCATGAGGGGCTGTTGAATTCCAGATGCATGAAACTGTAATGCATGCGACCCTCATTGGACTAGAATGCAGACTGCACGCATTATAATCTCATGTGTGTTCATTATCATGGAGACTTCTGCCAGTTGGAACTTACTGCAGATACGGCAGTGACGGAATCTGTGAGTGTAAAACACAAGAAAGCCACAAATTTCTGAGCAAAATGAGGCTTGAGCAAAAATGTCATTTTTTTTTATGCCATAAAACTAGCATATAAATCCAGATAAATTCACCCCACTTTTTTAGTATGTTTAGTAGTACATTATTTACTTTCATGTAACATTTATCGAAGGGGAAAAAAGAAAACAGAAAAATGACAAATAGGTAAAAAAATAGGTGTGCCACCACCCTAAATTGATGACTACCATTGTTGACCAATATTTTGACAAGGGCGAGGCTTTTAGGGCGTACTCACATCAGGTTTATAATTGCACTTATTAAATACAAAGCCCGGCAGAGATCTGAAAAGAGGATGGACTCATACTTTGTTAAAAGAAAAAAAAGACTTTTTTTTTAACACAGTGCTTATGGCTCTACTTTTGAAATGAGCCAATAGGATGAACCATCTTTGCGGAGCAACATTGTGCACAAATAAGCCAAGATTTATCAGTCTGCCTAAGGCTCCGTTCACATGGAGCAAAATTGACACAATTCCGCTCGCGCGCCCTGTCTCTCCGCGCTGAAGAATGTACATGTCCATTCTTCAGCGCGGAAAGAGGAAGCGCGCAAGCCTCCCATAGACTGTCATTATGACAGGGAGGCTGGCGGCATTCTGTGGTGGAGAATTCCACCAGTTTTGCTCCAGGTGAACGCAGCCTAAGGCTAGGTTCACACTATGTAGAAACTACATCTGATAAGGTGAATTATACCTTTTATTATCCACCTCATTCCCAAGTGACTATCCCTGTCCAAATTAAGTAAGCTGAGTGCTAGCGACGAGGACATGACACCAGGCAAAAACATGGTATAACCTCCTCACTCAGCTGAGTTCACAGCCGTCATTGTGCAAATAACATTTGTGAAATGATGGCTGCTATTATAAAAGACGGACATCGTTTTTACATAGTGTGACCCTAGCCTAAAACTCACACAGCTCAGTTCATTTCCCCAGAACTCATTAGGATATAGCTGTGATTGGTTTTAGGCAGATTGATAAACCTATCCAGAGTAGACTTGCATAGCAAGTTTGCTGCGGACTTCAGAAATACCATCACTTTTTTACAGTTATGAACATGCTTTTAAAGGGTACGTGCACACTAAAAAATTCTCACAGATAACTTACAGTGGATTCCGTCGCTCCCATAGGCTCCATTCTATGGTCAGGCGGATTCCAACGTCGACCAAAAGAATTGACATGTCCATAGAGTGGAGTCTACAGCCAATGGGCTATGTAAGTCTACAGGACGGGCTATGTAAGTCTACTCTGCATTGGAGTCTATAGCCAAGGTTTATCAATCTGCCTAAAACCAATCACAGCTATATCCTAATGAGTTCTGGAAAAATGAGCTGTGTGAGTTTTAGGCTAGGTTTACACTATGTAAAAACGACGTCCGTCTTTCATAATGACGGCTGTTATTATGAAAGACAGACGTAGTTTTTACATAGTGTGAACCTAGCCTTAGGCTACGTTCACCTGGAGCAAAACTGGCGGAATTCTCCACCACGGAATGCCGCCAGCCTCCCTGTCATAATGACAGTCTATGGGAGGCTTGTGCGCCTCCTCTCTCTGCGCTGAAGAATAGACATATACTTCAGTTGGGAGAGACACGGCACACAAGCCAAATTCTGTCAGTTTTGCTCCGTGTGAACTGAGCCAGAGGCAGACTGATAAATCTGGGCTTATTTGTGCACAATGTTGCTCCTAAATCAAAGTTTTGCTATTCATACATGTGTTCCTCTGTGCTGCTGCAGTAAAGGAAAGATGGTTCATCCTATTGGCTCATTTCAAAAGTAGTCCCTCCTCTTTTCAGATCTCTGCCGGGCTTTGTATTTAATAAGTGCAACTATAAACCTAATGTGAGTATGCCCTCAAAGCCTCGCCCTTGTCAAAATATTGGTCAACAATGGTAGTCATCAATTTAGGGTGGTGGCACACCTATTTTTAATGGCATTTGCATTCTGTTTGCTTTTTCCCCCCTTCAATAAATGTTACATGAAAGTAAATAATGGACTACTAAACGTACTAAAAAGTGGGGTGAATTTGTGACTTCAGGCTAATTTCCTATTGGCTTAAATGGAATGCATTATAAGGCTGGGTTCACACACACAGTATTTTTGCTCAGTATTTTGGTTCCCATATTGCAACCAAAACCAGGAGTGGATTGAAAACAGAGAAAGGCTATGTTCACACACTGTTGAAATTTAGCGGATGGCCGTCATTTTATGACAAACAGCAGCCGATGTTTTAAAATAAAGTCAATTATTTGCTATTAAACAACGGCCATCCAACTAAATTTCAACAGTGTTTTCAATCCACTCCTGGTTTTGGTTGCAACATGAGGACCAAATACTGAGAAAAAATACTGTGTGGGAACATAGCCTAAGGATAGGTTCACAATATGTAAAAATGACGTCTGTCTGTTATAACAATGGCCGTTACTGTCCAAATATCATCCATTAGTTAAAAAATAGGGGATGCTATATGCAAAAGGAAGGATGTCATTTTTACATGGCGTGAACTTAGCCTAACAGCTGTATTTTAAGCTCAAAATTATGGCTGTATTTTTCTTTTATGTTATGGTGTGTGAACATAGCCTTAAAAGTTGCACATAATTCCACTCAATAGGTTAAGTATAAAACATACAAAACTATTTTTTTTTATCATTCATCATGCAACAATTTGATAAATTCAATATGATAATTGAAACTAAGGTAAAGGTAAAGTGCAAGTGTGAAAAAAGATATAAGAAATTATATATGATATGAAAAATGCGTTTTTCTTTTTATCACCTTTCTAGTGATTTTATTTTCTTATATCTGGCCTGATCTAGGCATGTTGTTTTTTCTTTAGGAAAAGAAATTAATTTTAAGGTTATGTTCATACTGTGTATTTTTTCTGACAAGAAAGTCCGTTGTTGCTGATTAAAACAACAGCCGTTCTTGAAAAAAAAAAAAAAAAAAGAACATCATTGAAATCAATTAAAACAACGGATGTTGTTCACACAGTGCCATTCAATATGGCCACACAAAAAGTTGTCAATTATTCACAGTTGTTGTTTGGAAACGGGCACCTCAAATAACGGCCGTTGTTTTACATAGTGTGAACCTAGCCTAAGAAATTAAAGCTCGCTGTGATTGGTTGCTATGGGCAACAGAAAGTTTTTATTTTAAAGGGGTAGTGCAGCGCTAAAAAATTATTCACAGAATAACACACATTACAAAGTTATACAACTTTGTAATGTATGTTATGTCTGTGAATCGCCCCCTTCCCCGTGTACCACCACCCCCACCTGTGTACCCGGAAGTGTGGTGCATTATACATTACCTGATCCGTGTCGAGGGCCGTCCGCCATTTTGTGCCAAACGTCATCTTCGGACGAACGGCCGAATCCCTGCCGCCGTATCACAACTGTGCTCAGCCGCGATTGGCTGAGCACAGTTATGCTCAGCCAATCGCGGCTGAGCATCGGATGAAGCTGCAGAGGGCGGCCGGCATTCGGAACAGTCGGAGCTGTTCGCCGGCCGAAGAAGACGTCACTGACTGAAGATCGGAGACGGGGGTCGGCACGTGACAGGTAATGTATAGCGCACCACACTTCCGGGTACACGGGCGGGGGTGGTGGGACACGGGGAAGGGGGCCATTCACAGACATAACATACATTGCAAAGTTGTATAACTTTGTAATGTGTGTTATTCTGTGAATAAATCTTTACCGCCGCACTACCCCTTTAAACCTTTTCATAAATCTCCACCATTGTATTTCATGGCAAATTAAAACGCTCTTGTAACATGAGGACTGTTCTGTGGTTGGTTCATTAATGATTTCTCCTTCCCATCCCTGCTTGATAAGACAGCTGGAAGCTGAGACCCACCTCCAGATCGAGCTTGCACCTGTGCATAATATGTATGCACATCATATGGTGCTTTTAGACGGAGCGATAATTCGCCCGATCGCACGATTAACGATTTTTAATGAACAATGTGTTTTTTTTTATAACGATCAGCGTTTAGACTGAACGATACATTGTACGGAAAAATCGTTTTGTGATCGTTTTGCGATCACTTAAGCCCATCTCACACATAGGTTAAATCGGTGAATGACTGTTTAGACGGAACGATCTGCGAATTTTTTGCGAACGACGAACGACAATTTAAGAACATGTTGAAAGATCAAAATGAACGATTTCTCGCTCGTCGCTTGATCGTTCGCAGCGTTTACACGTATGATTATCGTTCAAATCCGATCGTTATCGCGCAAATTCGAACGATAATCGTTCCGTCTAAAAGCACCAATAGGAAGGACATTTGGAAGCAGAGCTCAACTCCCAGCTATCAATCAAGCAGAGATAGAACCTTTAACCCCCGCACCCGGCACAGAGCCTGCCCGATCCCCTCGTGGAGAAATCCCCGCCCGAGGGTGAGATGCAAATGACCAGAGATGAGTCTAACGCCCAGATGAAATAGTCTTTCATCTCATCTTTGCCAGGGAATCTGGCGGGCTCCACCCCGGGTTTCTGTACACAAGTAGTGATGGGTTGCCTTTTAGGTGGAAACTTTTATTACATTTTGGGAAATGAATCCAATGCACATGAAATGGTGGATCCATATTTAAAAGGGTAGTGCGGTGTAAAACTTTTTTTCACTAGTGCAACATTGTAATGTGTGTTATTTATGTGAATGGCCCCCTTCCCCATGTTTCCAACACCAGCCCCCCCCCCCCCTCCCCGACGCTTGACCCGGAAGTGTAATACTGTATACTCACAGAATCACTTTCGACCCCTTCAGTCCCGGTCGCCATCTTGGGACAATCACGTCACTCTTCAGGAGGCCGACCTGACTGCTCCAGCCCTCCCTCATGCCGGACCCCTCCAGCGCGTCATCAGCCGCGATTGGCTGAGCATAGCAGAAGCCCCAGACGTCTTCTGTTATGCTCAGCCAATCGCGGCTGAGCAGCTGATGGAGGGGGGCCAGCATGAGGGAAAGCTGGAGCAGTCAGGCCGGCCTTCTGAAGAGTGACGTGATTGTCCCAAGATGGCGGCCGGGACTGAAGGGGTCGACAGTGATCCTGTGAGCATGCAGTATCACACTTCCGGGTCAAGCGTCAGGGGGTGGAAACATGGGGAAGGGGGCCATTCACATAAATAACACACATTACAATGTTATATAACTTTGTAATATGTGTTATTTAGTGAGATACACCGCATTACCCTTTTAATCCTTTAGTGAGTGTTTTCCATCCACAAAATGAATGAAAGGAGCACATGATGCACATATTTCACGTGTCCGTGTGAATAACTCCATGGATTAACAATAGCTCTGTAATATAGTCCGCAAAACAACAGATGTAATATGGTGCAAAATAGCAAAAACTAAATACAGATGCAAAATGAAAACAGCCCAAGTAATCCTGTTAATATTCACATTGAGGGGAATTTACTAATTGTATGTCTCCTTATAAATGTGTAAATATGTGCTTTGTGTATATATAATTGTGACGCACGGTCTGTAATCATCTTTCTGAAATGGGCTAAAAAGTGTCTGACCCAAAGGCTGTGACTGTACAGAGAACCTGGGTCATTACTAAATACTTCTTGTCATTTGGCCTCAAACTGACGGCCGTCAAATGGCCAAAAAGAGATGTTTTTGGAACACACCCGTACGACGTCTAGTCAGCTTTTGTAAATGTGGCTCAAACACAGACAAATCATAGCCACACCCGGTTTTGACGCGTGAAAATGTGTCAAGTGAAGCAGGTGTGGTGCATTTTATTTTTATTGGAGGGAATTATATTTATTTAAATAAAATATGTTACAAATTTATAATCAGTTTCCAACACATTTAAATTGTGGTTCTTGTCATGTTCACCTATTTATGTTACTTCTATATAAAAAAAAAAATCCCTTGATGACACTCAGCAGATTTTTTTCAATTATTAAAAGTGGAAGGTTGTCTGTTCATAGGTTATGGTCACACTTGTCATATATACAATTTGCAGGTAAAATCACAGCAATTGTTAATATTCACTTTAGTTTCAATTATTGTACACAACATGAAGGGGCATATCTATACTTTTTACACCATTTTTCTGGCATATTTTGTGTTTTTTGCGCATAAATTTATGAACCAGTTCCCACTATTTTTTAGCAGTTTTTGCCCGCTGCGACAATTTTTTAAATTTTTTGCTCGGGGGTGGGCTATGTTTGGTGGCATGGCAGAGGCGTGGTTTAAGTAAGCTACCTTTTTTTAGCCAGATTTATCATGTGTGATTTTTTTCATTAGTGCACAATGCAAAGCAGTAGTCCAGTCTGACCAATTTTTAAAGGGGTTGTTCAGCGAAAAGCTTTTTCTTTCAAATCTACTGGTTTCAGGAAGTTATATAGATTTGTAATTTACTTCTATTTAAAAAAATCGCAACTTCCAGTACTTATCAGCTGCTGTATGTCCTGCAGGAAGTGGTGTTTACTTTTCATTCTTACTCAGTGCTCTTTGCTGCCACCTCTGTCTGAGACAGGAACTGCCCAGAGCAGTAGCAAATCCCCATAGAAAACCTCTTCTGCTCTGGACAGTTCCTGTCTCAGACAGAGGTGGAAGCAGAGAGCACTGTACCAGACTGGAAAGAAAACAAGACTTCCTGCAGGACAAACAGCAGCTAATAAGTATGGGAACACTTGAATTTTTTTTTTAAATAAGTAATTTACAAATCTATATAACTTTCTGAAACTAGCTGATTTATCAGAAACAGATTTTGGCTGGAGTACCCCTTTAAGCCAAAAAAATGTTTGAAAAAAATTGGCCAGTGTACCTAATGACACTTTTTGAACAAGGTCTGTGAGTTTTTGTAGAGCACGTGAAAAGTGCACAAAAATAATGCAAATGATAAATAGACCTCAAAATCCATATCTTCAGATGCACAGCATTGGATGCAAATTTTATGCAAAGAAACTCACTGATCGCACCCTGCGGATTGTCACCTTAGAAATCCACAGTGTGTATTCTAGGTGTTAAAAATATTGTCCCTAATTAAATCATATTGAAATTGGTCTAAACATTTCATACAACTGGGCAGAATCTAATCAGAGAGCGAAGACGATTAATTGAGCTATAAGTGAATAATACTTAAAAAAAAACACAATAAATATAAATAATCAATATGCCAAGCTCTGTCCACACTACTGTCTGAGGCTCCTTGGTCAATCCTTGAGATCTGAGGGGAAGAAACTGCCTGGCATGCTGCGCCATTGTTCCTGTCAACAAGGATGGACACCACGCTGAAACCCAAGAGACCTCATTATAAAAATGGGCACCATTGGTGTCTATTGTTTGGTGAGTCAGCTCTGCCATAATGGCATCCGACAGAAGCCGCAATGGTAGTGTGAACAGAGCCTTAGAGAAAGACATCACAAGCTAGAGAGAATTGATAAATTGCGTTCCCTTTGCTGGCATTTATCACAATTTATAGGAACAAAATGAATGGTGGAAAATAATATATATTTGTACATAAAAAATATAGATAGATGATATATATAGAGTGATAGCTATTAGATAGATAAAAAGATAGATAGGAGTTAGATATTAGACAAACAGACAGCCTCCTGTGTGGTTCCTTTAGATCCTATAGACCAAAAAAAGCACAGTATGCTGCGCTACTAATCGTGTCTAATGTTGAGCGGACGTGACAAACGGTTTAGGTTCAGCAACGTTCTCGGAACCTGAATGCTCCACAATTGACTCCTGGCAGCTGGAGAAGTTGGATGCAGCCCTGTGAAGTTCTAAAAAACATGGATACACCTATAGGCTATGTTCACACTATGTAAAAACAACTGCTGTAATTCATAACAATGGCTGTTGTTGTGCAAATAACGGCCGTTATTTAAAAAATAATGTGTTATTTGCACAATGGCTATTGTTATGAAATAAGGCCTTTGTTTTTACAGTGTGAACATAGCCATAAGGCCCTATTCCACGGAACGATTATCGTTCATAAACTCGCTCCAATGACCGCTCGTTAACGATAATCGCTTCTTGGAATTGGTGTAAAAGAGCGAACGACAAAGGCGACATCTTTATATTGTCGTTCAAAATAGTTTTTCAACATGTTGAAAAAAAATCGTTGGTCTTTGAAAGATAATTCGCTAATCGGTTCGTAAAATTAGAAATCTTTCAGTCGTTCGTAAAAAGGATTTAAAAAAGTAGGTGTATTGTATGGTCATGATCAACCCAGCGAACGTTTTAAACGACCATGTAACGACCGCAAAATAATCGTTACACTACATATAACGTTCACGTTCCCACGTGTGTTATGTGTTATCGTTCGCTAAAAAAATTTTAGTGATTGTTAACGAGCGGTCGTTGGAGCAAGTTTATGAACGATAATCGTTCAGTGGAATAGGGACTACAGGCTGTCTATTTTTTTTCTGACAGCCCTAGGGCAGCATCCAACTTCTCCAGCAGGTGGAAGTGAAATGCCAATCATTCAGGTTTTAAGAATGTTGCCGAACCCGAACAATTTGTCAAGTCCGCTTAACAATCCTGTGTCAAAATAGTGGACACCATGCCAATTCCCAAAAGATCCCATCATTGGAGGCCCCTTAGGTACAGTAGGTGCCCATTATTTGATGAGTCTGACTCTACTGTCATGATTCAGTTTTAATAGAAGCCACGGACGGAAGTGTGAACAGAGCCATAAAGAAAGATAAAGACCGATGAACAAAATGGATGAATTCCTCCCCCTTTTTGGTGTTTCTCAAAATTTATAGGGAAAAAAAACAGATGTCGGAAAATAAGTTATAGATAAAGTCGGACATCAGGGACCCCAGTATAAGTCAACGCTGGACACAGTGTCCGTTAAAATCGATGACTCTGACGCTGCCATCGTGATTTTTCTAGTTGGCGGTGTGAACATAGCCCTAAAGATAGGCGGGGCAAAAGGAGACAAAATTGATGACCCCCCCCCCCCCCTTTGTGGCACTGTATGAAAATTTATAAAAGGGTGAATATGAAGAATATATATAGCAAATAAATAAATAATATATATACACATATATGTGTATATATATATATTTACTTAATTTACTAATTACTAATTTACTTATAAGAATATTTTAATTTAGGATAGATTGCTATTACGTCTTCCCAGTTATAACAATGCACTGTGTTCCTCTTTACATCTTCAATGCAAGTAATTTATAAACTTTGTAAAAGAACTTTTTTTTACACAAGCATTTTGTCTTTTACTCTTTATATTGTTGATAATTCTATAATTTATAAGAACGTCTCAAGTTTCGGTCAACAAACATGTCAACCTGATGACTGAAATGAATAAAAAGTGCAAAAGTCAATGCAGCTAAGTGTGTGGAAGCATCACAGCTCCTACACTCTGCAATGTCTGTGAGGTGAATTGCACTGCATTGATTTTTTTTTTTTTTTTGGTAATTTTTTTGCCTTGTAAGCTCCTTCTTTGCTGGGTGAGATCAGGGGGTTTACAGAAGGAATTTTCCACAGGAAGTTTTGCATAGACATGATGACAAATAGTGCCAGCAGTCTACACTGTTGTATATGCCATGTGGAAGCATAGAAAGTCGATGATAGTGCAAAAAGAAAAAAAACCTAGACACACAATGGCTGCAGGAAGCAATAAAGATCATGCAGCAAAGTAAAAGAAATGAATCCCCGGCTGTGGCGTTCTAGACATGAGATGGAGAATCTGACAGAGAACACACATTGGTTCTATGCAACAATGATTCTAGGGGAGAGGGGCCTCATCACACAGACAAGGTGGAGCGCGGATCCCTCCGCCGTCTCTGCTAGGGAGTCCATTTTAGGTCTACCGAAACCAGGACAATCCCCGGATGTAACTGTCATGGCCGCCAACGGTGACTCGGGCAGCATATGAAGGGGGGAAAACAAGGTAATTTCAATTCCAGCCCGGGCACGGGCACCGGATCGGGCATTGGGGACGGCGCCTCTCGCGGGTGAGGGCGGGATGCCGCACAGTGGGTGAGGTGGAAAGTTCGGTTGACTTTGTAACAGTGGACGTGGGCGGAGGGGGAATGTCGGGCGGGGGGAAAACGGTTAAATAGTGCCTGCTAAAGTTAGCGAAAGTTGGGAAACTTGGCGGCGGGGGGCGACGGGGAGGGTAAGGGGGACCCCGAGCGCTGCCCGCATGGCTGACGCCCCATGAAATGGCCGCACTCTTTTCTGTGCGCTCAGTCACATGAGGGGGTTGCAGTGTCCCTCCGCCTCGCCTGGCCGCTGCTCCCCACTGCTTCTCCTCTTACACTTCCCTTCTCTAATCCTTCTCCTTCTTGTGCTGAGCCCAATCTCCCTCACAGCCTTGTACTGCACCAATGGCTGCTCTCTGTTGCTTCTCACCCCACTTGTGTACATGGCTATTGCTTTCTTGCAGGCATGTGTCTTCTCCTATGTTCTATGCATTGCACAATGTATTTGCCCCCCCCCCCCTTGCAGCCATTGCATTTCTTTTACCTCAGCAGTTTTTGTTGTTTTTATGTGTAATGCATTGCATAGCAAAGATTAGCAATTCTACATATGTATGTCTATGTCTCTTATACAAATTTGCAGTCATAACACAACTTATTGGCAATGTTTAGTTGTATTGAGGTTGTAGGGTGACCCCCATTGCACCCCAAATAACCAAAGCTAGGGTTTTGCACCTGTTGGAAGTAATGGATGCTGTTGCATTGATAATATATGTTGTTGCACTTACAGGTTTGCTTCAATTGGGTTTATTGTCCTAATGTAGACTATTGGGGTGTCTGGGAAGGTAGGGGGCACATAGGGGTGACTATGCCCTATTTCATGATTACTATATTGGGGTTCCTGGGAACAGCGGGGGCTCATAGCTGTCATTGTTTAACCTTCCTCCAAAGATTAGCACACTGGGGTAACTGGGAACAGAACGGGGCTCATATACTTTCATTGTCCCCCCCTCTCCATGGTTTTTAGATTGGGGTGCAAAGTGGGATCGAAGGATGACTTTTCTAATACATGAATGTTTTGGGGGTCACCTGTTATATATGAGGGAAAGTGGGGGTAGCGCCCATAATGCATGAAGTATTGTGTGTTGACTGTAGCACAAAGGGTTGTCCAAAAAAAAAAAAAAGTAAAATCGAATGACCTATTCCAATTCAGCATTGCCTAAAGATAGATTTCCATATACAACTGTGTCTCTTTTTAAAGAGAGTCTGCACCACCAAACCCCGTCAGGTTGCAAAATTTCCGTTTCCAGACATAGCAGGCACTTTTTTTTTCCCCGTTGTCATTTTTATGTACAACGGGGGATTGGGGGGGGGGGGCATAGTTTAGGCAAAACTAAGGACATGGCTCCCATTGATTTATAGGGGAGCAGTTGTGGTTAGAGCAGGCACTGAATAGTTTGCGAAGCGGGGGGCGTATTTGGGGTCCCACCTCTATCTCGATAACTAAAAGCACTGTTGAAGGGGAAAAGTTTGAGTTTATTAAATATAGAATTGAGAGAGCTGACAGTAAAATTCTTGAAACCCCAATCTAGGGAATCGGCCTTTGATTTGTTTAGGCTTTTCACTTTCCACTTTCTAAAGGTTTTGAATCCTGAAGTCTGGAATTGTGCGCTCCGGAGTCACAATCCTGACTTTTCTGGGAAAACAGAACATTGGGATGGCAATATTTTGAGAGGGGGGTCGTCAGTTTTTGGGTCCCATCTCTATCTCAATAACTAAAACCAATGTTGAAGGTGAAGAGTTTTTTAAAAAAATAGGATTGAGTGAATTGACAGTAAAATTCTCCAAACCCTAAGCTAGGGCATCAGCCTTTTATTCATTTAGTCTTATAAAAGTCAAATGACTTAAGATTAAATAAATTAAAGGCCTATTCCCTAGATTGGGGTTCGGAAAATCTTACCGTCAATTCACTCAATTCTATATTTAATAAACTCATAAAGTCTTCACCTTCAACAGTGCTTTTAGTCATCAAGGTAGGGGTGGGACCCCAAACCTTAACTCCCCCAACCAAATATTACAATCCTAGTGTTCCATTTTCCCGGAGACATCTGGATTGTCACTCTGGAGCAGGCAATTTCAGACTTGGGGGGGATTTAAACCCTTAGAAAATGAAATGACTATAACAAGACGTAACTAATCAAAGGCCGATTTCCCAGATTGGTGGTCGAAAAATCATTTTGTACATTTGCTTAACTCTGATCAAAAGTCTGGACACAAGACACTACACACGGCTCTAAGCAAAAGGAAAAAATATAAAACCTTTTGCATAGCAGCCAGTGTCTAACATGCTGTGTTTAGTGTAATAACGCAGGACAGGACATTCACCGGCAGACATTTTCCTTTTTCTTGTGCATAGCTGACGTCTCCCACTTTGCAGCATTTGAGATATTAACCTGTTAGTGTTGCATCAGCTCTAGTTGGCAGAATTCTCCTTTCCACTAGCAAAGTATGTGCTGCAAACTCCTGGGTCTGTGAGGTCTCTGGATTGCAGTAAGCTGGTAATGACTTTACAAGCTGCCCCCTTGTAATTCACAATTGTCAGCAATTTACCAAAAATAAATAATCCAGTAATATGGTTCGCTTTCATTGAGAGCAAATAAAATAATTTTTTTGTTGACCTCCCCTCCCATATACATATGTATTCACACACTTCCCTAAATTGGGTGCAGATTCTGAACACGCAAGACCCGGCTATTTACAGCTGCCATTTATTTTTGGTTAAACATGAGGTCGGATTTTATTTGGAGTTGCTCATAGTCAAGTCAATGAAATTAGCCAGTCATCTGATTTATATAATGTTATTGGATTCATGCTTTGTTGATTCATTGTAATGAGCAACTTTTCCATCCCTGCGAAACCTGACGTCAAAGAGGAAAAACAACTTTATAAACATATGGAAATTACAAGGTTTTTTTTTTTTTTTTAGGCGCCTGTACAGTAGTAATGGTAGGGGAGGATAAGGAATCTATCTATCCATCTATCCTATCTATCTATCCTATCTATCTATCTATCTATCTATCTATCTATCTATCTATCTATCTATCTATCTATCTATCTTGTCATGAACCATGTAACCTAAACAGTATAGCAAAAATATAGTAGCACAGTGAGTAAAGCTGATTTGCTGGATTGTATAATTTTTTCTTTACCTATTTTATATTATTGGCATAAAACTCCATCACAATTTCATGTTCAGTGCTTTAAACACATCTTACAATTATAAATTTACATGGTAACTATAATACACCTGCTTAGAACATCTCTGTATGTAAATACTTTATTAGCCACCCTGTAAACGCTTTCTAAACATGTCAATAATAATACCCCCCCTTTCCACCAAATAAATACTTATGAGGACAATCCCCTATCGCCTGACAAGAGATATCCACATATTTTAGAGATTTTGATAAATTTAATATCTTTTTAATGTTGAAGTCTAATGTAAGGTTAAAATTACATTTCGGCGGAGCAAGTCTGTTCTAAAGGCCAATCAGGCGTCATAAAAACTCATGAACAGCCATGAACGTAGCTGTCAATAAAGTTAGGAAAATGTATAGAATTTTAACCATTTATTTACAGTATATATGTTTTTAAATGGTTTTCTTACAGTATTGTGCAATTTAAACAGTTACATATTGAAGTGTTTGGCAAAGAGTGAAGTGAACGTTGGTTTTTCTCTGGCTCTTCCAGTATAAGAAATTATGACTTTGTCCTCTGTGACATCATCAGAAGCCATTGTGTTTTTCTTTTTTACTATATTTAGATGTAGATGGTTCTTGTGTTGTACTATAAAGGCCTTCATTTTTTGTACATTTACACATCAGTGCTTGGTGTCGGTGGTTTGGCCAGGGTATAAACATTGCTCACTGCAAAAATTTGCATTCGCTTGTTGAATCAAAATGATTACTTGGACGTTGTTTAATTTTGCAATATGCATTCCAGTACCTCATGCCATTCTGTGACAAATGCTTGGGCTATTTTTTTTTAATTAGGATTAATATGTTAGAAGTTTGACAAATGAAATTATAACTTTTTATCTTGCCTACTGCTGCCCTGCTTCACCGGTTTAGTATTTTAATTAAATTTTAATTCACTTGTGTGAAAACCTTGTTTAGAAAAAAGTTGAGCTGGTCAGTCACCACTGTAATATTTATATGGTAAAGTGCTTAATTTTAAATGGTCTTTTATGTCATAAGCTTTTTAGATGATCAATGCAAGCTTTTGAAGTCACCAGTAAATTTAATAACAAACGCAGGGGCAAGGGTGGGGACAGCCTCCTTTAATATATATGTTTCAAGTGTTAATGTTTTTCTCCTTAACAGGTTTTGAAATGTAAAATATTCATCTCGTGATTCATTTGTATTTGACTGAAAGCATGGCAGTTTTTGGCAGTTTTTTCAACCGCCTCTGAATTTTAAATTGTATTTAATTTTTAAATGCAGCTTTGAGAACCAAATAAAAATCACAAATTATAAGCTGTGTAACTGGTTTTTATTTATTTTTTGCACATTTTTGAGATGTGTTTTATTAAGGTACATTTAGCTCTCAAATTAAGTATTCATTTTTTGACATCTCTTGCCTAGATTGTCCTAATAATTTTAGATATGAATAAATCCCCGGCATTACATTAATGTAATTGTTATTCGGATGAAAGTCGTTGCTTGTAAGCTAATATTCTTGCCGGATTGGGAAGAAATTTATGTAAATGTTTTATATCATAGCACAAGTTATGATGGAAATTTGTGCTTAAGTGTTGATGGATAAAAGCTTATTTCTTTAGGCTGTATTTTTAATATGTTCTAGAAATACATCAATAGTAAGGCATGTCTTCATATGGGCAAAATATCAGTAAACGGTGTAATTTCATTGAACTTGTTTTATTAGTCATGTAATTGATCTTCAGATCTTGAAAGCGTTTTCTTTTTTTTCCCATTTAGGTTCTCCATACTTGCTCAGAAGTATAACTGGGAATTTATGAAGAGCATGATGTTTTCTTAGGTAAGTTGTTTTAATAAAACATGTAGAACTATAAATTTTTAAGTGAGATTTTTGAAAATTTTTGCAGAATTGTTTCGCATATTTTACTTATGTTATAGTATTACATAATATATTTATTATAATGTTAGTATCTCAACCTATAGTTTCTGATTTTATTTATTTTTTTAATATATATATATTTTTTCATTTTGAAAGGTGAATTGAAATTAAGGATTTGTCTTACGTCCAACAATCTAAAAGGAACTATTTGCCTTTTATAATGAGATCACCAAATAAAGACTTTTTCACGGACATTGAAGGATCTGCATCTTCAAAAGATGCTCTATGGGACTTCAGTGGGGACTCATTTGCTTCTGGTGAACCCAATGCTCTGTCCTCATCGTATACTGCAAATGAAAGGATCATGCAAGGAGTAGAGGAACACTCCGACGCATCATTAAATCTTACGCGGGGAAATGTTGCTCTAAGTGACATGGCTGAAATAGCCTCCAAATCACCGTGCAAGAAACAGACAGCCAGGAAATCATTGGCTAAAGGAAATCTAAATGATGGCAATCCCGAAGAGGAAAATACAGACATTAAAACAGAACCAAACCTAGATGATGATTCAGGCAATATATCTGCTAAGGTACTTCACTTCTTTTGTCAGAAATGCAAAAATGGAATCCGATATAGTCCCAATGACCTTCAAAAACACTTTCTCATAAGTCACAATGGAGAGTTGCCACTCTATCCTTGTGAAATGTGCAACTTTACCGCAAACGATTTTCAGGCTTTTAAACAACATAGAAAAACTCACCGGAGTGCACTAGTAAAATGTGAAATATGTAACAATGACTATTTATATACCTTGCTGGGTTTAACAAAACATTTCACAGTTATGCACTGTGTCAATGGCCACTTCAACTGTTCAAAATGCAGATTTTCTACCAGAGATGTTGGAACGTTTGTTCAGCACATCCACCGCCACAATGGAATAGAGTATGCTTGTCAAAAGTGCAATCACATCAGCTACTCAAAAATTGAGTTTCAGAGACATCTTCAGGGCCACAGTACCATGTTACCATTTAGCTGTCAGTACTGCAGTTACAGTGCAATGCGAAAAGATTTTATAGTAAAACACATATTAGCAAGGCACAGAGAACACATTCATACAAGAGACGATCTTGTACAGGACAATTCCAAGGCGCAGATGGTACAGACAAATGCTGGACTGAAGCTTGTTCTAAAAAAATATCAGTCTGAAAGTCAGGATAATTCACTCTGGAGGCATGATGGCAACAACCCTGTCCTGGAAAAAGTTGGAGACAGTAATGTTAACACAAGTGGGTTTCAGCATAAGTTTGCAGATAAAAACCAACCTTCAAAAGACTATCCCAGATATAACCCTGAGTTGGAGCAATCTGTAAATGATGGAAATCCTTCTGTAACCACAATAAAGTGTAACAAAGAAGATGCAAGCATGCAAGGAAACATGGGTCTCTTGCAAAATGCCGTCCATGGCCCTACTGTGCTAATGGTGAAAAACAACAAAATTACAGTTCCAGCAAATTACACTGCAACCTTTGTAGGCTACAAGATGGTCAATGGGAAGCAAAACCTTGTAATTAAATTACTGCCAACAAATAAGCAGGCTGCAAATACTACACAGCCATCACCTCAGTCATCAAACAGTTTGCCACGTTTTTCTCAGGGCTCGATGCATGGATCGTATGGACCACCGTCCTCTAACGCTAAAGATAATAGGCCGACGCCGTCATATAAACCACCTTCCGTTCCAGCCTCTACACCTTCAGCTCCAGCAGACAAATCTGGGTCACTGCGAAACTTAACAACAGCACTTGGTTCCCTGATGGCAAGGAAAAATGAATCCATGTCGAAGCTGGCTGCTCCGGCTAATAGACAACATTTTCATGAACCAATACATAAAAATGTGACTAGTGTTAATAAACCAAATTCATCTTCAACGTCTAATTTTGTGCCGAAAATTAAAGAAGAGCCTGCAGAATACAACATTAATGAGCAGCAGTTTTTCGACAAAGATCACACACATGAATCATCCAGTGATAGGATGAATTCATCTACTGGACCATCTCGCTTGAGTATTGACCCGACAACTGGTTTCTTGGTCAGACCCCAGCAAAATAATGAAGTTAGTGGTCCAAAACCTAAGCCATTTTACGGGGTCAAGAACTTTAACAACCCAATGTTGCGTGCCTCAGCTGCAGGTGGTCTTGGGAATTTCCCCGGTACAAGTCCCAACTATATTTCTAAAAATGACTTTCCTGGAAGAAATGCTCAAATGAACGATAGAATGCCAAGGCCAGCAGAAATGAATAAGCCTGAAAATATATCCTTTATGCCAAGGATTACATCAGTATTCTCTTTACAAAACCGTCCATCTGACCCAAAACCTGTTGCAAAAAATACTTACCTACACAATATGCTGCAGGACAATAAAAGGTTAAATGATAAAGTTGGTATGGCGAACTCCCAAAGCCCACATCCTGGCAGTAATGCCTTTGTTTTTCCAAAGACACCATTGTCAAGCCCAGTACAACAGATGTCAAGCCCTATTACAAAATTTGACAACCGTCTACAAAATGGTAATACACCTTCAGCTGTATTCTTAAAACAGGAACCAGTATCTCCCGGCTCCAGTATTAAAACTTCTCAACCCTCAAGAGTAAGTGAACTTCTGAAAACACACTCTGATGCAATAGTAAGCCAGCAGCTGGCAAAAGATAAAATGAACTGCATGGTAAAACCTTCAAGTGGTCCAACACCTTTGCAACTATATCATAATCCACAACTTTCTGGAATGTCACAAGCAAACCCCATTTTGTATCCTTCAGGTTCAAATAGGTTTGTACTGCCATTTGTACCAACTAACCAATCTGGATTAAAAATTATTTCGAGTCAGGCAAATGCACCTAGCACTGCAACATTTTCTGCTGGCAACAGATTTAATGCTCCAGTCATGGTCAACACAAAGCCTGGCATGGTATTAACTATTGCAAATGGACCTTTTGGTACCATACGTAACGTGACCAATGGAAGTCCACAGGTGATTGGTACAGTGAACAATTTAGGCAAAATGGCTCTTCCTAGATTACAGCGACCTCCTGTACCTCATGGCTTTAAACCAAATGTGAGTGCTTCCTCAAATAGTGTTCCTGCTAACATCATTTCAGGTTCAGCCGTAGGAGGTAAGCTTCCGATAAACTTAAATGTTCTGCAGTATTGTATAAATTCTGACGGTTCAAGAACACAAGCTGGGACTTTAGAGGCTAACAAACAACCTGACTCGCTTCAGAAACAGCCAGTGTATGCCCTGTTGCCTGATGGAAAACAAGCAGTACTTTTAAATTATGTTTTACCAAAAACAGTACCTGCAAATACCCAGAACATGGCTCAGTTGAACAGAGTCCACCCGAAACTCCTACCAAAGAAACCTGATGATGGGCAGCAGTCTGCCTTTTTGAGGAGTAGGAATGAAGCTAGTGTAACTCAGTCACCATCCGTTAAGGAGGAGGACATGAGTGCTCTTGATGAATATGGCGGGAATGCCTCCACAAACAAAGTTAGCAATTCAGACTCTTTTCAGAGTAAACCAGCAGAAAGAAAGCCGTGCCTGAGGTCCACTTCCAGTGCTGCTCAATCAGAAGAACACTCCTCAAATGAAGATAATTCGGTTTCACAAGCAAGTAGTTCAAAGGCAGCAAGATTGAAATGTAAGCAAAGTAACTTCAATCCTTTAAACTCTAAAAACAAGACTTGCAAACGAAAAATATCAGATGCTGGCAGCTACGAAGCTGACTATGAATTCAAGACAAAGAAAAGGGTTGTTGATGTCTTAGTGGATGTGCCACGTAAGCAAATGCTGCATAGAAAGTGTAAGGCAAAGTCATATGCGAGTGAAGTGGAAGTGGAGGCTCTTCCAGAAGATCCGATACCGACATCTTCTAAGGAAATTGTAAGAACATTAAGACTGTATCCTTTCAGTCCTAATCAACCTGTAAAGTATCCACGAAGGGATCAGCCAGTCGTTGTGTTGAACCATCCAGATGCCGATGTTCCCGAAGTTGTAAACCTAATGAGAACCATCTCAAAATTCAATGGACATGTTCTAAAAGTATCGCTCTCCAAAAGAACACTTGAAGCTCTTTTAGAGTCAAAACTGTTAGATTCTGATGGATCTAGAAGGAGTCATCGGCGGTCAAAACCCATGAGCCCTGTCAAAGAGAGATTTGTTCTCAAGTTAACCTTAAAAAAAACGAGTAAGAACAATTACAAAATTGTAAAGAACACCCCTGCAAACAAGCTTCAAAGTAAATTCAACTGCTGGTTTTGTGGTCGGATATTCGACAATCAGGATGAATGGGTTGGACATGGTCAAAGACATCTAATGGAAGCCACAAAAGATTGGAACACGTTGTTTTAGCTGTTTTACACTTGACTTTAAGACTACTTGTGGTTCTTTTTTCTTTTTCTTTTTCCCTATAACTGAAAAAGAATTAATGTTTCCCATACTCCAATATTTTCCACTTGAGAATCAAGTTTAGTATGATCAAACATGCTGCAGATATGCAGTTCCCCCCCCCCCCTCTCTGCTTACATGTTTTCCCCTTTTTTGAAATTATCCCCCCCCCCCCATTTTTATAGCCTTTAAAAAAAAGCGTATAGCTCTGTGAATTGTACAGTAAGCAATCAACAGATTTTCAGTCTTTTTGGCATGTGTTGTATTGAGTAACTGGAAATGACACGAGAGAGTGTTTCAGTATGTGATTGGTAAATCAAAACTGTTCGTAGATCTAACGGTGCACAACTTGTTTACAAAGCCATGTATAAATGTGTGAAATCTGCAATTGTGGTACATATTCAGGTGTGTACTGTGTACATTCTTACAGCATTGTCTTATAAAGTCCAATGTACACGTTTCCCTTTTTTGAGAAAATTGTATACCAGTACTACCTGGACGGAAAGCCTTTATATAGACAAAGCATTCTAATTTTCTTTCACATATCGTATTTTTTTTTTTTTTTTATACAAAATTGGGTAACCTAATGACTGACTTATTTTTTTCTTTCTTGAATGTAAATAGAAAAAAAGCATGATTTGCCAAGAAATTGATATGCTTACATTGCTAATTTTTCATGGATATTAAAAGTGAATTATTGTGAATGGCTGTATATATGCATCTTGTTATTTTTGCCAACCTATTGTGCAAATACATTTTTTGTTTTTAGTTTGTCTATTAAAAGATTATCACGTTTTTAGTCTTGAACAAACCTCTGGTATATTTTCAGTCTCCTGTTTTTTCCCATTAGACACAGTATACTGTAGTTGCAGTCAGTATTTTTTTTTTTTTTGTTATTTAGTTTTTAATACACCATGGAATATGGATACTTTAAGGCTATATTCACACAGTAAAATTATAATGCGCTCCATTAAAATTGTCCTGCAGTGCACACACAGTATAGAATGATATTTTACTGTGTGTGAACCTAGCAAACGAGAATTTGGCAATCGCCAGATTGAAGAGCAGTCAGTATTGAGTAGGTATGGACATGTTTTCTTTGCAGCCCTGTATGATGCTTAGGTTGACCTAATTTTTTTTCAGGTTTTTACCAAACTATGTAAGTAACTTCCCCTAGTGTATTCTTTGGTATTAAGTTAAACAGTTTTAGTAAAAGTAGAATTATCTGAGAACAAATGAAACAATGTGGAAATACCATGTGTGTATTATAGTAATTGCCTTAAAGCTATAACAAAATCAGTAAATGCCAAATAGTAACCAAACATATTGGACCTGCAGCGGATTTTCTGCTGCGGATCTGCAGCAGATGTCGTCTAAATAACTGAACACAGCATCAAATCTTCACCATCAAATCTGCTGTGGATCCTGTATGTGTGAACGCACCCTAAAGGGATACTGCAGAAGGGGGGAAAAAAATCAACTGATGTCAGAAATTATACAGATTTGTATATTTACTTCTATTTAACCCCTTAAGGACACATGACGTCATGTGTCTACTTTTGGGATTCCGCGACCCCGCTCTGAATCCCACTGCTAGCGGCTGCTATGTGCAGCTGGGGACTGCAGGTATTAGCAGGCCAGGCCAGACCTCTGCATCAAACTGATAGATAGGTAGATCTGGTCTGCAGCAGACCTGGGCAATACAGAACTGATCTAATAGATACGTGCTGTATTGTGTATACTACACTGATCTATATGATCCCTAGGGGGACATCTCATTAATGTAAATGTAAAAAAAACTTTTTTTATAAATAAATAAAATTCCCCTCCCCCTAATAAAAATTTGAATCTCCCCCTTTTTCCCATTTCATAAATAAACAAACATATTTGGTATCATTTGGTGCATATTCGCTGGAACTATTATATGATCACATTCCTGATTTTGTACAGTAAACTTCTCGGCACTCACCAATCAACTTTGCTTGTATTTATTGCATGTTCAAAGATTAAAAACAATTGCTACAGGGCGCGTTTCGGCTTACGCCTTTATCAACTGGCAGCTGATAAAGGCGTAAGCCGAAACACGTCCTGTACCATTTTGTTTTTCATCTTTAAACATGCAATAAATACTACAAGCAAAGTTGATTGGTGAGTGCCGAGAAGTTTATTATTGGTTACATGGGACTTGTTCCTATCTTTATGCACCACTGTGGATTACCAGAGTGCCGAACTAAACTCTGTTTGCATTTACGGTAAACAGCGTAAGTGCAAAAAAATTCAAAAGTGCAAAATGGTGCATTTTTGGTGTGAAGGCAGTCTGTATCTTCAGGAATAGACTTAGGGAAAGATAAGCTTTTACGACAGGGACAGTTAAATTTAGATGATAGGTTCTCTTTAAGATCTATTACTAGTAGAGCAAGCCATGTTTGCCACGCTTTTGAATTACAACGTCAAAGACCTTTTTGACTTTACAAAGTCTGCCAGATGAGACATAGTTTGTATGTTTGCAGTGCTTGAATCATTTGCACGGTCTCAAATTTCACTCGAGGCCTAAACTTGTCCAGGCAGATTTTTTTTCTTTATATGACTCCTATTCTGTGTTACATATACATTTCAGCAGTTATTAGAATAAATCCATAATCACCTATATTAACACAACACCTGTTAGATCAGCTTTCTGTCCCTGGCGCATACATAAGATTACAAGTTCTAAGGAAGTCCAATTTCACAGCAAACTGTATTAAAATCTTAAAACTTTTCTGATCCTTGGTGAAAATCCAGATAGGGTATGTACGTATCCTAACATAGAACCTTGCCCTAAAGAGCTTAAGTGATTCTGAATAAATCCTTAATCATACCCCACGTAAGAGTTATTCTGAAACAAGAGCTCATTGTTAGCATATGTGCATTTCTGAATTGTTATCATAGATCAGTAAAGTTAGAAGATTGGGGAGATTTGGGGGATTTTCTCAGCGCTTGATGTGAATGGTTAGTTACACTAAATATTATAGTTTAGATTTTACATGCAGAGTTGCTAATGTATGCTTATACCCTACAACCTTGTCAGGTTTGCCAGCTGTCTAATGTGTATTGGGGCATCCTGACTCTTCCCCCAACAGTTGATGATGGAGAAAAAAGGGGTCAGGCATCCTGGATTTCAGCAGCCTGATCCTTTTGTTCTCCTAGAGATAAGTTGACCTCTCATTTAGCCATTCAAGATACATAAGTAAAGAGCGATTAGGAGAGAGATGTTGGCCAAATAAATGTTCTGTCAACACTCACTAAAGGTATATGGGGATCTTAAAAGGGATACTCTGGCTGGGGCACTTTTTTCTGCAGTGCTTGGGGAGGAGGTGCCGCCAGCGGAATGCTGCAAGCAGCGCTGAAGCTGGGACGGTAAGTGGATGTAATTGTTTTCACCCAATCCCTCCCGACATTGCAGACAAAAGGGGTCCTAGTCCCTTAGTGTGTTTTGCCAAACTCATACTTGCCTTTACAAGGTATGTCCTTACTATGCTTTTTTCTCACTTTCATACAACCTAGATACTGTAAGTGTATCCTAAAAGGAACAGAAACCAGCTTAAGTAAAGAATCTATGTGAAAGTGCTACTGAATAAGTTGGTACTATTTAAAGTGACTCTTTACCTACAAACTGCCCTTCCCCAAACCACTTGGACCTGTTGAATAGCTGTTTTTAATCCAAGATCTGTCCTGGGGTCCGTTCAGCAGTTATTGTCCTAAAAAAACTAACTTTTAAACTTGCAGCCATGTGTCAAATTGGCGTGGCCTAGAGTGTCTGTGCCCTAGACTTGCACCACCCCTCCATCCCTTCTCCCCGCCCTCTTCATAATTAGGAATGCCCCAGACAGCATTTTTCTTATTCATCACCTGTCTGAAAACTGCACAGGTGCCTTAACAATCCAGCCCATGTGCAGTGTTCACACAGGTGATGAATAGAAGAAATCCTGCCTGGGGCATTCCTTATGGTGAAGAGGGTGGGGAGGAGGGGCGGTGCAAGCCTAAGGCATAGACACTCTAGGCCACACCAATTTAACAGAGGGCTGCAAGTTTAAAAGTTGTTTTTTAGGACAATAACGGCATCACCTGCCGAACGGACCGCAGGACAGATCTTAGATTAAAAGCAGCTATCTGAGGGTACAAGCGGTTAGGAGGGGGCAGATTGTGGGTACAGAGTTGCTTTAATTTAACTAAAATAACCCTAATAAAAACATGTTTTTAACAAAATATTACGATGCATAATTGGTTCCAAAACCAAAGGAAGCTGATACTAAGGTCCAATGATTAATTGGAATGATGTGTGTAAAGAATGTGTGGCTTGCTGGATAAGAGACTGTGTATGCTTGTAGGCGAGAATGCCTCCATGTATACAGGACCTGATGGAGGAAGCCACAGATTTGTGGATAATCTGAAGGAATAAAACATTTGTAAAGACCCTTTTAGACAAAGCGATTTTTAATGATTACTGATTAATGATAAAAGATTGCAAACTAGATTGTTTCTTGTTAATGTTAACCTGAAATCTTTCACCATATTACATTGTTACTACGATTGTTAACTTCATCTGATCCCAGCAAAAGAAGGAACGATTTGGAATTACACTGAACGATTAGTGAACAAATGGGGAATTACAGCAAACGATTAGCGAATGATTAACAATGATTTTTGGGTCAGATCTAAATAGGCGATAAACGACACATGAACGATTTTTCAACCCTCTGCAATTACACAGGACGATTATTGTTTAAATTTGAACAATGGAAGGATTTTCCACACAATAATCGCCCGAGTAATAGGTCCCTAAGGCTCTGTATGTAATGTGAGACTAATAAGACATACACTGAAGACGTAATGTACAATGGAGCTCCATTAAAGGGATAAATTGATACAGAGAGTCATATTAATCCAATAAAACTTTTGATTGTATATACCACAGAATCTTTGTATTTTAGCTTTGCACTAAATTCTTTTCCTATGAAGCAGCCGCCAACTTGACTGGCAAGTACATACTGGATTTGGGATTCGTACTGTATATTGCTAAGCTCCCTGCTCCTGTAATGTAGTCATTGGTGATATATACACTGTATACATCACAGATTATCTGTATAGCTCAGTACATTTACCATACAACAGGCCCACGGAATGAAAAGTGAGTAGCCATGCCTACACTGTAAGCATAGCTACCCACATACACTTATGCCTGGTGGTAGGGGTCAGTACTGACCAAATGTGCGTTCACACTGTGAAATTCTCACAGATAACATCCCACTGAATTCCCCCATTCGCCCCGAGCACTCCTGATTGACTCTCCACCCGTGTCATAGACTCCATTCTATGCTGGGCAGACTCTGCCGTCCACCTAGGGAATTGACTTGTCAGTTATTTGAGCGGACAGTGGAATATGCCCGAGCGCATAAAATGAAGTCCACGGCACAGGCAAAGATTCCAGCAGGGGTGAGAAGCGAAGTTCTCCACTTGGATTCCATAGTGTGAACGCATCCTACAGTAAATACAGTACAGTAAATTGAAACTGATGCGGGAAGTGTTCAGGATGTCTTTATTAAAACACCTTTGCTATCGTTTTAACCCATTAATGCACCATGACTCAGTTATATGTCATGGCTTGCAATTAGGGATGGTCCGAACCCGCCGAGGTTCGGGTTTGGATAAACCCGAACGCTTGGCATCGGATTCCCGATGTCTGCCCGCTCCGTGCAGCGGGCGGATCCAGCGGGAAGACTGCCTGGAAAAATGGGATACAGCCTATGGCTATGGCTGTATCCCATTTTTCCAGGCGGTCCTCCCGCTGGATCCGCCCGCTGCACTGATCGGGCAGACAGCGGGAATCATTACCGATTGTTCGAGTTTGTACGAACCCGATCTGAACTCTGTTTGGACCATCCCTACTTGCAATGCAATTATGCTCCACATTTAGATCATGCTAATCTGCCTGGCATAAGATTTTATACACAGGTCATTGCATAATAACAGCTGGGTTCACACTGTTTATGCACTCTGTTTGACGTTTAACGTAAATTTACTGGGGAAAAAAGCATTTGTGTGCAGATGTAAAAATAAATAGAAAAGGATCCTTTTTTTAGTGTACACAAAAAGGTGGTTGACCATGTTTTTGTATACTTTAAAAGTAACTGTTTAAAATTGACCTGTTAAATGGATAGTCAAATGCAGTGTGAACCCAGCCTGTGTGAGACCTTGATTTTTACAGGACAAAAAAAAAAAGAAAAATTGTTAAAGCACTCCAAATGTATCAAGACAAAAATTTGAGAAAAAAAATCCATTGGGCTCTGAATGTAAACATAGCTCAGTGTAAAAGACGCTGAAGGGGTTATCCAAGATTTGAATAACATGGCTGCCGCCTTCCAGAAACTAACCACTCTAGTCCTTGTCCTGAATTCTGCTTCATTCATTTCAGCGGAACTGAGCTGCAATACCACACACAAATTGTGGACAAGATTGTTTTTGGAAGAAAGCAGCTATGTTTTCCTAATCATGGATAACTCGTAGATGAATCATCGCTTTTTATTAATTTTTTCTGATATATAATGTAACTTTTTTATGTATTTTTGTTTGCGCAAGCTGTGATACCAAATATGTTTGTTTATTTTTTACAAATTTTATTTGTAAAATGGGAAAGGGGGAAGGCTTAAACTTTTATTAATAGGAGGGGCTTCAGAATCTATGGACTTAAATATGAAACCTCCGGCAGTCGGAAACCAATTGATAAGTGACCGGAGCCGCTCCTCTCACTTAATCTAAACAAATTGTGATCACAGCAATGTAAGGGTACCTATTATTTAACCACTTGCCTCTTCAGCCTGTTTTGGCCTTAATGCCCAGGGCCTATTTTTCAAATCTGACCTGTCTCTCTTTATGTAGTGATAACTCTGCGGTGCTTTTAACTATTGCGGTTATTCTGAGATTTCTGATTTAATTAACTTCTGATTTAATTAAGGACCAGTTCAGTTCTGAAGTGGATTTGTGGGGCCTGTATGTTACCCCCATAAATCCCTCTACTGTAAAAACTGCACCCCTCATAGTATTCAAAGTAACATTTCATAAGTTCATTAACCCTTTAGGTGTTTCGTACAAATTTTAACAGGTTGGAGGAGAAATTTAAAACTTTCATTTTTTTGGCAGATATTCCATTTTAATCAATTTTTTCCCTCTAAGGGTGGGTTCATATTACGGAATTCTCACGGAATTCCGCAGTATTTCCATGTAGACACCATTTTATGGGCTGGCGTATTCCGCTATCCGCCGAAAGAAGGGACATGTCACTTCTTTCGGCTTATAGCGGAATACGCTGGCCCATAGAATGGTGTCTATGGAGCCGGCGGAAAGGCGCGCGGCCGTGCGCACGGACATACTGCAGAATTTTGCTGAGTGTATCCGCGAGAATTCCTCAGTATGAACCCACTCCAACACAGCAAATACTAACTGAGAAATGGAACCCAATATTTATTCTGCTTATTCCAATGTTTCTAGAAATCCCCCATATGTGGCTGCAGTGCGTCACCTGACTCAACCACAGGCCTCAGACATAACAGAGAACTGGTGAATTTTGGGGCCTTTTTTATGTTTTTTTTTAGCCATTAAACCATGTCCTTGCAGTGCCAAAATATTTGTGTAAGACAAGTTGACGTTTCCATCGGTACCATTCGGGGGGACGTGGGACATCCTGATCATTTTTTTATAACATTTCTTATGAGGTGGTACGAATAAAGAACACAATTTTGCAGCTGTTTTTCATCATTTTTCTGTACGCTGTTTACTATACGTTACATATGACATGTTATCGTTATTGGTCAGGCCGGTACGATTACAGTGATATCCATTTTATATAACTTTTGTTATAGTTTATGGCATTTATACTATAAAAACTGTGTCTTGCATATTGTAAGAACAGTAATATTAAATTTTTTCACCAATGGAATTATGTGAGGGCTTTTTTTGCGGCATAAGCTGACGTTTTTAGCGGCACGCCTTTTAGGTACATGTGATGTTTTGATAGCCTTTTATCTATATTTTTTAGGGGCGGAATTAACAAAAAAAATGTTTTGGTTATTTATTTTATTTTTTTTTACAGCGTTTATAGGGCACAAAAATTAATGTAACGGATTAATAGACTGGGTCATTACGGACACAGCGATACCAAATATGTGTATCTTAGGCTAGGTTTACACTGTTTTTGCAATCCGTTTTTTGCAAAAAACGGATGCATTTGTGTGCATCCGTTTTGATCTGTTTTTCCATTGACTTCCATTGTAAAAAAAAAAATGGATCAAAACAGATCCGTTTTTTTTTTACGGACTATTGTGTCCGTTAAAAAAAACGGATCCCTTTTTTTTTTACAATAGAAGTCAATGGAGAGACGGATGCACACAAATGCATCTTTTTTTTCTTCCGTTTTTCATCCATTTTTTGATCCATTTTTTGAATAAAACGGATGAAAAAAACGGATTGCAAAAACGCAGTGTGAACCTAGCCTTACTCATAGGGTATCATTTATAAAGGGGGGGGGATGTGGATATTTTTTTTTATTTTTTTATGTATACTTATTTAATTATTTATTTAATTTATTTATTTACTTATTTGTTTATCTGTGTAATTGTGTGTGTTTCACTTTAACTTTTCAGGTACCTCTATAATACATTACAGCACATGATCTGTTCTGTAATGGATTATAGAATGAATGAGTTGTCAGAACGCTGACAGCTCATTCATACGATCAGGTCCCTGCCTCACTGCAGGGGCCTGATCGTTCTAATCCATAGCAGCCCAGACGCATAAAGCAGCGTCTGGGTTGCTATGGTAAACCTCTGGAGCCGTGCGGTGAAGGTGAAGGTGGGGGGGGGGGGGGGGTCAGAGCTGTGGTCCCATGGACGGCAGCGCCTATGGGGTTAACTGCCCAGAGGGAGCGCGGCTGTGTGACCCAGCCTCCTCCTGCTGCCCAATCGCCGCTAGGGACAGTGGGGGGAGACAGGGACAGCATGACTTTCCTGGAGCGTCATGTTGCAAGAACGATCTGCTTTATATGACGTTTCGGGAACGTTTTTTTTTGCGGCATGGGGCTAAACAAACGTCTGACACGTCGTAGCGACGTGTCAGAACTTTGGATCGGTCGGGGTCTGGGTCCTGAGACCCTCGCACATTCTTAGAATGACAACGTCTCAGCACCCGGCCCCTGACTGATCCAGACTTCTGACATGTCACTTTGACATATGAGTTGTTTGTTTGAATTATAAGTACCCTTTAAGGGGTTAATGGCGAGTGGCAGCTTCATAGAACCCCTGGATCCTGTGACGTACCGATTAGAGCTGAGCGGCGATCTCTTATCATGCCTTTGATACCGGCTGCGTACTTGCACTCCCGTGAATATGCGGCCAGGATATTCTAGGGAATTCAACAGGGATTCCCTGGAATATCCTGGCCGCATATTCCCGTGAGCGCAAGTATACGGCCGCGCTCAAAGGAATGATATGAGAGAGAACTGCTTTCGGACCAAAAGTCCGAGCAGTTCGCTCATCTCTAGTGCCGATACGTCATGGGGCCTTAAGTGGTAAATACCGTGTTTCTCCAGAAATGAGACCTACATCAAAACTAAGGCCTAGCTTCATTTTGCAGGCTATTTGGAATAGGCTTCACATACAGTATAAGCCCTACTCCAAAATGGAGCCCTAGTTAAAGGCAGATGACACTGGGTGCTGAGCATCAGCCAATCAGTGCCATACTTGCTATGCCCCGCCCCCACCTGCTCAACACAAACTGCAGGAGTAGTAAGACAATGCACAGTAGGGGACATTGAATATGGGGGGGGGGGGGGCGCGGATGAAGGGTACATGGGCCAACTACAGAGAGTTAGGGGAGATATAAAGTGTGGGGGCTATTCGCATGGGGGGATATATACAGTATAGGAAGAAGAAATACAGAGAGGTAGTGAGTGAATAAATTAAAAAAGAAATTAAAGTACTCTGGGTCAGCACTGTCCACACAGAGAAGTGGCCAAAAGCTATAAATAAATGAATTTAATATAATAAAGAATTATTTTAGTGCAGCACAAATATGACGCGTTTCGAAGAAATACGTTCCTCTTCATCAGATAAAACAGTGCACTTTATTTCCATAATGGAAAGTATACAAGGCACAAGACGAATGTGGTTAAAACGAAGAGAAATACTAATTGTTGGTCATGGAAGAATTACACAGAAATTTTGTATAAATTTAAATAATAAACACCACTTTGTTTCCAGTTCTCTGTGGAATAAACAGAATACTAATCTACGGTAACAGAAACATTTTATATAGACCGTAGTTAACAAAAATTGCAATTCAGTCAGCATTTTACAGAGCCAAAGTACAAAGCTTAAAAAAAATGAAGGGGGTGGGAATTTGCTAATGGAAAGTAAAATTACAAGTATACAGTATACAGAGTGGTTGTTCTAGCTTGCCAAGTCTCTACGTTGGCTGTAAAAACATCTTTGTGAAAAATGTTAGGGAGCAGTTTCTCCCACTGCAGTCTATATGGTAATGTAGTGGGGGCTGGGAGGACTCGCCTGCTTCTCTGTGCTGCTCCACACTAGAAGCGTTGGTTCTAGGGCAGAATACCTATTCATCTACATTGATAGTTGTATGAGCGCTAAGTTATGTTAGTACTTTATATGGCCTATTTTATGTTCAGTATATTTGGTCTTTTTCTATAGTTATATCATATGTAGGATGGGCATATACTGAATCAGTGTATGCCTTCTGTCAGTATGGAAAATCTTTTTCTTTCAAATCAATTGGTTTTAGAAAATTATATAGATTTGTAATTTACTCCTATTTAAAAATCTAAAGTCTTCCCATACTTATCAGCTGCTGTATGTCCTGCAGGAAATGTTTTCTTTTCAGTCTGACACAGTGCTCTCTGCTGACATCTCTGTCCAATACAGGAACTGTCCAGAGTAGGAGAGGTTTCTGTGGCTGATGTTCTGGACAGTTCCTGTCTTGGCCAGAGATGTCAGCAAAGAGCACTGTGTCAGACTGAAAAGAAAACAACATTTCCTGCAGGACATACAGCAGCTGATAAGTATGGGGAAACTTAAATAAAGGTAAATTACAAATCTATATAACTTTCTGAAACCAGTTAATTTGTAAGAAAAGGATTTTCGCTGGATAACCCCTTTAAGTAAAATATTAATCCATCCACTCAATATTATTCACCTGTAAAAAAAAAAAATGAATGGCAGTATTAGGAATTGGGAATGCGTTGCTGTTCTTCTTTCATAGGAACATGTGTATAAACCTAAGCTATAAAAGCCCATTTTCAGTGCATGAGGTTAGTGGCCTGCAAATCATTTGCTATTTTCACAACAACACTTCCTCTTATCCACAGAGCACAGGGGGTGTGAAAACTCACCGTCCTCCAGCTGTTGCAGATCTACAATTCCCATCATGCCTGGACAGAGCGTTTGCTTTAGTTTGACACCTGTGATCTATCAGTTTAGTTGTCTTATGGGAATTGTGTTATTTAGGGTAAATTCAAACGGGCGTCTCGCACAAGAAATCCGCAGCTAATCCGCAATACACATATTATTCTTATTATTATTAATATGTGTATTGCGGATTTCTTATGCGAGACGCCCGTGTGAATTTACCCTTAAGCACATTCACCCATACAGCTGCTAAAATGAGAAGTGGAATCTGATTGGTTGCTGGAATAATTTACGTCACATTCTCTTGGTCCGGAGGTAAAGGGGTATTCCCATCTCAGCTAATATAGTTACACTTGTAGGGCTCATGAAGTTAAATATTTTTGCACATACATTCATGAAGCAAATTTGTTGCCTTTTCCTGATATGCTGCTCTTTCCCTTCAATTGTTGACAGCTCATTTTCTAGGTTACCCATCACCACTTTGCTCTAAAAGCAGTAGTCTGGCTGGTGTGTATGTATAGCTCTAGTATACATATATATTACTATATATGTAGATACTATGGGGGTAATTTATCAAACATGGTGTAAAGTGAAACTGGCTCAGTTGCCCCTAGCAACCAATCAGATTCCACCTTTCAGTCCTCACAGACTCTTTGGAAAATGAAAGGTGGAATCTGATTGGTTGCTAGGGGCAACTGAGCCAGTTTCACTTTACACCATGTTTGATAAATCTCCCCCTATTTCTACATACGTACATCTACAATATAGCTACTGTATATTTAGACCAGCCAGACCACTGCTTTTAGAGCAGAGCTGTGTTTGGTAACCTAGACAACAAGATGTCAACAATCGGGGAAAAAGAATGGTATATCAGGAGAATCAGGCAAATTTGCTAAATGAATGTATTTGCAAAAATATTTGACTTGTTGAGCCCGACAAGTATAACTATATTACATGAGATGGGAATACCCCTTTTATTGCCAAAGGTTTGACCCTATTCACACTTCAGTATTTTTCATTTGTATTTTTTGAGTTGAAACAAGGAACGGATCTTAAAGAGGTTGCCCGGGGAAAATAACTTGTCCCTTATCCACAGGATAGGGGACAAGTAAGAGATCGTGGGGTATCCGACCTTCAAACTCCCCGCCGACCTCCGTATAGGGTCCCCGGCCTCTTTGTTATGAATAGAGCCGTGGGTATGGCACGTTAGCCGCCAGGAAGAGCTAGCAATGCTGAGATTGTTTTTTTGTAAAATATTGTACTTTAAGTTAGTGGCCACTATTGTTTGTGAGAAACAAAAAATATGAATTTTTTTTTTTTTTTTTAAAATAAACTTACGCTACTCAACGTGCAGTAAAAATAACATAAATGCATTCTTTTGGTCACTACAGTTACAGCGATACCAAATTTGTATAGTTTTACCATTACATTACCACTTTGGCACAGGAAATATGTCGCCACATTGCAAGACCCATAGCGTTCTTATCTTCTGTCTGATGGAGCGGGTTTTGGGCTCATTTTTTGCGTGAAGATGCTTAGTTTTTATTGACACAGATATATATATATATATATATATATATATATATATATATATATATACATAAACACACACACACACATATATCTTATCCTTCAATAGTAGTTCAACGAACAGGTTCCCTCTCTATGTGAATTCATTTGAATTTATTTTTATCTTTATCTTTGAAGTAGGAATAGTGGGTGGAATGTACCACTGCATTGCACGACCATTTGCACAAAAAGTTTGTGAGTTTTTGGCTTCCATACCACTTATAATATTTTTTGCACACAGTGAATATTGTACACTATTGTAAAAAAACAAAAAAGTGTCAGAATTGCTGTATTTTGTCAATCCACCTAAGAAAAGACATAAAAAAGACACACACACACATATATATATATATATATATATATATATATATATATATATATCTCTAATATATTTTTCAGGTATCCTAGAAAACATATAAATGTAGTAAAGGGTAGTGATACCTTGTAAACAGTCAATGTGTTAAAGGACCTTGTTCAAATATTTGCACAAGCTCTGCATAATACCTGGACACCGTTCCCTTCAGCATGGACTGTAGATATAATACGGCCTTGAGACTTTATGGAGTAAAAGATCAGTAGAAACTCTCTAGTTGACCGTAAGCATAACAGGTTGATCTTCTATTCTTACAACCTCACGCTTTCCAGCAAGGACACAGTCTCATTTACCTGGAGTGGTTGATCCTTGGAGAGGCTGACTGTTATCTCTTCCGTCCTCCCCATACACATGGGCATTTGCCATGCCAAGTGTTCTTGTGTTCTCTATGGTAAGGGGTAAGCTGCAGTCAGATAGCTTTGGCTGCGGCTTATATCTCCAAGAACAAAGTGGTCGGGCAATGATTTCCCATTACGTCTGACATCATCTTTTAGGAAAGCTGGGAATTAGAGATTGCTAAGTAGAAGGCTTTATCATTGTCCATGCCTAGTATGTAAAAGTAACCAGAATGGAAGGAGGACTTTATTAAAAGAGTTATTTTTGGGGAATTTTGTGCTATTTATAGATAAAAATTAAACAAGGAAACTCGAATTCTGAAAGGGAAGAACCTTATCAAAACTGCATGTACTGAAACAAAAGAAAAATTGTCTGGTTATGAAAAGGGGAGAAAGAACAAGCTCCGTCTTTAAGTAATTAGTAAACTATTACAAGAAGAATATATTAGTGTATTGTATTTCTTCAGTGCCTTTAACTTTAACCCCTTAAAGTCTGAGCCAATTTAAATTTTTGCTCTTAAGTTTTTTCCTCCTCTTCTTTAAAAGGCCATAGCACTTGTATTTTTTCCTACTTGTATTGCTAATGAACTTAAAGGGGCTTTTTCCTGATCTATTTATTAATTCTCTAAATCAAGAGATTAGGTTGCGTCCTAGTATTTAAAACCCTTCACATATGAATCATGGTTTCTACGAATCGTTTGGTAAATTCAAATGAATAATTAACATTTTGATGATTATCATATGTTCTATGCAAGTGTGCACTTAAGTGGATGACAAAAAGCTGCTGATTCATGAGCTATGGAAGTAAAAAATGTAGCTGTAAAGGTTTTGAATGGAAACTAATGGCACCTTGCTTTGTCTTCTCTTCTGATTTTCTAAGTGCTGCAGTACTGTGAATGTAGTACTTACTCTGGGGTTGCCATGGCAACAGAACTCCTCTGTGCATGGACATCCTGTCATGTGACTCTTAAATGCGTTATAAGTAACAGTTATGATACCCCCACATAGTAAGAACGACACCTGAGAGGTAAGTGATTTACATAGTGATTACACATTTACTTTACTGTACAATTGAATTAATAAAGCAAAAAAGTGTGTGTGTAAAAAAGTTGCAGTTTGAATCAATTGAATTAAAACTTTATTAGGCTGTTTACTTACCAAACTTTAAATATTATGTATGTGTCATGCCTGTGTTTGTTTTCGTATGACAGACCCTTATTTTTGGACACAGAGGATTTTGGCCTTAACCCCTAGACGACCTAGGACGTACCGGTACGTCCTGGAAGTCTGTCCCCAGACGACCCTGGACGTACCGGTACGTCCTGAGCTATGAAGCGCGCTCCGGAGCGGAGCACGCTTCATAGCAGGTGGGGGTCGGCTGCAATCAGCAGCCGGCACCTCACCGTTAATGACGCGCTGCAGCGTGACAAATAACTTCTTAAACTCCTTTAAGTGTAAGTGACGGGGAGTCCCCTGTCACTTACCGATCGGGACCCCCGCAGTGTGACTGCGGGGGTCCTGATCGTTAAAACAGACCACCGGAGGTCTCTCACCTGCCTCCTTGCGGTCCGATCGGTGCTCTGGTCACTGAGCCTGCACAGGCAGGCTCAATAAGCAGATCGCCGATAACACTTATCAATGCTATGCCTATGGCATAGCAATCATCAGTGTGTGCAATCAAACTAATGTATGTAAAAGTCCCCCGAAGGAACTTAAAATGCATTAAAAAAAATTTAAAATCACTAACACACTACCCCAAACCCCTCCCTCAATAAAAGTTGAAATCACCCCCATTTCCCATTATATAAATAAAACATATAAAAATAAATAAATAAACATATAATATACCGTAGCGCCTGTGCTCATCAGAGGAATGGTAAATGTCTCTGCGCTGTCTTCCCTTACCTAATGTTCCTGTCTTGTCTTGATCCACTGACTTGTCCCCCCCCCTCTCTTTTGTTTTTCTTCACTTACCCTCTTTTCTTTTCCTGATCTATCTTTCCCATTTCTTTCCCCCTTTTTTTTACATTTATTTGCTTGTGGTTTATGCTGTTTTTCGCCTTACTTAGGAGAATTAAGGTGTTCTGTTCTCTATGGTGTGGAGCGATGGTTATGATACTATCTATCTACCTCAGGTGTTGTTCTGTGGTTCTTGCGACCCTATACGGTTTTGTTATGAAAATATACTCTCTCGCTATTGATGTATATACTTTATCCCATTTGTATATGTACATATGTACGGATTGTTTCTTATGTGAGAGATTAATAAAAACAGATTTTCCATAATATACCGTAGCGTGCGTATTTGTCCGATCTATTAAAATATAACAAGCGTCATTGCGAACGGTGAACGGCGTACACGAAAAGAGGGAAAAAAGTGCGCGGATTACCGATTTTATGTTACATTATATATAAAAAAAAAATTAATGAAAAAAGAGATCAAAACGTCCGATCTTCACAAATATGGTATTATTAAAAACTAGAGATCATGGAGGAAAAAATTACACCCCATACAGCCCCGTAGGTGAAAAAATTAAAACTGTTTATAAGTGTCACAATAGGCCCATTTTATTAATATTTAATTGCCAAAAAAAAGGATTTCATAAAAAAAATATATAACAGAGAGTAACCCTGCATGTGGTTGTGTTCGGACTGACCTATAGAATAATGGTATCATGTCGCTTTTACCATATAGGGCATTACGTAGACACAGGAACCCCCCAAACGTTACCATATTGCATTCTTTTTTACGATTTCACCTATTTTATATCTTCATAAATAATATATTTGGGATTCTGTCATACATGTTATGGTAAAATGAAAGGCGCCATTACACAGTACACCTATTCCTGTAACAAACAAGCCATTACATGGCCCTGTAGATAGAAAACTGAAAGTGCTAGAGTTCTTAGAAGGAGAGGAGGGAAAAACAAAAGCGCAAAGATCAAAATTTGCGCGGTCCACTGGGTCACTTTGGGCCTGGTCCTCAAAGGGTTAAAGGGGTTGTCCAGCGAAAACCGTTTTCTTTCAAATCAACTGGTTTCTGAAAGTTATACAGATCTGTAATGTACTTCTGTTTAAAAATCTCATCTTCCCATATTTATCAGCTGCTGTATGTCCTGCAGGAAATGTTTTCTTTTCAGTCTGACACAGTGCTCTCTGCTGCCACTTCTGTCAGTGACAGGAACTGCCCAGAGGAGTAGCAAATTCCCATAGAAAACCTCTCCTGCTCTGAACAGTTCCACAATCCTTTTTATGTTTTTGCAAAAAACAGATAGAAATATGTATGCTTTTGTGTGCATCCGTTTTTTTATTGACTTCCTTTATAAAAATAAGTATAAAAACTGACACATTTTTGTGTCCGTCTTTTTATAATGGAAGTCAATGGAGAAAAACGGATCAAAACGGATGCACACAAATGCATCCTTTTTTCTCAAATGTGGGTGAGAAAAACGGATTGTAAAATGAACCCAGCCGTACAAGGAACATTTTCTACTGTAAAAATAAAAAGATTAATAATAATGATGATGGTCTCAAGAAGACCAGTAAGAAGAGTAAAAAAGTAAATCTAAACCTGTATAATCTGGAGGAAACAAGGAAAAGAGGGAACATAGGAGATTGTCGGCAGAAGACCACTGGGTCCATCTAGTCTGCCCTATTAGTATTTCCCTTCTTATAATCTTAGGATAGATATATGTATACACCAGGCAGGTTTACACTCAGTTATTGTAGATTTACCAACCACATCTGCTGGAAGTTTGTTCCAAGCATCTACTACATGGTCGACACCTTTAAATATGTTAAAGGACTAAATAAGGTTCAAGAGGGAAGTGTATTTAATAGAGATGAACGCAACAAGCATGCCCGATTCCAATCATTCAGCATTTAAAAACCAGTGACTGAAAAAGTTGGTTGCAGCCCTAGGGAGTCTGGAAATCATGGATAGAGCCTGCAGGTTTTTAATAAAACCTGATCACAAGAATAAGGGAACACAATCTGAGGTTAGTGTTCAGATCAGAAACAACATGAGAAAATATGACTTTACTGAAAAAGTAGTAGATACTCGGAACAAACTTCCAGCAGATGTGGTAGGTAAATCTACAGTAAGTGGCTACGTTCACATTAAGTAAAAAGAAAAAAAAAGAGAGAGAAAAGGCGTCTGCTTTTTCTTTTTAAACTAATGTCCGTTACTTCTGTCTTTGCATTGGCGTCTAAGGAATGCAATGAAGTCAGTGGAATGACGGACGTCCAATGCACACAGTTAAATAACGGACTTTGTTTGTGCAGATGTCAAATTAATGTTCATGAAAATTATTCGCACACACAATTACATGTTCACACACAATTTTCACCCTTTCAATGTCTTTTGGACCTTCAAAAAAAGAACCACACTCAAAAAAGGTCTGAACTAGAATAATGTTCCAACAGCTGACATTGTAATGATGGGCATACAAAACAAAATTAAAAAAAAATGTCATGTGAACATAGCCAATCAATGTGAACCTGCCTAGGATACTAAGAAAGGAAATAATACAAGGGCAGACTAGATGGACCAGGTGGTCTTTTTCTGCCGACAGTCTCTTTTGTTTCTATTTAGGTCCTTAGTGGTTTAAAAACCACACTTGGTATGACTTCCAATGTTCACACAACGTCAAAAATAAAGAAAAGGTGGCTGATTTTAATATTTAAAATAACGTCCGTTTTTGGCACGATTTAACTGACTGCAATGGCAATGCATTGAAGTCAATGGGAAGACGGACGTCCAATGCACACAATGCATTGAATAACGGACGGTTTTACCGCAGACGTCAAAATAATAAACAGGATTATTTTCGGACGTCTTTTGCAAACAGCAGACACTTTTTATTAGTTGGCCACACACAGTTTTTATTTTGTCACTGTTATTTCTCCATTTTTACTATTAAATTCAATGGACTGTTCAATTAAGCCGCATCCAAAGGGTAATTAGTAACCCAAACTAGAATAATGTGCAAACACCAGTCATTTCACCAAGGGGAGGCCAGACAGCTAAATGACGTCCTTTATTTTAGACTCAAAATAAGGGACGTCATCTTAAACGGAGCTGAAAAAACGTTGTGTGAACATAGCCAACAACACAAAAAGCTTATGAAAAAAAAGGAACAAAATAGCTGGGGAAAATAACACATGAAATTCATAGCACTTTTGCGAGCCAAAAAAGTGCTGCTAAAGTAGTAAAAGTGAAGGAGGCTGCCAGTGTTTCTGCAGCCCTGGCCCTGACACAGTTCCCTTTGACTATGTTATATATCAAAATGAATTTCTATTCTGGGCCTGAAGAATGCATTCCAAGAGCCAGAACTAATGTGCTAATTTAATAGCATTATATAATATACCAGAATACAATTATGTGTATTTGCAAAATAAATAAATTTTGGAAAGCGAAATAAAAATAAAAGGGCACCTTTTGCCAGAAAGTGTTTTTGCACATGGTGTATATTTTTTTCACAGCGCTAATCAAGCCTTTTGCGCTAGTTTGCTGTGTTTTTGTTTTACATTTTTCGCTTGGAGTGGGCGTGGTTTATATTAGCTACTTTTTTAGTCAGATTGATCATGAGTACTTTTTTATTTTGCGCCAAAAATATTGTACAATAATACTCCATTCAGACTCTGGCATAGTTTGTTAGCCTTTTTTCCCCCCTAAAAAATTGCAAAACTACTCCAAGTTTTTTCCCCCCAATCTCACTTCATCTTTTTATAATGACATAGTGGACAAAGGGGTTAAAACTGTTAAAGTGTACCTGTCATCATGTGTCTTACCGCAGCGAGTATATAGTTTGTGGGAACTGCCAGGACCTGCCGGTCTCGCAGCGAGAATGTCGCTGCGAGACCGTTCGTGTGAATATACCCTAAAACTGAAATTCATATTTTCATTTTTTTTTTTAAGTCTTTTATGCTTTAAATACAATAGTTATGCTCAGAGAGATTAACTGAAGCCAGCTAACTGTAAAATGAGGAACTACATAAACTTTGCCGTATAAAGCTAATCTTGACGTTGCATTGTTTCCTAGTTTTCTAAATCTAGCCTGCAATGTAAACAGTGGGTGTTTTCTCTCCAGTTGCCATAGCTACATCTGCGGTTCATGTATATATGGATACACGTAAAATCTATTTTCACTTGTCATCCATATAGATATTAATAGAAAAACACGGTGTATTACATGTATGAAGTTTATTAAACAAGAAGGTGATTTCCCCCCCCCCCCCCCCTTAGAAATACATAGGTGAAGGAACGTGATTACAATAGAAATGTGTTCTTGGCCCTGCAGGTAGCCTGACATCTACAGTAAACACTAGAAAACAATCCTCAATTGAATTGGAATTCATGTCACAAAGGTTCTATGTACATTTATAGAATGTATCTAAAAATATCATACATAAAACATCAAGCATAAAACATACCCGTTTCTTTCTACCCTGTTACGATCATTTCCAGGGGTCATAAACAGAGGTATTAACACAGTTAATTTCAATATATGACATTAGTTATATTACTCGTAAATATTCCTCAAACATCTGAATAGGACTATTTTAGATGCATATTTATTAGGACATAATGCTTTAGTTTGTTTGTTTTATGTTATATTCTTTATCTGTTCAAAATGAATGAAAATAAAAATTATATTTCCAGAGCATAATCCCCCCCACACGTTTTTATGACTTAGTGTCTTTATAACATTTTGAGTGTTAATTAAAGATAGCCGCCCCCCCCCCCCCCTCTAGACAGTGACATTAACATTCAAAATGCTATTGTAATGGAAGGAGTTGTGGATCCGCTAAACCATTGCTAGCGATGGTGTAAGACGCACCAGGGAGCGGAGTTTAAGGGGCTGCTGGTCTTCACCAGTGCCCACTGCTACGTTGGGCTCGGTGCGGCAGGCGACCCCCATGTCGCTACCCCTGACTTGTCTTGCTAGAGAGGCAGCAAAGTTCCAGCTGGAGACAGGTAGGCTACAGGCAGGACCACAGCAGGGCTGGTGCCACAAGCAGCTATCAAAATGCAGGTACACTTCAAGGGTGGGTTCATACTGAGGATATCTCGCGGATAATGTCCTCCGAAGTTCCGCTGTCTGCTCGCGCTCCTTTCCGCCGGCTCCATAGACACCATTCTATGGGCCGGTGTATTCAGCTACCTGCCGAAAGAAGTGACAGGTCACTTATTTCGGTGGATAGCGAAATTAGCCGGCCCATAGAATGGTGTCTATGGAACCGGCGGAAAGGCGCGCGGATAGACAGCGGAATTTCGGAGGACATTATCCGCGAGATATCCTCAGTATGAACCCACCTTAAGGGTGGGTTCACACTGAGGACTTCTCGCGGATAAATTTCGCAGAATTCCGTCGCCTGTACGCACGCATGGCCACGCGCCTTTCCGCCGGTTCCATAGACACCATTCTATGGGCCGGCTGATTCCACCAAAGAATTGACGTGTCAATAAATCAGAAAAATTTGCAATGTGAATCTGCTTTTATATTTAGGCCCAGTTTAGTGCAGGAGTTTCCTGAGAGAGGTGCCTTACGCCAGTGTTTTGCATTTGGTGCATTTTATTTTGTACCTTGAGAACTTGATAAAAGTGGAGATCAACCATAATACTTTTTGAGATGGGCTGGAACGTTATCATGTTTGGGGCAATTTATCACTGCTTTTACTTGAAAACTAGTATAAAAAAGTCAAAATTTTGTGCAACACTGACAATGTTGACAGCGCTCTCAATTTTTTCAGCACAAAACACAAGGAATGTTGCAAATTTTTGCACAAATATCTCAAAACTATGTGATGATTTTCACCAAAGCCTACATAAAAAAGCCTGTGACTAGGGGTTACAAGAGTAAATTGAATAAAAGTTGAATGGTTTCTTTACTCTTGGTTAACCCCTTAATGACAGAGCCAATTTTCGTTTTTGCGTTTTAGTTTTTTCCTCCTCGTGTTCTTTCCCCTACCGACCCACATGATTCCTTATTTTTTGCACCACAAATTTTTCTTTGTTTTTACGCCATTCGCCCTATGGTAAAACTGACATGTTAGATATGTTCCTCAATTCGGTACGATTAAAACGATATGCAACTTGCATAACTTATATTTTTTGATGGTTTTTAAAAAAATAAAACATTTTGCAGAAAATAAACATTCCTTAAAATCGCTCTATTACCAGGCTTATAACACTTTTATCCTTTGGTCTATAGGGCTGTGTGAGGTGTCATTTTTTGTGCCATGATGTGTTCTTTCTATCGGTACCTTGAATGCATATATGCGACTTTTTGATTGCTTTTTATTATTATTGCTTTTTCTGGATTTGATAAAACCAAAAATGCACTTTGGCAGGTTTTTAGGGCTCGTTCACACAGAGCAAAAGCAGCTGAATTTCTGCGCTGAAATTTCAGCCGTTAAAATAGGTGCAGAGCTAATTTCCATTGTGTTGAATGGAAATTCTGCTCTGCAGTTCACACGGTGGAATTTCCGCACTGAACTAATCCGCTTTCCGACAGAAGAATGAACATGTTCATTCTTCCGCTAGCGGAAGCCTATACAAATCAATGGGGCTCTGATTTTCTGTTTCAGTGCGGAATACGCGCGGAATACAAGCGTAATACAAGTGGAAATTACGCGCTGAATCAGCGCAGAAATAGGGAAAAAAGGGGGAGGAGGATTCTAGTATATATTCTGGTATAGTCTAGTTTACTCGCCAAATACTCGCTGAATTTCAGCGCTGAATGCATGCGGATTCAGTGCGGATTCCTCGAGTATTCCGCGCTGAATTTGTCAAGAGCTGATTGGGAGCTGAACACTTTCCTAGCGGAATACGCAGGGATTCTGCTTATATTCTGCTCGGAATTCAGCGTCAGTTGATTTCAGGCGGAAATATTTCCTCGCGTAATCCGCCCCTTTTGCTCTGTGTGAACGTAGCCTTACACTTACGCCGCTTACCATGCGAGATCAGGAATGGGATAATTTGATAGTTTGGGCGATTACGCACGTGGTGATACCAAACATGTTTGTTTATTTTTATTTATAAAATGGGAAAATGGGGGGGGGGTTCAGACTTTTATTAGGGGAGGGGATTTTTATTTTTGCTTGTACAGTAATTAATAGCCCCACTGGGGGACTTCTCATATAACTACACTGATCTCTCATAGGGATCAGTGTAGTAGGTATTATACAGCACCAATCAATGAGATCAGTGCTCTATTCGTCTGGTTTGCTGCAGACCAGATCAAAAAAATACCGAGCTGAGATTAGCGTCATTCCGATGCCGAGTCCCACGGCGGTAAGATGAAGGGATACCCCCTCCGCGATCGCATTGTGCTGGGTGGGTGGGGGGAGATGACATCAGTATAAAGTGTATAGGGACTTGACGACTTACGGAGTGGTAGAAGAACCATTAAAGATTATATTCCTCAGTGTGCACATTCCCTCAGACTGAAAAGAAAACACCACATCCTGCAGGACATACAGCAGCTGATAAGAATGGAAAGACTTAAAATTTTTTAATAGAAGTAAATTACACATCGATATAACGTTCTGAAAGCAGTTGATTTGAAAGAATTGAAGATTTTCGCTGGAGTACCCTTTTAACTATTAGAAAAAGCTTTCTGCCTTCTGTAGATAAAGGAAGTTAAAGGAGAAGTCCAGTGAAAATTTTTATTAAAGTATTGTGTTGCGCCCAAAACGTTATACAAATCACCAATATACAATTATTATGGGAAATGCTTATAAAGTGCTTTTTTTCCTGCACTTACTACTGCATCAAGGCTTCACTTCCTGGACAACATGGTGATGTCACTTCCTGGACAACATGGTGATGTCACTTCCTGGATAAAATAGTGATGTCATGACCCGACACCCAGAGCTGTGCGGGCTGTGGCTGCTGGAGAAGATGATGGCAGAGGGATGCTCAGTGTCCCTCCAGTGCCCTTTGTCCCTTAGTGTCTCCCTGCCATCATCCTCTCCAGCAGCCACAGCCCGCACAGCTCTGGGAGTCGGGTCGTGACATCACCATTTTATCCAGGAAGTGACATCACCATGTTATCCAGGAAGTGACATCACCATTTTATCCAGGAAGTGACATCACCATGTTATCCAGGGAGTGAAGCCTTGATGCAGTAGTAAGTGCAGGGAAAAAAAAAGCACTTTATAAGCTTTTCCCGTAATAAGTGTATATTGGTGATTTATATAACATTTGGGGAGCAATACAATACTTTAATGAAAACAGAGCTAAACTGTAATGCCACACACAACCGGAAGACAGGGGTGGTTCCGGTTTTGGAGGAAAGCAATGTTTTTGTAATCCTAGATAATTTTCTTAAAATGTTACTGTCGTTTGGAAAAACTTTTCATATATCAAAAGTTTTGATTGGCCCAGGTGTAATCAGGATAAGAAGCTGAATTTTCAGTTTTTCCTATAGTGCTACTTTTGTTTTCCTCTCCCTTGCAAAGCAAACATATTCTGCATTCCTTAAACGCTCTCACCTGTTTATAGTGACACATTATGTATGTGGCATGCACTCTGTAGATTAGTCTTTCACCTTGTATGCCATTATGTAATGTGTTATAAGCAGAGACATCTGTAGGCTGCGAGAAGCAATTATATAGATAAAAACAGCCGAGCAAAACGCCTTTCAAATATTTACCTTGTCTTTCTCATGGTATCAAATCAGGAAGTTAATTTGCATATTAACCTCTTAAGGACCCATGCCGTACGGGTACGTCATGGAATCCTGTCACTTAAGGACCCATGCTGTATCTGTACGGCATGTAGTTCACCGGTGCTTTGAAGTGGGGAGCATTAATCACTGCAGTGCCTTAAAACAGTGACAAGAGCTGCAGCTCCTATCACTGTCCGATCGGGACCCCTGCAGTGTGATGCGGGGGTTCCAATCATTCTATCTGGCTTCCGGAGTTCCCTTACCTTCCCCCCGGCAGTCAGATCGGCGATCACTGTATAGAGACTGCACAGGCAGGCTCTATGCAATGATCGCAGATTACACTGATCAATGCTATGCAGTGGCATAGCAATGATCATTGTATGGAGTGTAATGTAAAAATGTTAAAGTCCCCTAAGGGGGATATAAAAAGTGTTTACATTTTTTTTCTAAAGTTTTAAAAAACACACTATAGCCCCTCTCCCAATAAATGTTTAAATCACCCCCCTTTCCCATTTTATGAATAAAACACATAAAAATACACATATAATATACCGTAGCGTGTGTAATCGTCCGATCTAATAAAATAAATCAGTATTGTTCCCGCACGTTGAACGCCGTAACAAAAAAGTGGTTAAAAAAACGCCAGGATTGATTATTTTTATTACATTTTATTTAAAATAAAATGAATAAAAAATGGATCAATTATGTCTCATCTAGTCAAATATGGTATTAATAAAAACTAGAGATTATGGCGCAAAAAATGACACCCCAAACATCCGCGTACGTGAAAAAATAGAAACGCTATAAAAGTCACAAAAGGCCCATTGTAATCACACCTATTTGCAAAGAAAAAAAGTTTTACGTTATAGCTCTTAGAATACAAGGAGGGAAAAACGCAAAACTGAAAATTGTCCTGGTCCTTAAGGATATTTTGAGTTTAATTGTATAACTGTTATTAGAAAAGCATTTTTGCCCCATATCTTATATGCCGTGCAGTATATCTCACTATTGATGAGCTACTTTGTAGGAGAAAAAAAAATTCAAAAAATCTACAGTGATGAGAATAAGCTGCCTAGACTAACTAGGCTCATTTATCATACAATAGCCATTCGTTTTCTTTTATACTGTGTATTGTCAAGCAAAGGTTTCTGCAGGTGCTTTGTACATTGTACTGTAGGTTCCACAATACTGCTGCATGTTACTGGACAGCCAGAGGTTGCAGTAATGTCTCCTAAGCTATTGTTATTGCCTTTGCCTGCATTGCTTTAAATTCAGTCTCTCAAGGCCAGGCAGCTCAGTATAAGCATCAAATAATTCTTATACAGAAACACCAGCACTGGCAAGCTGAGTGACTCAAGGATCCCCCCCCCTACTAGGGGATCATAGTAGGGAAAGGCGGCCACCTCTTAATATTGGCGGCCGTGAATAATGCTCATGATCGTTATTTGGGCCACCTTTTCCAGCTATTTTCCCGAAGTAAAACATAGCCATAAGGTGGGATCTCTTTGCCATACCAGCATTTTCAGTGCGGATCACCTGACCATGAAGCACATAAGATACGGTTTGTTTTTTGAATCCTAACAGGTATCCAACAGTTTCTGCAGCTCTTAGCAGGGCAATAGGGCTGTCAGATTCCCTTTAAGAAGAAAGATTAAAAAAATAAATAAAAGTGGAGGTGTATTGGAGAAAGACACAAGCTGCCCTAGAGCATGCTGCTTTTATAAAAAAAGCACTTAGAGATGAGAGAACCGGGTTCGGATCGAGTCCATCCGAACCCGAACTTTTGGCATTTGATTAGTGGCGGCTGCTGAAGTTGGATAAAGCTCTAAGGTTGTCTGGAAAGCATGGATACAGCCAATGACTATATCCATGTTTTCCCCATAGCCTTAGGGCTTTATCCAAGTTCAGCAGCCACCGCTAATCAAATGCCGAAAGTTCGGGTTCGGATGGACTCGAGCATGCTCAAGGTTCGCTCATCTCTAGAAAGCACCAAAAGCAAGGCAAAAATTGCACAAAAAACTGTTTTTGCTGCCTGTGCTGTTCCTCGGGGCATTGAGCAGCAGAGCATTACTGATATGATCAGGGATTTTTCACCATGCTGAAAGACCTCGATCAGCCAACATTGTGCATGTCGGCTGATTGTGGCCTTTTAATATTTGACCTAATACACAAAATGATTATCAGCCGGTACATGTCCAAGGAAGGCCCATAATCCTTTTGTATAATAGGGCCTTTAAACCACATTAAATCTGGGGTTATCCAGCAAAAAAAAAAAAAAAAAACTTTAAAATCAACTGGTGTCAGAAAGTTATGTAGATTTGTAATTTACTTCTATTCAAAAATCCCAAGTCTTCCCATACTTATCTGCTGCTGTATGTCCTGCAGGAAATTTTGTTTTCTTTTCACTCTGACACAGTGCTCTCTGCTGACATCTCTGTCCGAGAGCAGGAGATGTTTTCTATGGGAATTTGCTACTGCTCTGGACAGTTCCTGTCTCAGACAGAGATGGCAGCAGAGAGCACTAAGTCAGACTGAAAAGAAAACATTTCCTGCAGGACACACAGCAGCTGTTAAGTATGGGAAGACATGATATTTTTTAAATAGAAGTAAATTACAAAATCTATATAACTTTCAGACACCAGTTGCTGGACAACCCCTTTAAAATTCGTCCCACAAAAAAAAAATGTGAAGGAATAAAATAAGTTTTACTTTTTAAAATGTGGAGTTAAAAAAACAGAATATTATTGCATACTTAGGAAGCAAAGGTGTTGCATCCTTCAGGAGGTAATAGGAGAGATTGCAAATTATTTACAGTTCTCATTGACTTTCCTAATTTAAATGCAGGAAGAAGCAGTTAGAAAGAGGAGCTAAGAACTTTCAATATTACTAGAATGATAAGCAGCTTACATAAAGTTTTCATCCAAAGTAAAAAAAAAAAAATATATATATATATTATATATTTCGGTTGCCCTTAAAACAGATTGTGGCTTATCATAACTCCACAGTCATACATGTGACCTAACAGCTGTTGCCCGAGTTCCCACAATGCACTGCACTCCGGCAATGGAAATTTAAGATTCGACTTTGGACGTGAACAGCAATAAAACACACATGGCTCGCTTTAAATTGAATTTATTGTGCACACAGAATTAGTATGTTATAAAATGTATATACAGGAATCTAGATGGTATGAGCCGTCTGCCCACCATGGAAATATATATAGGTAGATATGTACACAAAGTGGCTGATATACTTCCAGTTTCACAAATGAATCCTCCGTTGCTTCTCTTGTCGGCTTGTAGAATTTTCACAGTTTTGCAAATAGCTTAAGGGATTCTAACAGCCTGTTTTAACTTTGTGGAGTCTTTTGTGTTATTTTGGCTGTCAATGAGCACAAGAGGCGTTTGACGATGGTTTTCAATAATTTCTGCCACACTGTAGAATTTCTGTATAGAGGAAGAAAAGGAAGTTATCATTATGAAGTGCATGAATACAGAGCCATGTATGATTTTATTATACTGTTTCATCTCATTAGGGAATAATTTTTTTTTTCCCACCCTAAAAGAAAACTTTTTTCTGTTAATAAATTCTTGTTTCCCCTCAATGTAGGAATAAATCGATAATTGTTGTCAATGAGTTATAGTTTGACAATCTCCAAGCAGTGCTGACAATAGAGATGAGCGAATCTACAGTATTAGTGAAGTGCTTCGCTACGCCTGGCATATGGCTTGTCAGGTGGCTGCCTTTCAACTCCGCTCCAGGTGCATGGAAAAGCTGGATGCAGTCCTGGGAGAAGTTTCTTAGGACTGCATCCGGCCCCATACACATTAGTGGAAAGTTGGATGAACCTTCCCATTTTAATGCGACTGGCTGCAAATCTTGTGTGTAGTGGCGCTGCCAACTTTCCCCTGGCAGATAATGTTGGGAACAAATAAAGGCCATATCACATGGGCCAAGCAGGGCTGTAATTGAGCACTGATCTTCTAGCAGACAGGGCTGCACAATCAAGCAACAAACTAAAGAAAGTTTACAATTTAATTTACATTCTTAATTTTTTTTAAGATATCATGCTTTAAAACAAAGCTATACTTACTTTTATCCAGGTCCAGGCAGGTTTTTATTCTTGTGCTGGTTGTACAGGTCAGACTTCATGTGTTTAGTCTCTTTTTTTTCCAGAGAGTTACAGCTCAATGTATCCATCAATCAAATAACTGCTTTCTCTGTGAATGCAGATGACTGAAACTGGGTCCATTTACAAAGAAAGATTATCTGCCAAAGATTTGAAGCCAAAGCCAGAAACAGACTATAAACAGAGATCAGGTCATAAAGGAAAGCCTGAGATTTCTCCTCTTTTCAAATCTATTCCTGGCTTTGGCTTCAAATCTTTGGCAGATAATCTGTCAGGTAATCTTTCTGTGTAAATGGACCCTTAAGGTCTTTTCAACCAGCACAAGTCCAAAAAGCTACATCAGGAGACTGGACCTGGATACAAGTAAGTATAGTTTTGTTAAAAAGCATAATAACTAAAGAAAAAAAAAAGTATATTTCAAACATGCTTTATATAACATCCCGTTGGTTTAGATTTTGAAAGTAATAATGACAGGTAAACTTTAAATTATATAGAAAAACTGCTGTGATCAGTATGGTAAAGCACTTTTCCTTTAGTTTGCCACCATCACATCAGCATTTGTTGTAGTAGAGTAGTACGTCTCCAAATAAATAAGTTTATATACCTCTTCTCCACTTTTCTCTCTCCCCAGAGCGTATTGTCGTGTACCGTCAATGTATCGCACCGGAATATTATACACTCGCCTATTGTAAAATACTACAAGGGTGAATGGCTGCTTGGAGTCTTGTCCGCTGCTTTTCCTTACTAGAAAAGATCCATCCTGTTGGAAAATAAAACATCTTTGTAATAATTTTTTTCTTCATTATTTTATTATGTATCAGAATATAAGGAACAAAGAAGTAATACCTTGAATGTAGCAGTCAGAGCTTCTTCTGCTTTGCGCCGGTCACATGATGAAACATACCACTCTTTATTGAGGACATCAGCATCCTGTAACACAAAAATACCTACAGTATTCATTGGGCTAACAATAAAAAAAAGTGGCATAGTACTTCGTTGCTGCTAAAATTTCCTTTAATCCAGCAATATAATGGAACCGTATGGGTGATACTGCCAGATTGTCAGATTTATTGGATTATTACTATTGAATTAAATTTTTTAAAGGGAACTCATCACTATGAAAATGCTACCTAAGCTAAGCTATCAGCATCATGTTATAGAGCAGGAGGAGCTGAGCAGATTAATATCTATCTTTATGGGAATAGATTTAGTATAATTTGTATTTTATTGATTGAAATCTCTGTTCCCATGCTAAAGAGTCCAGTCCATTGAGTGACACCGCCCACTGGACTCCTTATCACAGAATATTCAGGGATTTCAATCAACATATTACAAGTTATACGGAATCTTTTCCTACAAAGTTATATATCAGTCTGCTCAGTTCTTCCTGCTCTATAACGTGATGGTGATAGATTAGATAGCATTGTCTTGGTGACAGGTTCCCTTTAAATTAAGTTTAAAATTTATTGAAATTATGCATTTCTGTTGTCTATGGAAATTGATGAGCTGCTTGTGAAGGATATGGATCCAGGTCCCCTAGAGGCAGAACTGATTTATCAAACTGGTGTAAAGTAGAATTGTCTTGTTTGCCCCTAGCAACCAATCAGATTCCACTTTTCATTCCTCATTTAATCTTTTAAAAATGAAAGGTGGAATCTGATTGGTTGCTTGGGGCAACTAAGGGCCCTATTCCACCGGACGATTATCGTTTGCATAATCGTTAACGATTAACGATCTCAAACGACCGCTATTGCGAAAGACCTGAAAACGTTCACTTATTTCCATGGAACGATAATCGTTACTTATGATCAGAATTGTGAGTTTTTTCTTCGCTATTTATTCGCTATTGCGTTTGTATCTATTGCGAACGACCAAACTATGTCTTATTTAATGCGAACGATTTGCGAGCGTTTTGCGAACGAGCAATGATAAAAATAGGTTCAGGTCTTATAAAGCGATCAACGATTTCTCCTTCGGTCGTTAATCGTTAACTGCATTTCAACCGAACGATTTTCGTTTAGATTCGAACGATTTAACGATAATCTGAACGATAATCGTCAGGTGGAATAGGGCCCTAAGGCTAGGTTCACAGTGCGTTTTCAGCATCCGTTTAACGCATCCGTTTTTTTGCAAAAAACGCATGAAAAACGGATTGCAAAAAACGGATTCATTTGTGTGCATCCGTTTTTCCATTGACTTCCATTATAAAAAAAAACGGATCCGTTTTTTTTTGGCGGACCAAAACGGACCAAAAAACGTTGCTGACCCTATTTTTCTGGACGTTAAAAAAAACGGATCCGTTAAACGGATGCTGAAAACGCAGTGTGAACCTAGCCTAAGACAATTCTACTTTACACCAGTTTGATAAATCTCCCTCCATGTGTTTAAGAGCTTTCCGACTTTTTTAAATCTTTCCTTAGTATACTGCTTCATGTTTTGTAAATTTTTGCCCTTTATTGCAGTAATTGCACATGCTTAATCCAAGTGTTGGACTTTCAAGCCATCTGAATTATTGGATGCTGAATTGGAGGAATTTAAACTTCATTAACAAATCAAACTGGCTTCAGCTTTAATAAAATCCTACCTGTGGTAGGTTATCAGGACAGTACTTGTAGATTATTTGTTATTGCCTACAGTGGATCTCTTCTAAATTGTAGCTTTATAGTAGTTATCCAGTTAGGTAACATACGCTGTATATTGAAATATCCCCCCTCCTAGAGACTTATAATTTATTCCATACATGTTATTACTTGTATCTGTCTCCTTCCCTCAGTTTTGAGCTGCTGCTTTCTGCTAAAGACACAAAAAACTTTCTGAGCTATTCGTCAGGCTCTGCTCTCAAACCTCTCTTTCCCATCCCTTCCAAAACGGCTGATGTAAACAAGTCTTTATTTTCAACTTAGTAGCTTCTTTGTAATGTTGGGAGGGTTAACCTGAGGTCAAGTTGCCGATGAACTCACTGTGATTATAACTCCCATTACAAAGTGTCAAATAGGGAATTGTTTACATCAGCCGTCTCAGAAAGAAATCCCTATCTTCAACATTGTAGCAACTTTGTAATGCCTAGAGGGATAATGAAAGTTAGTACATCAGCAACTTTGCCTCAGACTCTCAGAGCGCTACAAAGAAGCTACGAAGTTGCAGATAGGGACTTGTTTACATCAGCTGTTTAGGGAGGAGGGGGTTGAGAGCAGAGATAGACTAACTCATTTTTTTTGTGTCTTTAGCAGAAAGCAGCATGCTCAAAACTAAGGGAAGACGACAAATAAGGTAATTGAATGCATGAAATAAATTACAGATCCAAAGAAGGAGTGATTCACCGCACCTTGAGAGATGTGGATTGCAGCAGCTCTAAATGTAAGAGGGTGCACAGGTGTCCGGTGCTGATCAGGCACTCGAAACAAAGTCAGCATTAACCATTGAAGAGGACTCTGGCACTCCAAGACGTGCCAGGCAAAAACGGCCACGTCTTGGAGTGCCTTTAGTGCTCACCTATGGTTAACGCTAACTTCATGAAATAAATTGTTAGTCTCCAGGAGGGGGGTGATTTAACATATATTTTACCTAAGGCTAGGTTCACACTGCGTTTTCAGCATCCGTTTAACGGATCCGTTTTTTTTAACGTCCAGAAAAATAGGGTCAGCAACGTTTTTTTGTCCGTTTTGGTCCGTCAAAAAAAACGGATCCGTTTTTTTTTATAATGGAAGTCAATGGAAAAACAGATGCACACAAATGAATCCGTTTTTTGCAATACGTTTTTCATGCTTTTTTTGCAAAAAACGGATGCGTTAAACGGATGCTGAAAACGCAGTGTGAACCTAGCCTAACCGGATAACTCCTTTAAGGATAACTATCATTTCTCCAAACTAAGTGTCCTTTTAGAGGGATCAATCTTCAGCCATCTGCTGATCAGTGAGAACAGCTCTTGCCTGCAGTGCCATCAAACAGCACAACAAATCAAATGGCCGGGCGGCGCAAACAATCACTATCGTTTGTGCGCAGTCGACTGCACATCTCCGACGATGAGTCGTTTTCCTGCTTCTTGGCTGACCGCTGACACTTTTACATAGGCCAATTATCGGCTGAAGAAGCGTTTCTAGCAATGTTGCTTGCCGAATCATACAAAAGGGGCTTAACACTAATGTGTTCTTTGTGGGTAAGCCGTAGCCAAACTGCTATGGCTTAACCCTCATACAACAAAAGGGTGAGTGGAAAGAATCCAGCGCACCCCAAACTTCTCTTCTGTCATTAGAGTCTTGTGAGGTCACCGTAACACATTATACCACCAGCTGAACCCTTTAAGACCTTTGGAGTAAATCTGTGACCCTTTCACAAAGTGGTGGTGTTGGGGTCTAAAATCATGTTAGACAATGTATTTTATGAGGATCTCCCTTTGGCAATGTATCCGTTTACACATGTTTGTGGGTTTCTAAAAAATCACAAAGAACTATAACAAGTTAACAAGTTTTCTCCTGGTAGTTAGTGATAGCTGTAAAACTTTAACGTAGCGTAGTAAAAGCAACAAATGCATGCCAAAGGTTAATAATTATTAAGCTCTAGATAGGCCTGTGAGTGTGGAGAACACTGTATTTGCACACTAGACTTTGAAAGGACATTGAAGGAAGAAGTGTAAAGCCACAAGAAGAAGGTGTATTTAGTTAGGCCCCCTTTACACGTCCGGAAAAATACCCTGTTTTCCGGACCCATAGGCTTGTATTAGTCACGGTGTCCGTTACGTAAAATAAAATTGGATTTTTTTAGAACCGACCCTATTTTTGTCCGGAATTCCAGGCCGGACGCCCCCCATAGAAGTGTATTGGAGCGCAGGAATCACGGGCACTTTCCTGATGCACATGTTCTTCATAGAATATTTCATGACATGTTCTTAGTGTACCCATTGACTAATACCGTTTAAAGGGGTTATCCAGCGAAAATCTTTTTCTTTTATATCAACTGGTTTCAGAAAATTATAGATTTTTTTTAAATGTACTTCTATTTAAAAATTGTCCGTCTTCCCATATTTATCAGCTGCTGTATGTTCTGCTGGAAATTATGTTTTTTTTTCAAGCTCACAGTGCTCTCTGCTGCCACCTCTGTACGAGACAGGAACTGTCCAGAGCAGCATTTTGACATTTATTATCTGAAAAATTTAATAAAAATATTGAAACAGAAAGCCTCTCCTGCTCTGGACAGTTCCTGTCTCAGACAGAGGTGGCAGCAGAGAGCACTGTGTCAGACTGAAAAGAAAACAACACAGTTCACACAACATCTTTTTCCGGCTTTTTCGCGGCCGCTTTTTTGGGACGGCCATCATTTTGGTGCTAAAATTCTGCCAATTTATGCAAATGACGGCTGTTATTTCCATAAAACAACTGGGTTTTGGTGCCAAACTGATGGCTGTCCAAAAAGAGATAACCAAAACATACACAGAATATAATCACTGTTAAGCTATTTCATTCATGTTATCTGTTTGATTCCAAAGTGCAAGAAAAACAATATGTATTTGGGAAAGGACCAAGCATAGTCACTAACAAATTATATCAGGTCCACATTGGAGTATACCATACACCATGTAGCATTTTTAAAGGGGTTATCCATCGCTACAAAAACATGGCCACTTTTCCCCCCTCTTGTCTCCAGGTCAGGTGCGGTTTGCAATTAAGCTCCATTTACTTCAATGGAACTGAGTTTGAAACCCCACCCAATCTGGAGACGAGAGAGGGAAAAGTGGCCATGTTTTTGTAGCGCTGGATAACCCCTTTAAGGTGTTGCTGACCTATACTTACAACATATTCAAAGCATGGGCTCAGCGGCTCCTTACAATATTGGGTAACTGGGTTACATTCTTAATATCAGAAGTCTCACAATCACTACTTTATTCCTGCTGATATGTTATCTTCCACAATACAGGCTGCTGGTGCATGTGCAGGCCACAGGCCCAGATCTTACATTCCTCACATTCCTGGAGTTTCTTATAAAACCACTACACTGAATTCTCCATTTATAATGCATTAATAATTAATTAGCTAAAGTCATTGGCAGTCATTGACGACAGAGCTTAAAAAGAAAAAGAAAAAAAAAAGATGTCTTGTCATGTTTCTACACTTTGAGTGAGTATGAGTAGTATGGGTCTGCACTAGAGATGAGTCTATCCGAACCCGAACTTTCGGCATTTGATTAGCTGGGGCTGCTGAAGTTGGATAAAGCCCTAAGGCTATGTGGAAAACATGGATATAGTCATTGGCCGTATCCATGTTTTCCAGACAACCTTAGAGCTTTATCCAAGTTCAGCAGCCCCAGCTAATCAAATGCCAAACGTTCGGGTTCAGATGGACTCGAACCCGGTTCGCTCATCTCTAGTCTACACCAAGATTATTTATATGTAGTTCAGGATGTTCCCCAAGCATTGAAGATTTTTCACGACCCCAAGCGGTGAGTGCCACTACTGTTTTTCATCAGTATTTATTATTTGAAGATTACTTCTTCATACATATTTGTATTCTTCTTCATACACATTTGTATACTGCTTATTTTATACCGATTGACACCATCCATTTTAATGGTTTAGATAGTTTTCAGTTAAACGAACGTTCAGCCATTATCTATCTGTCCTAATTCCCTCAACCATGAGCTCACTTAGAACAGAGGGATCTGGGTATGTTGAAAACGTTGTAGATGGCTGACAGATTAGCTGAAATAAGTAGGTTCAGACAATTTTGATCTAAGGTGTATTATTAGCTTTAGTATTAAGGTTCCCTGCAGCACCACATCAGGTATCTGTAACTTACACTATCCAGTATTTAATTTATTTTGGATTTACGTGTCAGGGCTGTAATTACGCCCCCATGGGTGTGATTGACAGCGTTGTATCAGCAATGTTACCAAGAGGCGGACCTTCCATCTCATTAGTGTTACAATATGGCACCCATGCGCCTTACAGAGGCATCCTATCCGTGCTGTACTGCTTATGTCTGCTGTAGTGAAGACATTGGAGCACTGCCATGATGGAAGGCTCGCCTTTTGGTAAAATTGCTTATACAGCGGTCAGTCACGCACACAAGGGGGACTAATTGCAGGGCCTAATCTGGTGGTTGTGACTGCTTGGCCCACAGACAAAGCCCAGGTGACATTGTGCAGTTTATCTCTGCCATCACCTGCTACTGCCTTTACAGGTGTATGGGCAGTAGCAGAGGATGACAGAGCCCTGCCTGCACTGTGCACTTGGCTGTCGTCAACCTGAAGGTCCTCCAGAGATGCTCTTTGTATACTGTTCTCCACTGTGGCTAATAGATTCTTTTTTTTAAACTTTAACACCTGTTTAGTGTTCTATATTTTTTTCTTACCTGCTCCACTGTACTGCCATGGCGAGTTGCCCCAGGTGTATAGCGCACAGCAGGCTCAGGAGGTTCTATATGAAAGTATAAATCTGTTAGCATAATTTCTGTAGTCAATATAATTTCTTAACATGCTAACTTCAGACTTAAGACAATTTTACTAGTCTACATTCACTCTCATTGTAAAAATACTTTAGTCGTTTCGACTACAGACAATTTTTCAGGGATAGTCTAATGTTTCCCCTACTTCCCCGTGCACTGGTCCAAAGTAACATTGTTTGTAATTTGCATAGAATTGTTGAGTTGCTATGGTTTGAGTTGTCTTTTTTATTTAAAGTCATTTTCTCAAAAGTATCAATAACAATTAGATATACTAATAATAATAATCATAATAATAATAATTATAATAATATAAGTCAGTTTTGGGCCAACCAGAGAAGCAATTTTTAGGACCCAACTGCCTTTTATACAGAACATGACCCCAGGGCCACGTTATCATTCAATACATAGGAGATATGATGAATACAATTATTTTCAAATAAGTCAATAGGAAGTAGATGACAAGCTCTAAAGGCCTCTTCAAATGGGGTTGTTCTCTGCTGATGGTTTGATATGAGCCCAGTGGGTATTGTGCAATTGCCTAAGCCCACTGGAGAATCCGCTATCAGTGTCTGATGGGATCAACCTCCCGAATCTTAGATCAGTGTCCAGAATTTTGGACGAATGTGCGATTGAGTGTTGCTTTTTCAAGAAAACGCTTTAGTCCTTGCAATAAGACCCTTTATGATGATGAGATATATTTATTTTTTATTATGCTTCAAAAATTTTATTATAACTAATAATATGCATAATAGACATCAGAATTAACACAGGCGACATAGTATTAAAGGGGCTTAGCCAGGAATGAAAAAAACACAGCTATTTTCTTGCAAAAACAGCCCACCCCTGTCCTCAAGTTGTGTGTAATATTGCAATTCAGCTCTATTAACTTCAATAGAAGAAGGCAGACATGTTTTTCTACACCTGGATATGCCCTTTAATTTGTAGGTTTCCTACCATACAGCCTTTTGCATACTACATGATGTGTTACACCATATTACTCAAGACAAATATATTACAAAACCCTCTCCCATATACTAACAGTGATGACATTTTTCTTTCTTGTACGGCTGAATCACTAGTAACTAAGCTTGATGTAATATTGTTATGCAATGTTTATATATCTTCCTGTTATACTAGTAATACATGGTACAGGCTAAACCTATATAATAGAATTCACTCACATTCAAGCTGCTAAATATTTCATGAAACGCAGTGGAACATTATAAAAAATATTTGCAGATGATGCAATTCCATTTGTGATGGATTAATGTAGCCTGTGAAGTTCTGCTTACTATGGCAACAGCTGTGGCTGAGTGTATTACGGAGAGGTCAGAGCTCCCGAACGCTGGTGAAACTTCAGGTAGGTGGAACTTCCTATTGTAAATCAAGGTTTTCCAGGACTAACATATGCAGGGAGCCAAATGCAGAGCGTTCAGGTACACACAAACTTGCCGAACCTAAACAGTTCTGCCTCTGCAATCAACACTACTCAGCTTCTGTTTAATTGAATGGGAGCTGAGCTGCAGTTACCTGTCACCACCACTACACAGTAAATGGAGCCAACTCATTCTGGCCACATTTGCCGATTTGTGTCGACAAGGGTGCCAGGTGTCGGCACATCACCAGTCAACTATTATTGGCTTATCCTGGGGATAGCTCATCAATCATATGGGAGGCGTGCGCTAGGGAAAAGGCGGCGAATCTGCACCTTCTCTCTGGCGTACGCCTCTTTCATAAATGTCTACCAGTATGTTTGTCTACTTCAACGTTACTAATTTTTGGATGAAAAAATTTCTTCCTGACCCCCGATCTGTCAATTAGAATAAATTCAGGGATCGGGGATCCTTCTCCACTCTCTAACTGGACTAAAACTTTGCATACAAGATACAACTGTAAAATAAACAGTGAGTGACCGATATTAAAAACAAAAGCATGACCAAACCATTATAATTTATTGGGGTCTATTCCTTTCTTAGAACTCTGCATTGTGAAGTTCCTTGGTTATTCCTCCTGGAAATATAACATAGCACTACCATGTCTCTTTGGTAGAGGGAACCAGTAAAGACACAGGGGGAGATTTATCTAACATGGTGTAAAGTAAGACTGGCTCAGTCGCCCCTAGCAACCAATCAGATTCCACTTTTCATTTTCCAAAGAGTCTGTGAGGAATGAAAGATGGAATCTGATTGGTTGCTAGGGGCAACTGAGCCAGCTTCACTTTACACCATGTTTGATAAATCTCCCCCATACTATTGTTAAATTATTCATATATTTCAAGGGAGAATTACAGAGGAACGGCACTATGTAGAATAAAAATATTTACTGATACAGATATTTCAGGATTTCTGGCAGATCCTCTCTATCCAAAGAAAAAATGATACGATAAAACTCAGTCTAGCAACCTCTACAGAAAGCAATAACAGAGACGGGAACTTAATAATCCAGAGGACTGTGTGAGCATCTGTAGGTAATCACAGTGTATTCACAGACTCACAGAAGAGTGCCTGATTTTGTATGAATAAAATGCAAAATAACATCGGTGTTACTAGAAAAGCTGCCAAGACTGGGATTTTTTTTTTTAACAAAACATTTCCAGATTGGATCGTTTTAATGCACAGGCCCATATACACATAGACAACATATACACTTTATAAAGGCAAGTTTGTGAATTCAGGTCAACTATTGCTTTTTAGGTCTTAACCCCTTTTATTACTGTGGTAGTTTTTGATCGCTTTTATTATTGTTTTTTATATATAATTTTAAGAAATGAGCAATCCTGTTTTTTTGCTTCTTTTGTTTACGCTGTTCACTATGCAGGAACAAAATTGTAGTATTTTAATACATCAGACAATTCTGCACACTATTATATGTAATATGTTCATTTATTTGTTTTTTTTTTTTACATATTTTTATCTTTATAATGGGCACAGATGTAATTTAAACTTATTGAGAGGGTTTATAAGTTGTTTTTTTTTAAAAAACAAAACTTAAAAATACTTTTAAAAACTTTTTTTTAAGACTTTTCTTACACTTTTATTTTACTGTAAAATATGCAATCAATAGATAGATGCATATACTGATCTATGCTATGCCAGTATTATCGGCGATCTGTGCATAGAGCCTGCCTGAGAGCAGACTCTACACATAGATGGTCGATCTGACAGGACGGAGGTAAGTGTCTTACCCTCGCCCATCGGTACAAGTAATCGGGACCCCCGCAGCATTGAAAATTTGCAGATTGCTTCGTCTAAATTGTCTTTCAAAGATTGATCCTATTGTGTGAGATGGCCTTAAGCGATCTTAAAATCATAAAAATTATTTTCTCAACGATTTATCGCTTCGTCTAAATGCTGATCGGCATAAAAAACAAATTGTTGCTTAAAAATTGTTGAACGATCGATTGGGCGATTTATTGCTTCGTCTAAAGGGACACATCTAAAGCCTCTGAAGTCAGGAACGTTTATATACGTTCAGGCTTAAAAAAACATGGCCGCTTTCTTCCAGAAACAGCACCTCTCCTGTCCTCAGTTTGGGTGTAGGTCTTGCAGCTCAGTTTCATTGAAGTGAATGAAGCTCAATTGTAATACCGCACACAACCTGAGGACAGGGTTTTTTTTGCAAGAGAGTAGCTGTGTTTTTTTTTTATCCCTGGATATCCCCTCTAAGTATAAGTCGTATCATTTTAGCCACAGTAAAGAATAATAAACATCTACTTACTTTGAATAGGTAGTAAATTAGGTTTAGGTAAAGGAACAGGTAACCTGGAAAGAAATGTTATGTACTTGTTAGGTTTATTAATGCTCATACATGTTTTGAACAAAAGTAATTTATAATACATTAAAGAGTAATAAAGTATATGGAGAGTAATGAGCAGGGTACAACATACACAGAACTTATTAATACCAAAAAGGGAAATTGTACACAAGGCAGTCCATTTCTGTGATTGCTGAGTCTACACAAGGAACGATAAATTGTCAATTTAATGTTTCATGGTAGGACGCACATCACTGGTTTATAAAGCATGATGTACAGCCAACAAAGGGGCTATGACTGGGCTGCACAGAAGATACATCAGCCAACAAATGGGTGTTCTCTCTTTTGTTGGCTGAAAGCCGTCCCTTTTACATTGGCCAGTTGTTAGATACCAACATTCCTAGGAACACTCATTGGCCCAATGATTGGACCAAGAAAAAGGTCCTTTAGTCTTGCACTTAATTCCCCATCACAGCAGAGGTAACATCCTTTGGAAAATGAGGGCGCTCCATTTTTATCAGTTCCTCAGTGGGAGAGATGTCAACCTGATTTGTTCCTGTCGCCTGTGTATCATGTATTTGGGTTAAACTTGACACATGACAACTTGAGATATGAACCCCAGCCTTAATAGCATAAGCATCAGGAATGATCTGAGTTGATGGGCCATCTATTCCAATTAAGAAAACTGATATAAAAGAAAGTAGGTGCTCATTCTCTACAACTATTTATCTATAAATAATTGAGAAATAGGACAGGTCTCCTTTAAGACCTGGTTAAAGGGGAACTCCGGATAAGAAATACTTGTTTTCTTATTAAAGTACATTTAAAGTTATATAGATGTGTCTATGCAATGTATTACCGTATCTGTGCGGTTCTGCCACACTGGTAGCTGATAGAAATCCAGGAAGTTAAGAAAAATGGCCCCTGTGCCAATTCACATTGTCTCCTGCTCCTTCTGCTCTCCCCCCTTAGGAGACAAATTTTCCATGCCTCTGTCTCACATTTTGTGTGTTTGCTAAGATCAGGCTGATGATGCAGAGAGGGGGCAGGGCATGATCTCACAGGAGGCTTGGCTGGATCCCCCAATCCCCTGAGTGATCCACCATCTTGAATGGCCAGAAGCAGGTGCAGCACTAGATTTACTGATTGTGATGGGTGGGGGACTGTGATGATCAGCTGAGGGAAAGCATTGCCTTCTGGGGACTGCTCAACCAGGAAGGACAGAAACACAATACAGAACAACCCCCCCCCCCAAACAAATGGATTTTTGGCAGTTTCAAAACTGGGATAACCAGGTAAGTAATGCTATATGCTTCTGCAGAAGTTTCATTTTTTTAACCTCTACCTGGAGTTCTCCTTTAAACTTGATGAACATCTTGCTGATTGGTCTATTCAATTATTTAACAATTCATATACTTGGTATGATAACAGAACAACTTACTTATGGGGCACTGGAGGCACCGGGGGAGGCTCATTACCGGCACTTTGTATTCTTTGACGTTGCATGACTTGGGGCTTGTCTGTAATAGAAAAGTTAGTTGCATTTTTCTTTTTTTTAAGTAACATGATGTTAGTCATATATCTTAATTTAATTGTTAAATTAACATTTAATCATTAAAGGTGTTATCCAGTGTTAAAAAAACATGGACACTTTCTTCCAGAGACAATACAACTCTTATTTTGCAACTCTGTTCTATTGAAATATATGGAGACACCCGAACTGGAGACAAGAGCTGTGTTGTCTATAGAAGAAAGTGACCATGTTTTTCTAACAATGGATAATTCCTATAGGTGATGTTCCCACACAGTATTTTTACTCAGTATTTTGGTCAGTATTTTTCAACCAAGTGGATTGAAAACAAAGAAAGGCTATGTTCACACACTATTGAAATTTAGTGGCCGTCATTTGTCATTAAATGCCGGCCATCTACTAAATTTCAACAGTGTTTGAGCATAGCCTTTCTGTGTTTTCAATCCACTCCTGGTTTTGGTTGACAAATACTGAGCAAAAATACATAGCAAAAAAAACATAGTTTTAAAGCATGAAAATGCTACCTAAGCTATCGGCATCATGTTATAGAGCAGAAGGAGCTGAGTAAATTGATATATATCTTTATCGGAAAAGATTCAGTATAACTTGTAATTTATTGATTGAAATCTCTGATGTTTCCATGCCAAAGAGTCCAGTCCATTGGGTGACACCGCCCACTGGACTCCTTACACAGAATGAGCAGGAATTTTAATCAACATGTTACAAGTTATACGGAATCTTTTCCCACAAAGATATATATCAATCTGCTCAGCTCTTCCTGCTCTATAACATAGTGGTTATAGATTAGATATCATAGTGACAGTTTCCCTTTAAGTTGAATTCCCAATACCATAATACGGATTCCTTTTCCAGTAAAATCCAGTATAACAGTGACCCGACCTAACAGGTCTCAGGCCAGGAATTATGGCCATAATATAGACAAAAATGCATCCTTATTATGCTCATGTGAACCCTGACCAATGCTTTTTGTTAAAGCCTATTATTCTGAAACAATGTAAGGTGAAATAATGCAGACAAAAGCAAAAGCTCCACCACCAGTGTCCATAGAAAATTATTAAAACTATTTATTATTTATTGGGAATCTATTAAAAACAGTGTGCACAACATAAAACAAAAGCTTTTAATGAAGAGTTTTTAATGAATACCACCAAAAATATAGTTTTAATAATTTTCTATGGGCACTTGTGCTGGCACCTCTGCTTTCGTCCATGTTTATCCTGATTCCCGGCCAGTTACCCGTGAATTATTCTCCATTGGGAAATCCAGCTGAGCGGTGATTGTCTATGTACTATTTTTTTTTTTTTTTTTAAATAAAGGAGCTGTGTGATCACAGTCTTGACACTGTTGTATCACTTTAATTGACACCTATGTCAACAGAAACCTACTTCATTATTTCTGTCTTTTTTTTTAGTTAGGAAACAAGAAGCAACAACATTTTTTTTTTTTTTATTTCAAAAAGGAACTTACCAATATTGCTGTTCACGTCCCTTTGCGGAAAAACTGGAACCATTATCTTGAAATAGAGAAATTAGAATGTATTTAGAATTCAGAAATTCATAATAGGCAGTATATAGAACTTGTTATCTATAATGCGCAATCTCCGGCTGTTCTGACACTACTACTCCCAGGATGTTCTGTATGACATATGTGGGTTATGTAGTTTCATACCAGCCGTAAAGTCACTGGTTGCAGATTTTTAAATTGACACTTTGGGAATGCCCCAGCCATCATCTGTCTCATAGTCAATGAATATCACACACAGAACCTTTCCGTGCTATAGTACTGGAGCTGTGTTGATAATGGCAGCTTATTAATACCAAGGCACACGTTGTTTCAGAACATTGCTTGGTTACAAAATCACCATGGAAACCTCTGCCAGAAAGACAGGGAGGGTTGACCACTAGCCAATCAGAGCCAAGGATGTCTTCACCGGCTACATATTTAGAATGCTGTGCAATTCACTGTGGTTCGTTTTTTTTTTTAATTAAGAATTTTAAACACATTTTTCTAAGCAAGTGACTGTAAAGTAGAATTAGCAAAAATGAATAAAATATTAACTAGATGCTACCTATCAACTGATATACTCTCATTAGTCTGTGATTTGATGTACAGTAAAGCAGAACCATCCTGGTGTCTGTTGTCAAGTCTCCTCGGAGAAATCAGCCAACCATGTTTCTATTTTTAATGGCTAAATGACTGTTTCTCACAGTTTCACTTACATTTAATGTATGATCAGCTTAAAGGGAACCAGTCATCATGAAAATACTACCTAAGCTATCAGCATCATGTAATAGAGCAGAAGGAGCTAAACAGATTGATATATATCTTTACGGGAAAAGATTCAGTATAACTTGTAATTAATTGATTGAAATTTCTGATGTTTCCATGCTAAAAAGAGTCCAGTCCATTGAGTAACACCGCCCACTGGACTCCTTAATACAGAAGGATGAAGGATTTCAATCAGCATGTTACAAGTTATACTGAATCTTTTCCCACAAAGATATATATCAATCTGCTCAGTTCTTCCTGCTCTATAACTTGATGCTGATAACTTAGGTGCCTTTGTCTTGGTGACAGGTTCACTTTAAAAGGGGTTGTCCCAGCACCAAGAAAGTAATTTTTACGCTTGCTTTCCGGTGGCTCATTTCCAGGGAGTGTGCCGGCAAAGTCCAATACTTTGCTCCTCACTTGGTGGGCTGTGTTGCTGTGACTGGGACTACATTGTGACCTCTGCAGTTAAAGGGGCTATCCAGCGTTACAAAAACATGGCCACTTTCTTCCAGAGACAGCACCGCTCTTGTCTCCAACTTGGGCAGGGTTTTGATGCTCAGTTCCATTGTAGTGAATGGAGCTTAATTGCAAACCACACCTGAACTGAAGACTTGTGTTGTCTCTGAAAGAAAGTGGCCATGTTTTTATAGCACTGAATAACACCTTTAGGCTATGTTCACACTACGTAAAATAACGTCCGTTTTTCACGGGGCCGTATAAACAACGGCCATTATCTAATAAGTAGTGTGAATTCAAAGGCCGTAGTTACATTGCATTGCAGTCATTATAGGAAACCTCAAAACAACGGCCGTAGTTTTGCGGCGTGGACAACGGATGTTATTTTACGTAGTGTGAACATAGCCTTTAAACTGTGCTCACATGCAGTGATCAGTGGCTGTTAACTATATGCAGGAATGGTTTTGCTTGAATGTGAGCCACCGGGGAATGAGCATCCAAATAACTTTATGATACCCAATTTATATAAAACTTTTTAAAACACTTTAAAAAATAACGTCTATGGGGCTGTGTGCAGGCTTATTTTATGCAGCATAATCTGTAGTTTTAATTGGTACCTCTTTTGCATATACATTGGTACCTTGGTTTAAGAGTAACTTGGTTTAAGAGCGTTTTGATTTAAGAGATCACAGTTTTTCAAAATGTTTACTTGGTTTAAGAGCATTGCTTTGGTTTAAGAGCTCCCTGTACTGGGTGGGAGCATGAGTGGAGGAGGGGCATGGTCTGCATAGCGGGGTCTACAGTCCTGTACTGTGACCAAGAAAGTCTCCCTCACCTTCCAAATCATAGCAGATCCACTTCAGGCTGGGGCTTACATCAGGGGACAGGACTGTGGAGGTAATCTCTTCATAGCTGTAAACCCTCTCTCCCCGGACAGAGAGCACTGCATGCATGTGCCCACATCTGCCCTGCTCATTTCTTCATGCTCCCTGCAGTCTCTGTCAGCCCTTGTGTTTCCCATCCTCTCCATTACTGTACAGTAACTTATAATATCACATATTCTGCTGTTTCTGAATGTTTGTTTCATTTGTTTTACATGTTATTCAGAATAATAAATCATTATTTTTGGGGTGTGAAACCAATTGCCTGCATTTCAGTGATTTCTTATGGGAAAATTTACTTTGGTTTAAGAGTGGATTTGGATTACAAGCACAGTACTGGAACGAATTATGCTCGTAATCCAAGGCACCACTGTATGTGACTTTTTGATTGGGTTTTCTTCTGGAATGATATGTGACCAAAAATGATATATTTTGCACTTTGATGTCTTTTTGTGATTACACTAATTACTGTACAAAATCACAAATGTGATCATTTAATATTTCGGGCAATTCCACATATGGCAATACCAAATATGTTTATTAATATCTTTGTTTCCATTTTTTTTATTAAAAAAATATAGGAAAAGGTAGTTCATTTAAACTTCTATTATGGAATTTTCCTCAATTGCTCATAGGGATCAACTGCATGGATCCATTGCTTCTGCAATCAATTGCTACAGGACGATTAAGGCAGCCTGTAGCAATTGCCGATCAACGGCAGCATCCGAGGCCAGACAGAGGCCTCGGGCTGCTTCCACAATGTATTGGCTCCATGTGATCACATCGCATGGAGCCAATTCGACTACGAGACCACCAATGACAGATATTTCTACTGTTTAAATGCTGTTGTCAAAAGTGACAGCTGCATTTAAACAGCTTGAATAGCCGGCAACAGAGATTGCTCCGTGCCAGCTATTAGCCCAAGTCCCTGGCTGTGAGCCCTCTCTATACCACCACCACAACATAACGGTACGCGGTGGTCCAAGTAGGGGTTAAATGTGTGAATAGAGAAATTGTACCCAGCAGATACTCATATTGAGGATATTTGGGAGGTGTATGATGTAAAAACTGAACATCAGTGCCTGACAACACTTTTGCCCTTGGTGCCTAACAAATGAACCTCCTTCATTTTCACAAGAACGTTTACAGAAGAAACTAGTGAACCATCAAAATACTGTGTCAGTGCCCATGGATTTAGAATTAACAGGTAAGCACATATGATTGTTAGTCTTGGGTTTTGTATTGTATTTTTAGGACTGCAATATACAATATTGTCCTCCGCTGGTACTGATATTTTATTTTTGTCTAATTTTAAAACATGTATAAGGCTGGTTTCACACTGCATTTTTGCAATCCTTCAAATGGATCAGTTTTTAAAAGGTTACTTTTAACATACAGAAAAAAACGTGGTCAACCACGTCAATGGAAACCAAGTCAATGGAAAAACAGATGCACACAATTGCATCTGTTTTTGCTTCCATTTTTTTCCCCCTTAAAATAGATACGATAAACGAACTGCAAAAACGTAGTGTGAACCCAGCCTTACTTACTTGATGCTTGATCTAAGCAATGTGCATTGTGTCTCTTGAGGGGACCTTCACGTATGGATTTGCTAGAGATCAGATATAAAAATGACATGTGGACATATCCTAGCAGTCTTAGATGGCCTTAATGTTTGTGCAATATTTATAGAGATTTTTTTAAATTATAAAATTATAATAATCTTACCGGTTTCTGGCCAAGGTTTAGAGCAGGTTTAGGCCTTCTTCATAGGGGAAAAAAAAGAGATAAAACTTTAGTTATATGCTATCTCAAAGGTCCAGATTTATAAATCTGACAAATATGTGCCTGATTTTGAGAAACAAAAGCTGAGCAGTGGTTGCTGTCTGAGGCATTGATCAATCTGGACCTTCAGTACATTATTTGTATACCATACCCTCTGTATCTTCTCATCTGTGCCATACTTACACATTACGTGGGGAAGGGGATGGCTTGGGTTTTACGGGTGGTTCTGGTGGGAGAACTGTTTAAAAAACAAACACATTGTATAATAAATTAGGTATATGATAGAGATTAAAGTAAAAAGAAATGTTCAATGAAACTGGATCCCTGGAAATGGTCTAATCAAAATGGCTAAATTTTCTTAACTACTTATACGAGTTATCCAGGCCTAGAAAAACATGGCCGCTTTCTTCCAGAAACAGCACCTCTACTGTCCTTAGTTTGGGTGTGGGTTTTGCAGCTCAGTTCCAGTGAAGTGAATTAAGCTCAATTGCAATACCACAAATAACCTGAGGATAAGAATGGTGCTGTTTTTTAAGAAAGTAGTTGTGCTTTTTTTTTTTTTTTTTTTAAATCAAAGAACACTTGAAATTTCTTTTTAGTGTTTCATGATTCCTAGAACTCCATACATTGCATACCAGAATATTTGGTGTTGCTCTATCTACATTAATGTTTAATAAAAGATACTAGATGTTTGCTTGTTTTTGCTATACATTCCCGTGCTTGCTGACATCCAGAAATACCTGTGTTTCTATCCCAGGGCAAAATGAATTTCTGCCTATTGATGTTATGTGGTTGAAAAAAATGTATAAACTATGCAAGAAAAAAAATTCTCTCTGTTTAGCGAGTTTTTTGAAGTTGAAACTTCTCGGAATGTAGTGTTCTGACATCTGGAAAGTGAAAAGCAGCTGATGACAGGAAGGAATGTTTAAGGGGTTGTCCTCTCTGGACAACCCCTTTTTTTCTAATAAGGGTACTTTCCTTACTTCTGATCATTGTGAAGTCATACCTATCATTTAAACAAACTTCTGACATTATACAGGGGCGGATTAACTTTACCATAGGCCCCGGGCTGTTCACCAAGCCTGGGCCCCCCCAGCCCACTGTAACTGTGGCAGCACTAGCTCGGTGTTCATAGTACAGGGTAGATAATGTCATGATGTCCTGATTTGTGCAAAATTGCCATAAAAAAACTGTTTTGCTGCAAATAATGGCGGAAGTGTAGCCAGGAGACAGTACACCACTGAAAGTATAAGTCTTTTTGGGTGGTCATGGGCCCCCCAGGAGCTCAGGGCCCTGGGCTGCCGCCCAAAACGCCCTTATTATAATCCACTACTGCTGACATATCAAAGTGAACAGTCAGAGAGTTGTATCGGTTGGGGGGGGGGGGGGTCCGGGTACTGAGACCCCACTAATCGTTAGAATGAAGGGGTAGATGCACGCAGGAGCGCTCTCTCTGTCTCTTCATCTCTGTCTCACTGCCAAAGTAGCAGTCAACGGAATTATAATGGAGCCCTATGGAACTTGCGGTTATCGATGTACTAGAAGTTCCATAGTGCTTCATTATAATTCCAGTGAGACAGAGATGGGGACAGAGCATGCGCTCCTGCATGCGTCTGCCACTTCATTTTATTGATTGGCGGGGGTCTCAGCACCTGATCGCCGACTGATACAAACCTCTGACATGTTGCGTAGTTTGTTTAACTGATAGGCAGGGGCGTAACTACCACTGTAGCAGCCATAGCGGTTGCTATGGGGCCCGCCGCACCAGGGGAACCGGTGGCGCACTCCTGCAATACACTGGGCTCCCTGAGCTGTCTTTATTTTGCAGCTACCGGTTGTCTCCCGCGTTCTGCAAAAGTCCCTTTAACTGCAAGCACTCCTGACAAGTTTAGTTATGACTACAATTGACAATTTAGTGGGAAGGGGGGGGCAATCAAAAGTTTGCTATGGGGCCCAGTAATTTCTAGTTACGCCCCTACTGATAGGTACCCTTTAAGAATGCCCTAAAATAAACTTATTGCAGAGAGCCTAAAGCCAAGACCACCTGTAATCCTGTCCTTCTGAAAGAGTATTGTTAACTAGTAAAGGGCTGTTAAACTATTTGCCCCCATTTGAATGATGTTTGTTATTACATATTCATCATAATGAATTTAAAATTTTCATAGAAAATATAACATTACACCATGTAGCGACATCTGCTTTAGGCTGCCTTCACACACACCGGATCCGCAGCTGATTTCACGCTGCAGATTCGCAGCGAAATCCACTGTCGATCCAGTGCCAATTTATCCCCATGAGAATACATATTCGCAGCGGGATTGTGCATACATCACCTCCTCCGCAATCCGGCTTGCTTTGCGGGTTCTCTGCAGGACGTCCCGCTCAGCCAATCAGTGGCTGCGGCGGGACAGTGCACTGATTGGCTAAGCGGAACCAGCAGACGCCGGACACCCGGAGCGGGGAGGAGGGGATGTATACTTCAGCCTCCGGGTGGTTAACTTACATGAGTATGAATCCTCATAGGGATGCACTGACACTGGATCTGCAGTGGATTTCGCTGTAAATTCGGAGTGTGTAATCCGCAGCGGATCCGGTGTGTGTGAAGGCACCCTTAAACTCATTACAGAATTTATTGAAAGGAACGCTGCAATACCTACAGGGTTTCCTAATAAGCTTTTACACGCTCCTTAAAAAGTTCAGTCCAAGCAATTATCCTTTTGGGAGCTGTGAAGCTAGCCTCATTGGTTGTCACTGAGGCTTTTTGGTATTCTGTAGGCTCATAGAATAAAAAGACAATGGTTTTCTATGTTCGAATGTGGTAAAATTCCTAACAGTGGTAAAGGTACTTACAGTCGTCACATACTTCATATTCGTCCTGATCCTAAAAAGATAGATGCAAAGTATTTTATTGTTAACGTTATAATGTCATGACGTTCTATTCAGGGATTTTAAGGAACTTTATCGAAACATATGTAAAAAGAATAAAAAACAAATCTTGCTTGCTTCTAGTGATGTCTGTGCAAACCTAGTCACACGATTATGAGCGGCCTTAAGGGTCTTTCCATTTAAAGCTCAGATGTTTCAGCTGCCCACCTTCCCTTCTTTCTAATTTACTAAGGGGAAGTTGTAATAATTTACAAGCCTTCTAAGCTTAAGGTTCCCAAACACTTCAGACTTTTGTCTCCCAAACCCATTTCTTGCGGCAGATTTTGCCGTCAATTTGCCGTGAATGGACCCCCCTCCCAAACAACCGTTGACAAATGATGCCGGTAGTGATAGGGGTTGGGCATGATGGAAAATTATGACCAACCCCTTTGTTCAAAGGGAGATAAGCCGCAGCTCTTGCTGTAGCTTACCTCTCTCTTCCACATAGAGAACAAAGGAACGCTTGGCCGTGCTGAACATTTCTTTTTGGGTAGGACGGGTGGGAGATGATTTCATTGCTCAGCCGTTTGTTATTGAAGGTATACGGGGCCTTTCCATTATTACATTCCTACAAATTCCGGGACTCAATGGAGTAGATGATGCTGTAATGACAGGACATTATCTAGCAGACACACACAGTGGGGGAGGTTGATCAAGCTAGTGTAAAGTAAAACTGACTCAGTTGCCCCTAGCAACCAATCAGATTCCACTTTTCATTTTTCAGAGTCTGTGAGGAATGAAAGGTGGAATCTGATTGGTTGCTAGGGGCAACTGAGACAACAGTTTTACTTTACACCATGTTTGATAAATCTCCTCCATTGTTTGTATTTCTCTGGGTAATATATTCTCATTTTATCTGTGTGTAATTTATATGTTAATTTTCTCTAACATTTTGCCATGTTATATAAAAAAAACAGTGCATTGAAAAACTACAACTTTTGCCCCCCAAAAAGTTCACATATATCCTCATGCATGCTAGAGTCAGAATGTGGGAATGCAATAATTAAAAAGTTATTAGTTTCCAAAGACCAAAACTATCTAGGCGGAACTTAGATCACTACTTAAGTGGAGATGCCGCCATTAGATTAAGCGTCGCTGTTTAAGATCTAATGTGTGTATGTAAAATGTTAAAGACCAGTAGGAAACCATAGTCTATGTACTCATCTGTTTAATATAGCCGGAAGCCTGTATACATACCACATGGGATGGAGTAGTTATTTTAGGCAGTGATCCCCTTAAAGAATAAGAAATAGAACATTATAATTAATTTTATATAGTTTTTGAGTATAAATCTTTGACCAAATTAGAATCTGTCAACATATACTAAAAAGGCTCCAGAATACCATAGTGCGGATTAGAAGGCCCAATAGAAATTTACAAGGATTACTACACAGCTCAATAGTCATGCCCTCCTGTGCCTTATTTTAAGGGGATAACTTAATCCAATGAAGATGTATATATTCATACAGCAGTACTGTATATCACCTCCTTACTTATGTTGCATAGCAGAGAAATTGTAGGAACAGCATAGAATATCACTATATGGCTCAATATAATCAATAAAGTGTCACTGTCGTTTACATTTTTTTTGCATAAATCAATAGTGCAGGCAATTTTAAGAAACTTTGTCATTGGGTTTATTAGCTGAAAAATGCATTTTTATCATGAAAAAGCAGTTTGAAGCCCTCCCCCCTGTCTTCATGGTTTTCTATGGAGAGGGGAGGGGTGTAGGGAGATGAGGCACCAAAACAGGACAACAAAGTTAAATTACAGCTACATCACTGGGCTATCTCCTCTGAAGTCAGCACTGACTTCTCTGACCTTTGAATACTGGCTTTCACACAGCTTCCTCTGTGTAATCCTTTTTTTTCTGCTTGTGACTAATCTCCCACCCCCCTCTCCATAGAACAGACAGGGCCCGACTAATGAGCAGTGAATGAGAGAGAGGAGGGAGGGGGGGGGCCTGGGGAAAGTCTTTTTGAATGCAGATAATGGCATATTTGTCTAATAAACTCAAATACAAAAGTTTCTTAAAATCGCCTGGACTATTGATTTCTACAACAACAAAAAACACGACAGTGACACAAGTTTTTTATTGCAGAGATTTTAGGGCATTTGCTGTTTAGTACAATGTAGTCTATGGTTCCTGGTTATTGCCCACTTCAGGCTGTAAAGCCTCTGATTATAGTGTGCTTCAGTTTTGCATCTATCATCAGAATATATTGGTATATTATAGTCCACTAATATATAACCAAAATATGTTTTGATGGTGGTGCACAGAAAGCTTTTACAGACATAAAAACAGACTATTCCTTTAAATGCACTCTAAATGGAGTAGCACTTTACATAGTGTACACTACAAATAGTATATACATACATATATATATATATATATATATATATATATATATATATATATATGTACATACATACATACATACATACACACACACACACACACACACACACACACACATATATACATACACACACACACACACACATATATACATACATACACACACACACACACACACGCGCAGTATAAATATTTTCCAGCTGTCATCATCACTCGAGATTTAGTTTGGCAGGTACACATCTATTAGACATCCATACCTTTTAGGAGGAGAGGGGGATGGCTGAAAGAGAAAAAAAATAGCAATTTTTAATTACACAATGCATCAATCATTCACTAGTACAGCCACATGGCTAATATGGAGTATGCACTGAGTTGTTTTAAGTGTATTACCTCATTCTCAGGGACAACATACAGCTCTGAAAAAAAAAATCATTGAATTATAATAAATAAATAAATAAATTATAAATAAATAAATTAAATTAAATAAATCACGTTGTATGTCACATAATAGAAGCCTAACTACAAATCTTGGTTACGGCTTTTATATGCTATAATTCAGTACCAAAGCCTACCATTACTAATCAGCTGGGAGATGTAGGGATATAATACAGTCAGGTTTGCAGTGGTATAAGTCAGCCAGTTGTTGGAAATGGGCCTGCCAGTACACACTTTCCTGGCTTGTGATGTAGGCTAAAGGGCTATCAGTTGGTGTCAGAAAGCTATAAGGATTTGCACAACAGCAGGGGTAGGGAACCTTGGCTCTTCAGCTGTTGCAAAACTACAACTCCCATCATGCCTGGACAGCTAAAGCTTTAGCTTTGGCTGTCCAAGCATGATGGAAGTTGTAGTTTTAAAACAGCTGAAGAGCCAAGGTTCCCTACCACTGCCCTACAGAAAATGATGTATTCTTTCCAGTCTAACAGTGCTCTCTGCTGCCACCTCTGTCTGTGACAGAAACTGTCCCGAGGAGTAGCAAATCCTATAGAAAATCTTCCCTACTTTCCATATGGAGCTCTGGTAAAATAAAAGCCGAGTAGTGATTGGTTGCTGGGAACAAATCACAATGCTGGTTTCAGGAAACTTTAAAGACCAGCCATGACTAAGATTGCATAACCGCAGGTGAAACACGTTGGGGTTCTATGTGATGTCAGTGTATATTTTAACGTCTCATCAATAAAGTAGCACTTTTGGATTCAGGCACTAAAAATGGATCTGAGGAGTCTCCTCTGCTTCCCTTCTCTAATTTCTAGATATATGTGACTGTTTTCTAGTCTGTTAAATGACAATATATCTCTAACAATACGGTTTTACACATTACATTGAATAGCAGGAAAGGTTGAGACAAAAATGAATAATTCTAAATCCTGCAGTGTATACTAAACCAGTAATAATATATACAGAGAAATAGTAAAATACTTTAGTCAGACCCCACAGGAGGGAGCTCTTTACTTATATATAAAAACCAAAGGCTATGGGCTACATGGTCATTATAAACCTTGTGCACGTAGGGAAACAGATTCTAGGTGATAAGACTTCAATTCCAAGATCAGGTTTTTAGATTTGTTCAGTCCATTGTCTGTATTTGTAACTTCTGATTGTGAGATATATATATATATTATTATTATTATTTTTTTTTATAAAACAAAAGTTAAATCAAATAATCCATGAATTTACCGTTATCATCTTCAGGTTCAGGATGTTGCAGGGTGGGAGACCTTCCAGGGGTGAGGGGCATGGGTTTGGTCTGTCTGTTCACTCTTGGAGCTGTAAAGCATAAAATAGCCTGAATAGATATCCTAAAGTATTTTCCCTATTCTGATCTAACACTTCATCACATATTCTACCCTCTATCTGGAACACATGTCCAGCACAGATCCTAGGATTGTTACTTTAATGAATACCATCCAAAAAGAATCGGCAGCGCCCACCATGAAGAAAATGTCCCATTATTTGATATTCTTTAACAATACAAAGGTCCTGGAGGACTCAAACCTTTTGCTCTTCCTGCCACCATTTTGCTTTACTCAAGGCCTTAAAGGGGTACTCTGGTAAATAAAACCAACTAATCAACTCATTTGAGAAAGTTATACAGATTTGTAAATTACTTCCATTTAAATATCTCTAGTCCTTCAGTACCTATCAGCTGCTGTATGTCCTGCAGGAAGTGGTGTATTCTTTCCAGTCTGACACAGTGCTGTCTGTTGCCACCTCTGTCCGTGTCAGGAACTGTCCAGAGCAGGAGAGGTTTTCTATGGGGACTTGCTGCTCTTCTGGACAGTTGCTGTCACGAACAGAGGCAACAGCGGAGTACCAGAGTACCCCTTTAATAATAATAATAATAATAATAATAATAATAATAATATGTGTTTACATAGCTCCAACACAGGCCATGACAAAGCATGTGTAACACAAAACGGCCATAGGCCAAGGAGAAAGTGGTCCTTCCTCAAGTACCTTTTGCATCTTAAGGCTGGGTTCACACTACGTATATTTCAGTCAGTATTGTGGTCCTCATATTGCAACCAAAACCAGGAGTGGATTAAAAACACAGAAAGGCTCTGTTCACACAATGTTGAAATTGAGTGGATGGCCACCATATAACAGTAAATAACGGCCATTATTTCAATACAACAGCCGTTGTTTTAAAATAACAGCAAATATTTGCCATTATATGGCGGCCATCCACTCAATTTCAACATTGTGTGAACAGATCCTTTCTGTGTTTTTAATCCACTCCTGGTTTTGGTTGCAATATGAGGACCACAATACTGACTGAAATATACGTAGTGTGAACCCAGCCTTATGGAATATCAATAAAAGGGACATTTTCTTCATGTTTAGTGCCGCACAGCGCACTTTCATTTGGTGTAGCTCGACGCTCTGTTGGCAGTATTATTGAACAACATACTGTATGGTGTCATTATTTACCCACTCTTTAGGCACTGTATGGTGGCCTTACAGTCACTATGTAGTGGTATTTTTAAAGAATGACACAAAAGCATTATTATTTGGATTTTGCCTGTCGCTTATGTGTTACTTAATGTGTGCTGTCTTATACTGTTGTTCTTTCAACCAAAATGTATTATACAGTTATCAGTACTGTATATCACTTGTCGGAAAATAGAAGGCTCTTACGATTTTTCACTGGCTCTTTAATGGGTTCAATGTAATTTCCCTGGAAAAAAAAAAAGGTCAGTATAAACAGAAGAAGACTGGATTAAGAAAAACAGAAATATGGCTAAATATTACAGTGGGTATACAAGACAATGAAGGTATACTCTGGGTTCCCCTCATATACCTTATTTTACTTCACCCCCCCCCCCCTTTTTTTATTTTAAGACAGTCGCTTACTGTTTAAGTTATTCCTTTACTTTGATTTATCATGTATATACAGTGGTAACTTGGTTTAAGAGCGTTTTGATTTAAGAGCTCACAGTTTTTCAAAATTGTAACTTGGATTAAGAGCATTGCTTAGGTTTAAGAACTCCCTGTACTTGGTGGGAGTCGGAGTGGGGGAGGGACATGGTCTGCATAGCGGGGTCTACAGCACTGTACTCTGACCCAGGAAGTCTCTCTCACCTTCCAAATCATAGCAGATCTACTTCAGGCTGCGGCTTACATCAGGGGACAGGACTGTGGAGGTAATCTCATAGCTGTATCCCCTCTCTCACTGGACAGAGTGCTGCAAATATGTGCCCACATCTGCCCTGCTCATTCCTTCATGCTCCCTGCAGTCTCTGTCAGTCCTTGTGTTTCCTATCCTCTCCATTCCTGCTATAATGGGCCTGCACTTACACTCAGCTATACACACTGCTGCTATAATGTGCCTGCACTCACACTCAGCTATACACACTGCTGCTATAATGTGCCTGCACTCACACACAGCTATACACACTGCTGCTATAATGTGCCTGCACTCACACTCAGCTATACACACTGCTGCTATAATGTGCCTGCACTCACACACAGCTATACACACTGCTGCTGTAATGTGCCTGCACTCACACTCAGCTATACACACTGCTGCTATAATGTGCCTGCACTCACACACAGCTATACACACTGCTGCTATAATGTGCCTGCACTCACACTCAGCTATACACACTGCTGCTATAATGTGCCTGCACTCACACACAGCTATACACACTGCTGCTATAATGTGCCTGCACTCACACTCAGCTATACACACTGCTGCTATAATGTGCCTGCACTCACACACAGCTATACACACTGCTGCTATATTGTGCCTGCACTCACACACAGCTACACCACATGCTGATTGCTATACTGTACAGTAACTTATAATATCACATATTCAGCTGTTTCTCATAGTTTGTTTTATCTGTTCTACATGTTATTCAGAATAAAAAAAAATCATTGTTTTTGGGGTGTGGAACCAATTGTCTGTGTATCAATGATTTCTTATGGGAAAATTTGCTTTGGTTTAAGAGTGGATTTGGATTACAAGCGCGGTCCTAGAACGAATTATGCTCGTAATCCAAGGCACCACTGTATTTTTATTTCGCTAATAAATTTTTATCTGTTGTGTTGGACAAATGGTTTCTTAGTTGGTGACACTTTATTTGTTGCTGAGCCAGGAGATATCAGCCCATTTAACCTTATTCCTATAATTTTGCAGTTCTATTTAGTGGGGACCCTGTTGATCAAGCCTCAGTTGGGCATAATACCAAGGTTTTAAACTTTTTTTTTTATTATTTTATTTTTTGTTCTTCCTTTCTATAGTCCATTTGCTAATAAAGTTGTATCATCTTTTTACGTCAGTATATTTGAGTAAATTTTTAAATGCCTGCTTTTTTCCCTCTCTGTTTATTTGGTATGTTTATAGTCACGGTTTGCACCCCAATCTTTATTGTGGATGGTTCTCATCATTATAGATAACCCTTCAGAAAGGGCAGCTCTGTATTCATATTACTGTAAAAGCAAATCTGAAAAAAACTAAAATTTTGCACACAGGTTTCCATAGCAGTTTAGTCAGAAGGCCTATGAGCCTCCATGGTTGTAGACTAGAAACAAACCTCTCCTCCCCCTCCCTTCTTGACCACACCAGCTTCACAAGACCTATTTTATGTGGAACGAATTTGAGGGTGAACATGTAGTTTTCTTTTTCATTCCATCAGTATTTTAAAAATGTTATTCAATTAAACTATTCAGTGATGATATACCCTAGGGATATGTTCCAGAAATACAAAGACTATAAAAACTGGTTAGACCAGCAGTGAATGACTTATCTGGTAATGTGGTTTTCTCACAGGCCGTGAGATGACAATTTCCTGTCCCTCAACAAGTTTAACGTCAATGTTAGTGAGTAAGGGAACAGTGGGAAATTTCTGAATATATTTATATTCTTACTATTGCATAATCCCAGACTACTACTCCGTGCCCAAATGGCAACGCCCTCTACCTAAAATACATGGCCCCGGTTCTAGGAAGACCTTTTTAAGCCCCATTATATGTAAAGAAATTGTTATGCATATAGAACTTGTAATTGAGACTGTTTTTGTCAGCTTCATTGCTCTTTACCTCGTCCTCCCATTCCTGTTGTGGTAGGCTTACTGGTTTTCTCATGATCGGTGACGGCTGATGTCTTGGAGAAGGCATTGGCTTTGGCAATGGTTTGCTTCCTATAGGTGGTCGACTGGAAACTGGGGGTAACTGTTGCTGGGGTTTGGGAAATGGCTCATGTGGTCTGGGTGGTTGCCTCATATGCTGGTTCATTGGTTCTGGTTTTTGTTTATCTGTTGATGTATGAGGTAAAATGGAGTTATTGCTAGAAATGAACTATGATAGTACAGCAGCTAAACGTCTGTGATGTAAACTATGCTAAGAAAAGAAAAGACACAGTAAAATAATGAACCTAACGATGACCAATAAAGTTCTTAAGGGTGGGTTCACACATCCTGGAATCGCCGCAATTCCCGGTACAGTTTGTATAGGTTTACATTTTCGCGGCAGATTTTTCATTCCCATGTGACCCATGATTTTTCATTCCCATGTTCATTCCCGGTTAACACCTTACCGGTCCGCGCTCCAGCCTGCTCCTGTTGCTCCCTGATGTCCCGCTCAGAGAACCAGTGTGCTGTCCCACCGCAGCCATTCATTGGCTGAGCGGGACAACAGGGAGCCGGGAACAACAGAAGCAGGCCGGAGCGCAGACCAGTAAAGTATTCACAGGGCCGCGATGGGTTAAAGGGGACGAGGTGTACATACAGAAAAATCCGCTGCGAGTATGTAATCCCATACAAATTGACAGTACCTGGAATCACAGCGTGAAATCCACTGCGATTCAGGCATGTCTGAACCCACCCTTAAAGGGTAAATCCATTCAAAACTATTTTATGTGTGTTCTAGATATTGAGTATGATAGGATCACATGCAATCTCAGTCCACCAATGAAAATATGTGCTTTAATAAGGAGCTATGTAGGGTAGAGATGAGCGAACCTGGAGCATGCTCGAGTCCATCCGAACCTGAACTTTCGGCATTTGATTAGCGGTGGCTGCTGAAGTTGGATAAAGCCCTAAGGCTATGTGGAAAACATGGATATAGTCATTGGCTGTATCCATGTTTTCCAGACAACCTTAGAGCTTTATCCAAGTTCAGCAGCCCCCGCTAATCAAATGCCAAACGTTCGGGTTCGGATCGACTCGAACCCGAACACGGTTCGTTCATCTCTAATGTAGGGTCTAATTCTTTAAACTGCATAGACATGGCCCTCATTATTTAGACAGAGTAACTTGTCCATGACCAGTCTTCCTCATACTAAAGCTTTTCCTAGTCAGTTAAATGGGACAGACTGGTGTAATATGCACAGCTGCAAGTGTGAGCTAGTGTGCTAAACATATCATGGAGGGGATCATTCAGCAAAAAAGAGAGTCACTTGTGCACGTTGCACACTGGTTATAGTCAATTACTTTAGGAGTACATGCTTTCAGAAAATAGCTATAATCAGGGACTACGCCCTCAGATTATAGTGTGCCAGGCTTGAAAAAGGCATTCCTAAGGTGAACACTTAGAAATATAGAATGCATAAGGAAATAAGAGAAGGTTATTGTAGAAACTTTCCCACAATTGCCAATCATCATACATTAAATAATTTTAAGACTATGGACGATTTACATATTTTTTGTGCGAGTTATTCGCTTCCTAAATAGAAAATCAATTAAGTTTCTAAAAGGGTTTTTAAAGACAACCTCTAAGCTGCTACCCTTCTTCTCTGTCAGTGTTGAGCTAAGTAGGAGGAGGTTACACATAGCAGAAAAAAAGTGTGGAGAGTTGGGAGAACATACATGGAAGCCATCTCACATAGGCTGTAGATAGGGAGGAAATCACACAAAAGGTAGTTAGCAGTGAGAGAATCGCATGGGCTGTGAACAGTTGTACAAAGAAATTAACGCTGACACGGCACATTATAGACTTCTGAATCTCCCATCCACCATTTTGAATGAAAGGACACACGTACAATAATCTGGCAGCAAAATGAGTATTAAGGGGATAGAAATGAATGAAGGACTCAAACTTACTGCAACAATTTTAACTCCGGATAACACTAACATACATAATATGAATTTCCTAGTGATGATACCTGCATATCCATTTTTTCCCACTAAGGTCTTAAATGGTGGCAACACATGACTGTCGTTTGGTGGAGGTTCATAGCTTTCATCGTCTGAAGGGACCACATAGGTTTCTGAATCAGAATGCTCGTCTGGATCGTCATAGTCACTTCCCTTTGTGAAAGACAAAGCAGAATGGCATTTCAGATGAAGAAATTTCAACCACAGAAACCATACCCACGTCAATCTTCAGATTTAAGGCCCAAGCAAAAAAATCAGGACATTCTGAAGAAAAAAAACTATTGAATAGTTTGGCAAATAAAAACTTAATAACACTTAAACCCCTTAAAGCGAATGTACCATCAGGCCTATTAGCCTATGTATTGAACGGGGAAGACGGGGAAAGCTGGTCCTGTGGTCCTTTTTTTGATCTGTAGCCTGGCTCCTGTGTATGGCGCCGTTCTATTCATGGGCACCAGGCCGGGGGGGGAAGCACTGGAGGCGGGCCAGCCCCAAGTGGGAGGGGCACCCCGCTCCTCTAAACGCAGCTCCATTAATTAACCCCCAGCCCAGTGCCTGCCTCCAGTGCTTCACCCCCAGCCCGGTGCCCATGAATAGAACAGCGCCGTACACAGGAACCAGGCTGCGGATCAAGAAAAGGACAGCCACAACGGCTTCCCCGCGCCGACGCCATTCTATACATTCTATGCAATGCTTAAAGCAAATGTACCTGATGGAACTTAAAGGGGCTTTCTGCAAAAATATGCAACTTTTATGTTTAATAAATTCACCCCGTTGCCTTTATTCTGCAGGTCATAATTCATTTATCAACAAAGCAAAAAAGATAGTCGGCACTATAGCCTGGAGCTGAACCCTCTGGCAAACAGGTAATAGCTGGGGATGCGGTCGGCGGTGCTAGTTTGGAAACAGTCTGTATAATGAACAATAGCACAAAGAAAAAAAGTGAAAAACTGCACTCACCGGCACAAGTGACAACTTCTTTTATTCTTACAAGTGTGCGGACATCATGGAGCAGACGCCAGCTGGTTGCAGGTGTGCCCGCACCCAGCTGGTGTCTGCTCCATGATGTCCGCACACTTGTAAGAATAAAAGAAGTTGTCACTTGTGCCGGTGAGTGCAGTTTTTCACTTTTTTCTTTGTGCTATTGTTCATAATTCATTTATATTGTTTTTTCTTTTTAGTTTTACTACATTTGCTCTATTAAAAAAAAAACTTTTTTTAATACTGTAACTTCTATCAATGAAGTTATGGAAGGGCTTGGTTATTCATAGGATAGGCTGTGGTGGGGTACATTCAACCAGTTGAACCTGCTTCATACCTTTTTCTTAGAGGCATGAAGAACAAAAATTAGCAATCCTTTGATTTTTTTTTTGTTTGTTTGTTAAAAATGACCTCCCTCGGAAACGCAGCTCTCCATCACTGCACTCACCCACCCAACTATATTCTGTATTTGTTCTTGTGTTTTATACTTCCTTCTCTGCAGTCCTGCCTCCTGTCTACTTCTCATATAAAACCACCTTGAATTTTAGATTTTCGCCTGTCCTGCTTTCTCTTCTGCTATACTTTGCGGTTAATCCCATGAAGCCTCAGTATTGCGTTACATGATGGGTAAGAGGCAGTAGCATCTCTACCTGCTGGGAGGGTAGTGTGAGTATCCTTCCCTCTATATTCTCCTAAATAAGGTAAGTGGATGTAAGTATAGAGTCAGGGAGGCAGAGCTGTAATCATCTTTGTTACAGCTGTGTGACAGCAACGTGTAACCTTGAGTCCTGTCACAGACTTATGTGACACAGTCTGTGTAATTCCATCATGTGAAACGTTCGGATACTTGTATGAGTGACACAAAAGATCCTCACAGGCTTAGGATGCCGCAGCAAGAGTTATAGTTACACTTTAAAGGAGAAGTCTGGTGATTTTTTAAAATCCAGCAGGGGGAATTTGATTACAAGTACAAAAACATACCTCTCCCCATGCCCACGGTGAGCTGCGGTACCGGCCTTGTGACCCCGCCGGAGGGCATTTCCCCTACTTGTGATCACATCTGATGATGAACTGGCCGCTCAGCTAATCAGTGACCGGAGCGGCGTCCTGTCCAGGCCTTGGATTGGCTGAGCAGCCAGTCTATCATCTGGGTTGTGACATGTCAGTGCTGGAGATCCTGGAGATTTCTTCATGTGCAATAACAATTGCTGGTGCATTTTTTGGACTCGAGATTGACAGAATAAGATCAGCTCTGCCAGTGACCACCATATGGAGTGGTTTCTCCTGTTACAGGAGTTTCTATACATGCCCCAGTAACAATGAAAAACTGTATATTAAAGTGTTACTTTCATTCTTTGCTGCCGGCAGGATACACTGTCAAAATCCTGCCACTGCGCTCTTTGTTCAGGCATGTGCCAGAGATGGAACTCTACCGGCAGCGCCATTGACCGCATTGTATACGATGGGCGTCAGCAGGATTTCGACATTGTATATCATCATGTTGTCAGTGATATACTGATACAGTGATATACTAAACACAGTGTTGATTTAGTGTAGGGACTCATGTGAGCCAGAGGACCTGCACGTGGTACATAAGGCAATATAGTTTGATCATATTATATACAAACACCCTGGCGTTGGTTTTTAAATGTAGCCGAGAGGCATTAGTGTCAGCCATAGGTGTGAGGTGCAGCAGGTCCTTCTCTCCTTGTCTGTATTTTACTTTTCTCCTCTTTCTGAGTGTCAGCACTCCTCCTGGTAAGACCCATGTGACCCCAATTAGCAGGAAGCACCTGTGCACACATGGCAAGTACCTCCTAGTTCAAACTTGTGTTGCTTGTTGGCCGCTATATATGCAAATATGCATAGTAATAGCTTGTATGAATATGCATAGCGGGCATTGTCCAGCGCCCAGAGCACCCCCTTTAATATTATTATTCAAAGAATGCCGGGTTTATATTGTAAGTGTGCCAGATGTTTGCAGCTATACCCTCTTCTAGTACAAGTTTTTACACGTTTGTAAGGTTCCAGTTTTAAAATATTAAAAATGATTCTTACATCAAAGTCATCGACCCAGTCATCATCCTCTCCACCTGGTGGACCTGGAGATAGAAACCACAATATGTTATACCAAGAAGGAGAATAGAAAAAGTCTAAGACAACAAAAAATAATATAGTTCATTTTACCTGTGTGGTAGTCTCTTTGCGGCACAGTCGGTGGAGATGGCTTGCTTTTTATACTACAAAGAGACAGCAGTTACAGTTACAGTATAGAAAAAGAATTGCCGAAAGATGCACAAGAACATAGAAAAGCTGCATGATCTGTTTTAGGCCACATTCCGGACATATACTGTACATGATACATACAATGCAAAGCACACAGAGTATGTGGTTAGTATCATACATAAAGACAAGGAGAGAAGAATACAGTGGGTGACATTTATTTACAGTGTTCCTATTGGATAATGATAAATGTTTCGGCATATGGTTTAGACTAGTCACAAGTCCACCATCCAGGACTATAAAATCTGAGCGGTAGTAAGCAGCAGGTCAGCAAGGTTGGCCAAACCCAATCTTTTAGCCATTTAATTCCGCTGCCTGGAAAAGATGGATGCAGCCCTAGGGCTTCCTGGAAAACATGGGTCCAGACATTGGTCTTCTATGGCTGCATCCATCTTTTCCAAGCAGTGGGATTCAATGGCCATGTTTTCCAGGCAGTCCTAGGGCTGCATCCATCTTTTATAGGTAGCGGGATCAGGTCATGGAGCCCAGGACTTCCGCCTGAAGAATGGACTTTACCACTGATCCAGCAGCAGCCTCATGACAGGCACACTTTAATATAAAATTTGGATTATCAATAGAACTGCTGGCCATTTTGATCACAGAGTTGAGAGTTATATGAATGAATATATACCCAAGAAGAAAAAATAAATGGGACAGCTTGTCTCCTGAAAAAACTGATAGAATTGCTCTAATTGAATTGGGTCTTCGCCTACTGCTATTATATTTATTTAAAAAAAAAAAACCTGTACAATATCTAAAAATATAGCATTTTTCTTTAAAAAATTTGAAGCCGCATTTACTGACTTGATTTGTCTTAAGAGGACCTATACCAAGCATAAAATATTACCTAGCTTTCTAAATCATTCCTCTTCTTTTATTGGGATAATTTTATAGAACATTTATTAGAATTGAACAAACAATCATTACATTACATTATAAGTCGGCTGATCACGTGACACACAGCCAGGAGAAGACCGCGCTTAGCCCGGACTTCTCCCGATTGGTACGGGTCTGGACACTCAGACCCTGACACGATCAACACTTTTAACATGTCACTATAACATGCCTAAAGTTTTCTATGATGACAGTGGCACTTTAAAGTACATTATATTTTTAAAAACAGCCAAGTGTTGGATGGACAGAGGACTGTTAAGTGTTTTTTTTTTTTTTTACCATCAATTAAAACCTTTACTATTATTGCGATTTGAGCCCGGAGCACAGCTTTAGATATTTATAATTTACTCCTGTTCTCTCTGGCCTAGCTATGCAACCTTGTTCTGGAACGTTCCCAGTCCACATATTCCAATCTTGTTAAATTGCAGAGTAATGAATTTACAATAAATTATTTAGTGCAATAAGGTAGGGGGAAAATCGCCATCACAAAGGGAGGTGTGCAAGCAGAATGCTAGAAGTGTAGTAGAAGTTCAGTTTTAAGCCACGGGAGATGCTGCAGACAATGTAGTGGACAGGCAGGGTGCAAACTGTGTTACAGGATGAAACAAATGTGACTGACTGGCAATCGCTTCCTATCATCTAGAAGAAATAGGAAGTGACCCAGAGAAGAATCAACAGCAGCAAAATACCCACACTTGATAAAGAGAGATATTTTATGTCACCATTAACCCTTGGACCTGCGCCTGTTTTACCCGCCTTGGAGTGGAGGAGGATACTGTAGGTCACATTGAAGCAGTGTTCTCTTAAAGGGCAGGTTAGGGCGCCATTTTTTGTGCCATGATCTATAGTTTTTATTAATGACATATTGGTGCAATATCGGGGGTTATGATAATTTTTTTTTCACTTATTAATTATTTACTAATGATAATATTAATATTATTTAAAATAATCATTAATCCTGGTGTTTTTTTTCCATTTTTCATTTACGCTGTTCACTAAAATATTGTTATATTTTAATAGATCGGACAATTCCAGATGCTACAATCTAAAATATGATTTTTTAATATACATTTAGATTTTTAAAATGGTTAAAATGGGAGAGGGGGCGAATTCCACTTTTATTGGGGGAAGGGTTGTGTCATGTTTTGAAAAACTTTTTTTGTTCTTTACATGCCCCCTTAGGGGACCTGTTTATATATACACACATACTACACACACACAATCAACTGGTTGCTTATACTGATCAATGCTACACCAAGTCGTCGGAACCCCTGTATTCATACTCCGAAGTCCCCATTAGTCAGTGACAGGTACAGTACTTCTGCTGTCACAGGCTCCCTTAAACGCCGCAATCGCGAACGCTGTGTGATTGCAGCTGCCTGTCATTATGCCAGATCCAGGGAAACTAATGTGTGCAGGGCTGAGGGGGTCCCGCACACATTAAAGCCCCTTCACATTTAGGAATGTATTTACAGGGCATAAGCAGTAGGAACACACACACACATATATATATATATATATATACATATATACACGTATTGTAGAAAAATTCTGCCAGTCTTCAGTCTCTGTCCTCACAGTCTCCACCATTCACAGACCCACATTAGGACCAGTTTCATAGGTAACCAATGTGTGTTGGTGAATATACAAAACTGCATGCAGACGTGCTGGGTTTCATTTGAACCCTGGATCCAACCACTCTCCTTATATCCCTGTATATCATTTTAAAGAGAGTCCATTTGTCTATTTAGTTTTTAGATCAGTAAGGTTTCCTCTGACTTCTGCCTTTTGCTTTTAAGTCATAAGCACATGAGTTATCTAGAAAACGAAGATATTGTTATAAAGAACACATAAGGTTACCTCGCTGGTCTCCACTCACAATCACATGGCCTGAAACGTTTCCTGCTTTGCTGTTTATATACATTACCATCTCTTCATGAGACCACAGCAGGAACAGTTTCCTTAGGCCCAGCAAAGGAAATTATTGTGCTTTATCTACAGAACAATATATATAGGAACTAGACCCTGGCCGCAAGTAATTGGCTCCAACAAGAGCTCCACAAGGACCCGTGGGCCATTATTGTGGCAGGGCCTGGGCCCTTCTGACCACGTTCCTATCTATGGGGATTCTCAGCTTTTTTTCTGTGCTATAAGGTTACCTTGACTTAGATGACTAAGGTTACCTTAGATATCATTGGGGCATTAATCTTCATGATCTATACGTATATATGAGATTGGCGGAGGCTTAACTGTAGCTGAAAGAGATTATCATGGTAGTCAGGGTACCATAGGAAAAGGAAGGACTCTAATCAAAGACAATGTCACCTTTGAGCCACTGGACTTTAAGGGTATGTGCACACTGCTTAAAACAGACGGAAACTCTTTAGCATAATCCGTTGCTCGCGCCCGCTCGCGGACAGCGGCTGGCATCTCTGCCCGTGTCATAGACTCCATTCTATGCACGGGCGGATTTCTTCCTCTGTCCAAAGAATGAACTTGATCGCTTCATGTTTTATGGTAATGTAACAACAAGATAAAGTCTCCTACCTGTAATTGCCAAGTGTTATATGTCACCGTAGCACCTCTCCCACCCCTGGAACAGTTGTACCTCTCCACACCTGAAGTCACATGGACCAGGACCATATGCCTGCACAACCCCATTAATCCTTTATTCTGCACTTCACTGTGTCTGTGGTAGTAGACAGTCATGGCATGGTGATATTATCTAGTCACTGTATGGGGGTGTTATCCACTCACTGTACAATGGTGTTATACAGTCACTGTGTGGGTATGTGCACTAGCCAGCAATGCTGCCTATTTATGGCATGAAAACACATCTGCCTGTGAAACACCACATCCATTTTATGCCTTGTCAGCAATTACTGTGACTCCATGTAGGATTATATTGTTACAAAGAAACAACAACAAAAAATCTTAATGATAATTGCGAGTGTAAATGGGCCTTTCCTAGGGGCTTATTTAGGTCTTTAAAGTGACTCTGTACCCACAATCTGCCCACCCCAAACCACTTGTACCTTCAGATAGCTGCTTTTTATCCAAAATCTGTCCTGGGGTCCATTCGGCAGGTGATGCAGTTATTGTCCTAAAAAACAACTTTTAAACTTGCAGCCTTGCGTCAAACTGGCATGGCCTAGAGTGTCTAAGCATTAGGCTGGCACCAACTCTCAGTCCCTCCTGTTTGCCCTCTTCATCATTAGGAATGCTCCAGGCACATTTTCTACTATTCCTCACCTGTGTCAGCACGGCACATAGGCTGGATTGTTAAGGCAACTGTGCAATGCAGAGGAATAGGAAATATCCTGCCAGTGGCATTCCTAATGATGAAGAGGGTGGGGAGGAGAGACGGTGAAAGCCTGGGCACAGATACTCTAGGCCACGGCAATTTGACACAGTGCTGCAAGTTTAAAAGTTATTTTTTAGGACAATAACTGCATCACCTGCCCCCAGGACAGGTCTTGGATTAAAAGCAGCTATCTGAAGGTACATGTGGTTTAAGGGGGGGGGGGGGGGGGGCACTTTAAAGTCTCAGATAACCCCTTTAAAAAGAAAAAAAAAAATCACAGGACTAAACAAGAGCAAGGAAGTCCCTTAGCAACTATACAAATATCCCCCTTTCTGGTTTATCTGATGCCATCGCAGCCTGACACTATTATTATTCTTTACTTCCTTTATATCCTCTAAAGCACAACTTCTCCATTTTCTAACAAAGAACTCTGGGAATATGGAGCCCTGCACTTTACAGCAAGCTAACTTTAGCTAGAGCCCGTTTTTCACTACTAGTTATGTATACACAAACACACACATAGATAATTTTATATATATATATATATATATATATATATATATATATATATATATATATATATATAATCTCCTTTACCTGAAATTAACATTTCAATGCACAGAATTTGTATAACACACAAACAGGACAGCAAACAAAAAAGCAGAGAAGAAAATAAATCAGAGTGCAGATTGAAGCATGCAAGGATTTCCATACCGATCCCATGTATCTTTCCCAGTTTTACAAATTAACGCCACCTGATCATTTTGGAACCTAAATATTGGAGGGACAGAGAGAGAAAGCTTACACCCATAGACTGCAGAAGAAGAAGTCACATCATAAAAGGCAAAGAGAGCAATCAAAAAGGAGCAGGATTGTCAATCAATCTCTTTCTTTGTTTTTCTCTGGACAAAACAAATTTCACGGACAAAAAGAAAACCAAAGAATTAAGGAGTTGTTTACCCAAATGTTTTTTCTTTCAAATGAACTGTCTATTTGCTTCTATTAATAAAATATCAAGTCTTCCAGTACTTAGCTGCTCTCCAGACTGGAAAGAGTACACCACTTCCTGCAGGACATACAGCAGCTGATAAGTACTGGGAGACTTGAGATTTTTTAATAGAAGTAAATTACAAATCTCTGGCTCTTTTTGGCACCAGTTGATTTGAAAGAAAAATAATTCACCTGTGAACATTTATGCTGGTAGCAACCAGCAGAGTAAAAGCAGCAAAACTGGTTAACTTTTTTTTTTTGTAGAAGTAAGCATTAAAGCAAGCATTAATGTCATTTAACAAAACAACTTTTGGTTGGGGTCTGGTTGCCAAGTCCCCCATTAGAACTTGTAGGGAGAAGCACTCAGCTGATCACTTCTCTCCCCATCTTAAAGGAAAAGTCTGGTGAAATTTTTTATTAAAGTATTGTATTGCCCCCTAAAAGTTATACAAATCACCAATATACACTTATTATGGGAAAGGTTTATAAAGTGTTTTTTTCCCTGCACTTAATACTACTTACTACAAAGGCTTCACTTTTTGGATAACATGGTGATGTCACTTCCTGGATAACATGGTGATGTCACTTCATGGATAACATGGTGATGTCACTTCCTGGATAACATGGTGATGTCACTTCCTGGATAATATGGTGATGTCACTTCCTGGATAACATGGTGATGTCACGACCCGACTCCCAGAGCTGCGTGGGCTGTGGCTGCTGAAGAGGATGATGGCAGGGGGACACTGAGGGACACGGCACTGGAGGGACACTGAGAATCCCCCTACCATCATCCTCTCCAGCAGGCACAGCCCGCACAGCTCTGGGAGTTGTGGGGCATTACAATACTTTTATAAAAAATTTCGCCAGACTTCTCCTTTAAGAGGTGGGAGTCTGAGTGTGTATGACTTGTCAACATTTTATTAAAATGGCACATTAAAAGTAAATTTATGGTAAATTAAACCAAAGATTATCTATCTATCGTAAATTATATTCATTTATTTATGCTATATTGTGTATTATATATTGTATATTATGCTATGTTGTATATTGTATATAGTAATGCTATATTGTATACTATATTCTACACTAAAAACATTGCAAAATGAATCACAAAATTGAATCACAGAATTAAAAAAGTAAAGTTTTTTTTAATGTCGGTGTTCCCAAAATTAAATTTTTTTAGATTTTAGTAAAATGTATATTTCTGTCTGTCTTCGAAATGGTTTAGTATAAATACCCTCTTCTTCTTTCTTATACCTGCTTTACCACAAACTTCCTCAAACCATTGCTTATTAGAATACACAGTCTTGCAGTAAGATAGGTCAGGATGAGAAGAGATGATACGGGAAAGGATTACAGAATTACCACAGATTTTTGGGTGATTTCAGAACTGGGGCATGCAGGTAAGCAATCATATATACATTTGGATTTTTTGCTTTTAAAGCATTTGCATTTTTTAAAGCATACAGAAAAATGGCAACATAAACAATTAAAGCGGCACTATCAGCAGGTTCGGGCCAGTGAACCTGCTGATATGCGCCAGCCGCTAATAACCGTAGGACCTCAGTGCCGTTCTTCATACTCCTGTGGGGTCCGGTACTGGCCAGATTTTTGATAATTCCAAGCATTTGGGGCGTTCCCCGTCTGCCTGGAGCACCCGCTCGGCCCACCTAGCCTGCCCTCCCGGCCCACCCACTATGCATATTCATATATGCATAGTTAGGCCGCTTGTTACTGTGCATGTACAGGGAGCAGCCTGTAACAAGTGGCCTAACTATGAATATTGAATATGCATAGTGGGCAGGCCGGGAGGGCAGGCTAGGTGGGCCGAGCGGGTGCTCCAGGCAGACGGGGAACACCCCAAATGCTTGGAACCTGCTAATTAGCATATCGGGAATTATCAAAAATCTGCCCAGTACTGGACCCCACAGGAGTATGAAGACCGGCACTGAGGTCCTACGGTTATTAGCAGGTGGCGCATATCAGCAGGTTCACTTGCCCGTTCACTTCCGCTTTAATTGTTCATGTTGCCATTTTGCTGTATGCTTTACTGCAGTTCACTTTATGTCCAGTATGTGAGCGGTGCCCATCCATGACTTTGCTATGCCTTGGGACAGGGTTTCTTTTATGTTGACCCCTTTCCTTTCTTCTCTTACAGTTCCCCTTACCACTACCCTTTGGTTGATCCTTGGACAGCAGGGCAACACAACACGTTCTGATATTTCTATACAAATGTGAGACTTCCGCTTTAAAAAAATAAAGTGAACTGCAACATAAATCTGTTTTGGATGAAAGATGAAAAAGCTGAAAGAGGAAGTGTAGTCAGGATGGTGGTTCTGCCCTTCTTATTACTCACTGCCTGACATAATTCTGCAAGATGGACATTTTACCAGTGGGATATAGAGAAGCTGTAGATCTCTGCCAATATGGACAATATAATGCCCTCCAAGCCACATCCCAATAAACTATTTATCTTCTAGTGATCCTTAAAGAGTACCTGTCATTTAAAATAACTTTTGACATGTCAAAAGTTATTGATCACAGGGGGTCTCACTGCTGAGACCTACTGCGATCAGGAGATATAGCCCGGGAGAAGACACAGCAGCACAATCCACTCCCCCGCTGTATGTCTGTAATTACTAAATCCTACAATGTCTATGAGGCCACATTGTCAGACTATGTGGCTGTCCGGGGAGTAAATCGCGCTGCTGCTGCTCCCCAGCTATATCTCCTGATCACAGTGGGTCTTAGTAGTGAACAATGTCAAAAGTTATTTTTAATGACAGTTCCTCTTTAACATCACTCCATTCTTCTCTATTCCAGTTCATATAGTTGGCACCATGTAATACCTCTTATGGGGACCTCTGCTGGAAAATGTGCAGCTGCTTACGGAAACATTTGTTTTTGTACATTACTTTGTGAAATTACTTACTTCATGAATTTTTGAATTATTTTGTTAGGTTCATTCTTCTTTATGTCAGTGACAAGTTTCTGGATTTGCCTATAGGGAGAAAAAGAAAAGAATAATGAGTTTCAGTTGTCATTTCTAGGTTCTGATAATATGGTTCTATCTATCTATATAATATATATGCATTGTAATAGACATTAAGGGAGGCCGAGTATAGCTAACATTGCATGCAGCAGCACTAGCGATTTCTAACTGTGTGAGGACCAGGGCTTCTGAAGCCCTGCAGTTCCTGATACAGCCACTGGGGGCAGCAGAGGGGCTGCAATCCCCCACTTTCTACTGCCAGTCAATGAAAACATAAAAAATAAAATTGTTTCTTAAATAATGTTACAAAGTTCTATACTTTATGAAAGAAATGTAAAAAAAATATGTAATAATAATTATAATATTGATAATCTTTTGCCAAAATACTGCTGTAACTAAAAATGTAATGTTACCTAACCCTGACATATCAAGCGCTGCAATATCTGATTTTTTTGGTCACATTCCAGCTTTACCTCATTCCTGGCATTAGACCCAACATTGCTTTAAAAACAAAAACACAACTGTGATCTGTGTCTTAGAAGAGTGAAAGATCTGTGATGCTTCATGACAAACACCTGGCAGTACGCAGGAAATATATTTGAGGAATTGAAAGAAAAACCATTAACTTAGCCGACTGGAGCGGATATACTGTTATAAGACTTCTATAGAAAGACATACATTGGAACTGTAAGTGAAAAAACTCAGTATAAGTCAGCTTAGTCTCTGTTCATACTACGCTCCCCTGGCAAACCTGCCTGGGAAATCACCTGCCATACTGTACAGCACTGACGCATGAAGCTGTATATATAAAAATATAAGAAAATAAATAGAACTAAAGATCTTTTGCGAGTGGTTTTGTATTAGAAAACATGGTCAAGTAGAATTTCTAGTGCAATTTAAAGGAAATGTATGCTACATGGACACTCTTAAAGGGCATCCTGTACTGGAGGACTTACTGGAGGCTTTAAGGAAAGTAGTCACCTACTTCCGTTAGATTTTCTTGCCAGCAATATTAGCTATGCAGATATGAAAGGCAATTGTGTCATGTCTCAGACTTACTTTCTTGCCCTCTAGAGTTGATCAAATAAGCTTCTACCATTGGAAAATCTGTGACAATTGGACAATTTCGGTCCTTTCAGTGAATAGTCAACCAACAAGTTCTTCAACCTTAAGCAACATACAGTATGCCTACCCTAAGAGGGTAGTGACAGTGCAGTCAGTGATTGGCTGAGCGGGCTAGATAAAAATAAAAACAGGCAGAGGGTAATGTACAACAAAAAATAATAGCGCAAAGGTAGTGAAAGGCCAGGCTCACCTGACCTGGTTGTATAGCCTCAACCACTGGTTAGCATAAAATCACCATGTACGTTCTGGTAGTAGCTCAGGAACCGTATACCGTCTGGTAGTACAGATAACCAGTAAATCCAAATGTAAGCACAAATTAATGTTAGTGGTACATTTGCTTTAATATCTTTATATAGAGGGATACAATGTTTTTACATTGGGATTTACTGGCCGAGGGGGCCATCACTGCCGAAACAAGTCAGTCACAGTGTTCAGCGGGGGACAGGAAGACATGACAGGAGGACCTCCGGGGTGCGTGGTAGGTGAAAAAAGGCTATTTTATGTGTTTACATTTTTATTTGGGAAGGGGGGGGGGATTTTAATTGTATATATGTATACATATACACACACACATATACCATATTCCCTCCCCCCCCCCAAAGACCTACGACAAGCAATCATTTGATTGCTTATAACAGATTAGTGTAATGATGTGTTTACACAGAGAGATTTATCTGACAGATCATTGAAGCCAAAGCCAGGAACAGACTCTAAACTGATAACAGGTCATAAATGAAAGACTGAGATTTCTCCTCTTTTCCAATCCATTCCTGGCTTTGGCTTCAAAAATCTGTCAGATAAATCTCTCTGTGCAAACGCACCATCATGCATTTGAAGGTTCTATCAACAGATGACCCCAAGGTCTTACAGAAACCTTGGGTTGCCCTGACAATCAATTACATTGCAGTGGTGCTGATCAGACCGCTGGACCACCAGTGACCCAGCGTCATCTCTGATGTCGATTGTTACTGACAAGTGCCGTCTACAGATAGCAGAGGACACCTGCAGGGTATGCCAAGGGCCCAGCCTGTATGTCATGTATTGGAAAAGGGTTAGGTATATATTGGTCAAACCAAACCTACCGAGGTCAGGGAGGTCGGCGACCATCTAACATGTATGAAAGCCTCCTGAGTCTTCCCCCATGGCAGATGTTGAGGAGAGAAACATAGGACATGTTGGATTTCAACTGCACAATTCTTTCAATCCTGTAAAATGTTGCTGAATATGCATATTTATAGCAATCAATAGGGATCAGTGTGGGCCGAACAAGCATGTGGCCAATAACTATGATATGTGTACGGCCAACTCTACAGGGATGAGTTCTGCTCTGCATAGGGAGACACACCGAAACACAGATGTAAAGCAAATGTAAAAGACAACATAAAAGATCGTATTTTCATGTTTCCATCTAACAGTGATGCTACAGCTGAGGCCGCTCAGGAATACTTTTATTAAAGTATTAGTTTATATATATCCATCTATATTTACAGTTCAAACATGAAGAGACAATAGAGAGATTTGGCCCTCTGTTGGCACCGCATACAGAACCCAGTGACCCATGCCCTGAAGTCCTTGTTTATGGCTCCCTCCTGTACAGGGCTCTCTGTGGCCCCGTAATGTGACACACCGCAGCTTTCTTGTTTGAAAACACAGGGATATTTTCAGAACACACAGCGGCTTTCATGCAGCCCAGAATGCCATTATAACTGCTCATCCAGCTCGGCCGCTCCTGTTTTTTCCCAAAATAATCCAGATGCAATAGCAAATAGACAACTTCGTAAGAGGGATTTGCAGATTACATAACCCTGAACACAACGCAAAACTGTGTACGTAATGGACATGTGCTATAGTTATGCCTGAATATAGTAATACTCCCATGCATTTTACCAAACTGAAACACATTGATGCTTACTACAGGCTATGATAATTACACATTTTTGTTCTAATATATTTAAAGGGGTACTCCGGTGATTTTATTTTTCTTTCAAATCAACTGGTGTCAGAAAGTTATATAGATTTATAATTTACTACTGTTCAAAAATCTCAAGTGTTACAGTAGTTATCAGCTGCTGTATGTCCTGCAGGAAATTATGTATTCTTTCCAGTCTGACACAGTGCTCTCTGCTGCTGCCTTTGTCCATGTCAGGAACTGTCCAGGGTAGTGACAAACCCCCATGGAAAACCTCTCCTGCCGGAGTACCCCTTTAATGGATTGCCAGGTTTAGAGAAAAAGGGTGTACTATAGCCTCTATTACAAGGGGCGACCTCGATCCCCGCTCGCTGCTGCTGCCATTACATGCATTGGCAGCGAGCGGGTAAGTGCAGGGGAGGCCGCGGGGAGCTGCCCGGGTGATCACTAGATCGTCCGGGCAGCCCATAGAGGATAGTGGCAGTCTGCTGCCGCGGCTCCTATTCCACGGAGCGACGGCAGCAGATCCCTGCTATCACAGTCGTTTGTTTTTCAACATGTTGAAAGACAAACGACTGCAACAATCAGCCGACATCGCTCATGTCGGCTGAACGCTGACTTCTATTACATGGAACGAATATTGCACGAATACGGCCGATAATTGTTCTGTGTCATAGGGCCTTTACAGAAAGTTATTCTATGTGTGCCATTGCAAATTATTCAAATTATCAAGTTATAATCAAGTTATAGGAACAAGTGATAGTGAACCTAGAGTGGCAATGTTTGTCTAAAAAAGAAAGAGCTAATCCTATTTCTAATTCTGATCCTAGACAACCTTCTAAATTCAATTTTTATCTGCCAAGCCTTCTTTATCTCACTTTGTAGCAGTGTACTCCTTATCACAGGAGTACAAAGAAAGGTAACACCAGTATATAGATAAAACATTCACATTCATGCTGCCTGAACCAAGAGTCATTGGGGCGGAACCTGGTGGCTTTTCCCCACCCAACCAGCCTTGATTGACAGATATTTTCCAGGTCAGGTATAGGGAGAGATGTTTCAATCGAGACTGACAGGGGCAGGAAGAAGCTATCAGGGCCTTCTCTATGACTTGTGGTTTAGGCAGCATGAAAGTGATGACAGGTTCCCTTTAACAGTTCCAGTTCATATTGCCCCTATCTACTTTATGCAAAGTTCTATTTCCTTAGTTCTCTATGTATGCATGTATTTGTATTCATCAATCTCATCGCCTACATATCGAAAGAGTCCTTGTGTCTACGGGTGGTGCACGTAGTAAGAAAAAAATTCCAGCAATACTCGGCACTCACCATAAATGCTTCATAATTTTATTGTAGAAAATTCATATCCATCATAAATACAACAGGACGTTTCGGCGTTAAGCCTTTCTCAGCTGTCGCCTACATCTCAGCATAACATACGTAAAACTATAATCTTGTAACAAATAGTTTAAATAGGTAGCAGACCTTCCCGGAAAGAACATGACACTTTTGACACAATACAATCATGTACCTTCTTAGCCAAACCAGTTATGTCAATTTTGCATTACATAAAATAACACAACTACTTCCTTCTAACATATCAGACCATGTTACATTCAAAATGATTTTATAATCCACAGAATCACTAAAAGCGACACTATTATGTGTTATACAATGTAGCCAAGGGGGGGGAAATAATATACATTACACTTAGAAAATTGATACTTCTATGTACCCAACCCCTCTTGTAGGGAGTAGTGTAACATATTTGTCAGGGTTGAAGCTTTTCTGTTAATCACCCATCTCCTCTTTGGCTTGAACTTCTCTGAAGTTCTGTGCAAATCTATCAGGTACATTGCTTTGAGATTTTTACATCTATAGACCTGATGGTACATTCACTTTAAATGTGGTTTTCATTTGTGACCAAAGACAAAATGCTGACTGGATCCTTTGTGTGACGGACACAGACTGCACTCACTCCAGTGTTACAAAGCTAGGCAAGACTGCTCTGTACGGCAGATGTCACACAGAGCGACATCCGTCTGCATGTAAGCCATCTCTGTGGATAGAAAAGGAAATCAATGACTCATGAAAATGAATTTACAATAAATATTCTTAAAACGGCATTGGGTATTTTGGGTGGAAGAACTTGACTTTGATAGTCCACTTATGAATTGGGTTGTTTTATCAGGAATACTGATGAGTGCAACTCAAGCATTCTCAAGTCGGGACTTTTGGACATCAAGGGGATTTCACTGTCCACCCAAAGAATTGACAAGTCAATGTCAATGCAGCGGAGTCCCCGGGAAGTTCTCCACCGGATTTTGTAGTGTTAACGCACCCTTATATTGTTAACATTTCTGTTCCCATCTTTCTCCCCTCTTCCCGACAAGGAGAGAGTTACCAAACAAGGCAGGTGGGGTGGGAAGAAGCCATCTAGGACCACCTCAATGACTTGTGGTTCAGGCAGCGTAAAAGTGATGGCAGATTCCCTTTAAGTCATAAACATTCCCTCTTCTTCTTATTCAGTTAGTGCTCTAAGATACTAAAACTACCTATTGTCCTGGCTTTGGGGATAGTCTGCTTCAATATTTCCTTGTCTCGCCAGGCCTAAATCCAATGCAAATCATGAGTACACAGGCCAGGTTCAATATGAAACAAAAGAAGCCTTAGCTTTGGAATGTGTATGTATGCAAGAAGCGGATTCTATTTATAGGAGTCTGGAGCCCAGAACCAGACACCAGATAAACCCCAGCATAGCGCCAGTTTTGCTGACATTTCGCTCATTTGCAGGTGCTCATTAAAGTCATCACATTTGTCATTGTAATTTTTCCGGCTTATATAGTTTAAACTGAACCTCTGTGTTGTGATTACACAATCCCCCGGTCCCTGGACAATGCAGACATTGCTGCTTTATAATCTTTTACATTTTTTCCTTGTTGCCAGCAGGTTTATAATTATATAGAGAAAGTCTGGCTGATACACCAAAAAAAAAAAAAAAAAACACACAATGTGTGGCCTAAATGAATATAGAATTCCCCCCGCCTCTTATTGAGAAACACAGCTGCAGTACACTTCTTACTAATATCACCAAAATGTCATGTCATGCAGCTGGTTTAGGTTTATAAAGAATTTTGGGGAAATTTTTTTTTTTTTTCAAAAAAGTGTGTGTTAGTATTGGCATTTTCCCACCTATGGAAGTCTATGGTTGGAATCACATACAGCAGTGTTTTTGGAAAACTGCCACTACGGTGTTTGTGCCAAGACAAGAAGTGGATCCAACAGGAAAGAGAAGTAAAAGTCCTCCCTTTATATTCTCCATCCTACTTGAATCCATTTATGGTTTTGGCACAAAAACTGTAATGACAGCTTCCCAAAAAACTGCTGTGTTTTTCCATCTTATAGAAGAAAAACCCCCAAACTATTTCTTAAAAAACTAAATAAAAACAAAAGCAAAAAAACAACAACAAGACTCTACCCTGAACACACTGTGATTTTGAAAACTGTCACTGAGGGATAAAAAAAGGCAATTACAAAAAGAAAAAGCCAATTAAAAGCACCAAAAAGTATAAATCCAGCCTAGGGAGGATCAGGAACCCTGTTCTAGTGATGGGGGCCCTGGTGTTCATGCATTTATCACCAATCCTGTGTATAGGTTATAAATATTCTGCACTGCTCTAAGCCTGCAGAGATTTATCTAGCAGATTTTTGAAGCCAAAGCCAGGAATGAATTTGAAAAGAGGAAAAATCTCAGTCTTTCCTTTATGACCTGTTCTCTGTAGCCTGTTCCTGGCATTTTTATTTCTCTTCTTATATTCTTTTTGGCTTTGTCACAGTCTTTCCAAAACGCAGCATGCTAAGAGTTTGGTTTTTCTGTTGTTGTTTTTTTCTTTTTGCAAACAGTGGCATTTCTCTACCATGGAGTTCAATGCAATTTCTTCTGTTTGTCTCAAAAACTCAAAAGGAAAAAAAATTACGACTAAGGTCAACAACGCCAGAAAAAAAGGCAAAATAATCTTTAGGTTTTTTTTCAAATTTTCTCTGCAATTTATTGTAGACCTTGTAGACCAGTAGAAACATGATAAAAAAAAACTATTAAAAACAGATCCATGTTTGCGTTAGCCGTGTCTTTTCCTATTAGTCAGCATACTCCTAATACTACTGAACACTGCCCAATAATGTAATACAATGTATTATGCTGAAATCTCCTAATATTCTCAGTCATCAACCTCTCACTTTATACTATGTACATTAAATAAACTAGTGTGATTAAAAAAAAACGGACCCTGATCCCATTGTCAACAAAAGTCTTTTAACCTGAGATGTAACGGGAAGCTGCTGCGCCCCAGTGAAAATGATTAACAGCTTAACCCTCCCCCCTTCTACCTAACCTGTCCTATTTGGGCTATGTTCACACAATCTTCTATGATTCTTATTGAAGTCACTAAAAACAACGGCTGTCTATTCACACAATGCATAGACTAACAGCCATTGTTCGTAATGGCCGTCATCTAAAGATCGCCTGGGCAGCCCCTTCTGCTGCTCCCCGCTCAATGTCTGCACGTGTAATGCCCCTATTCCACGAGTCGTTTGTAGGAGCAAACGAGCGCTATTAGCGCTCGTTTGCTCCTCGTTCCCCGCTCGCTGCCGCCGCTATTCAATGCGGCTGCAGCGAGCGGGTGAGTGCGGGAGGGGGCGGCGGGGAGCTGCTGGGGGGGCTGCCCGGGGGATCGCTGATCGTCCGGGCAGCCCATAGGATATAGCAGCATCTGCTGCCGACGGTCCTATTCAACGGAGCGACGGCAGCAGATCGCTGCTATATCAGTCGCTTGTTTTTCAACATGTTGAAAAACAAGCGGCTGCAACGATCAGCCGACATGAACGATGTCGGCCGATCGTTGCACTCTATTCCCCGGGACGAATATCGTTCGTAGCGGCCGTTATCGGCCGAATACGAACGATATTGCTCCTCTAAACGACCCGTGGAATAGGGCCTTAATGGCACCAACAGTGAGTGTGGAACGAGGAGCAGGTGAGCGCTGACCTGACAGGTGGGTGCTCACTTGCTCCTAAAAATTGTAAATATTAAATATAAGTAACTTTTTAAAAGCCACACCCAAAATGTGTTAAAAGTGGCCAGCATTAAACCTTTACCTGAATAATGAAACAACGGCCGTCATTGCAAAGACGGATGCCAAAGTATGCAATACAACGGCCAGGGGCGTAACTAGAAATGGCGGGGCCCCATAGCAAACCTTTAATTGGGCCAAGCCCAGCTCCCAACTGACCACCAAGCAGTCAAATGTGGTCATAACTTCATAACTGCAAGTGAACTTCAGGAGCGCTTGCAGTTAAAGGGGTACTGCAGTGAAAACTTTTTCCCAGTAATTAAAAAACATTTCAAAGTAATATAACTGTAATATGCTTCAATCACCTATCTGCCCTCCTTCAACCCCCACTAGGAAGTGAAGTAAACTCATTCTTATCTAATGACTGTAGACCCCAGGCTTTTCTGTGGCAGCCATTTTGTGACAATGACTAAATCAAGAGGGAGGCGGGTCTAAGCCCTGCTACGCAAGCCTCCCTTTGTCTTATTGGCTGAACAAGATGTAAGGCATCTAACAGTTTTACAGAGTCAGTTAGACATCACAGGAGACAAAGTGCATCATGGGAAAGCCCAAACCAGGAAGTGAAAAAAAAATGAAGCCACCAACTGGAGCTTCAGGGACCTGCAAACAGCGGGAAATTCAAACAGAGACTCCGGAGGGATGGTAAGTGGGAAAACTATGTTTATGATTGATTGGTTGTTGTTTTTTTTATCAGTGCCAGAATACCCCTTTAAAAGGGACATTTGCACATCCTGGGAGAACTGCTAAGCCACCTGGTGCTGCAAATGATGATAGCTCAGGGGGCCCAGTGTATTGCAGGAGCGAGCCATTGGCCCCCTGATGTGGCAGGCCCGTGCAGTTGCTATGGCTGCTACAGTGTTAGTTACACCCCTGAACACAGTCTTTGTTTTGAGTCTAAAATAATGGCTGTTGCAAAACATTATGTGAACATAGCCTTATAGAGCTATTTATTTTGGTTGCAAAATACTGAGCAAAAATACTGTATGGGAACATAGCCTTTATCTGCAATATTGTAGCTTGCTGGGAATGCTGGGAGGATTACTCACAGTGAGTTCATCAGCAACTTGACCTCAGAATAACCCTTTGTAATAAGCATTACAAAGAAGCTACAATGTTACAGCCTACCAGGGACTTGCTTACATCAGCTGTCTTAGAAGGGAGGGGGTAGGAGGGGGAGATAGAGAGAAAGGCTCACACACAGATTTCCGTGTCTTCAGCAGAAAGCAGCAGATCAGAACTGGGAAAAGGAGACTGAATGGATAATAACAAGTATGGAGTGAACTGTTATTCTTACCATGGGCAACAACATATCAAAAGTTATGTTTGAGTGAAATACTCCTTTAAATCATTGCCTCTGAGAAAATATCTTAGTAATACAGTGCAGCATGGGGTGTGATACGGTGGCACATGTATGAAGCAGTAGTACAGCCTGCACGTGGCACTGTACAGTCTCCGACACATAATCATATAAGTCATATACAAGACGCTTATTGCTTACATTCTGCAGAACTACATCAAATGACTGTAAAAACAACTACTGACCTAAACAGATAGAAAAACTGTACATGCTTGGATATTGGTTCCGTGACAGTAGCCAAAAAAAAAGTAAAAAAAATCCAATTGTATGTCATCTGTAGATAATAATGTCCATATATAAGATAGATGATAGATGGTTGGCACGAGTTAGACTCATTACTGCAGCTTCTAGCTGTGATCCTGTTGTGAACTCTCATGATATGGCTACATAGTGACACATGTTGTGTGACAGTAAATTACACCTAAGGGAGCCGTACTTTACACTGTGAGCACAGGTTTTTTTGTATAGCAAACAGCGGGCGTAAAAATAGACCTGTCAATTATTTTGTGCGCCTCCAGAGAACAACGTCCGTAGTGTATACACTACGGCCGTTGTTTCATACATTGTAATGTAATTGATCGCTGTAAATGCTAAAATACAGTGTGTGAACATAACCTTAGGATGCATTTACGGCTGTGTCGGTACACTACCATGAAGATTTAAACAGTTGCATCACTCCCGTCATCATAATGATACATGATGCCAGGAGGTCAGTTATTACAGTCAGTATATTCCGTGCACGGACCATATTTGCGGAGCATGTCAATGCCCCCTTATTCATATAGATGACTTAGCTACTTTAGGAATAAAGTGGTCATACTTCTAATTTTGCTCTGTGTCCTCCGCAGGATAAGACAATTGTCACATACCACAATATAAAGGCAAAATACGGACGTAATTTTGAGCTAAAATACGGCTGCATTTTTAATATAATGATGTGCTCCCTTGAAGTCAATGGGAAATTGTGCACACACAGTATAGAATAATGTCACTGATTACAACAGTCCAATGAACGGTCATTATTCACCACCTGCATTTGCAAAATATGGCCTTTTTTTTTTCTTCTTTTTTTCACACATTATTTTATTTTTCCTCAAATTACGACCATACTTTTGTTTTTACTTTGTGTGAACATAGCCACAAAGTATGGATAAAATAAAGCCAACAAACAAGCAAACACAACATATCTTTGATTTTTTTCCCCCTCATTATAATACGTAGGTATATCAGGAAAATTACAATATAGCATTGTCTAATAGTCCAATACAAAGTATACAGTCAGTGCGAAAAAGAACTTGTTACCCCATTAGAAAGGTTCAGTGTAAATTTTTCAATAAATGCTAAATTACCAAAAGGTTAAAAAAAAAAGTAAAAATATAATAATAATAATATATAATAATAATATATATATATATATATATATATATATATATATATATATATAGCTACAAGTTCCCATAGCCTTTCATCAAGACACCTGACATTTTCATTATAAAACATCCTAAATTTTGCTTCTTCACTTTAACGCGTTACATTTCCTTCCTGAATATCATCGTTGATAAGAAATAAAGGAACAAGTGTAAAATGTTTTTTTTTTTTTTTAATTTATGGAGTTTCTTCAGATGTTCTAAAAGACTAATTTCAATGGCTATTTGGCTATTAATCTAATAGTAACCTGCAGACCTCACCTGATCTTATCCCCAGCTGGTGCAGTGATCCTAGTGAATCTGTCCATATTACTGGGGAGCTATAGGAACCATATGTGTCGGTGTTATAATCCTGCGGTGGACTGCCAGCTCCTGCGCCCTGGTGGAGTTCCCATACATGTGACTGTGCGCTCTCCTCTCTGGTGTTTCATAGACACATTTCATAGGAGAAGTAAAACTCGCTCGTTCACATAGTCTCAAGTTTCTGTTTTGTCACATGACTTTTTTTTTTTTTTTTTTTCCTCCAGCCCATCCAGCTCATAAATAATCCCAGACAAACAGTGAAGCTTCTACCTTTGTGGGTGTGAACCTGTAGCTACAGCTCCTCTTCCTGCTCCTATATCATTCCCATGCTTACTATGGCCTCTACATCAATCAATAATGTGTCATTTATTGGGCATTACAGCAGGAAGCTAAGGTTATTCTCTGATTACCGGAGACTAGAAAGACGCCAATGTCATCCTGGTATCTGATTGTATGCAAAATAGATAAGGAGTGAACATAGGGAAATAAAGGGTGTCTATAGCTAAATTCTAAAACAAAGCAGTAATCAATCCCCGGTAGACATGCATTTTGGAAGTGTTCACACAGTATATTTTTAACTATATTGCCTTTTTAGAGCATTTTTCTGTATATTTTCTATTTGTGTAAGTTTTTTTTTTAGATTTTTTTATTCGCCCGTTTTTGTTTTTTTGTGCATTTCATTTGTGAAAAGTTGTTTTTGCTGTAGCCCTTTTTATGCTGGTCTCACACATGGCAGTTTATTTGCAAAACAGTCACTGCAGTTTTTCAGCCAAAGCCAGGGGTGGTTCCGGCAGGTAGGAGACATAAGTGTCATGTGTGAAACCAGCATTAAAGGGGTTATCCAGCACTACAAAAACATGGCCACTTTCCCCCCTCTCTTGTCTTCAGTGTGGTTTGCAATTAAGTTCCATTTACTTCAATGGAACTGAGTTTGAAACCCAACCCAATCTGGAGAGAAGAGAGGGGGAAAGTGGCCATGTTTTTGTAGCGCTGGATAACCCCTTTAAAGCTCCATTAGAATCAATGAAGCTGCATCATGGGTGGCTGGCCCGCCTTCAGTGCTTCACCCCCGTTTGGTTCCTGGGCATAGAATGGGGCCATATGCGGAAACTGAGCCACGGTTCAAAAAAAGCCAGTTGAAGCGCGGAAGCGTAAAACGGCTGTAGTCTCAGTGGGACACTATGCGATTGCCATGCCTGTGTACCGATGACCGGTGTTTGTTTTGAATAAACCGCACTTGTTTGGTGAGTTGCCGCTTTCTGCATCTGTTCTTGTCTTGCTATATTGGATTATCTTAATGCTGAGCACCACCTGAATAGTGCATCACACATCATGCATACGAAGATTGCACGCCAGCAACCCAAACTACTGTGTGAACAGACACAGTGCCAAGCGCTCTATGTTCTTACCGAACTGCAGTTAAAAAAAAAAAGGATTGCAGCACCGGCGCCGTTCTATCCATGTGAAAATCTTAAAGTGAATGTACTGCTGGTACACTCGCTTTAAGGACAGTAAAAAAAAAAAAAATTACAAAAAAAACATAAAAATATCTGAAAGGTTCAGCCTTTTTTTTTAATGTATTTTAGGGTGCCCCCAGACACAGCTTTTTTGTGGTGTTTTTCTGGCCTCCAAAAAAAATTACCAGAAAAACTGCCACAGTTTGCAGAAAGAAAACGCCAAATCATCCCCATGCTATGGTTTGGAAAAACTGCCTCAGAGCCAAAAAAAATGCCAGAGAGGAAAAAAAAAAAAGCACCACAGAAAAGAATTCCATTGACTTACAGTTAAGGCTAGTTCACACATCATTTTTGCAATCCATTTTCTAATCCGTTTTTTGTAAAAAAAAACAAACAAAAAAAACAAAACAGATGCATTTATGTGTATCCATTGTGATACGGTTTTCCATTGACTTGATTTATTTTACACAAAAGTGTGAACCGAGCCTTAAATGTTTGTTTGTTTTTTTTCTTGTAATTTTTGAAAAAAAATTAATCAGTGTGAAACCAGTCATAAGCTGGTTTCTCACAGCAGGGTTTGGATCAATGTTTGTAAGGCTATGTTTACACATGCATTTTTATTGCATTACTGCATCACTTCATTGCAGTAATTAAAGGGATTATCCAGCGTTAGAAAAACACTGCCACTTTCTTCCACAGACAACACTTGTCTTCACTTGAGGTGTGGTTTGAACTGAGTTCACTTCAAACTGAGTAGAATACAGTTGCAAAACCTGCACACAAACTGGAGACGAGCAGAAATGGACCTATCACTTGTGCAGCCTGTTCAGCTGCACAGGGGCCCAAGCCAATAGAGGGGCCCGCCAGGCTCAGACTCTAAAGTGTCAGCTTAGCATGGTACATGTCTGTAATGGGCCCCCAGGCAGGATCAGCACCCGGGAAGTGAGCATGCACTTCCATTTCCTGTGTGTCAAGATGAGACCAGGAAGCGACGATCAGTAAGGACCTGGGCAGCAATGGAATGACAGCAACAGGAGATCATGAGAATATCCCCTCTTTCATGGGAAAGTGTTGTGAATTTTTTGTAGCAATTAAAAATCTATATTGAAACATGATTCTCTACTAATATGTTATTGTTTGTTTATTGTATATTTTCTAATTTAATTTATTGTTTTTGAGTACAGATATCTTGCTTTCTGTCTAGCGCAGCTGCTCCAAGAATTTGCTTTACTGCAGAGAGTTTTGTGGTCATGCTCCATGTCATATACAGTTGTCTTTGCTCAGGGATGAGTACAAAGGTGGGGGAGCTGATCTGTGTCTTATTATCTGTAGTTAATGTTGCGTACAGCACAGACTGATCTGCAAAAACAGCTATTATATTGTATACACAATTGTATATATCCCCTGTGATATAACATCTATGAGTCTGCATTGTCTATGGACTCTTTGCGTTCTACTTATTCCCACAGCATATTAGCTGAGACATCTCCTACCCCTGAGTATATTTGTCTTTATACTTTTATATTAATTCAACCTTGGGGTATTTGTTCGTCTATAACTTGAAGAGTTCTGAAGCCTTCAAGGGCGTCATTATCGATTCATAAATGAAGAAAAAACAAGGCATGAAAGCTATTTAGCAGATCTGGTGCCGAACCAGCCACGATTACAATGTTGGTTTAGGGCTTATTTGCCCATGGATGCTGGAAACGTACACAGGGAAGCGAGCACAGAGAACGCCTCAATGTGAGGTTTTATACTGTGCTCTTCTTTTTTATGCCCTACAATCCAGTCTGTGTCCCCTGCTGTCAGCATCCGGTCATGGAGATTTGACGTCTGCAGGCCTAAAGTGGCCCGTAGCCAACAAGATGCCTGAACAGGAAGCCAGAGCAGACTGGTGCAATGCAATGACATCGTCATGCCTGTCACTGCTCAGCTGCTAACTACAAAGGTCAGAAAGATAGTCTGCTCTGTTAATGGTGGGAACAGGGTTAGCTGGGAATTACTTTATTTTAAAGTGACTCTGTACCCACAATCTGACCCCCCAAACCGCTGGTACCGTCGGCTGCTTTAAATCCAAGATCTGTCCTGGGGTCCGTTCGGCAGGTGATGCAGTTATTGTCCTAAACAACAACTTTTAAACTTGCAGCCCTGTGTCAAAATGGTGTGGCCTAAAGTGTCTGGGCCCTAGGCCTGCTACACCTCTCAGTCTCTCCTCCCCGCCCTCTACATCATTAGGAATGCCCATGGGGAGGATTTCTCCTAATCATCACTTGTCTGAACACTGCACAGGTGCTGGATCATTAAGGCACCTGTGCACCGCTTAGACAAGTGATGAATAGGAGAAATCCTGCCCAGGGGCATTCCTAATGATGAGGAGGGACGGAGAGGCATTGCAGGCCTAGGGCACTAGGCCACGCCAATTTGACACAGGGCTGCAGGTTTAAAAGTTGTTCTTTAGGACAATAACTGCATCAGCTGCCAAGCGAACCCCAGGACAGATCTTGGATAAAAAGCAGGTACCAGCAATTTGGGGGGTTCAAATTGTGGGTACAGAGTCACTTTAAGGGGTTGTTATTACTGTGTGGGAAGCTAAGAGGGTATTACTGTTATATAGGGGCACTAAGAAGGTATCCTTAGTATGTCGAGAACCCAAAAGGAAGGGCACTAAGGGTGTGTCCTTGCTATGCAGGTGGTGCTAAGGGGCATTATTACTGTACAGGAAAAACTCGGGCTGTGCTTGGAAAAGTTCGAAAGCCCCATAGAGAATGAAGGAAGCTATGTTTATTCCAGGCCACAGTTATTGTCTCTCTCTATCTATCTCTCTATCTATCTATCTATCTATCTATCTATATATACAGTGGTGCCTTGGATTACGAGCATAATTGGTTCCGGGACCAGGCTTGTAATCCAAATCCACTCTTATACCAAAGCAAATTTTCCCATAAGAAATCATAGAAATGCAGACAATTGGTTTCTCACCCCAAAAATAATGATTTTATATTCTGAATAACATGTAAAACAAATGAAACAAACATTTATAAACAGCTGAATGAGTCATATTATAAGTTACTGTACAGTATAGCAATCAGCATGTGGTGTATAATGTATAGCATGGGTCTCAAACTCAATTTACCCAGGTAGAGTCTGGGTGAGGCTGGGCCGCATCAAGTTTTCCACAAGAAGGGGACTGGGGGGGGGGGGGGTGACACAGGGGACTGGAGTAGCTGGGGGGTGACACAGGGGACTGGGGGTCTCTGAGAGGGGACTGGGGGGAGCAGGGGTGACAGAGGGGATCTGGGGGGCGAAAAAGGGGACTGGGGGTGAAAAAGGGGGTGACAGGGGACTGGGGGGAGCAGGGGGTGACACAGGGGGGTGACAGGGGAATAAGGGGAGCAGGGGGTGACACAGGGGACTGGGGGTCTCTGAGAGGGGACTGGGGGTGACACAGGGGACTGGGGGTCTCTGAGAGGGGACTGGGGGGTGACACAGGGGACTGGGGGGAGCTGGGCACACACCCCTCCTCCTCCTCTCACCCCCGGCACCGGCGCTCTCCTCTCAGCCGCACATGCAGCTCCTCAATCTCTGGAGGAGGAGGCCGCATAGCTGCAAGTCCTGGGGCTGTAAAGCAGGATCGGGGGTCTGCACTGCATCCCCCGATCCTGCGCTGAACAGCCCCAGGACTTGCAGCGATGCGATCACCTTGCAGTCCCCACGGCCTCCTCCTCCAGAGACCGGGGAGCTGCATGTGCGGCAGGGACGCTAGGGGGCGGCGGCTCTGCTAGGCGGCTGTAGGCCCCTGCACTGCACACCTCCCCTCCCACCACCTCCGCCGCCGCCCACCTCTCCGTCATCTTCGGGAGGCCGGCCGAACAGCTGCAGCCGTCCCTGATGCCGGCCCCCCTCTGCCACGTCATCAGCTGCTCAGCCGCGATTGGCTGAGCATAAAGTTAAGCTCAGCCAATCGTGGCTGAGCAGCTGATTAGGGCCGTACTTACAGGAAAGCTACCATTGAGGTGGGGGCCGCAAACTGGTGTCCCGAGGGCCGCAGTTGGGCCGCGAGTTTGAGACCCCTGATGTATAGTAACTGCATAAATCTGATAACACAGCAGCAGTTTGTAGATACAGGATGGAACTGCAGATCCCTATAATGCAGCAGTGTAGTACAACAGGCTAGAATAGAAGAGAAGCAGGGCTGCTGTCAGAGGTCCGTGTGGTCACATGATAGCAATGGAAAAGGGGTGTGTGTTCAGCATGGACCAATCAGGACTGACAGAGACTGCAGGGAGTATGAAGGAATGAGCAGGGCAGATGTGGGCACATACATGCAGCACTCACTGTCTGGGGAGAGAGGGGTTACAGCTATAAAGAGATTACCCCCACAATCCTGTCCCCTGATGTAAGCCCCAGCCTGAAGAGGATCTGCTATGATTTGGAAGGTGAGGGAGACTTCCTGGGTCAGAGTACAGGACTGTAGACCCCGCTATGCAGACCATGCCCCTCCTCCACTCCCCCTCCCACCCAGTACAGGGAGCTCTTAAACCAAAGCAATGCTCTTAAACCAAGTCACAATTTTGAAAACCTGTGGGCTCTTAAACCAAAACGCTCTTAAACCAAGTTACCCTTAAACCACATTGGTCCGATCAGTTCCCGCTATAACATCGAGTGGAGGCGATCAATTGTCAGTTTCAACTCTGAAAGCCTCCTTGGCTGTTGTGACTGATCTGCCAATACAATCTCCCATAGGAAGGCTGGAGAAAAAAAATCTGAAATTGATTCAACGCAATGCTTTGAATTAAATAAGTAGTTTAATGATTGCTTATAAAAGCCCCCTAGGGGCACCTAAAAAATGTAAATGAAAAAAAAAAAAGTTAAATGTTTTAAAAAATATATATTTAAAAAAAATCTACTATAATGAAAAATTTTTAACCACCCGCTTTTCTCATCTTTTCAAATAAAAAAAAAAAGTAAACAAAATAATAAATATATATATAGTACAGAATTGTCCAAACAGTTCACATAGAATGTTATTAATCCTGTGAAATGGTGAAAACATTTTTACCGAAAATGGTGAGAATGAAAAAAATCCAAATGTCAAAATTGCAAATTTTTTTTGTCATATCATATATCAGAAAAAAAATTATGAAGAGGATCAAAAAGTCCCATTTACACCAAAATACCATAACAATAAAAACTACATATAATGTTACAAAAAATGATCCTTTATACAGCTGGACAGACGAAAATAAAAAAAGTCACAGGGATTAGTATAAAGCATTTTTAGGTTCACACATTTGCATTCAGTCTTATTTTTTATGGCTGTCATTTTGAGTAAAAAATACAGCCATATTTATCAAAATACGGTTCTATTTTAGCTTTTAATTGATGGTTATTCAAAAATATGTCCAAAAAAAGAGGTTGTGTGAACATAGCCTTAACCCCTTAGCGACCCATGACGTACCTGGTATGTCATGGTGCCACAGGGGGAGTTCCCGCCGGGAGCCCGCTGTGAACGGCGCCGCTCCCGGCTGCTATCTGCAGCCGGGCAGTGCCTCTATTAGCCGTCATGGGTCCCGTTGCCGTGCCAGCTAATTAAGCACTTCAATGCAGCTGTCAAACCTGACAGCTGCATTGAAGTGCTTCAGACCTCACGTCCCTGGTGTCTAGTGGGACGGATCTCCCCCCGCGATGTGATCGCGGGGGGGAGATCCGTTCTTTTGCCCGGCCCGGGCCTCAGCGTCGCAATGACACTGATCCCAGCTCGGCAATACAATGCACTGGCCTGCAGCAGGCCAGTGCAGTGGATCACAGATCTGATGGATCTTTGCTGTGTATATACACAGCATTGATCTCTATGAGAGATCAATGCTGTGTATATACAAGTCCCCCAGGGGGACTTCCAGTTACAGTAAAAAAGTGTTTTTATTAATAAAAAATCCCCTCCCATAATAAAAGTCCAAATCACCCCCTTTTCCCATTTTATAAATATAAATAAATAAACATATTTAGTATTGCCGCGTGTGTAATCGCCCAAACTATTAATTAATCACATTACTGATCTCGCACGGTAAACAGCGTAAGCGCAAAAAAACATCCAAAGTGCAAATTTGCGCATTTTTGGTCGCATCAAATCCAGAAAAAATGTAATAAAAAGTGATCAAAAAGTCGTATATGCGCAGACAAGGTACCGATTGAAAGTAAAGATCATGGCGCAAAAAATGACACCCCAGACAGCCCCATAGACCAAAGGATTAAAGCGCTATAAGCCTGGGAATGGAGCGATTTTAAGGAACGTATATTTGTTGACAATGGTTAGAATTTTTTAAAGGCCATCAGATACAATATAAGTTATACATGTTATATATCGTTGTAATCAAAACGACTTGCGGAACATATATAACAAGTCAGTTATACCCCAGGGCGAATGGCGTAAAATGCAAAACTCCCCGAAATCCAAATTCCGTTTTTTTTCAATTTGACGGCGCAAAGGATTATTTTCTGGTTTCGCAGCATATTTTATGGAAAAATAATGCCTGTCATTGCAAAGTACAATTGGTTTCACAAAAAATAAGTGCTCATATGGGTCTCTCGGTGAAAAAATGCAAGTGCTATGGCCTTCTAAACATAGTGTCGTGCCGGGGTGACAGGCTCCGATCGGGTCAGGGTCACGGAGATTTCAGCGCCCGAAGCCCGGCGCGCGCGCTGAGAGATGAGTCCGATGCCCATAGAGAATGTTGGAGCATCGGACTCCCCATTCATTCTCTATGGGCGTCTGACTCTGCTGTCAGCGCGCGCGCCGGGCTTCGGGCGCTGAAATCTGCGGGATCCGGCGGGATCACGTGAGTATAAGGGTTCTAACGGGGTCGGGAGCCTGTCACCCCAGCACGGGGGGTGACAGGTGACCTTTAAGGGGTTAAAGGGGTACTCCAGCATGGGGGATATATTTTGATCTAGTCGGGAAGGAGGTGGCTGAGAGAAAAGACGTCCACTCACCTCCACGGTTCCAGCGGCGTGTCCCGTATCGCGGCGCTCCGGTCCCCGGTTCCCAGCCGCTTCCTGGTGTCTGACGGGGGTCCGAGACGTGACGTCTCAAGCCCGCTCAGCCTGTCAGTAACAGAGGCGGGATCCGTTTCGGGCCCGCGTCAGACACCAGGAAATCTCATTCCTATTATTGAAGGTGTAGGTACAAAAACCGACCACGTGCAAAATTGTAGATTTTTGGTCACATCCCAGAAAAATTGAATAAAAAGTTTCATATAAGCAAGTGTAGTACATTCTTAAAAATGTTTAAAAGCATTCTTAGGCCATGTTTACACACTGTTTTTTTGCAGTAAACAACAACCATTTTTGTGGATTTCGACAACAGTCGTTGTTTACTGGCAGCGATTCATTACATTATGGATGGAACAACGGCCATAGTGTATACATGGCCGTCGTTTTCTGTGGCCACACAAAATAATTGACATGTGAACGGCCACTGTTCGGTGAACAGTGGGCGTACAAAATAGCCTGTGCTCACAGTGTATAATATGGCTCCCGGACGTACTTTACCCTGTGGTCAATGGTAAATTGGAATGTGGGTACACCTAAATGTGTCTGTATTCCAATTAAAATCAAAAGATGTTCACCCGGCTGTTATTACTGGTTATTACCAGTTTTAATTTATCTTATGGAAAAATAAAGCATTTAATTACAAAATACAATTGGTGTTAAAAAAAAAAAAAAAAGACCTCATATGGATCTGTAAGAAAATGAAGGTGTATGACCTTTTAAACACAAGGAGAAAAACAAAAACAAAAGTAGTTAAATTAAAACCATGTAAATATGGTATCACAGTAATTATACAGATCCAATTAATCGTCCAAATGATGTCCGTTTTATTGGACAAATAAAACTGCACTTCACTTCCATTTAAAGCTGGGTCTACTCGCATCTCACCCAATTCTCCACATCCTAAACCCTAATACCCACCTACTGTAGCTTTCCACATTCCTGACCCCAATACCTGCTCAGCTACCCACATCGCTGCCTCTGAAACCCACCTAGCTTCCCACTTCCCCAACACTGATGCCTGCCTAGCTTCCCGCATCACCGACCTTCATCCCCACCTAGCTTCCCACATCACTACACCTGATATGACTATGCCGCAGTCTCGGCCAATCATACAGGCCAAGGGGCTTCATCAGGGGACATGGCAGGTCTCTGCCCGGTTGTTTACTATACTTATTTGTTAGGTCAGTTTTGTATTTTCTTTGACTGTGTTAGCCACATCCTGCATGGATTTTAGTGGATTAATAAAATTAGGAGAGGTAGAGCAGCATATTTCATTTTGCATGTGCCACACAGTGTTGTATTGTCCCCACCGATGAGTAATACTGTTTTCATAGCCAGTATAAACACGGATCTCTCCTGTCTTCCCTCTTGTTGCATTAAACATGAATTTATTTTCGGATCTCACACTGAAGCAGCGCCATTCCAGCACTATAATATCTCCTTTTATTCGGAATTGTAATACAAGTGCTTTTTATGAGTGACTGTAGTTGGATCAAGTCTGATTGAGCAGCAAGTGTATATTCTTGCAGAAAAGGTCACCATCTATTGTTGTTGACTTAAAGGGGTTTTCCGGAAACTTTATTTCTTTTATATGCTGTTTAAAAACAAAAAAAGCAATGATACTCACCTCCCCTGTTCCCCTGTATCTCCAGTCCCAGTGCCTTCCAGCCCAAAGCATTAGACCGCTTGTTCTGTTTCCAGGACAGAATACTTGCCCACTCAGACAATCACTGGCCTCAGGGGTATCCCACCTCGGTCAGTGATTGGTGGACTGACCCTGCTGAGATGCTTAAGTGGGAAAAAGAAGTGAAGAGTGGAGGACTGGAAGCTAAAGGAGTGGAAGCTGCAGGGGACTAAGGGAAGTGAGTAGCATTTTTTTTATTACACCCCTAGAAAATCCAGCAACAGATCTTAAACGGGTATTCTCATCTCAACTAGCATATAAAAACGTAAAGGGCTCAGCAAGTTAAAGTGTCACTCTCCTTATAACTTTCAAAATCTAAATCAATAGTAGATATGATATAAAGCAAGTTTGCAATTTACATTCATTATTTATTTATGGCACTTCGTGTTTTCTGCCTTTTTTTTTTTTTCTAGAAAAAAACAGGAAGCAGTCAGAAAACAGGAAGTCCTGTGTATCCCAGTCATCTGATTGCTCACAGAGACAAGGCAGTCATGTGATTGATGGACACATTGAGCCGTGACTCTCTGTACTGGCCGGAATTCCTGTGTTTACTCTGTTTATTTCAACTAGCACAAGTCAAAAAAATCTGCCTTCAGGAAACTGGACCTGGATTTCTGGTAAGTTCAGCTTTTTATTACAGCAGGATAACAACAAAAATAATGAATGTATATTATAAACTTGCTTTATATCACTTCTACTGTTGATTTAGATTTTGAAAGTTATAACGACAGAGACACTTTAAATATTTTTGCAAATACATTCGTTAACAAACTTTCCTACTTCTACTCGTATATGCTCACTCTTTCCCTTCCATTGTTGATAGCTCGTGTCTAGTTTACCGACAACCACTCTGCTGTAAAAGCAGTAGTCTGACTGGTTTATGTTTAGCTATAATATTGATGTATAGAGATATAGGGGGTGGTATTTATCAAGCTTTAAAGTGTCACTTTTTTGGCATAATATGGGCTGATGTGAACAAATGTATTCGCAAATGTCTGCTTTGCGAATAAAATTTTTGCATCATCCCAGTTTACGGCCATTGCACCGGAGGGGTGTGGGCAGAACGGGGGGCACAGACTCTGGGTCCACTGAATTCATCATTTTTTCCATCTGAAAAATGATAAGGAAACCTATGCCAGCTCTGAGCTGGTATAGGTTTCCCTCCGTGCGCATACTGGTGCACACAGGTTTTATGTAGGGGTAGCGCTGAAGGGACATTTTTAAGCCTTGCTTAAAAAATGCCGGATTTAATAAGTTTCCCCCATAGTCTGTGTATACTTTAAGATGGTTGATAACCTAGGCAATGAGCTGTCAAAATGGAAGGGAAAGAGCAGCATATCAGAAGAAGGTCACAAGTTTGCTAATTCAATGTATTTGCAAAATATTTAATTTTAAGTATGTTGGTTGTGAAGGGAATACCCCTTTAAGTGGAGCATATAATATAGAAGAAAGACTAAGGGGAAGATTTATCAAACTTGTGTAAATGTAGAATTGTCTTAGTTGCCCCTAGCAACCAATCAGATTCCACCTTTAATTTTCCAAAGGACTTGTGATTAATGAAAAGTGGAATCTGATTGGTTGCTAGGGGCAACTAAAACAATTCTATTTTAGACCAGTTAGATAAATCTTCCCCTAGGCCTTTTATTAAAGGAGAAGATTTTTAAAATCTGGCAGCCGGCTGGGGCAGGCTTGAATTTGATCAGGAGTAGGAACTTACCTCTCCCTGTGCCCTCGGTGAGCGGCAGAACCGGCCTTGGGACCCCTGCCGGGCTCCAAGATCTCTGACGCTGACTCATCATGACCCAGCTAATGAACCAGTAGGTGACTGGGGCGGGACGTTGCTCCAGTCACTGATTGGCTGACCAGCCAGTCCATCAGCCGGGGCAGACATTTTCCCATGAGACGTGACGTCATCACTTCTTAGGGGAAGATCACATCTGGCGGGGCTCCTGAAGCCGGTCATGCCGCTCACCTTGGGCACAGGGAGAGGTAAGTTCCTACTCCCAATCAAGTTTGCCCCTGCTCCTGCCCGATTTAAAAAATGGCCGGACTTCTGTGTTATTTGGCTATCATTAATTATTAGAGATGAGCGAACCCGAACTTCGGCATTTGATTAGCGGTGGCTGCTGAAGTTGGATAAAGCCCTAAGGCTATGTGGAAAACATGGATATAGTCATTGGCTGTATCCATGTTTTCCAGACAACCTTAGCGCTTTATCCAAGTTCAGCAGCCCCAACTAATCAAATACCGAACGTTCGGGTTCGGATGGACTCAAACCCGAACCCGGTTCGCTTATCTCTATTAATTATCTTTTTAAAAAGTATGCATTTTTGCTGGACTGGTTTTACTGTTTAGTATGTATTTAACTTGCAGTAATGGCTACAGGACTTACATTTTCTAATCAGAGATGCACATTTGCAGCTGGTTGTGGAGCCAGATGAGGCCATCAGCAGCTTTTACTTACTCCACGCCTCACCGACCACATGAACTGAATATTATTTTGCTCATCCTGTCTACTTCCAGGTGCAAAGCTGAATTTTTCAATAGCGGAAGGGAAACCATTGATGCAAAACAAGCCGTGATAGCTGTGCTTCATGACTATTACCTGAGAAAAGCAGAGGTGTCAAACTGTTTCACTGCAGTAAAAATACTTTTTATACTAATACATGTATCAGTCATGGCTTAAATGTTAAAATAGGATCAGTTATGTCTGTTTTAGCGAATACATGAATTTCCCTTAAAATAATAATTCTAGAGCATGTGGTTGTAAAATTTTGCTATCCCACATGTCCCCATGGCTTGGATTATCCCTGGAGGCATGTGTAATGCCATAGGAAGACACAGCCGAGCACATTCTGCTCAGCAATGCTGCGTCCCATCCTATTTCCACCTGTGGCCCCTCTGCGCCAAATCTTGCAGTGAGAGCTAGACGCGGTGGGACCAAGCGGAATGTGGGGAGATGGGACAACCCTTTTAAGTGTTAATGTTATTTTTTTTTAAATTAAAAACTTCTGACATGTCACAGACAAAAAAAAACAACAAAAAGTGCAACAGCAACCTACAGGTGCAAGTGCTTACACATGATCAAAACCTGCTCTATAAATATTAAAAAATTAGGATCTTAGCAAACCATTTGATCAGAGTATACCATGTTAAGGTGGGCTCAGAGACATGGTCCTACTCTAGTATTCTCACACTAGCAATGGCCTCTCCTGGGCTAACAATAAGCCTACAATGGGCAGATAGGAGCCAAATAATCTCTATTTATAGCACCCATAGGACATGGGTGGAGTGCAAGCCAACAGGAGGTAGCCCCCCCCCCCCCCCCCACTCATACATACAACAGGGAAAAGCAAGAATCGGCAGCACTCCAATGTCTCTGGTCACACTGTTGGGTGCACACTGCATGTGGCTAAAGTACAAACAAAAAAACAAAAAGTGCAACAGCAACCTACAGGGGCAAGTTGTTACCGATTTTTCCTCTTTTATGTCACAGAAACATGTCAAAAGTTTTGATCAGATCAGTAGAGATGGTCAAAAAAAGCATGTGCCGGAGGCGGCATACTCTTCTCTTGGCTCCGTCTATGAATGGACGAACACTAAGGCCCTGGCTGATCGAACCTGTAAACATACCTTTTTATGTGTCATAGGGACATGTTAAAAGTTTTGATCAAAACACTTACCATGTCTCTGTAATTCAGTATTTTCCTGCGTATAAGACTACTTTTGAACCCAGAAAAATTTTCTCAAAGGTCAGAGGTTGTCTTATGCTCCGGCTGTCGTCTTATAGGACGGGTGCTGAAAATCGTTGGAACCTTACTGGAAAATCTATGGTTGCCGCATACAGTGTGGGGGAGCTAAAAAATGTCCGCATGCCTGCCGTATGCGTGGACCATATGAAGGGCACAGCAATCTGCAGGTGTCCGGAGTATGAAAAAAAAGAGATACGGTAGAATGGCACTGTGCCCAAAAAGACACACCTCTTTCACCCATCTGGCCCACACTTGTATCCTGCCGGTATTACTGTGCCTCCTTCTCAGCCTCTTACTGCTGTTTTTTATTAATTTTTATTTGGTGTGCATTGGAAGTGGGGTAGTCTTATACGGCGAGAATATCCCAAACTCAATATTATAACTGAAAAAGTTGGGGGTCGTCTTATATGCCGAAAAATACGGTATATCTTCTTTTTTTTCTTTTAAAGGACTAATGTTTGCATGAATTTTTTAATGCTATTTTGTACCCCCATATAATTCTCCTTTGGTGCACTGGTGGAGTTGCACCCACTAGTTTATGTTATCTAGTTAATCAACAAAGGTGCAAACTATTTCAACTATTGGGAAAACAATTTAAGGCTTCTTTTATCTTTACTATAACCACATTATTTAAAAGGGAAAAAAAAGACCCCTGGGAGTGTTCTGCTTCTTCATATGACTATATGCGGGGTCTGGAGAGTGGGTTTAGGAGAAGTTATCTGTTATGATGGAAATCGTAAGTCACTGTCTTATGTTTCATACATGCATGGAAGGTGCTGTAGGTGCTGTGGGTGGTGAGAGACCTCATTCAGACATATTGTTCTGAACACCTCAGATTTCATTGGTGCTAAATTTTAGCATAGAAGGAAGAAATCCTCATACACACCAAGCACTGTCACACCATTGATTCTAACAATGTGAACCATTCACACACAATGAGATTGGCCGGAATCAGGAGCTGTAAGCTCTACACATAAAACTACCTGCACAGGCACCTAGTCTGGTTGCACTCAAGATGGCCGCCAGCTTTGCCTATACGATCTGTGCAGTTGTTGGTTCTTGGATGGTACACCCAGTATAGTTAGCTATATGTTGGTGCCTATGCTATGTAACGGTGAGATGGACGGAAAGCTTGATTATTCTTCTGGTGGGTATTTTCCATAAAGAATGCATACACGCCCCACCATTGTGATTTTTCTGTATGGCCTAGTCACTAAGAGAGTCCCTCTTTGTATTTCTGGGTCTTTGCTCCTGTTTGCTTAGTTCTCTTTACTTTCCTCCTGCCTTCTGGAATTCCCCTCGGTGTTTTGTTTCCTAGCCATTTGCATTGCTTTGCCAGTAACCAGGAAAGCTCCCATGAATTAACTCCACCTCCTTGCAGCTTTCATTGAAATGTGATTCGACTTTGACTTAAGTCTCTGAAGGACAATTGTGTCATGTAAGTTAGCTAAGAACATAAAGTAGAATCGAGTGGAAATAATCTGTTCATGCAGGGACAGAGAGGTAATCTGGCAAATTATTCTTAATTTCATTAGCTCCGTGTTCTTGGACTGAGTTGCAATAATGACTAATCAAAAAAAGCTTTCACAATGACTGACATTAATAGGTGGATTTTATTTAACCCTTTAAGAACGGAGCCAATTTTAATTTTTGTGCTTTAGTTTTTTCCTCCTCGTGTTTAAAAGGCCACCGCGTTTGCATATTTTCCCCTATAGACCCACATGAGCCCTTATTTTTTGCGACATCAATGATATTTTGCAAATACAGACTTAATTTTTCTATAAAATATGCTGCTTAAGCAGAAAAAAAATTATATGGGCAGTCAAATTGGGAAAAAAGGTGAAATTTCTTTTATTTTGAGGGGTTTCGTGTTTACGCCGTTCACCCTATGGTAAAACTGACATGTTATCTATGTTCCTCAAGTCAGTATGATTACAATGATATGTAACTTGCATGACTTTTACTTTATTTGATTGCTTTTAAAAAATTTAAACCTTTAAAAAAAAAAAAAAAACTAAATGTGTTTATAATTGCTCTATTCCCATCCTTATAATGCTTTTATTGTTTGGTCTATGGGGCTGTGTGAGGTGTCATTTTTTGCGCCACAATCTGTTCTTTCTTTTGGTACCTTGTTTGTGTTGACTTTTTGATAACTTTTTATCAATTTTTTTGGGGGGATTTGATGTAAACAAAAATGCGCAAGTTTGCAATTTGGCATTTTTTTTTTTTGCCTACACCGTTTACTGTGCGAGATCAGGAATGTGATCATTTAATAGTTCGGGCGATTACACACGCGGCGATACCAAATATGTTTATTTTTTTATTTATGAAATGGGAAAAGGGGCTAAGCTTTTATTAGGAGAGGGGATTTTTATTATAAAAAAAACTTTATTTTTTTTACATACAGCAATCAGAAGTCCTCTGGGGAACTTCTATATACACAGCACTGATCTCCCATTGAGATCAATGCTGTATGTATAATAGAGCACGGGATCAGTGTCATTCCTACGCTGTGCCCCGGCCGGCTTAGTAGAAGGGATCTCTCTTCGTGATCGCATCACAGGGGGGGATCCCCCCACTAGACATTAGGGACAGGGGGCCAAGGGATATTTAAATATCTTTGACAGCTTTGACAGCTGTATTTAAATAGTTAATTAGCCGGGAGTGGTCCACGGCTGCACATAGCAACCGGGGACTACAGGCTGCAGAGAGGGCTCACACACTATACCTATAGCCATCCATCTGTGTTTCAGGTCTAGATGGCCCTAAATGGAATACTTCGGTGAAAAAAAAATGTTTTCAAATTAATTGGTGTCAAAAAGTTACTTCGATTTAAAAATCTAAAATCTTCCAGTACTTATCAGCTGGTGTATGTCCTGCAGAAAGTGGTGTATTCTTTAAAGTCTGGCACAGTGCTCTTTTCTGCCGCCTTTATTTCTTTATTTTGTTTTTTCTTCTCTACATTTTTCTGTTGAACCACAACTTTTATTATTTGTTTTTTAGTAAACTAACATTTATTATTACTCTTACCAATTCCAAGTTATTTAATGACTATTGAAGGTTTTTATTTCTTTAACCCCTTAAGGACTGGGCCAATTTGCATTTTTGCACTTCCGTTTTTATTTCCTCCTTGTGCTTAAAAGGCCATAGCAGTTGCTTTTTTAATCTAGAAACCCACATGAGCCCTTATTTTTTGCACCACTAATTGTACTTTGCAATAACAGGCTGAATTTTTGCATAAAGTACACTGTAAAACAAAAAAAAACAAAAACAAAAAAACACATTTTTTTAATTTGGGGGGTATTTGTTTTTACGCCGTTCGCCCTGGGGTAAAACTGACTTGTTATACATGTTCGTCAAGTCATTACAATTACAACAATATGTAACATGTACAACTTTTATTTTATCTGATGGCTTGTAAAAAATTCAAACCATTGTTTACAAATATATGTTCCTTAACCCCTTAACGACATCGGGCGTAAACTTACGCCCTGGCGCCATGGTACTTAGCGCATCAGGGCGTAAATTTACGCCCGATGTTTCCCCGATCGCTGCGTGTTCACACACAGCGGTCGGGGAAGATGGCCTGCTATAAATCATAGCAGGCCATCATAGCTTCACGGCACGGGGGGTGGTTAACACCCCCCGTGCTTACGATCGCTGCTATAGGCTGATCAATTCAGATCAGCCAATAGCGGCGATCGGAACCTTTCCGGGTCATCGGTGACCCGATGACCCGGAAAAAAATGGCGGTCGGTGCTGTCCGAGGACGGCACCGACCGCCATTACTGTAAAAAGTAATGTTGATCGCCGTGCCACCGGCCCGATCGCCGTGAATGGCCGGCCGGCCGTTCACGGCGATCGGGCCGGTGGCACGGCGATCAGAGTCCCACAAAATAGTAAATACCTGCCCTGGACCCCTCAGCTAGGTAGCCGAGGGGTCCAGAGCAGGTATTTGTACATTACTCACCTGTCCCGGGCTCCTGATCGGCGTCTTCCGGGTTCGCGGCGTCCTCCGTCATTCCGTTCGGTCTTCGGGTCTTTCCGGCGGTCCTCGTCGTCTTCTTTCGGCTATTTTCGGCTCCAGCCTCGTCATTTTCCGGATTTTGCGCTCTGCTGCCCCCTAGCGGCTGATATGTGTAATACACTTATCAGCAGCTACAGGGATATTCAGAATATAAAAAAAAAATATTTTTTTTTCCCAAATTTTTTTTTTTCTATTTTCCGCACCCTATCGCCGCTGAGTGTTGATCAGCATCGCACGAAAGTGCGCTGCTAATCAGCAACTCCTCCTTTTTGGCGTAGGGTGTTTTTTTTCTATATTCTACTGCCACGGTCTGCTTATAAGTGCCGCACATGAGTGCGACATTTATCAGCAACTCCTTTGTTGGCGTAGGTTTTTTTTTTATACTTACTGTAAAAAAACATGTAAAAAACACTACATTACACCACACTACATTGAATAAAGTTTGACACTACACCACTACATACCCCATATACTAGTCCCCGTATAAAGATGGCCCCCAGGGTGTTTTCGGCGTCAGAGGGATACGTTATTATTGCCTCCGACACCAAAACAGCCAGTGAGGATGAATGGGGGGGATCCTTCTTTCCTCCATTCATCCTCATCATCCAGTGACGTGTCTGGGAGTAGCGTAGCGTACGCTGCCCCCCAGACACGTCTTTTCCGCCAGTACCGTCCCAATAAGAGATGACTGCATGGTGTGAAATTCTACACACTCTGTGAGCGTACCTCAGGGTACACTTACAGATTTCGGGTACGTGCAAACTGCGGAATGGCGAAGGATAACCCTTTGTGCATTCCGCAGCTGGCACCCGCCGGCGGACTGATGCGGGCGCATGTCTCCACCCGTGTCATAGACTCCATTCTATGCACGGGCGGAATCCGTCGTCCATCCAAAGAATGAACACGTTGGACGGAGAGCGGAATCCGCCCGTGCATAGAATGGAGTCTATGACACGTGTGGAGACGTGCGCCTGCATCAGTCCGCCGGTGGGTGCCAGCTGTGGAATGCACGAAGGGTTATCTGTCGCGATTCCGCAGTGTGCACGTACCCTTAGAGTGTATGTAGGAAGGGACACCCGAATCCAGCCCCCAGATGCCCCCTTCCCCCCCATCCTTGGAGTTAGTGGGGAGATTGTCCGGGAACTGATCTTCCCACTGCTGGATAAAGGTCACCACCTGTACGGGGATAACTTTTATACCAGCACCCCCTCTTCCAGTACCTCGCTGCCCTGTAGCTTGCGGCACGATCCGAAAATATCAGAAGTAGTAATAGCGCCCTAATATTTAGCAGCCATGGAGCGGACCCAGCGCTTCTGGATATGAGGGACCCCGTATCGCACCAGGACAACATTTTCCAGGTGACGTCCCCCACACTGGAGAACAGGAGACCCCAGAAGAAGTGCAGAGTGTGGGGTAACAGGGGGATCAGGAAGGACACCATTTTCCAGTGTGACAACTGTCCTGATCCCCCCGACCTCTACATACTGGATCGCTCCAAGGCGCACCACACGTCATCGGAGTTCTACATTATCTAAATTCTGTCCCTTATTCCTATTTCAGGGGTCACGTTGGTCCGGGGATTATTCTGATCGCCATTATGGAGTCGGGAAGGAATTTTTCCCCTGTGATGAGGCTACTGTCGTCTGCCTCACAAGGGGTTTTTGCCTTCCTCTGGATCAACACAGGTTGAGTTTGATGGACACCTGTCATTTCCAACCTTATAAACTAATAATTGGCCTAATACCCCCAAATAAGTTAGAATTGTCCCTTTTCCCCAGCTAAATAGGTATGGCCGCCATTCCCATTAGAGGATGCCATGATGCAATTACAAAGCCTCTGTGCGGCCAGGACAGTAGAAACCCCCCACAAGTGACCCCATTCTGGAAACTACACCCCATAAGGAATCTAAGAAGGGGGGCAGCGGGGATATGGCCCCCTGGTGACGGCCACATTTGGGACGTGAAAATGAAAAAAATTGTATTTTTTATTTTCTCGGCACATGTTCTACGTAAGTGCCCGTCACCAGTGGGGTCCATATGCTCACTGCACCCCTTGTTAGATTCCTTATGGGGTGTAGTTTCCAGAATAGGGTCACTTGTCGGGGGTTTCTACTGTCCTGGCAGCACAGGAGCTTTGTAATTGCGACATGGCCTCCATCCTCCATTCCAGCCTCTAAATGGCGCTCTGTCCCTTTGGTGACTTGCCCTGTGCCCATATGGCACATTATGCCCACATGTGGGGTATTTTCGTACTCAGGGGACACTACCCTACACGTTTTGTGTTCATTTTCTTTTTTAACCCCTTGTGGAAATGGAAAAAAATCAAGGCTAGACCAACATTTAGTGTAATTTTTGTAAAATTTTTACTCTAAATTATTAATCTTGTCATGTTTTTTCATTTTCACAAGGGGTTAAAAGATAAAAAAAAACATTTAATGTGTAGAGCAATTTCCCCTGAGTACGGAAATACCCCACATGTGGACATAAAGCGCCATGCGGGTGCAGGGTAAGCCTCCGAAGGGAAGAAGCGCCATTTGGTTTTTGAAGGCTGGATTTGGATGGAATGGATTTCGAGGGGCCATGTTGCATTCAAAAGGCCCCTGTGTTGCCAAGACAGTTGAAACCCCCCACAAGTGACCCCATTATGGAAACTGCACCCCTCAAGGAATGTAACAAGGGGTGTAGTGAGCATATGGACCCCACTGGTGACGGACACAAATGTGGAACAATGTGGCGTGAAAATGAAATATTACATTTTTTACACTATAATGTTGGTTTAGCCTTGAATATATCATTTTCACAAGGGGTTAAAAGAGGAGAAAAAAAACAAAATGTGTAGCGCAATTTCCCCCGAGTCCGTAAATACCCCACATGTGGACATAAAGCGCCATGTGGGCGCAGGGCAAGCCTCCGAAGGGAAGGAGCGCCATTTCGTTTTTGAAGGCTGGATTTGGAAGGAATGGATTTTGAGGGGCCATGTTGCATTCAAAAGGCCTCTGTGTTGCCAAGACAGTTGAAACCCCCCACAAGTGACCCCATTATGGAAACTACACCCCTCAAGGAATGTAACAAGGGGTGTAGTGAGCATATGGACCCCACTGGTGACGGGCACAAATGTGGAACAATGTGGCGTGAAAATGAAATATTACATTTTTTACACTATAATGTTGGTTTAGCCTTGAATTTATCATTTTCACAAGGGGTTAAAAGAGAAAAAAACACACAATATATGTAGAGCAATTTCCCCCGAGTCCGTAAATACCCCACATGTAGACATAAAGCGTCATGTGGGCGCAGGGCAAGCCTCCAAAGGGAAGGAGCGCCATTTGGATTTTGGAGGTTGGATTTGGCTAGAATGGATGATGAACGCCATGTCGCATTTACAGAGCCCTCGTGCTGCCAGGACAGTGGAAACCCCCCACAAGTGACTCCATTCTGGAAACTGCACCCCTCAAGGAATCTAACAAGGGGTGCAGTGAGGATATGAACCCCTTGATGACGGGCACATTTGTGCCATGAAAGTGAAAAAATGAAATTTTTCCCTTTCACGTCACATTGTTCCACATTTGTGCCCGTCACCAGTGGGGTCCATATGCTCACTGCACCCCTTGTTAGATTCCTTGAGGGGTGTAGTTTCCAGAATGGAATCACTTGTGGGGGGTTTCCAGTGTCTTGGCAGCACGAGGGCTCTGTAAATGCGACATGGCCCTTGAAATCCTTTTCAGTGAAATTCAGCTTCCAAAAGCCAATTGGCGCTCCTTCCCTTTGGAGGCTCGTCCTGCGCCCCCTTGGCACTTTATCGCCACATGTGGGGTATTTCTGTACTCGGGAGAAACTGCGCTACACATTTTTTGTCTTTTTTTGCCTCTTATCCCTTTAAGAAAATGAAAAATTGAAGGCTAGAACAACGTTTTAGTGTAAAAAATAAATTTTTCTTTTTTCACGCCATATTGTTCGGAAAATCTGTGAAGCACCTGTGGGGTCCAGATGCTCACCGCACCCCTTGTTACATTCCTTGAGGGGTGTAGTTTTCTAAATGGTGTCCCTTTAGGGGTGTTTTTTAGGTTTTGACACCCCAGAGCCTCTGCCAACCTGAAGTGGTACAGTCAAAAATGACCAAATATAACGGAGGCGTTGAAATTCACTAGGCGCTCCCTTATATCTGAGGCTTGTGGTTGCGTCAAATAGCGCAATAGGGTCACATATGGGGTATTTCTATAAACTGCAGAAACGGGGCAATAATTATTGGGGTGCATTTCTCTGGTAATAGGTTTATAATTATGAAAAATATTGGATTACAATAAAATCTCTGCACAGAAAATTAAAATTTTCAAATTCCTTACACACTTCGCTTTTATTTCTGTGACTCCCCTAAAGGGTTAAAACACTTTCTGGATGTGCTTTTGCAGAGTGTGGGGGGTGCAGTTTCTGAAATGGGGTGCTTTGTGGGGCTTTCTAACATACAGGCCCCTCAAATACACTTTAAACCTAAACAGGTCCCTAAAAATATCTGATTTTGAAATTTTACTGAAAATTTGGAAATTTGCTGCTAATGTTTTAAGCTTCCTATCGTCTAAAAAAAATGAAAGATAGTTTAATAAATGCCGCCAACATAAAGTAGACATGTTGCTAATGCTATTTAATATATAATTTATGTGGTATAACCACTTTCTGTATACGCAAAAAAGTTTCAAAGTTGGAAAAATGCATTTTTTCACATTTTTTCACATTATTTGGTTTTTTTTCATAAAGATTTGTTATGAGTATCGACTCCAATTTACCAGAAATGTAAAGTACAATATGTCACGAGAAAACAATCTCAGAATCAGACGGATAGGTAAAAGCATCCCGAAGGTATTAATGACTAAAGTGACACTGGTCATATTCATAAAATTTGTCTCTGTCATTAAGGCCATTTCAGGCTCTGTCCTTAAGGGGTTAAAATCGCTCTATTCCCAGGCTTGTAGCGTTTTTATCCTTTGGTCTATGGGTCTGTATGAGGTGTCATTTTTTGCGGCATGATGTGTTCTTTCTATCGGTACCTTGATTGCGCATATGCGACTTTTTGATCGCTTTTTATTACAATTTTTCTGGATTTGATGTGACCAAAAATACGCAATTTTGCACTTTGGGCAGGGCGTAAATATATGCCCCCGGTCGTTAAGGGGTTAAGTGGGCACTGTCATTAAAAAGACTTTTTATATATCAGTATATGAAAAGTTTTACATTTTCTCGGAGTCTGAGTGTTCGGACCGTGATTGATAAGGAGAACGGGGCGTAAGATGATTGTACATTTTTTATTTAATTTTTAGTACATTATTATGGGACAGCCATCTAGCTTTCAAAAGTATTTCAACACACACTTTATAGTAAGTCTCATAGGCATCAGAACAATAGACCCTTTGACTTTTTGGGGGGAGAGTTTTCTAGGCATATTCTGTCACCTGTGTAGAGGCGAGATGAACTGGGAGTGGAATGGGGTGAACTTTGACTATAACCTACTGTGAATGGTCTGATCCCATCATATCTATGTACTGTTATCACATTTCATTGTAAAGCTATGTTCACACAACATTTTTTCAGCTCCATTTAAAATGACGTCTTTTATATTGAGTCTAAAATAACGGACGTCATTTAGCTCTCTGGCCTCCCTTTAGTGTCGGCTGCTGGTACATTATTCTAGTTTGGGATTACTACTTGGGCTTTCGGTGTGGCTTAATTAAAAAGTCCATTGAATTTAATAGTAAAAACTGAGAAAGAACGGTGATAAAAGAAAAACTGTGTGTGAACAACTAATAAAAAAGTCCGCTGTTTGCAAAAAATGTCCGAAGATAATGATCATGTTCATTATTTTGACGGTCGCCTTTTATCTATTTTTGACATTGTGTGAACATAGCCTAATCCTGTCTATGATGACAGTGAGCAGAGTGCTGACAAGTTTTCTTTACAGAACAGAGTGCAAATGTATTATTAGATTTAGTGGCCAGTATGAACAATATCAGGGTTAGGATTATTTTATAATATAGATAGCAAAATAGAAAATTGGAGAGAAAAAACATCACAAATTGAAAAAAAGGTCATTTTCTGATGACACATTCCCTCATAAGAAAATCATTTATTGTTTAAATAATTAAATTAATTAAATTAAATTAATTTAAAATAAATGTTAAACATATTTTTAAAGAATATTTGGTGATTTTTCTTTCTAATTTAAATTTTTTTTTCTATGTTATAAAATAATCCTGAGATCTTGCAGTTTTTATTCTCACCACTGGGGATCAAACTAAGCTGAGATTTCCTGTTGTGTCTGTACTAATAAGAGGTGGCTGCTGTAAAGTGTTCTGTACAGTATTGCAGCAACATGTGACATCAGTAGATAGATAGCATCAATACAAGACAATAGCAGCTCCCTGTTAAATGACCTTTTCAAAGGTCACAGAGCGCTCTCTATGATGTTTTACATTTATCTCAAGGGGACAGAGTCTGTCTATTGCTATCTATGTCCATGAGTCTTGCTGTAAAGCATGTCCCTAAATGCTGTTAATAGCCTAGGCAGTATGGTATCTTCTATAACAAAAAGTGAAATATAAAAAATAAAAGTCAGAAAATAGAAAGATTAAAATAAAAGAAAAAGTTCTAGTATCTAAAACTTTAGCCGCTTTGGCTTCAGTAGAGTTCAGCTGAAAAATCAGACACAACCCCTGAACAGAGAGGGCGCTGTTTCTGGAAGAAAGTGACCTTGTTATTCAGTCCTCTGCAACTACATTACACAGGTAAAGGGACAAGGCAGAAAGTAGCTGTCAGAAATGTCAGTTTTTTTATGCAAAGTTCTGCCCACTTTATGACATTTTAAAGAACATTAGAAATTCAAACATTCCAGTAAGATTGATGGTCTAGACGGAGGAGATAATAGATGCTAATGAAATGCTAATGAAGCATCAGCAGATCGCTGCATATTCATCCCATATTTACTTCCGTCCCTCATCCTTAATTCAGCTGTTAAGAGCACTAAGAAATTTCCACTTATTCTTTAACCCTAAATGTGGAAAATATACAAGAATTAGCATATCTGAACCAGTTTTATATGGGTCTATAAAAAAATCAGTGCAAAACTTATGACCTCTGACAAATTCTCCCTCCTGTGATCCCCTCCAGTGCAGGTTGTAACCGATTTGTCAGTAGACGCCATGCCCTGGGGATGACTTTGGCTTAGGGTGACAATGCTAGGTCACATTTCATGTTATTAGGTAACCCTTGTCCAGGTAGGGGACTGAATTTATAAACCAATCGCTGGACACAACACTGAAGTAATGTCAGAGGAATATTGCAACTACATTGATAATTCTACCCCGTAGAGCTCCAAATCTCCAGCTTTTCTTTGCATAGTTCATGAAATAATTCTGCCTGCCTGTTGCTCAGTTCATATGGATTTATACAGATTTGACTGAAGGCAACGAGAGTTGTAAAATCTCTATGTAGTGGGCTCCCCCTAGTGGTGGCTGCAGTAAAATGCGCTGAAACCATGTTGGGAAGCAGTAGTTCAGTCTCTACCCCTCCCCCAATACCACAGGCCCAATGTCCAACCAGTGGTTTGCCTTTGACTATGTACATCACCGGTTTGTAATACAGTAACCTTTTTTTTTTTTTTTTGCAACCAGTCAATATCATATAAATATATCTGAGGTTTGTTTTCTGGGACTACCACCATGATGAAGAACGAGGGGACAATATAAATTAAAGTGTCAATGTCACGTTAAATAAAACTTTTCACATGTCATAAAGACATTGCTAGAACAGTATCGGAAAAGTGAACGGCTAAGCGCTTCATTGCTTTCATCTGTGCTCAAGAAAGGCTCCATAGACTCCATATCAGTTATGGCTGGTGGGCAGGGAGAAGCCAACTCACTGTTCGAGCAGCATGAAAGGAATGACAGGTTTTCTCTAATATAAAATATTTCTTCCCTTCCCTTGAAGGAGGGAAAGAGAGGGTGATCATAAAGTCTGTCCCAGATGATTTTCCTGCTAGTATTAAAAAGACCTAGGATCGGAACTTAGGGGGAGATTTATCAAACTGGTGTAAAGTAGAATTGTCTTAGTTGCCCCTAGCAACCAATCAGATTCCACCTTTCATTTTTCAAAGAATCTGTGAGGAATGAAAAGCTGAATCTGATTGGTTGCTATGGGCAACTAAGACAATTCTACTTCACACCAGTTTAATAAATCTCCCACTTAATGTCTCTTTTCATTCCTATGAGACTGACATCGAAACGTTCACCGGAATGAGTAGAGGACTCCTAAGACACTGTAAGAGTCAGCAAGTCTGAATGCTGGTCACATGGTATAATGGAGGAGTGGTGGAGCGGATAATGTGAATAAAGGCATCGGTGATAAAATTACTTGTTCTCCTGTTTATGTCCTGCACCTTATTTAGGCTGGGTTAATGCTAGTTTTTTTTTCCGTTTTTCCATTGGTTTAAATAAAAAAAAAAACCCGGATCAAAACGCATCTGTGTCTTTAATGTACACAAAAACATGCTCAACCACATTGTTTAAAAAAAATTGATGTGTTTTAATGTTTTTTTTTTTTTATAATGGAAGTCATTATAGGAACGGATCTAAATGGATGCATACAAATGAATCTGTTTTTCATCAGTTCTTACATCCGTTTTTTTGCAAAAACATGAAAAAATATACGTAACAAGCCTTAAAATAAAACAATTTTGGTAACTGTTTTCTTTTCTATTATGTTTTTAAGCTGTGGCTGTGCAGGCAAGATGAGAATTGTAGTTTTGCAACATCCAGAGGGCTGAAGGATCCTTATTTCTGTTTTGGAGACCGCCCCCCCCCCCCCCACCCGGTGCTCCCATAACTGGGGCCCACTAAATTGGGGTCTCCGAGAGATTGCCCTTTTTAACAGACTCTCCTAACTATACTTCCTAGGCTTAGATACTTTATTGCTTAGAAGGCAGTTATTATAAAGACACAATAAACCCTAATGATAAAACATAGTCCAGTAATAAGCTGATGTATTCTCTTCCCGGAGTCTCCGTCTAGCTCTTCCTGCACTGGAGTCCCTGTATACAGGAGCCATTGTGCCAAGCTGAGCTCATATTTTAGTTTTCAATGTTTTATCTTCAACTTTAAAGTTAAGAAAAACAATTGAAAGTCCGACGACTCGCACAACTTCCTTTTCTTCAAATAGGCTTTCTTAGAGGATAATTGAAGACAGACTCGAAGTGAAAGAACAATTGTTGAAGATGCATGATCTGACTTGTTCATTGTAAAACTGTTAAAGCAGATAGATGAAAGTGTGACTGCCGTGACCTAGAAATGGTTGGAGAATTACGGCTCAAGTGGCTGAGAAGTAACCAAGGACAAGAGGCTGAAGTCACATTAAACTTAAACTGGATAAAAATTGTTAAATGTAGAGTCCACACTACACCAAGCATCCTCCGATGGTCTGCAGATCAACCCAGATCAAGCTTATAGTGAGGGGAAGTCCAGGGACCCCAGAATCTCATGGGGACCACAACTACAATGAAACATACAAGACCTTCTATAACCTAAAAGTAATGGGAATATTTTTTTTTTATTGGTGACCTAGCAGTCAGGCCTATTGGCCATCTAAGTATTAACTTGTGTCTGAAAGTGTGAGAGATTTGTAATTTACAGTGGTGCCTTGGATTACGAGCATAATTTGTTCTAGGACCGCGCTTGTAATCCAAATCTACTCTTATAGTAAAGCAAATTTTCCCATAAGAAATCATTAAAATGTACAAAATTGGTCCCCCACCCCAAACATAATGATTTTTTTATTCCGAATAACATGTAAAACAAGTGAAACAAATATTCAGAAACAGCAGAATATGTGATATTATAAGTTACTGTACAGTACAGCAATCAGCATGTGGTGTATAGTAAGTATAGTAAGTGCATAAACCTGGGAAAACAGTAGCAGTTTGTAGATACAGGATGGAGCTGCAGATTCCCATAATGCAGTAGTTGTACAACAGGCTAGAATAGGGAAGCAGGGCTGCTGTCAGAGGTCTGTGTGGTCACATGACAGCAATGGGGAAGGGGTGTGTGTTCAGCCTGGACCAATCAGGAAGTGAGAATCACAGAGCTGTGCAGGAGGACAGTGACAGAAACGTTATATATAGCAGAGTGTGGCTGAGTGTGAGTGAAGGCACATTATAGCAGCAGTGTGTATAGCTGAGTGTAAGCGCAGGCACATTATAGCAGCAGTGTGTATAGCTGAGTTTAAGTGCAGGCGCAGTATAGCATCAGTGTGTATAGCTGAGTGTGAGTGCAGTCACATTATAGCAGCAGTGTGTATAGTTGAGTGTGAGTGCAGGAACATTATAGCAGGAATGGAGAGGGTGAGAAACATAAGGGCTGACAGAGACTGCATGGAGCATGAAGTAATGAGCAGGGCATATGTGGGCACAGTATAGCAGCACTCTCTGTCCGGGGAGAGAGGGGTTACAGCTATGAAGAGATGACCTCCACAGTCCTGTCCCCTGATGTAAGCCCCAGACTGAAATGGATCTGCTATGATTTGGAAGGTGAGGGAGACTTCCTGGGTCAGAGTACAGGACTGTAGACCCAGCTATGCAGACCATGCCCCTCCTCCACTCCCCCTCCCACCCAGTACAGGGAGCTCTTAAACCAAAGCAATGCTCTTAAACCAAGTTACAACTGTGAGCTCTTCTTGCAAAATGCTCTAAATCCAAGTTACTCTTGACCAAGGCACCACTGTTCTTCTATTAAACAAATCTCGAGTCTTCCAGTACTTATCAGCTGCTTTATGCCCTACATATCTATGTATATGCCTATGTCCAGTACTTATCGGCAGCTGCAAAGTACTGGTAGACTTGAGATTTTTTAATAGAAGTAAAACACATATCTCTGACACTTTCTGACACAGATTATCCTTCAAATACCAAGTACTATATTGAGAAGGGGTCACGTTGAGCTATCTCAGTTGCGTTATAGTGTGATATAGTAAAAGCTTTCCAATCCATTTATGAAAAAAAATATTTTGTTTGTATCGCTAACTGGTCTACTCTCAAAGAAATGATTTTTAGAATCTGTTTTTCTTGCAATTTCTAATTGTAATTATTTTACAAGGGTGGCCATAGGTTAAAAGGAAGACCTCCAGTGTACCAAATGGTCTCATTTAGGCTATGTTCACACATAGTATTTTCATCAGTATTTTGGTCAGTCTTTTATAAACCAAAACCAGGAGTGGATTGAAAAAAAACAGAAACTATGCAAATATTTTCATTATAATTTTGCCCTGTCACTTCCACTCTTGTTTTGGTTGTAAAAAGACTGACCGAAAGTCTGACAGAAATGCTATGTGTGAACATAAAATGAAACTGTAATGATGCACCGGACAGTAATATTAAAAGAGAACTAACATCAGCTTTGTGCAAACCTACTGATATCCCTCTGTGTACCTGATGTTTTCCGCATCGGACTTTTTACTGTTGGTCCCGTCGTTATTCAGCAATTTGATTAAAGGGAACCATGAAAATGCTACCTAAGCTATCATCATAATGTTATAGAGCAGGAGGAGCTGAGTGAATTGAAATATATCTGTATGGGAAAATATTCTGTATAACTTGTAATTTATTGATTGAAATCTCTGCTGTTTCCTAAGAGTCCAGTCCATTGAGTGACACCGCCCACTGGACTCCATAACACAGAGTGATCAGGGATTTCAATCAGCATGTCACAAGTTATACAGAATCTTTTGCCATAAAGATATATATCAATCTGCTCAGTTCTTCCTGCTCTATAACATGATGCTGATAGCTTAGATAGCTTTGTCCTGGTGACCGGTTCCCTTTAAGATTAAATATGCTGTGTAACATATATATATATACTGTATATATATATATATATATATATATATACTGTATATATATTAATAATATTATATGTAAAATACCTAATTTTTCTACATTTAGGCTATGTTCACACTGCGTATGATTCCGTCCGTAGTGTGAACCGCGAATATACGCATGTAGTTTTGAGGTTGATGCGTTCGCTTGAAAGTATACGATATACGCCTGCACAATGCACACTACGTATGAGCTTATGGCCGGATCGTATATGGCGCCGTGAAAAATGAACATGCCCATTGTTTGTGGATGGAAATGTTCCAACTCACGGCCGTGGATTTCCATGCGGTCCCGTATGAAGTACTTATTTCAGCCAAATTGAACTTGATTTTTCGATCCAAAAGGTTCTGTGAGTTTTACGGGGCTGGGCGAAGATTTCCAAGTAAATGACCTGTTTCAGATCGCTTCGAAACAAGCTAGGGAAGCATAACTGTACTGCGGGCGTTTGTTCGCGGTGCGTACGCATCCGGCGCCATGTCGATTTTTCCCACGCCCGTAGTTTCATCCGCACATGTACGGCGGCATATGAAATGCGTCCGGACTCGTACGCAGTGTGAACATAGCCTTAGTCTGTAACTACAAACATTGATATTTGTAGAGAACCTTAAAGAAATTTTACTGTCATTTAACTTTTTCGCTGAATACAGGTTGAACTTCATCTTTCTACCACAAGATAGAGCTAGATGCATTGGAAAACATTATTTTTTGTCTTTAAAGCTGTAACTGTACCAGATTGTAAAGATTTGGATTTTGTTTATTAATTGACATTTTTTACCCTGTGGTATACGGAGCAATCTTTATTATTCACATTCCTCTGGATAAGGGAATACTACAGGCAGGTGGGAGTGACAGCACAGATTATGGGACTGATAGAAAGATGGGAAATTTATATAATATAATCACAGCCCCGGGTAAGGGTTAAAAGCATTGAGGTGAGTTCCTTGCATGTTTTTATAAATGGGAATGAGCAGCAAGTGCCCCCAGGGCTGATCACCTAACACAATGTAGGTCAGTTATTAACTCACTTACTTCTATGAATATAGTTTAATAAATGTTTTTTTTTTTTTTTTTAGCATTTGTCAACCCCTTTAAGGAAGTAGGGGGGGGCTTAAAAATCTTTGAGCCCTACTTCAGACAGGGCAGAGGAGGGGGAGGCACACGCTGCAGCCAGGTCTTCACAGCCAGAGAAAGGATAGTCGGGGTGGGGCATAGCTGATTATCTGGAACACATGAAGATGTTTTTATACATAGTTGCAATATTATAGTCACAGTCCCGCCTCTATCAGCCCGAAATAAAAGACATTTGTAGAGAGGATACCTAAAGGTAAAGGTATATGCTTATCCCTGCTGTCTATATTTCTATAAAAAAATTCAATTACATTAAAGGAGAACTTCACCGTGGGGCAAAAAACTTATTGCAGGCTGGGGGAACATAAAAAAGAAGTTATATTCGCCTGGCCTGATGCCCGCGCAGTGCGCATCCTGCACCTGGACCCCAGCCGGCTGTCTTCTTAGCTCCCATCCGGCTACGTCGCAACCTGGTTGATGGATGCCCCACTCAGCCAATCAGTAAGTGGGGCGGGACACTGCTACAGTCACTGATTGGCTAAGCAGGCTAAATTCCACCCTCTTGTAACATTCAATCTTGGTTGTGATGTACCCGGAAACCGGAAGAAGAGGACACCCTGCGGGTACGAGAGTCCAGTGAGGCGCAGTGTGGGCACATGGACAGGTGGGCATATTGTCTTTTTCTAATTTCCCCCTGCCCATAATGATTTTTTGCCTGCCTGCCGGACTTTTCCTTTAAGTAGATAAAGAAGGACAGGCAGAAGGGATTGCCGGATTAGAGTGAGCAAGGTTTGTTTGTAGTAACCAAGAAGACGCATATACCTATAAACACTGTACAAAATAGGCTGGACATCCCCTTTACTAAGTATCTTGGAAATTCCAGGTCTTAGTTTCCTTGTTGGCTTGTTGTCATTTTACAGGCAAAGTCTATGCTGATATGTATTAAACCTCTTTCCTGTTGGGACAAGGTGTTTTGGTGAGATAAAACAGCAGCTAAAGCTGATTTCTTATGTGTGATTATACTGTATACATCTAAATAATAGTCATACATCTACTGTATAATACCAATATACAATGGACAAATATCACCATATATATTATCATCATACTGTTACCGATCAAACCCAGTATACTGAGACCAACAACTTGTGATGTACGCTAGCAGCGTGACACATACTACCTGCGCCGGAGGCGCTAAACCTCTCCCGGGCAGCCGAGCGTCTTATCGGAGAGGCTTGGAGATGCTTGGCTGCCAGGAGAGCTTCGGGAGAATGAAAGAGGCTTCGGGAACTTCAGGCTCCTCTTTCATTCTCCTGAAGCTCTACCTGCAGCCGAGCGTCTCGGAGGCTCTCTGATGAGATGCTCGGCTGCCCGGGAGAGGTTCGGCGATCTCGGGATAGATATGTGCCTCCCCAGTAGGTGGATATGTGCCTCCCCAGTAGGTAGATATGTGCATCCCCCAGTAGGTACATATGTGCCTCCCAGTAGGTGGATATGTGCCTCCCAGTAGGTAGATATGTGCCTTCCTAGTAGGTGGATATGTGCCTCCCCAGTAGGTGGATATGTGCCTCCCCCAGTAGGTAGATATGTGCCTCCCAGTAGGGGGATATGTGCCTCCCCAGTAGGTGGATATGTGCCTCCCAGTAGGGAGATATGTGCCTCCCCAGTAGGTGGATATGTGCCTCCCAGTAGGTAGATATGTGCCTCCCAGTAGGTGGATATGTGCCTCCCCCAGTAGGTAGATATCTGCCTCCCTCAGTAGTTAGATATGTGCCTCCCTAGTAGGTAATGTGCCTCCATCAGTAGGTAGATATGTGCCTTCCCAGTAGGTAGATATGTGCCCCCTCAGTAGGTACTGTAGATATGTGCCTCCCCCAGTAGGTACTGTAGATATGTGCCCCCTCATTAGGTACTGTAGATATGTGCCTCCCCCAGTAGGTACTGTAGATGTGTGCCTCCCCCAGTAGGTACTGTAGATATGTGCCTCCCCCAGTAGGTACTGTAGATATGTGCCTCCCCCAGTAGGTAGATATGTGCCTCCCCCAGTAGGTACTGTAGATATGTGCCTCCCTCAGTAGGTACTGTAAATATGTGCCTCCCCCAGGAGGTAGATATGTCCCTCCCCCAGAAGGTAGATATGTGCCTCCCCCAGTAGGTAGATATGTGCCCCCTCAGTAGGTACTGTAGATATGTGCCTCCCCCAGTAGGTACTGTAGATATGTGCCCCCTCATTAGGTACTGTAGATATGTGCCTCCCCCAGTAGGTACTGTAGATATGTGCCTCCCCCAGTAGGTACTGTAGATGTGTGCCTCCCCCAGTAGGTAGATATGTGCCTCCCCCAGTAGGTACTGTAGATATGTGCCTCCCCCAGTAGGTACTGTAGATATGTGCCTCCCCAGTAGGCACTGTAGATATGTGCCTCCCCCAGTAGGTACTGTAGATATGTGCCTCCCCCAGTAGGTAGATATGTGCCTCCCCCAGTAGGTACTGTAGATATGTGCCTCCCTCAGTAGGTACTGTAGATATGTGCCTCCCCCAGTAGGTAGATATGTGCCTCCCCCCGTAGGTACTGTAGATATGTGCCTCCCCCAGTAGGTACTGTAGATATGTGCCTCCCTCAGTAGGTACTGTAGATATGTGCCTCCCCCAGTAGGTAGATATGTGCCTCCCCCCGTAGGTACTGTAGATATGTGCCTCCCCCAGTAGGTACTGTAGATATGTGCCTCCCTCAGTAGGTACTGTAGATATGTGCCTCCCCCAGGAGGTAGATATGTGCCTCCCCAGGAGGTAGATATGTGCCACCCTCAGTATGTAGATATGTGGCTCAGTAGGGATTTGCCCCCTTTAGGTTGCCAGATGCCTCTAAAGGTGGGTAGCTGCCCCCAATAGGTAGCTGGTGTCCCCAGTAGATAATTGCCCCCTTGTAGATAGCCAGGTGCCGCACCTATAGGTAGGTAGATGCCTCCAAGTGGGTGTTTTTTCCCTAGTAGGTAGTTGCCCCTCTACAGGTAGCCAGGTGCTCCCTTCGCATAGGTAGATATGTGTCACCAGTAGGTATATGCCTCCCCAGTAGATACCCCTTAGTAGGAAGCCAGGTGGTCCTTAGTAGGTATGTCGGTAGTTGCCCCCTTCAGCCTAAGAAAAAAGGTACATGTTTACCTTGACTTCCTTTCTACTATGGGCCCCCTCCTCTCCCGCCACTGACAGCAGATGCACTCCTGACAAGTGAAGCCATTGTGCGTGAATCAATCACAGGCTGAATACGGCCTGCGACCATGGATTCCCGGTGCTAGCTAATGGCAGCAATTGCGCCTTTCAGACCATATAGAGGATGGTACCCTAGGCAGGTGCCTACCCTGCCTACTGCTTGTCCAGACCCTGCTTTCCTTTTTTACCCTTATTTTTAGCTTCAGGATGTGCTCCAATGGGTCAATGAACACTGAATGAAAAGTAATATTTCATTAGAGAAGAGGTCGGCTGGTATTATTTTTGTGATGCTAGCAAGTCATTTTGATTTATGGTTGTTTCAGGCAGATGACATTACTTCACAGCTGTCTTGATATGCCCTTATGTGATGTAGATTCTGACAGAATGGGGGGGGGGGGGGCATGGTAATGGTCAAAGGGATCACTTGAGTTTACAAAAACATAGCTGCTTTCTTTCAAAAACAGCACCACACCTTCCCTCAGGTTGTATGTGGTATTACAACTCATTTCTATTCACTTCTATGGAACCGAGCTACAATACCACATCCTAACTGAGGAAAAGAGTGGAGTTAATTCTGGAAGTACTTAGCTGCTGTATGTCCTGCAGGAAGTAGCGTATTCTTGTCATTCTGACACAGTGCTCTCTGCAGCCACCTCTGTCCATGTCAGGAACTGTCCAGAGCAGGAAAGATTTTCTATAGGGATTTGCAATAGCACCGCACAGTTCCTAACATGGACAGAGGTGGCAGCACAGTGCACTGTGTCAGACTGGAAAGAAAACTCCACTTCCTGCAGGACATACAGCAGCTGATAAGTATGGAAGACGTGAGAGTTTCAAATACAAGTAATTTACATTTCTCTATAACTTTCTGACACCAGAACCCCCTCTAAGGAATAAAAGCTAACCTGTGATTGGTTGCTTTGGGCAAATGATTTTTTTTTGTCTTGGTTTCATTTATTCTACCAATTTTATCAGCTTTAGCCCTGATGTCTGGAAATATGATACGGGCTGTAATTCTAGTCCACCTTAAAAGTGATGAGAAATTACAGAGACTGGTGGGATCAAGCATCAGAAAAGGAGCAGCGGGGAATGAGTACAGTGAGTATGGTTTCCATTATTTTATACAGTTCTAAGCCATTTTCAAAGAGAAGTGGCCAGATACCACATTAAGCTCATATAAAGTCCTGCCTGATGGTAAATGACGACATGTTGGCAGCCTGAACCTACCACCAGCTGACACCTATTCACTTACTGCATGTGTCTCTCCTTGATAATTCTGTATGCACTACGCCTGCTCAGAGGATATAGTGCTAAAAGGAAATAGATGTCTGACTGTCACCGAGATATTTTACAAAGTGTATAAGCGCAAAATTATGGAACTAAACATGAAATTATTTTTAAAGTTGGGCAATCATCTAGGGGTGTTCTCTGCTTTTGACTAGCCCTACTTTTTATAAGGGTCCCTTGACAATAAGCAGAGTCCTTCTGCCAGGACCCCCCAACGATCAACTGTAAACTATAGGGAAACCTGTGCATTTGTGTTGAATTTCCCTGCAGCTCCCCCAGAGGCAACATGATGCATTGCACAGTGTAAATCTAAAGTAAATCTGTCATCTGCATTTCAAGTTGCAAACTAATAACACTGTTAGATAGCTGTTAGGTCAGGTAGACACATGGTACATTTCATATGTCTGTCTGTGTTTCCAGAATGTAAAAAAAAATCCTTTATTTTTCAGTGCAAAGTGTCAAAGAATTTTTCCCAAGCTCCTGATCTACTATGGTACCACCAATTCGCTATCTCCTATCTCTATGAAGCAAACATAGCTGAGATAGAAGCCACTTCTTCTGATGCATTTCAAGCTTAAGGGAGAAGTCCGGCGAAAATGTTTATTAAAGTATTGTATTACCCCCAAAAGTTATACAAATCCCCAATATACACTTATTACGGGAAATGCTTACAAAGTGCTTTTTTTCCCTGCACTTACTATTGCATCAAGACTTCACTTTCTGGATAAAATGGTGATGTCACGACCTGACTCCCAGAGCTGTGCAGCTGTGGCTGCTGGATAGGATGATGGCAGGGGGACACTGAGGGACACAGGGCATTGAAGGGACACTGAGCATCCCCCTGCCATGATCCTCTCCAGGAGCAACAGCCCGCACAGCTCTGGGACTTGGGTCGTGACATCACCATTTTATCCAGGAAGTGACATCACCATTTTATCCAGGAAGTGAAGCCTTGATGCAGTAGTAAGTGCAGGGAAAAAAGCACTATATAAGCATTTCCCGTAATAAGTGTATATTGGTAATTTGTATAACTTTTGGGGGGGCAATACAATACTTTAATAAAAAATTTCTCCGGACTTCTCCTTTAATGACGCTCTTTCCCAAAGCTTACTTTTTCTTTTAGAGCCTCTTCAGCTTGCTGTATGAACTCTATTTACTCCCTGTACTTGTACACAGCCTACGAGAGTTTTGCCTGCAGGCTGCCTATTGTGTGTTATTCTCTCTATGACCAGCTGTGTAAGCTGCCCTCCAAGGCTTCTCTTCCCCCTGTTCACTCTTTGAGCTAATGTTTAACTCCCTCCTCCTCCCCTCTGCTGTCTCAGAAAGCAGAAAGTTTGGCAGATTTCACTTATCTTTCTTTTAGTTGCAGCTACATTGTATGAAATTTCTAATCCAAGTCATCAATTAAAAGAAAAAATTCAGTGCAAAGGAGTCCTTAGCCTTTAAGTTCTCCTCCTATTAGGAAATGCATGCTTGTTATTCTAGATTGTTCTCTGACATTTAGCTTTTACGACAGAAAGAGAGCAGCTTTGTTTAGCAAGAAGACTAGTAGAAATGTATATTTGTGGCACCGGACAGACCCCACCGGGGTTCTGTTGTCCTGACATAAATTCTGGGAGAACACTGATAAGAGATACGCGAACTTGCAGTACAGCAATCTGCTTATCAACCGGCTGCTTTTGAAGTCCGTGCCGCTCCACTCTGGGTGCCTGGAAAAGCTGGATCCAGTCCTGGGAAACTTCTCCCAGGACTGGATCCAGCTTTTCCAGGCACCCAGGGCAGAGCGGTACAGACTTTAAAGGCAGCCAACTGATGAGCAGATTGCTGAGCTAACAAAGCAATACCCTTAGTTTGAACTGATGTAGCCTCCAACACAAGTGTGAACATCCCCAGTGAGAACTGTTGCATGAAAAAGTCAGTCCACCACTGCACGTTAGATTGTGGCCACAGATTTTCCATTATTCTTTGATAACAGAGACACATCTGCTTGGCTGTTCCAGCAAAAACATGACCAGAGACCACATGAAAACTGTTTAATAAAAAACTCTTAAATAAAATGATGACTCGGAGCTAAATCCCATGACCTCATCTACATGGCAGGCGGAAGATGAAGGGGCAGAGTAATTGGTTTAAATTACAGCTTGCAGGAGCAATCATTTTCTTTTTAATTCCATAAATGTATTTCTCCTCTTCCGCTCGCTCTTATGAGCGAAAGCAGTTTGATAGCCGGATGACTACATAATAGTTCCCAAATAAATAAGCAAAATCAATGTAAAGTAAGGGCGCAATTGTATATCAAACAGGGATTTCAGATTGGTCTTCTCTTTTTTAACCCACTTGTAATCAGGTTAATCTACTATTAGTAACAGGTTGTAGCTAAATAATTTCTGTCAATGGGTTGGATTCATATCAGAGAAATACATCTCAGACTCAAAAGTTTTTGGCATGTTATACATAATTACAGAATAGAAGATAAATGGCATTGGTCTCTCCTTAAGGCTATGTTCACACATAGCATTTAGTGTGCATTTAGTTAGCACATTTAAAGGGAATCTGTCAGCACTCGGGCCCTACCTAAGGGGCTAAGAGTGTGCTGTAGCTGGCAGTCCCCTAGTGAGCATGGTACCTTTTGGTAATTTAACTGTGCAGTGGATTATGTACAATCTCAGGTCTCCTACTGTAATGAAGAGTCAAAGAGGAGTTGTTTGTGTCTCTTCATAAATAATCAATGCTGCCCGGCCTCCTGCTCACTCAGCTGTCAGTCAGTGTCTCTGATTGCAGATCAGTCCCCTGTAGGCAGTTTATGTCTAAAAGAAACACTCAGATATAGTTAAATCTCTGACCCCAAATGTGTTGGGGCTGTGGTCTAGGGGTAACTCACCTGTCTAGAAATCTGCCAGCAGGTCATTCTTTGGTTAGAATTCCATGATGGAAATTAAATATAGATCTTATTTTTTTTTCTTCTTCTCATTATTGTATTATTTGTAAGGCTATGTTCATACTCAGTATTTTGCAACAAAAACACAGAAAGGCAGAAAGGCTGTTGAAATTAAGTGAATGGCCGTCATTCAATTACAAACAACGGCCGTTGTTTTAAAATTATTTGCCTTTTGCCATCTACTCAATTTCAACAGGGATGTGAACCAAAGAATGAACTGCTGGCAGGTCTATAGACAGGAGAGTTACCCCTAGACCACAGCTCCAACACATTAGGGAGAAGAGATTCAACTACATCTGAGTGTTTCCTTCAGACATAAACTGCCTACAGAGGACTGATCTGCAATCAGAGACACTGACTTACAGCTGAGCGAGCAGGAGGCTGGGAAGCATTGATTATTCAGAAAAAAGAGGGAGGAGGAAGGAGTGGTTAGGTGCCAGAGTGTGGCACAAACAACTCCTCTTTGACACTTCATTACAGTAGAAGACCTGAGATTATGCATAATCCACTGCATGGAAAAATACCAAAAGTCACCATGCTCACTGGGGGGACTGCCAGCTACAGCGCACTGTCAGCAAATTAGGTAACACCTGAGTGCTGACAGATTCCCTTTAACTTTCTGGTCAAACATGCTCAGCTGCAGTAATAGCAATTATAGGAGAAAAGGGTTCTTTGAAATAGCAGATGATGGGAACTAGGATCTAATGTGAGAGGTTCAGCAGTGAGGGAGCACAACATGAATACTTCCATTATAAAAAAATGTATCAAAGCACATCAGTTTTGCATAAAATGGATGAAAAAACGACTGTAAAAACGCAATGTGAACCCACCCTTACACTTTCAATACATCAAAAAGGGGGCATTGCCCATAAAACATCATATGCACCAAGTAGTCCCTAGTGGATGGTGACACTGGACTACAGGCTTCATTGGAGGGAAGCAGACAGCTTCTGGATGTTTGTCTGCTGATATGTGAGCACCCTGGGGGTTGGATTATTTGCTCACTGATACTTGAACCATGAACCCTTTAATTTGTGAGAATAAGTAAACAGGAAAGAACTATTACAGTTTAGAGACTGCGTGTGTTTATGTGCCTGTACAAGCCTGGAGTAAGGATAGTCTCCAGAGTTACATGCTATCGCCCAGAGTAGCCATCATGGTCTGTGTTTATTAGTCTGTTTTTTCAGCAAAAGAAAATCTATTAGAAAATTAGGGGGCATTCACACATTCTGTGCACTGTCCGTAAATACAGACGACGTGTCTACAGAATGGAGTTCGGAGTTCCCGGCATCATGATTCATTACGATGCTGGAAGCTCCGAAACTGTTTGCAGTACTGTACTGACACGGCATGTAAGGTCCTAAAGGCTCTACTACATGGAGCGATTATCGTTTAAAAATTTGCTATAACAACCGATAATGAACGATTATCTGCCCAACACCCAACGATCAAACATTGAAGGAAAAATCGGTAAACTTTGTCTTTCAACGTGTTGAAAAATTATCGTTGATAGTGCGCTGATTGTTCACATATCTGTTTGTCAAATAAGTCGTTCACAGATAAAACATGTTGTGTGGGTTGTCCTGAGGAACGATTAACGGGCGTAAAAATGATCGTTTATATCATTTATAGTAGCAATCGGTGACTGTAATAGCATGAGAATCGTTCGCTACTAAATCGCCAGTTATCATAAACGATCAATTGTTATAGCGAATTGTTACACCATAATCCTTACGGGTAATACGGCTTTAAGACGGGTCTTTAAATTGTCCTGAATCTAGAAGTGTCAGAATGCTGGGAATTGTAGCTTAGCAACAGCGGTAGAGCCACGGTTAGGGCCCTATTACTGGGGACAATTATCGTGCGGAAAATCGTTATATCGTTCAAATTTAAATGATATTCGTTCCTGTGTAACTGCAGGCATTGAGCGAAAAATTGCTCATATGTTGTTGATTTAGATCTGAAAATCATTGTTAATCGTCCACTAATCATTTGCAATAATTCGTTCGCTGTAATTCCGCATTCGTTCACTAATCGTTCAGTGTAATTCCAAATTGTTCCTTCTTTTGCTGGGATTATATGGAGTAAACAATCATAATACCAATTGTAACTAACGACTATTGTTCTGTGTTATGGTGCCTTTACACAGGGAGATTTATCTGACAGATTTTTGAAGCCAAAGCCAGGAATCGATTGCAAAAGAGGAAAAATCTCAGTCTTTCCTTTATGACCTGTTCTCTGTTTATAGTCTGTTTCTGGCTTTGGCTTCAGAAATATGTCAGATAAATCTCTCTGTGTGAACGCACTCTAATATGTTGAACGATTTCAGGTTAACAATAAACAATCTTTTTTGCGATCGCTGATTGTTAATCTTTAAAAGTTGCTGAGTCTAAAAGGATCCTTATGCCACATGCACACACTTTGTATATTACGGATGCTATGGAGCGTGAAGCTGCGGGATGGCATCGGGAACTCCTGGCGTCATGTATCATTATTCAAATCCTTCTGCTACTGTAAAGACAGAGCCACGCGGCTGACATCACCTGACGGATTCCCAAGGTTGTTAGACAAACTATAAACCCTCCTATCTCAGGAAATAGAGCTAGAGAAACACTATGTTATTTAGTGATAGAAAAAGGTTGTGTTTTTGTGGTTGGACACCGATCCCCTTTAAAAAGAGAGCAACTCTCTTAGCTGTCCGGAGACCACCAGCTAATGTAATTTGCACTCTTTTAACATTAAAATTGTTATATTGAAAATTAGTGAACGTCAATGCAATCAAAGATGTGCAGATCTTTAGGAGACGTACCATGAAGGCCTCCCTGTGGCCTGGTTGGCTTTCATTATCCTTATATTGCTCCTGCGTTGGTATTCATCAGATGAAAGGGGCTGTAATGTGTCACAGTGGTCGGCCCGACTGGACTATGATCCTCTCCGCTGTCACAAACAATTGACTGTTTCCCTGATCCTTCTGATCAATTTGTAACTAGCAGCAGAGGAGCTTTGCTTCATACTTCCTCATATCCCTACGTTAATGATTAATTGAAGTAAAGCTAATTGTAATGATATATGCCGCTCTGTTCAATCCCCTGTTAGTCTATGGAACAGATTGCGGCTTCTGCCGTAATAGTAAATCCACCGTGCTTAATAAACATACAGCTTATGTCTGAGCTATCTCTTCAGCTACTAATAGGCTATGTTCACACAACGTCAAAAAAAAGAGAAAGGAGTCCGCTTTTTCTATTTAAAAAGACCTCCGTTATTGCTACTATTTGATTGACTTCAATGCAATGCTTAGAAGTCAATGGGATGACGGACGTCCAATTCACAAAGTGTATAAAATAACGGACGTTGTCTGCACGGATGTCAAAATAATGATCATACCAATTATTTTCGGTCTTTTGCTGACATCGGTCGTTGTTTTCTAGGGTATATTCAAATCTCGTTTTTGGCCCCACATCGGACTACACGTTAGGAATTGCATTTTACTGTGCATGATGAGGAATGTGATAATTTAATAGTTTGGGCGATTACGCATGCGGCGATACCAAATATGTTTACTTTATTATTTATTTATTATTTATTTTTTTTAATAAATGGGAAAAGGTGGATGATTTAAACTTTTATTAGGAAGGGGATTTTTTATTAATAACTGTAAACATACACATTAATTAGAAGTCAATACAACTACACTGATCTCTCATAGAGATACATCGATTGCCAAGCCCCTCAGAAGAAGGATCCCCCCTTCATGATGACATCACGGAGGGGAGATCCTGCCACTAGACACCAGGGACGGCGCTGTGCAGGGCATTTAAATGCAGCTGTCATGTCTGACAGCTGCATTTAAATGTCCTTAATAGCAGGCAGATAGCAGCCGTAATCGCAGCGGTATGGAGCGGAGTCGCGGCGTGCCCCCTCTCTGAACCCACCTAACGGTACCACGACGTATGAGATAAGCTATTGCAGCAATATGGGGTGGTATGGCCCCTCAGCTCAGATCATGACCATTGTTTGCGGCCGTTATTAACAAAAGACAGCCATCTGGAAAAACGTCTGCGAATACCCATTGTGGGAACATGAACTGAAAATGAAGTCTATAATCAGGGAAAACTGCAAAATTTCTGTTTAGAGAGAACCTATCATCTAATTCTCAGTGTTCCTATTCTAAAAAGGCAGTCTGTATCTAATACTTTACCTAATCCTGTGTCTCGGTGCTGTATTTTCGGGCGCTGCCATCTTGGTGATGTCACTGTGTTCCAGCGGTGCTTTCCAGCTCTGGTACGCAGTAACATCACCAAGATGGCGGCACCCGAAGTTAGAGCACCGGGCCACAGGATTAGGTAAAGCATGGGTCTCAAACTCGCGGCCCTCCAGCTGTTGCCAAACTACAATTCCCATCATGCCTGGACAGCCAAAGCTAAAGCTTTGGCTGTCCAGGCATGATGGGAATTGTAGTTTGGCAACAGCTGGAGGGCCGCGAGTTTGAGACCTCTGAGGTAAAGTATTCGATACAGACTGTAAAGGCAGTCTGTATCTTTATTAATACACCAAGGGACAAGTACAGGGACACTCAGTAATACACAGCAATGTCGTGCTAGATAGTGTGAGATCACTGTGTATTGACGAAACAGCGGGCAAACATAAATCAACATATGAGGAAGCTCACACAAAAATCACTAGAAAGACGGGGTGCAGCTAAGTGTCTAAAAAAGCTAGACACTATTATGGAGATTTATCAAACTGGTGTAAAGTGAAGCTGGCTCAGTCGCCCCTATCAACCAATCAGATTCCACCTTTCATTCCTCACAGACTCTTTGGAAAATGAAAGGTGGAATCTGATTGGTTGCTAGGGGCAACTGAGCCAGTTTCACTTTACACCATTTTTGATAAATCTCCACCTATATATACTCAAGCGCACACCACTATAATAAAATACAATAGATCAATCTTTATTAGGACATGATTCAAAGACAACACAACAAACATGATTAAAAGCTAAAAAAAAAAAAAAAAACACTTAGGTATATAGCAAGCTAAGTAAAGGGATGTGGTAATCCCTCACTTTACCAGGATATCAAGCAATTATATCGCTCCACATGATTCAACTATATATGAATGGGTAAACCTAATTACATTATGCAAACAGGTTGGCACTAATGAATGTAATGAATGAAATGACAACACACCCTAAGCAATGAATACAGTGATATATAGACAAATAGGTAGACCTAAGTATGGCAGATAACCCTAGGCAATAAATACAATAAAAAAAAATCAATTCTACACAGATGCAAAAGAAGGTGCTAGTAATGTGCCCCGTAAAGACCAAATTATTGCACAAACAAGAAATAAAAAGGCCAAGCCATTTGCTCAGGAGAAAAATCTAGTTGCCCTATGATCATGGGAGCTGATAACCTGGTGCAGACCCAACGTGTGTGGTTACACACAGTGACTTAGTCAGGGGTCAGGCAAAGGCTCAAGGAAGCCCATCCTACCGCTCTGCATGCTGGGAAGTTCCAGGCCAGAAAATTTTCACCGGACTTCTCCTTTAAATAAAATAATTTAATAAATAAATCACCCCGTCATTGGTTCTATTTAAATACAGTGGTTTCTCAACATACAATGGCCTCAGGTTACAATATTTTCAACATACAATCTTTCTTTCTGGGCCATTGTAAATTGAGACCGGACTCAACATACAATGCTACAGATGTCAGGCTCTGCGGCACATGTGAATGACTAGATGATCAACCTATAAAAGTGGCCATTTTACAGGTAAACCCCCAATATTACTGAGGTGCATACATGTATTGGCTGTCTAGTATCTCCTCTCTACAGTACAGTGTGATACTACATGTCCTGTACTGCTGTGTGTCTAGTATCTCCTCTCTACAGTACAGTGTGATACTACATGTCCTGTACTGCTGTGTGTCTAGTATCTCCTCTCTACAGTACAGTGTGATACTACGTGTCCTGTACTGCTGTGTGTCTAGTATACTAAACAGGAAGCTTATTATTAGGCTTAGCAGCCAGATTGAAAGGTTTCAGGTAGTATATACTGTAGATAGTAATTGGAAAAGAGAAATGATGTCACCAATAAATCCTAAAAATAATTATTTACCATATAAAAACATCATTCAAATAATAGGCCATTATTTGATGACACTTGCCCTTTAAGAGCCAATAGTTGCAGCTGATGAGTCCCTTTATTTTAGGTGAATGCCCTTTAGCTTAGTGCAAGAATGTAAAATGACTTCACTAGATATAAAGCAAGTCATAAATCATAGGTGGCAGGACAGATAAAAGACACACTGACATGGTTCACATTGCAGCTTACTTTCTGGTGGTAATTTAACCTTGTCCTGCCTGGCTGCAAATGTGAGGAGTTTCTTCTCATAGAATATCAAGGATTGTCATGTCCATTACCTAGGCCAGCTCCAAATGCAGCCCCTTATGCTGCATCTACACAGACAGATTTATCTGACAGATTTCTGAAGCCAAAACCAGGAACAGACTATAAACCGAGAACAAGTCATAAAGGAAAGACTGATTTCTCCTCTTTTCAGATCCATTCCTGGCTTTGGCTTCAAGAATCTGTCAGATAAATCTGTCTGTGTAAATGCACCAATAGACATACAGTTATCCTTATCCCCTTCTGAGTCTTCTGAAATAACAAGTATAGATCTCCTGGAGCTCAGTTCCCTGATATCTTCCTGGGTTTGTCTTCATTACACATTTGAAGTGGTACTCCAGAGAATTATTTTTTAAACCAACTGGTGTCAGAAAGTTATCTAGATTTGTAATTTACTTCTGTTTAAAAATTTTCATTTTTTTTAATGAATAAATATGCTCAGGCTAATGAAAAAAAAGGAAACCTAACTAGAATTACTTCACCTGTCCCACACCACCATCACCATCACCACAGTTCTGACAGATCCTCTTCCTGCTGTGCAGAACGTCCTAGTGTTAGGGTCCTATTTCACCGGACGATTATCGTTCAGATTATCGTTAAATCGTTTGAATCTAAACGATAATAGTTCGGTTGAAATGCAGTTAACGATTAACGACTGAACGAGAAATCGTTGATCGCTTTATAAGACCTGGACCTATTTTTATCGTTGCTCGTTCGCAAAACGTTCGCAAATCGTTCGCATTAAATAAGACATTGTTTGGTCGTTCTCAATAGATACGAACGCAATAGCGAATAAATAGCGAAGAAAAAAACTATCGCAATTACGATCATAAGTAACGATTATCGTTCCATGGAAATGAGTGAACGTTTCAGGTCTTTCGCAATAGCGGTCGTTTGAGATCGTTAATCGTTAACGATTATGCGAACGTTAATCGTTAACGATTATGCGAACGTTAATCGTCCGGTGGAATAGGGCCCTTAGTACAGGGAATTACCAATCACTACAAGACACGACAGTAGCCAGTGATTGGCACCAACATCAGGAAGTGCTGCACAGTGGGACTGGGCTCTGTCAGAACTGTGATTTTTTGTTGATTTTTTTGTCATACGAAGACAACCTGTGTTCATATACATTAGGCCATATAGATATGGAGGAGTTGCACTTCTCTGACTCAGGGGTCAGAATGCTCTTGTGAACTTGAGCCATCCAGGTATTACGTGATCTGAATGGCCGTCATGTAGTTATATTGTCTGTGTAGCAGTAATTACTGGCCATGGCTACTCTTGCTCCATTCAAAAAGTAACCCCCTTGTCAGCAACTTACCTGACCGCGCTCCAGCGATGTCTGCCCCGGCTAGAGCGCCTAGCAACCGGAGACGCCGTGGGGTCACGTGACTGGCTGTCGGCCGGCCGAGACACAGCTGAGTGGCATTGCGCTCAGGGTGAGTGGCTTTCAGTTCAGCCACTCTGCATGCAGCGATGCAGCTGCTGTGTTTTGCTCATTAGGAGTCCGGACCAATTAGCTCTGGTCCAGGACCCTCCCTCTGGTATATAGTTCAGAGCCAGCCAGCAGTACATCGCTGGCTATTAGATCAGTTCATAGATCAGTTCTAGTCCCAGCTCTTCCTGTCCTTTTCCTGTTATCCCCGTCCTGATTCCTTTTGCTTGACTACTCGTGTTTTGACCTTTTGCCTGGACTTAGACTATTCCTTGTTTTCCTGATTCTGTACCTTGTTGCTAGTGTGGTTTGACCCGGATCGTTCATTACTCTCTATTGTGTTTGTCTGTCTGTATTGTTCTGTGTGTTCACTTACGCAGCGTAGGGAACGTCTTCGTGGTTGTCTGCGACCGCCTAGGGTCGATTGAGGCAAGCAGGCAGGTGACAGTGGGTGGGTTCAGACCTAGGGCTCACTGTCTTGTCGTGTCTGTATCACCTGATTCCTGACACCCCTATTGTAAAAACAAGGTGGTCCCATGCTGCTTTGTGATGTCAGTGGAGCAAGATGATGTCATCCAGCAACTTACAGAGGTGAGAAGCCATCCAACATGCTTGTTATATGATACCGTGCTCATATGTGGACTACATACAATAGTGATGCAGAAATCAATAGTACAGGCGATTTTAACCCCTTAACGACCGCGGGCGTATATTTACGCCCTGCGGTCGGTAAGGACGTTCAGCGCGGGGCCGCGCGGCGGCCGCGCTCTGAACCGCGGCGGTCCCGGGTGCCGCTTGTAGCCCGGGACTGCAGGTATTAGCGGGCACGGTCCGATCGCCGTGCCCGCTAATACAGTAATCGGATGCAGCTGTCAAAGTTGACAGCTGCATCCGATTACCGGACGCAGCGTCATCCCTGGTGTCTAGTGGGGAGATCGCTCCTCCGGGATGTTATCCCGGAGGAGCGATCTCTGTAACTGAAGCCGGCCGGGGACCGCTCCAAGATGGCGCCGTCCCCGGCTCGGCACTCAATTACTTCCGGCTGCAGCAGCCGGAAGTAAACGAGTGCCTATCTCATGGATCTCTGCAGCATATCTATGCTGAAGAGATCTCTATGAGAGATCAATGCACTTATACTAGAAGTCCCCCAGGGGGGCTTCTAGTATATGTGTAAAAGTAAAAAAAAAAGTGTTGTTATTAGTAAAAAGCCCCCTCCCCTAATAAAAGTCTGAATCACCCCCCTTTTCCCAGGTTATTAATAAAAGTAAATAAATAAATAAATAAACAAACATGTTTGGTATCGCCGCGTGCGTAATCGCCCAAACTATTAATTAATCACATTCCTGATCTCGTACGGTAAACTGCGTAAGCGCTAAAAAATCCCAAAGTGCAAAATTGTGCATTTTTGGTCGCATCAAATCCAGAAAAATGTTAATAAAAAGCGATCAAAAAGTCCTATATGCGCAATCAAGGTACCGATAGAAAGATCACATCATGGCGCAAAAAAATGACACCTGACACAGCCCCATAGAACAAAGGATAAAATCGCTATAAGCCTGGGAATGGAGCGATTTTAAGGAACGTATATTTGTAAACAATGGTTTTAATTTTTTACAGGCCATCCGATACAATATAAGTTATACATGTTATATATCGTTTTAATCATAACGACTTGTGGAACATATATAACAAGTCAGTTTTACCCCAGGACGAACGGTGTAAAAACACACATCCACTAAAAACACAAAATGTGGGTTTTTTTTTATTTCACCACACATTGAATTTTTTCCTGCTTTTGCAGTGTACTTTATGCAAAAATTCAGCCTGTCATTGCAAAGTACAATTAGTGGCGCAAAAAATAAGGGCTCATGTTGGTTTCTAGGTGGAAAAATGCAAGTGCTATGGCCTTTGATGCACAAGGAGGAAAAAACAAAATCGCAAAAATAAAAATTGCCCCGGTCCTTAAAGGGTTAAGAAACGTTGTAATTGGGTTTATTAGGCAAATATGCCATTATCTGCATTCAAAAGACTTTCCCCAGCCCCCCCTCTCATCCATTGCTCATTATCAGGACAGCTGGACTCTTTTACATCAGTCGAGCCCTGTCTTTTCTATGGAGAGGGGAGGGGGGAGGAAGGAGATTAGTCGCCAGCAGAGAGCAGAGAACAAAGGATTACACAGTGGGAGCTGTGTGAAAGCTGGTATTCAGAGGTCAGAGAGGTCAGTGCTGACTCAGAGGAGATAGCCCGGTGATGTAGCTGTAAATTAACTCTTTGTTGTCCTGTTTTGGTGCCTCATCTCCCTCCACCCCTCCCCTCTCCATAAGAGAACCATGAAGACGGGGGGGGGGGGAGCTTCAAACTGCTTTTTCATGATAAAAATGCATTTTTTGGCTAATAAACCCAATTACAAAGTTTCTGAAAATCGCCTGTACTATATATTTTTTTATATTTGATTTTTAAAAGGGAGTTATCTAACCTGATGATATGTCCCTATTGCACAGGAGATGCAGAGGAGGAAGATATTTCTATTACCTTCCTCCTCTGCGCCATTCTCATGCAGTTAGTCATGTGTTCCATGGTCTGGTGAGATAGGAGCACTGGAGGGAGGGGGCGTTAGGAACACTGACCACCTGCCATAGCGCCGATCCACCCCCGGCTGGCCCCTTCTAATGATAATGAATGGAGCATCTTCTATGCAATAGGGACATATCAGCAGGTTAGATTCGTCTAACCTGCTGATAGTTCCCCGTTAAAATGATGTTTGTCCCCTTTCTATTTTTTTTTTATTGGCATATATATTTTATACTTTTTCACCTGCAAATACTTTTACCATTAAACAAGCAAAACAGTTTCTTTTCAGACAAGAAGGATCAGATTAATGTAAAAAAAAGAAAAGAAATCAATTTATTGAAGTCAAAAGTGTCCTAGCGCCTTGAAGCCGACCCGAGGTGGAAGTCGCTGCTTGATACGTGAACCTTTATGTCACTGCATTGTATCACGTTCTTTGTAATATGTACGTGTTTTTCAGCCATTGTTCTCTCTCTGGTTTTGTTCCGGTGGGCTCTCCGCAGACATTGTTTTGATGAGTCATTCTTCTTTAGGACTTGTACTTGTGACATATTTTTGATGCTTTTTTGATATTATTACTAAAGTTTTACAAATCAGGTACAGGAAAAAAAGAGCGACTATGAATGTTCTGCGTCAGTGGGATGTTCACTACGGGCGATGGGTAAAATGTCAGCGCACTCTTAAATATAGATTTTTAGATCCACACAGTAGGGAAAAAAATGTAAATGCTTCAGAGTATTTATAGTGATTTAGTTATTGTCCTTTTTGCCATTGATGTTCCTTTACATAGTTAGTATTAGCAAATCTACTTTGTATAGAGGTATAAGACAACTGGGCCCATTTGATGTGGTAATGAATCATATGCCATAGTGTTTAAGATTTACAAGTAATTTTCTACACTGAGCCGGAAACAGATTAAAGGGTAAAATGGGGCAACAGTCTAGAGCCATGGTGGTGAACCTATGGCAGAGCCCTCTCTGGGGGGACTTACGTTGTTGATTGCTCGCTAATAGGGGGAATCCAGGACAGTTGGCCCAGATCTCTCAGTGCACCAGTTCTTCATTTAGGTGTATGTGCATTTGCACATACACCTGAAAACCGCCCACAGTGTCGGACTGGCCCAACGGAAGACCGGAGAATTCTCTGGTGGGCCCCAAGCTAGGAACCTACAATTTTTTTCTTAAAAATATGTCAGGTGGCAGTGGACGCACACTGACACTGACTGTCCCGAGCCTCGGCAGCAGTACATGTAGCAGGGCACAGTCAGTATGTCCCTATTTCCATGGGGCGATTGGGTGCCATATACTGCATATACAAAAGTATGGATTGTTTGTGTGGCTCTCTGCTTCCATCATTTGTTGCTTCCATCTTAGTATAGCCTCAATGAAGAGCAGACTGATAAGATAGCAGATTATCTATAAGCACTTAAGTATACAACATAGCATCATATTGTGATACTCACGGTTGGTAAAGTATATTGAACTTATTCAGCTCATGGTCTGACATGTTCTGAAAAATAATAAAAATTGTTAGTTGGATATGGCAACATTACCAGCCTACAAATCTTAGTACTGTACGTTCCTTCTTTTAAAGAAGCTTTAAAGATGACATATGCTGGCAGAGAGTATAGGACACTACCATCCTGATTTAATCTATTCTACACCTCACCTAGGATGAGAAAGAAATAGCTGTTTTCTTCCAGAAACCCGGCCGGCATCACTAGCGGCCACGCAAAAAAATGACATGTCAGTTTTCTGCGGCCGCTATTCATTGAATAGCGGCTGCAGAGATCCTGCCAGTTCACACAATGGAGAATGGAGGAATTAGCTGTAATCTGTGGCATAACCTGGCAGTAATTTTTTTTTTCACTGCAGCGCCACCACAGGGGAAATGAAGCATTACACAGTGTCTATGCAAACCTATAGATTGTCTGCAGTGTAGAACAGAGCAAGACCTCAAGACTAACAGACGGGTTTCTAAACTCTATAACCCTTTCAATTGGCTTTTACCATCTACTATCTATCTACTATCCGTATCTATTATTTACCAGCGTATTGTCCCTTGAAGTAATGTAAGCAAGCAGATGGCAAGTAAATATAGGTCCTCTAAGAACATTTTGAACATGTTGATGTTGTTTTACACCACAGGCAGGTTACACATAGCAGATGGATAACAAAACATATACAGTACTGTACTGCGCGCACAAACTGCAAATGAAGTGTTGTTTTTTTTTTTTTTTACATAAAACTTAAAGTACTCCACAACTTCTGTGTTCAGACTCGTACATGGGGATTTAGCTTTATGGTGTGCAGAGGTAGCGGTTACCCCCGATTCTTTGTACCTGCCACATATAAAGACATCAGTATTATACATGGAGGAGCCTACTACAGATTTTACATTGGAGCCCAGAAGCTGCACCTCTATATGCATTGCAGAATTGTTTCCATTTACATTTATGGAAGGTATAGGCAAGTATTAAGTCACATGACACAGTGGTCTTGTTCAGTGTGACATGTAAGAATGAGGAAAAAGAAATCCTAGAATGCAGTTATAAGCAGGAAAGTGTTGATTCACCATGTATTTAAGGAACTGCATATATTCCTTAAAGACATGTGAAATGTTTTGATCATTTGGGGGGCTGGGTGTTCAGTCCCCAGCCAGTTATTAGAGCAGAAAGAGAAGCACATAACTGAGCGCTTCTTTCCCCATCTCGATGTGCTCCCTGCAGGGGATGATCTCCATTGTAAGTCTATGGAGCCAGGGGAAGAAGCACTCACTCACATACTTCTCCTGGCTCTATCTAATAATCAGAGGGGATCGGAACATCCAGACCCCGACCAGTCAAAATGTATGTCTGCGTGACAGGTCTAAGGGTCACTTTTTTGAAGTTCCCAGTTTACAATATTGGAAGACTGGAGGACAACTATGTGGGATTGCCTATAGCACTGCTCCCCAACCCGTGGTCCTCCAGCTGCTCCATAACCACAGCTCCCATCATGCCTGATTGTTAAAGGCTGTTCATGATGGGAATTGTAGTTATGCAATAGACTGAAAGCCACAGGTTGGGGAATATGGGTCCACAGGTCCAGCATCCCATTTCAGCTTTTGGGGCAGCTGATGAGATGCTTGGGGCAACATTTCAAGCTTGATGCATCCAGGATTCCCATCTGTCAGAAAAATACCACTTGGTCCATCTAGTCTGCCCTTTTAGTATTTCCATCCTTATTATCTTAGGATAGATATATGTGTATCCCAGGCAGGTTTACATTCAGTTACTGTAGATTTACCAACCATCTTTGCTGGAACTTTGTTCTAAGTATCTACTACTTCTCCAGTAAAGTAATATTTTCTCATGTTGCTTCTCATCTTTCCCCCAACTAACCTCTCACTGTGTCCTCTTCTTCTTCAGTTTAGTTTTTTCTATTAAAAACACTTCCCTCCTGAGCCTTATTTAGTTCTTTAACATATATAAAGGATTGCATTATGTCCCTCATTTCCTCCAGACTATACAGATTCAAATCCTTAAAGCGTAACTATCATGTTTTTTTTTTATTGCAGAAATCAGTAGTATAAGCGATTTTAAGAAACTCTGTAATAGGTTTCATCAGCCAAAAAAGCCTCCTTCTGTACTCAAGAAGCAATCTCCCTGCCTCCCCCCCCCTGACTTCTTATCTGTGCATTATCAGGCAAATCCGTCTTCATTACAGAGAAGCCAGTGAAGACGGGCTCTGCTCTCTCCATTGTAAGCCTATGAAGGGGGGAGGGGCTGGGGGAGATGAGGGAGCAGGAAGAGGTGACATGAAGGTCAGCTGTTTGTAGACTCTCTGGGCACCTAAAACGCTAAATTCAGGTGTCAGAAAGGTCAGTGCTTATCTATGAACTTACTGAGAGAAGATTGCAGGGTGTTGTGCTGTGCAGGACTGCTCCGTGCTCAGTCACTCCTAACAGCCCCTCCCCTCTCCATAGCCACATAATGGAGACAGAAATCCTGCTTCATTTGATGTGAGGGGGGAGGCTGGGAGATTGCTTTTTCACTACAGAAGGAAACTCTTTTAGTACATAAAACCTATTACAGAGTTTCTTAAAATCGCTTGTACTGCTGATATTTAATGTTTTCAGAAAAATGACCCTGAAATGACAGTTACGCTTTAAGTCTTTCCTGATAAGTTCAATACTTGACACCCTCCACCATTTTTGTAGCCCGCCTTTGGACCCGTTCTATTTTATCAATATCATTTTGTAGATGAGGTCTCCAGAACTGGACACAGTATTCCAGATGTGATGTCACTAGAGCTCTATACAGCGGAATCACAATCTCCCTCTTCCTATTGGTTATTCCTCTAGCTATACAGCCCAGAATACCGTTATATATATACAGCCCAGCATACCATTATATATACACTGCAAGTTACCACTTAATTTCTAATCAGCCAATCACATGGCGGCAACTCAGTGCATTTAGGCATGTAGACATGGTCAAGACAATCTCCTGCAGTTCAAACCGAGCATCAGTATGGGGAAGAAAGGGGATTTGAGTGCCTTTGAACGTGGCATGGTTGTTGGTGCCAGAAGGGCTGGTCTGAGTATTTCAGAAACTGCTGATCTACTGGGATTTTCACACACAACCATCTCTAGGGTTTACAGAGAATGGTCCGAAAAAGAAAAAACATCCAGTGAGCGGCAGTTCTGTGGGCGGAAATGCCTTGTTGATGCCAGAGGTCAGAGGAGAATGGGCAGACTGGTTCGAGCTGATAGAAAGGCAACAGTGACTGAAATAGCCAACCGTTACAACCAAGGTAGGCAGAAGAGCATCTCTGAACGCACAGTACGTTGAACTTTGAGGCAGATGGGCTACAGCAGCAGAAGACCACCCGTTACTAGCATGGTGTACCTAATAAAGTGGCCGGTGAGTGTATATATATATATATATATATATATATATATATATATATATATATATACAGCCCAGCATACCATTATATATACAGCCCAGCATACCATTATATATATATATATATATATATATATATATATATATATATATACAGCCCAGCATATCGTATATATACAGCCCAGCATACGATTATATATACAGCCCAGCATACCATTATATATATATATATACAGCCCAGCATACCATTATATTTACAGCCCAGCATACCATTATATTTACAGCCCAGGATACCATTTGCTTTCCCCACCGCCTGGCTGCACTGGTGACTCATTTTAGGGCTGTTATAAATCACTCCCCCTAAATCCTTCTCTTCTGAAGTCTTTGCTAACACAGAACTGCTGATATGATACTCGGATAGAGGATTCCTCCTCCCCAAGTTCATTATTTTACATTGGGAAACACTGACTGGCAGTTTTCATTGTTTTGATCACTCATCTAGTAAAGCTAAATAATTTCTTATCATAAACTTCTCTGCAGCTTAAGGTTTCCTGTTATAGACTTCCATATCATCCATGTGCTGGCCGCTGAAACTTTAGAACATTACAGTCTGTAATAAAATTGAACTATGAACGGGGAATTTCAGTTTTGTGATGTAATTTTATGGCAACACAGACGCTTGAAATCTCAGCAATGTTTTTACATAATAGGAAGGAAATTGTAAGTACTAATGTCATGTAAGTTTACAGTAGCAGCTGCTTGCCCCAGGGAGGAGATGCTCAAGGCTTCTCATACCACACTACAAATGCTTCAATGATTATATCCAAAGAACAACAGATGGGAAACAAACTTTAATTAATCTCAGGTGGCTTTTTTATGTTTGTTAACAAAGATGTAAAAACTCCGATCGACAGCTAAAGTAAATCTCACAATGGCGGATGGAAGGCCCGATCCTTCCCCAGGTCTGACAGCTGTAATTTAGGTTTATATAATGTTTAGCGTACATTGTGACAAGTCAGCAGTTTTGAAATGACACGATGAAGGGTTTTTTTTTCTTTTCTAGATTTTGCACATTAATTGTGCGGCTTTCCAACGTAATTGAAGGTTTTGGAGGTTGTATAATTACATTGCCGGCTGCAAATATCAGACTGTCAGAAATGAAATACGATTAAAAATTACAGCTCCGCCGTTCCTTCTTTACTTGTCTCAGTGCTTTCTAATAAACCGGCAATGTGTCCCCTGCAGAGACTGATTAGAGCCAAAGTATCTTCCACTTAGTGGAGGATAGACACATGTAGCGGAGATTCTGAACTGTTCCTCCACCCAAATCTATAGCAGTGAATTTCTAATAAATTGTGGAATTTAAGAAAAAAAAAAGAAGAAAGAAATCCATGAGGGGAGTACTTATCAGCTATATTACATCATAGACATAGATATGTAGGACATACAGCAGCTGATAAGTACTGGAAGACTTAAGATTTTGTAACAGAAGTAAATTACTAATCTCTGGCACTTTTTGGTACCAGTTGATTTGAAAGAAAAAAAAAATCACTGGAGTTGCCCTATAAGGGTGGGTTCACACTGAGGATTTCAGTGTGAACAGAATTCGGAATTCCGCCCGTAAAGAATGAACATTGTGAATGTACATTGGCTTTAATGGGCTTTCCGCTTATTTGTTCACACAGCAGAATTTCCGCACTGAAAATTCCGCTGCGGATCCGCTTTCCGCCTGAAGAATCTTTGGGCGGATTCCACTAGAGGAATCCTGTAGGAGTCAATAGGGCTTTAATTCTGCTTGAAATTCTGCTCGAATTCCGCTTACATTCCTCTTGAATTCCGCTCAAATTCCACTAAAATTCTGCTCCTATTCTGCCAGAGCTGAATAGGCGAGGAATTTCAAGCAGAAAACTTTCCTCTATCAGGCTATGTGCACACTGAGCAATTCTCGAATTTTAGCTGAAAGTTTTCAGGCAGAATTCAAGCAGAATTTAAGCCCCCCATTGACTACTATAGGATTCCTCTAGCAGATCTACAGCAGAAAATTCTGCTTGGAAATTCTGCAGTGTGAACAACAGAGCAGAAAACCCATTGAGCACAATGGGACTTTGCTCTGTACATTTTTTACGGGTGGAATTTCAAGCTGAATTTCAAGCTGAATTTCAAGCTGAATTTCAAGCTGAATTCCTCGCCTTTTCCTCAGTGTGCACATACCCTCACAGCACAATAATAAGGGGGAATTGAGTGCTGACTAGAGATGAGTCCATCCGAACCCGAGCGTTCGGCATTTGATTAGCTGGGGCTGCTGAACTTGGATAAAGCTCTAAGGTTGTCTGGAAAACATGGATACAGCCAATGACTATATCCATGATTTCCACATAGCCTTAGGGCTTTATCCAACTTCAGCAGCCACCGCTAATCAAATGCCGAAGGTTCGGGTTCGGATCAACTCGAGCATGCTCCAGGTTCGCTCATCTCTAGTGCCGACCTGTCAGCTCATCACTTGCCTCCCTCTCAATCCCTGCTTGCTGCCTGTTCTATTACACACACAGACAGTGAGTGGGGAGCAGTGGGAGGGGCAGCCTGGGCGATCTTTAGCTCATTTGGGCTGCCACCACTCCTAGTACACGGAACGACAGACAGCAAACCGTCAATGACATGATCAGGATTAGGCTGGCGTCCACCGTATGTCTTTGCAATCCATTTTTTCCATCCATTTTTGAAAAAAAAAAACGGATAGAAAAAACGGATGCATTTGTGTGCATCTGTTTTTATCTATTTTTCCACTGCCTTCCATTATAAAAAAAAAAAACGATCGAAACACAGTACACACAAGTACACAAAAGTAAGGTCAGCTACGTTTTTGTGTCTGTAAAAAAACGGATGTGTTTTGATCTATTTTTTTTTTGTAATGGAAGTCAATTGAAAAACGGATCACAACGGACACACATGCATCAGTTTTTTTTTAAAAAAGGTATGACTTTCTGTTATCAGCTTCTTTTTAGGGGCCCTTCTAACCATCGGGGATTGTCTATACCTGAGATCCCCTTTACCTTTTTTCAATTTATACAACTTCCTTGAATACTAATAAAAAAACTCCAGCAGGTTAAATACACAGTGGCTTTCACATTGACCCAGAGGTCATGGTAAAACTCCAGCCAGCCAGTCATATGTAAAGTGATGATAGTGAAGCTACTTGTGATTTTTGATATACTACAACCATAAAGTTCTTGGATTTAGCTGCATCTCATGATGGAAGTTGCGCTGTTGCATAGTTGTAGCTTATAGCTTATTTATTATTGGTTGTATGTAATGATTTTACATTGCTTAGTACAGTATTAGGCCTTCAGATGCTCCTGCTGAACTGCTCCACCAAATGCTGCACACTGCTGACATCTAGTGGTTGAAGAAAGATATGACCGTTCATTGAAGGACTATGCTGTCAAGTATGTAAGTAGATATTGTTTTGCTCCTACTTGTACTGGCAGGACTCGCATTCTCAGGATTAAGCTGATTTAACAATGAGTTCCCTATCACTTAGTGAAGCCAAATCTACTTAAAACCTGATAATTCAGGTGTAACACTGCCGTCGCTATCCTCTTTATGCCAGTATGTGATATTTACAGAGTTCGACCATTACTCTGATTTTGTAAAAAAAAAGAAAAATAATAATAAATAATAAAATAATTTTTTTTTCTATAATAATTTTTTAAAAATACTAATAAAAGCCAAAATGATGCCATTAAATCATACACTTTGTTTAGCAAAACTGAGTCCCCATGTAAGTTTAAGGTTTTGGAATAAGGATAGAAAAAAACCCCAAGATGAATTACTAGGTTCACAAGGCCACATCGTATAGAATGAAAGAATGCATTGTTTCTGTTATAAGAACAGTTTTAGCACCATCGGCCAGAGGAACAGTTTGCTTCTCTCTGCCCACTGTTCTTTACCGAGGATTATTGTCTTGTTCTTTGGCTTCATGGAGGGATCCAGCTATGCAAATATCTCCTGTTTTAGTTTTAGTTTTTTTTTTATATTTGGCAGTGTAACAGCTATGTCATGTTCAGCATCTGGTTCTCGCTCTGACTATAAGGACATTCCTGCATATTAGGTAAACGTGACTTGAAAGGACATTTTATCTGTACTCGGTGCCCCCATAACATCACCATCTGTTGTCTGCTCACTCTATGTACCAGACCTGCCAGCCGGCAATCCTTCTCTGCTGAGAGCTGAACTGTATTCCCAAATCACCCTTACACTTAGATAAAAGTTACATGTGAGCACCAGTCTACATACTCATCTACTACACCTTACTCATTACTTGTAGTGCTCTTATACCTACAGGAAACCCCTGGTCTGTTGTCAGATAAATCAAAATGTAAATTGTTTTGGAAATTAACGGAGGAGAGGGAACATTCAGCGTGTTATCAGCTCACAGTTCAGTCTCTGGTGGTATGGGGTTGCATTAGTGCCTATGTCATTGGCAGCTTAGACATCTAGAAAGACAGTATCAACACTAAATAGTATATAGAGATTCTAGAACAACATATATTCCCACCAGGTGTCTCAGGAAAGGCATTGCATCAGCGAGACAATGCTAAACCACATATGGCATCCATCAGCACACCAAGGCTTTGCAGAAAAAGAGTCTAGGTGCGGAACTGGCCTGACTACAGTGAAGACCTTTTCACCAACAGAAAACATTTGGCATCAGCAACTAGAAACCTATCAGACAAGAATGTGCGGTGACCGAGGGTTTGCTAGGTACTGTAGGTGGATCTTGCAAGGGCAGGTATTGAAGTACCGCTAAGCACTTGTCACAGGGCCTAGGTGGTATATGCCCTCTCTAGGTCCCAAACACTGACTTTTTAAAGGGGTTATCCAGCGCTACAAAAACATGGTCACTTTCCCCCCCTCTCTTGTCTGTAGTTCAGATGTGGTTTGCAATAAAGCTCCATTTACTTCAATGGAACTGAGTTTGAAACCTCACCCAATCTGGAGAGAAGAGAGGGGGGAAAGTGGCCATGTTTTTGTAGCGCTGGATAACCCCTGTAAAGGTTGCAGATGAGCTACTGAGTCCAGATTAACTTAAAGTGATACTGTCACCCCCCCCCCCCCCTACTCTATGTGCGGTTCTCCGCACTATCCACAAGCTTAGATACTGCACATTCGATATATACCTGTATAACACTTGTCTCTAAAATCTCTTCATTTCATCGGTGGACAGGGTCACCTAGGTGGGGCTTTACGAAAGTTAGGCACTCTGCCCATCTGGGAAATGAAACCCAACTGCTGTGAAGCCCCCGCCTAAGTGACCATGTTCACCGTTAAAAGAAAGCAATTTTAGAACAGAAAGAAGACACAGACAAGTGTTATACAGGTATATATTGAATGTGCGCCATCTAAGCTTGTGGCTGGTGCGGAGAACCGCACATAGAGTAAGCAGGGACGTATTTACCACTAGGCACCTGTGGTCCGGTGCCTAGGGCAGCACCTTGCAGGGGGGCAGCACCAAGGAGCAGGGGTAATAAAAAAACTTTTTTTTTGGTTTTTATTTTTTTTGTCTCCCACCTCCTGTTCAGACTTGCCAGTAAATCTGGTGTCTTTTCAAAAGGGGGTGGGGGTTTGGGGTATGGTGGCATTGGTCAGGTCTGGTGTGGCGATGTTAAATATGACGCCTGGAGCTATCACCTACCAATCTACCAATCCTGTGGTGAAATTTGTTGATGTTTTTAGCAGTTAAAAACAATGAAAAACCTGATTCAGACAATATTTCTACATGTAGAGAAATGCAGGTGGCCAAAACCATGCTCCCATTTCTTTATGATACTAACTGGTATGTGAAGATGAGGCGCCTACATGTTTAGTGCCTAGGGCAGCAGCAGCTACTAATACGGCCCTGAGAACAAGGGGGTGACAATATCACTTTATCCACTTGAATGCTTTACTTAACAGTTCTTAAAGTGACAGTACAAGGTTACTTGTTAAGAGCAAGGTTGAATACGGCAGCTTGTGCTTGAATATGATTGTCACTTGGGAAACTTGAGAATAGTTTTGGATATAAAATGGCAGAACAAGGAACATGGGCCCTTGGCTTGTGCAATCAGAAGGGGCCAATCCTTTAAGATTAATCAAGTCGATCGAGCAGTATCAAAGGGTACTTCGGCTTTAAGTGCACTTAACCAACAAGTAGGGACGATTCTGGTCAGCTGAAGTACTTCCTGAGAAAATATACTTGTAGAGAACTTCAGTCACCCTAGATGTAGACAGGCAGTGGAACCCTTTAATGGTAGTTACCCCTCTTTAGGGTTTTAGCAGGCCATAATCTGTTGAGGACACTTATAGAAGGATTAATTCTTTGCAGGAGCAGGCACCTGACCAGGCAAGGCCCCTGAAAAGATCCCTCTCTGGTGCAGTCTAGTCAGGAATCGTTTCAAAATTTGGTTACTGCAAAACTTGTAACCTTGGCAAAGTGAATCTATGCATACCTGTCCATGCTCCCCCAGTGTCCTCTTCCATGTTTTCAGCCACACTCACTGACTGAGGGACAGCACCACGGCCAGCGATTGGGTTTGTTCGAAACACAAGAGTGACAGCCCACTCAGCCACTGGCTGCGGCCCTGTCTAATCTAAGTGATTTGTGTTTGACTGAGCAGAGAGTGACAGCCCAATTACTAACTGAGAAGGGCTTTTGCCCCGGCCTGTGATTGGCTGAGTGGGCTGTCAATCTTGTGTCTCGAACAAACCCAATCACTGTCTGCTGTGCTGGCCCTTCACAGTTAAAAGAAGAGGAGATGCTGCACAATGGTTGGCACGGCCCATGTCCCAAATCTTTTGAGATGCAATGCTGCCATCAGGTTCTAAACTAGTTATTTTGACATGTTAAAATATGATATGGGGGTGTATAATTGTAGTTTTCTAATAGAAGGGGGCTAGATAGCTTAAAGGAGAAGACCGGCCATTTTAAAATCCTGCAGCCGACAGGGAGGAATTTGATAACTAGTAGGAACTTACGTCTCCTCGTGCCCCACGCTTGTTTTGGGATCTCGGGTGCTGCACACGTCACAACCCAGCTGATGGACTTGGCACTCAGCCAGTCACTGACCGGGGAGGGATCCCGCTCTAGTCACTGATTGGCTTAGCGGCCAGTCCGTCGGCTAAGATAGGCATTTTCTCCCAAGTCTGAACCGCGGCGGTCCCAGGTGCCGCTTGTAGCCCGGGACCGCGGGTATTAGCGGGCACGGTCCGATCGCTGTGCCCGCTAATATAGTAATCGAATGCAGCTGTCAAAGTTGACAGCTGCATCCGATTACCGTTTGCAGCGTCATCCCTGGTGTCTAGTGGGGAGATCGCTCCCCCGGGACGTGATCCCCGTGTCTGTGCCGGCCCGGTGTCAGCGCCGTAATGGCGCTGATCTCGGCTTGTCACTCGTTTACTTCCGGCTGCAGCAGCTGGAAGTAAACGAGTGCCTATCTCATGGATCTCTGCAGCATATCTATGCTGCAGAGATCTCTATGAGAGATAAGTGCACTTATACTAGAAGTCCCCTAGGGGGAATAACCCTAACCCCAGGGGGAATAACCCTAACCCCTAGGGGGGCTTCTAGTATAAATGTAAAAGTTAAAAAAAAAGTTGTATTATTAAGAAAAAGCCCCCTCCCCTAATAAAAGTCAGAATCACCCCCCTTTTCCCAGGTTATTAACCCATAGCTGCACCAGGACGTTACTGAACGTCCTCCCGCTGCTATGGGGGCGACCCCCCTCTGAACTGCCGCAATCCCGGGTGCCGCACGTAGCCTGGGATCGCGGCTATTAGTGGGCACGGTCCGATCACCGTGCCCGCTAATTAAGTACTTAGAAGCAGCTGTCAAAGTTGACAGCTGCTTCTAAATACTTGCTCATATCCATCCCTGGTGGTCTAGTGGGGGGATCGCCCCCCTGCGGCGCGATTGCGGGGGGGCGATCCCCGCAAACATCCCGGGCCGGGGTCTGCGCCGTAATGGCGCTGATCCCGGCTCGGCATTCTATTGCTTTTGGCTGCAGCAGCCAAAAGTAATAGAACACCGATCTCATGGATTCATAACTATACTGCATGGATCTCTATGAGAGATCAGAGTGCATATACTAGAAGTCCCCCAGGGGGGCTTCTAGTATATGTGTAAAGTAAAAGAAAAATGTATTTTTAATAACACAAAATCCCCTCCCCTAATAAAAGTCTGAATCACCCCCCTTTCCCCATTTTATAAATAAAAATAAATAAATAAATTAATAAACAAACATGTTTGCTATCGCCGCATGCGTAATCGCCCGAACTATTAATAAATCACATTCCTGATCTCACACGGTAAACGGCGTCAGCGCAAAAAAAATCCCAAAGTGCAAAATTGCGCATTTTTGGTCGCATCAAATCCAGAATAATTGTAATAAAAAGCGATCAAAAAGTCGTATATGCGCAATCAAGGTACCGATAGAAAGATGACATCATGGCGCAAAAAATGACACCTCACACAGACCCATAGACCAAAGGATAAAAGCGCTATAAGCCTGGGAATGGAGCGATTTTAAGGAACATATATTTTCTTTAAAAGGTTTTAATTTTTTACAAGCCATCAAATCAAATAAAAGTTATACATGTTACATATCGTTGTAATCGTAACAACTTGAGGAACATATATAACGAGTCAGTTTTACCCCAGGGCAAACGGAGTAAAAACAACCCCCCCCCCCAAATAAAAAAACAAACATTTTTTTTTTTCAATTTCACCACACATATAATTTTTTTCTGGTTTCCCGGCACATTTTAGGCAAAAATTACATCTGCCATAGCAAAGTACAATTAGTTGCGCAAAAAATAAGGGCTCATTTGGGTCTCTAGGTGGAAAAATGCAGGCACTATGGCCTTATATACACGAGGAGGGAAAAACGAAAACGCAAAAATGAAAACTGGCTGTGTCCCCTAAGGGTTAATAAAAGTAAATAGATAAATAAACATGTTTGCTATTGCCGCATGTGTAATCACCCGAACTATTAATTAATCACATTCCTGATCTCACACGGTAAACGGCGTAAGCGCAAAATAATCCCAAAATTGCGCATTTTTGGTCGCATCAAATCCAGAAAAATGTTAATAAAAAGCGATCAAAAAGTCGTATATGCGCAATCAAGGTACCGATAGAAAGTAAACATCATGGCGCAAAAAATGACACATCATACAGCCCCATAGACCAAAGGATAAAAGCGCTATAAGCCTGGGAATAGAGCGATTTTAAGGAACGTATATTTGTAAACAATGGTTTTAATGTTTTACAGGCCATCAGATACAATAAAAGTTATACATGTTATATATCGTTTTAATCGTAACGACTTGAGGAACATATATAACAAGTCAGTTTTACCCCAGGGCGAACGCTGTAAAAACACATCCACTAAGTACACAAAATGTGGGGGTATTTTTTCAATTTCACCACACATTGAATTTTTTTTCTGGTTTCGCTGTGTACTTTATGCAAAAATTCAGCCCGTCATTGCAAAGTACAATTAGTGGCGCAAAAAATAAGGGCTCATGTGGGTTTCTAGGTGAAAAAATGCAAGTGCTATGGCCTGTTATGCACAAGGACGAAAAATTAAAACGCAAAAATCAAAATTGCCCCGGTCCTTAAGGGGTTAAGAAACTTTGTAATTGGGCTTATTAGGCAAATATGCCATTATCTGCATTCAAAAAGACTTTCCCCAGCCCCCCCCCCCCCCCACTCCTCTCTCTCATTCACTGCTCATTATCAGGAAATCATGTTGCATCAGACATGCCCTGTTTGTTCTATGGAGAGGGGAGGGGGGAGATTAGTCACTAGCAGAGAGCAGAGAACAAAGGATTACACAGCAGGAGTTTGTGAAAGCCTCTGTTCAGAGGTTAGAGAGGTCAGCGCTGACTTAAGAGAAGATAGCTCAGTAATGCAGCTGTAAATTAACTCTTTGTTGTCTTGTTTTGGTGCTTCATCTCCCTCTACCCCTCCCCTCTCCATAGAGAACAATGAAGACAGGGGGGAGATGTTCAAACTGCTTTCTCATGATAAAAATGCATTTTTCGGCTAATAAACCCAATTACAAAGTTTCTTAAAATCGCCTGTACTATTGATTTCTGCAAAAAAAAATAAAAATTAAAAAAAATTAAACAACAGTGACACTTAAAAAAAAAGTGTCACTATACATATATACTATATATTCTTTCTGCTTCAATCCAATAAAAAGGGGTCCATTAGAAACAGAAGTTTTGATGTTTGTGTGAACTGAGCTTAAAAGAAAAAAAAGAAAGCTTAGGTCCTAGGACATTAATATATCCGGTATTGTCTAGTGAACTCAAGGACGGTTGTTATGATTGAAGGCAGGGTTATAACCGCACATCCTCATCCCTCTGTACAGCTAGGTACTACCAAATAAGACATGAGAAGGACATATCGGAGATAGTGGCATTGTTCTAAGTGCAGCCTGAGATTAGGTACATCTGGCACAATGATAAAGATCGAGAATAAAGAGCGAATATTACAAGACAACCGAAAGAGATAATCTTCCATATTAAGCATTTTACAGTCCGGTCAGGTATGGCGTAGAAGGAATTTCGGACAGCAGATACAGCCAGTGCCCTTTGGCTGCCCTTCGGGTGTGCACAGCATGGCGTGAGACACAAGAATGAATCCGTCCTAATACATTCAAGCTGTTAGACAGCGACTAGCGATGGGCATCGGAGAAGACTTTAACTCCAAATAGTCTGCGATGTGTTTGTTGGCTCAGGAGTTTCACCTTGTCTTCAAGGATGACACAGAAGTACTGGCACTGCTCTACTATATAATCTGTGTCCTCGTAATAACATCTGCGGCTTATTCATGGATTTAAAGTGTTCTTTGGAAGCTGACAATTACAACAAGGGAAGATCTATATTTGTATTCCTTACGGTCAAGACTACTACTCCCACCGTCATGTAACATACGTTGCAGTAGGTTGGGGATTAGGTGAAGAGTATATCATCTTATTTTTCTCACAATGAATCTTTAGGAATGTATTTTCTTAGTTTATAACTTAACACTTTTTTTCTTATCTACTTTATTTTCTAATCTATTATTTAAAGGGGTATTCTGCTCAAACATAACTTTTCATATGTTGCTGCCCATGGTGAGACTAACAATTCCTTCCATACTTTATATCTATTAAGTCAGTATAACAAAGAAGCTACAAAGTTGCAGATACAGCCGGCCATAGACTTGTTTACATGAGCTGTCTTAGAAGGGAGGGGGAGGCAGGGGAGACGGAGAGAAAAGCTCGCACGCAGTTTTTTTGTGCCTCCAGCAGAAAGCAGCAGCTCAGAACTGGGGGGAAGTAGATTAAATAGATAACAAGTAAGGCGTGAATTGTTAGTCTTACCATAGGTAGCAATTCATAGAAGCGTTTTCTCTCATACTCTTTGACCTGTGCAAAGGTCATTTTACAAGGTGGGGGGAGCTCTAAAGCCCCTACTACATGGGGTGGCTAGAGGAGCAAACGAGCGCTGTCAGCTAAAGCACGGACGGGTGAGTACAGGGGAGGCTGTGGGGAGCTACGGGGGGGGGGGGGCTGCCCAGGTGATTGCTCGATTGTCTGGGTAGCCCATAGGGAATAGTGGCGGTCTGCTGCTATCCACGGAGCAACGGAGCAGATTGTTGCTGTATGAGTCATTGGTCTTTCAACATGATGTCATGAACGATGTCGGCTGATCGTTGCCTTCTATTACACGGAACGATTAATATATATATATATATATATATATATATATATATAATTTAGCCAATAAGTTATTTTTATATGATGATTTATTATCAGAACCAACATACTCTAGGGTTGCATCCATCTTCTCATGGGTTAAGGATTCAAATGCTGAGCGATTATTATAAGTTCACTCATATCTATATAAACCTAGTATCTGGTAACAACTCTAACATCAATGCCAGTAAGAAAAAAGGTTGCAAACTTTTTCTTTACATTTGATCAATAATTGTGGTTGGGCGGAGACTACAAATAGCTCCGCATGTTGATGCAATATGTCCCCATTGATAAGCCACAATGAACTTAGAATACATAGGTTGGTTCCAATCAAAGAAAATAAAATTTATCGACTGGAGCATTTATTTGGATTTTTTTTAATGCTTCAACTCAATAATATTGTAAAAAATCACTTTTGGTTGCCTCTATCAGTACCGTATCCTGTCGTGTTGCCATTAGCCCTCCACCTATTAGTCATAATGAGCAGAAAATGTTTTACTGTAGGCTGTAAAACAAGATTTCCTTCCTTTTAGTTTTCCCACAAAGTAATGTAGTCTGTTGTGCTGACATCTAGTGGTCAATGTTAAAAATGCACTCATTTTCACCTCATTTTATATATGGATTAACTTCACACATAATAAACATCACACCGCATATTAAAAAAATACAATTTCTAAATCTTTTACTATTGTAGCATTTATTAAAATCTAATCCCACAATGTACCTGTGCGTCCATGTGAATAAATGATCATTTCAATTATGAAAATGATTTCCCCACGAGGAAATACTTCCCATCATTGCAACCATATGTCCATGTAATCACTTACCCAACAAGCCACCGGAAAATTAAATGATTGGAACAGTCATCAGACCTTTATATCTATGGAATTAAGCAGTAACGTTTGTCACCTCCAACAGTTTCAGTCTGTTGTTGAGGCGTATGACACAGTTAAAGCGATGATTATATTAAAAGAGGTTTCCTAGGAATTATTTTCATATAGAAATGTTCTGAAATTATGTTAATATATGTTTAAATGTACTGTGCAGTGTTTTTAGCATAAGGGAATATCTGTACCTGGGCCATCATCAGTGGGTGCTGTCTCTATTATATAGAGCTGTCATTGCAGGGATTGGAAGTATCAATAGTGACTGTATTGCTTACATCACAGGTATCAAACTCACGGCTCTCTAGCTATTGTAAAACTTCATTTTCCATCATTTCATCATGCTTGGACTGTCCAGGCATGATGAGAATTGTAGTCTTGCAACAGCTGAAGGGCCGCAAGTTTGACACCTGTGATCTAGATCCATTCTGGCAGCCATGGGCCTAAAAGAGGCTTCGAGAACTGGCATCGCGCCATGCCTATTGGGCCATTCCAAATGTATGACATAATACATTCCCTGTCAGTATATTATTGACAGGTAATAGACTAGTAGACTAAGCATCTGATAAAAAGACTGGTCCAGTCTAGAAACACGTAATGCTGAACCTAGTAGTAGTTTTTTATACGTGATCTGTTGGGAGTAGCTGCGCCTGTTAATCCTGCTGGAATTGGGAGAGGAGGACTGCATCTGGTTCCCTTCTTGAGTATGCGCATAGTGAGTTGTGCCAGGTGAGAGGGGACCCTGTTTTACTCCCTTACTGCATTTCTATCCATCCTATTGCATCTGGTCCTGCACATGAAGCGCTGTCTTTGTTCTTTTTTAGGCAGGCAGGAACCCTCACTGTTGATAATTGGCTCTTGTAAAAGGGCCAATTAACATGAAATCCCTAGTTTATCTTCTTACTGCATCTTTTGTATGGGCATTAAAGTGAATGAGATGGCTTCTCCAAGCCAGCGCCGTTCTATTCATGTGCAACACTTTAAAGCGAATGTACCTAATGCCACATTCGCTTAAAAGTCATGAGTAAAGTAAACCGTAATGTGCAAGCGATTATTATGAAGTTAATAGGCTGCACAAACAATGCAGCAATCACAAACGATTGCTGATCTACACCTGACCATGTAAAAAGGCCCGTAAAGGGGTACTCTGGAGGGGGAGGGGAATCAACTGGTTTCATAAAGTTATACGGATTTGTAAATGACTTCTGTTTAAAAATCTCAAGTTTTCCACTACTTATCAGTTGCTGTATGTCCTGCAGGAAGTGGGGTATTCTTTGCAGTGCTCTCTGCTGCCACCTCTGTCCATGTCATCAACTATCAAGGGCAAGAGATTTTTTTTTTCATGGGAATTTGCTACTACTCTGAAAGTTCCTGACAGGGATAGTGGTGGCAGCAGAGAGCAGAGAAAACTCAACTTCCTGTAAGACATACAGCAGCTGATAAGTACCAGAAGACTTTTTTTTTTTTTTTTTTTTAAATAGAAATCATTTACAAATCTGTATAACTTTCAACAGATTTGAAAAATTTTTATTTCTCTCTAGTATCCCTTTAAGATAGATAAGCAGCTCGCACTGTGAAGCCACCTAGCAGGACTGAAAAAAAATTATAAAGCTGAATAATTTTATTAAAAAATAAGAAGGGTTGACAGTTTTTACAGCTTTTCCTTATATAATATAAAATACAGTATATAATCAAATGAACACGTTCCATTTACTGCATGGTGAATGGCATAAAAATTGCAAACATTTTATTTCCTAATATAATAAAAGTAAATGGATATTGGCTGTGATAAAAATCTGATTTGTTCTGCAAAAAACAAAAAAACAAAAAAAAAAAAACACAGCAACATATAGCGACGTGCATAAAAAATTAAAAATGTTATATATATTGTGTTATAAAATAATAGAATGCTAAACTAGTAAAAAAAAAAAAAAAGATACTAACCCATAAAACACATATATCATGTTGATAGCGCAAACAGGATAATGTTAAAACACACAAAAAAATGGTGAAAAAAGGTTCATAAAAATAGTTGAATGTCAAAATTAAATGGGATAAAAATATACTTTATTCCATAAAAAAAAAAAAAAAAAACACTCTCATGTAGCCACACTAATGGAAAAAGCCCTGGTGCTATGAACGCAGCAATGTAAAAAAGAAATTTTCCTTAGTACTAAAACAGGTTTGGTATTTAAAGGTTTAGTGATGGCACAACCCCTTTAATTTTCATGTTCCAGGATAACATAGTCGATCTGAACTGAAAGCACTGAGGATGCCCTACATTAGGCTATGCACTGGGTGTATATGAAAAGAGTTCATGCTTTTTTAACTTCAATGAGCTTTTCATGCACAACATACTGTATATAGACACCGCGGCCTATCTGACCGGGAGAATGTTATATACCTTGCGTGCCAACATTTATTCTCAGTGATAGAAGTATAATGGCTTCTGTGCCCTAGTTATCCAGCTCAGTTCCTAGTTTTACACTTATCATACAACAATACAGTATATATGTCCTGTTTCTTTTTAAACAGGGAATGTATCATCACAAAATAAAACGTTCTATAAATTGGATTTTGACTTTTTTTCGATACGTAAAGTTATTTAGTTACATAAAAAATCCACTAAACTAACAGAATACATTGATTTCTCCTGTTTCCTGTAGCTCACTTGTCAGCTTTGCTGTATAGAATGGGACAGAATGAGCGGAGTCATTTTTTCATTGGAAGGTTAAAGAGATTTATTGACAGAACTTAAGTGCTGGTGGATAGTAACACTATGGCTGTATTGGCATCTGCAATGTCACCCCCTGGTCTATGGTAGAGGGGGTCTATATCATGTTCTAGTTGCAATGTTAGGCTGTTGTGTAAACTGTCTTAAGTAGTGCTGCCTTCTGAGGGAATCCTGGCCAGATTGTATACACATCCCTGCCAGGATTCCTAGTGGCACCGTGAAAAACTGACATGTCAGTTTTCTGAGGCTGCTATTCATTGAATAGCGGCCGCATATAACCCTGTCAGTGCACACTGTGGAGGGGGAGTGGAGAGTTCTCATGCGGGCGCGCACACATGATGCGCCCGCATCAGAACTTTGTGGCGCTAAATATCATCTGGCCGCTGCTGCAGTAGCGGCCAGGATGATCTTTTCAGAGACCGGCCGTTCTGTCACAGAACAGCCGGTCTCATACGTAGTGTGAACATAGCCTTAGTGTGCAGCAAGATGCACACTAAGCTGGGTCCAGTCCTGGGAATTTTGGTGCCAATTCCGTAGTGTGAATGGGCCCTTTCCCAGTACTGGATCCATCTTTTCCAGGCACCCAGGGAGGAGCTGCACAGACATCAAAGGCAGCTGATAAGCCGACTGCCAAGCTAACAAAGCGATTTGCTTTGTTTTTACTGTAAATTCGTTCATCCCTAGCTAAAATAAAATGCTTCTGATCTGAATTCAGTTTAAAGAGGATGTACCACCAGATACGTCCTCTTTAACCTGACACAGGGATAGAACGGCGCCGACACGGGGGAGCCGGTGCCGCGGTCCGTTTTTCGAACTGTGGCCCGGTTCCCCCGTACGGCACCATTCTTTCCACGGTTACCGGCCGGTGCTCAAGCACTGGAGGTAGGCCGTCCCGCCCCCAGTGGGAGGGAATTCCCTCCCCTCCATGACGCAGCTCCTTTAGAATCAAAGGAGCCACGTCATAGAGGGGAGGGAATTCCTTTCCACTGGGGGCAGGCCGGCCTACCTCCAGTGCTTGAGCACCGGCTGGTAACCGTGGAAAGAACGACGCCGTACGGGGGAACCGGGCTGCGGTTCGAAAAACAGACCCCAGCACCGGCTTCCCCATCATGGCGCCGTTCTATCCCTGTGTCAGGTTAAAGAGGACGTATCTGGTGGTACATCCTCTTTAAGGCCACATCCACACAACGTCTTTTTTAGGTCATTTGATAACAATAATCATGCTTTTATTTGTATAGCGCACACAGATTCCGCAGCACTTCACATAGTTTTTTGCCAATTATTGCTCCCTGTCCCCAATAGGGCTCACAATCTAAATTCACCTATCTTTATGGGTGTGGGAGGAAACCCACGCAAAGACAGAGAGAACATGCCCTTGATGGGATTTGAACCCAGGACCCCAGCGCTGCAAGGCCATAGTTCTAACCACTGAGCCACCGTGCTGTTATTTCACAAACAATGGCCGTCATTTCAGCGTGAGACGTTTGCCTTCCAAAAAAAAAAACTGCCGTCAAATGGCCAAAAAAAGAAGTTGTGTGGTCGAGGCCTAAAATTGCGTTTAGGCTATGTTCCCACAATGTAAAAATTAGGGCAAATAATGGCTGATGTGGCAAAACATGATCATCAATAATGGCCGTTGTTTTGTCACAATGACCATTGTTTGCCCTTATTTTTACATAGTGGGAACATAGCCTCAAAATGAGTAAAATCAAGATTATTTACTTCACCTGTCAGTTATGACTGATTCATGTGTATACACACATACACACGTAGGGGGACATTTATTAAGCCCGGCTTAAAAATGTCCCCACAGTGCCGATGCGTCCAGGATTTAGGTAGAGGTGCAATACCTTTACTTAAATCCTGTGCGCATGAATGTGTGGATGTACTGAAGCCTATGCCAGCTCGAAGTGTCACTGTCATTATAACTTTCAAAATCTAAATAAACAGTAGATGTAGTAGTATAAGGCAAGTCTGCAATATATATTCATTATTAATATTATTATTATTTTTTAGTTATCATGGAAAACACGGCACTTCCTGTTTTCTTTTTTTTTTTTATCAAAGAGTCAGAAAACAGGAAGTCCTGTGTATCCCAGGCCATCTGAGCGCTCATAGAGAGAGAAGGCAGTCATGTGACTGATGGACACATTGAGACGTGACTCTCTTTACTGGCCGGAATTCCTGTGTTTAATCTGTTTTTTTTTTTTTTTAACCAGCACAATAATGATAATAACAAAAAATATAATGTTCATTTAGATTTTGAAAGTTATAATGACAGCGACACTTTAACATTTTTCCACTGGTAAAATGTTAAATTCGGCGGACACCCATTCTGTCCCCTCTCCACCCACTCCCTGTCCCTCTGGCACTACAGGCGTAGTGGGGCCAGATGCGAAAATTTATTCGCAAAACAGGTGTGTGCGAATAGATTTATATGCATCTGGCCCCTCTGTGCCAGAAAATGGCCGCTGTGCACCTTAATAAATGTCCCCCGTAGAATTACATGCGCCATAATTCACTGCCTGTCATTAGTTAAATCAGGGAAACTCTGAAGGAAAGAATGTGTGTAAGCCGTGTAAGGGTATTAGCAAATTTTTATCAAATCACCACTCATCACCTAAATGCACCTATTCTAAAGTGCATATGACCCCAGGCCAGAGACCAAATTGTAATTAAACTGAGAACCCTAAATAAACTTAGGGTACTATTACACCAAGCAATTTTCCGACGACTAACGATTAACGATAAACGATCTAAACGACCGCTAAGGCAAACGACCCGAAATCGTTCGCCCAAGTACACGAAACGATGATCGTTATTTATGATCGTTCTTGTGGTCGTTCAGTCGTCGCTATTGCGTACGTTTCAGCTGTGAATTCTTATTCCACCAAACGATGTGCGAACGATCAAACGATAAAAATAGGTTCGGATCCTATTAAACGATCAACTATTTCTCGGTGGTCGTTTAATCGTTGCCTGCTATTACACGAAATGATTATCGTTCAAATCCGAACAATTTAACGATTTTTCAAACGATAATCGTTCCGTGTAATACCACCCTTAGTCCACCTTTGAAACCTTTAAATATGTTGAAGGACTAAATAAGGTTCAGAAGGGAAGTGTTTTAATAAAAAAAAAAACAAAAAAAACGGGACTCAAGAACAAGAGGAGGCAGTGAGAGGTTAGTTGGGGAAAAGATCAGAAGCAACGTGAGAAAATATTATTTTACTGAAAGAGTAGTAGATGCTTGGAACAAACTTCCAGCAGATGCGGTTGGTAAATCTACAATAACTGAATGTAAACTTGCTTGGGATAAACATATATATATCCTAGGATAATGAGAAAGAAAACAATATAAGGACGGACTAGATGGACAAGAGGGGCTTTTTCTTCCGACAATCTTCTATATTTCTAAAGGGGAGATTTATCAAACTGGTGTAAAGTGAAACTGGCTCAGTTGCCCCTAGCAACCAATTAGATTCCACCTTTCATTTTCCAAAGAGTCTGTGAGGAATGAAAGGTGGAATCTGATTGGTTGCTAGGGGCAACTGAGCCAGTTTCACTTTACACCAGTTTGATAAATCTCCCCCTATGTTTCTAATTATACATCTCAGCCCCCCTTATAAATACTGACCCTATAACAAGTACACACTTCAGCCCATGCAATAAAGATAGATCACTGAGCCACTCAAATAGACCCCCCAAAAATGAACACCCCCATACCCAAAATAATAACAGACCTCAGACTAGGCCCAGGAATAAATACAGACCTCCAGACCCAGACCGAACCCTAAAATACAAAGTCCCACTCCTCAGTATAATGCACCGCTATGTAGAGAATACTTTGCGCTTTGTATGGAAACATTATGGGAGTTGTCTTTATATGAAACTGGAAGTGATGAAGAGTTTTAATATGTTCAGGTATTGTAATCTCCAAGGACCTTAATGATTTCATTGACCCAGCACTGATATTGCCATAATACATCATTCTTGGGGGTTGTGCTGTCCTGACACCAGCAAGAAGATATCTATGGGATGTGTAGTCTTTATCACAATTGTCTAATGAGGAAACTAACAATCAAAAGGGAGCATATCTATGGTCTAATGGACTGGTTGACTGGCGCCCTGTCATTATTAATGTAATTATCTATCTATTTATAAGATCCACAAACTCACAGTACTCCTGTATGTAATATCTCTCTTTTGTATGTAGTTTCTCTCTTTCTCTGTGCTTTCTCCGTTAGTCTTTCTTAGGTTATCTGATTATAGCCATAAATCCTATTTAGCAGTTCCAGACACTTTGGCTTTGCTTATTACATATTCTTTATGTTTTTTGTGTGCCCCCCCATGAGACGTACGGCAAGTTATCTCTGGGATGCATCTATGCACTGTTCATCCTACCTATCTTGGCTGATACAATAAATATGGAAATATTAATAATAGAGAACCAGTGACCTCTATAATCAGTGCAACCACCAGGGCCATATCTGTTGTGCGGTGAGAGGAGCATCTTGCTTCAGGCAGTCAATAGTGGGACTTATGGTGCACACTACGGAATCCACGCAGATAACTTCCAGCGAATTCCGTCACTTGCCCCCCCATGCTCCCGCTTGAAGTAACGTCTGTCCCATAGGCTCCATTCTATGCTCAGGCAGATTTTGCCGCCCGCCTGAGCATAGAATATAGCCTATGGGAACAGGAAGCAGGAGCGTGCATGGAATCTGCTGGAAGTTATCCGTGTAGATTCCGTAGTGTGCACATACCCTAATACATAAAGGCATACAGTACACTTTGCTTATACAGTTATATTATGCTGCAGATTTTCTGCATGCACACCTTACTCACTTAAAATTCTCAGTGTATGCATAGTTGGGTAAGCTTATCATCATATTCCCCCTATAATCAGTGCAGCCATATGCCTGCAATATCAGTGCCATCATATTTCCCCTATAATCAGTGCAGCCATATGCCTGCAATATCAGTGCCATCATATTCTCCCTATAATAAGTGCAGCCACAAGCCTGCAATATCAATGCAATCATATGCCCCCTATAATCAGTGCAGCCACGTTCCTGCAATATCAATGCAATCATATGCCCCCTATAATCAGTGCAGCCACGTGCATGCAATATCAATGCAAGCATATACCCCCTATAATGGGTGCAGCCACAGTGCCAGCCATATGCTCCCCATACCCAGTATGCTGAGTACTCACTTTTACCTGCCCTGTTTAACAAGGTACTTTAAACCATAGCTTTTTCCTTCCTGTTGGTTACACAATCAGGTGCCTGCAACACTAAATAATCCTGCTACCTGCTGGCTGTGTGAATTATGTCTCACCTACAACCAGCGAAGCATAATCTTGCGTCTTGAAGGGACCTGGAGAGAACTGAGGGCTGCAGGGTGAGCAGTAAGCATTAGGCACCGCAATAATCTGTTATGAGTGTAGGATACAATAAAGCCTTAGAGAGTCCTAACAGATGAATATAAATTAGGAATTGTATTTTTGGCGAAATCTTTGAGGAATATGCAGCACATGGAGCCGCTAATGATAGCTATTTGCCATCGTATGATTGTGAGACTTTTATGTTCTTGATAAAATGTTTCATACATATTTATACCATGCTTTACATGGTTATTGTAGGAAGTTTTAGAACAATGTAACTACGTCTCACACTGCTTTTGCTTTCAGGGCTATGGTTCCTTAATACTATGACATTTCTACTACTGACTCACTTTCTAGATGACTGCTTCTTTGTGGATATGGGAAATGTTGGGGCGGGGGGGGGGGGGTACATATTTTGCTGTGTGGTTTGGTGTCGGGAGCCTCATCCGTAGATTACCAGTAATTCCATACAAGAATACTTTCATTCTTAGCTGGTGTTACGCTTCACTGTAAGTTAAGCAGGTGCATGCAAAATATTAGTCAAATTGTTTTGTTCTCTAATGTACCTGGGGGGGGGGGGGATGTTAGGGTTGTGCAAAAGAGAAATACACCATCTATTGAATCAGTATATTGGGAAATTTAAATGGCTCCGCAAATACAAGCTGTAACATCAGCGACAGGAGGTGCAACCTTAAACATCTCTGCACCATTGTCCCTACCTACTTTGTAAATCTGTAGGTGATAACCCCCTTGTTGATGATCCATTTCAAAGTGTACAGGGAAAATGAGAAATAGTCTGAACCAAAGGGCACAATAGAGACAGAGTCAGAACCAGGAGGTGAGGTCAGAGACTATATCCTATAGTAGGAAAGGGACTATAATGATAAAAGGTTAGCCCAGAATCTTAATGACTAGATCTATATAGCCATGGGCTTGTTCACACCACTGTTTTCCGGCTGGTAGGTTCAGCTGTTTTAATCGGGTTAATCTCAAGGGCATAAATACCAAAGAGGTGGCCAGTGCAGCTGCTATTGGCCCATTGGAAGGTGGGACCAAGTCCAAGTTGTCCCATTCCATTTTGCTTTTAGATGGTGAGAACCTTGACTGCATGCTCTCCACACAAAATGGTAACTGGCCCAAGGTTTATGGAAAAGGGAAGGAAAAGGGTGCTGCAGTAAAGCCCTTTTGTCCAGGGTGATATGATTACCAGTTTGTTATTTACTATGGGGCACCCTGTTCTTTGTGTACAACTGTTCAAACTTCTAAACTGTTGTATTTCCCTATTTTGAACATTTGAATGAGCTTAAGATAGCAGTTCCTGTTTTTTTGTCGGGCCATTCTGCAGGGGAAAACCCCAGTTGGGAAACACTACCCTAGACAATGTTCCTTTCAAAGTTTAGAAATTAAGGCTGTAACATTGTGTATGGACACACTGTATCAGGACACAATCGGACATCACGGATATTCTGAATATTCACATCCCCCTGTCTCTGCTTCAGCTCCTCCTGAATGTCTTCTCCCCAGGCATATAGAGAGTTGTGCTGCCATAATGCTCCTCCCCATCCTTACAGCTACCAAATGTCTCATCTCGCTCCATTGGAAAAGTCCATCCCGCCCATCCTCTCTGGATCTGTTCACATGGATTAGAGATGTTAGGGATATGGGATCTCTCACTGACACTTATCATAACACTGTGGAAAAATTCAGCAATATTTGGGACTCTTGGGAGGTGTTCTGGGACCAGAGGGCCAGACGGTCCTACCTGATATAGCATTCCCACCACTTTGTCCAGGCTCTTAATGGTAGACAGACCGCTGGTCTCTGGGCCTCCTCTTGGTTGGGTGTCACATATTAGTGTCTTTGACATTTACTTGACAGACATTTTCGATCTCTCCGCTTGCTCCTCATTTACTCAGAAGAACTAATTGTAGTTACTTGTACATGTTCAAATTTGAATTTCATTACTTGTTTTTATGTATAGTTATATCCTACTTTTTTGGTTATGTACTTAAAATGCTGCATTTATCTCTTATTGTGTTATGTTAAAAATGAAAAATTTAATAAAAATGCAGTTTATAAAAATAAAAAGTAGAGCTACCAAAAAAATCCTTGACTAATCCTGGCTGATCTTCACTATCTGGACCCAACCCAATACACAGAAAGTGCCTGTATAACAAATCGGTGGTGCAATAGAATCCCGCCTAAACCGGTGATTGGCTGAGCCACAGCCATTTCCTGTATATCAGAATGGGAACGGAAAGTGGTGGAGACCGAGTAAGCATCAGAGCAGCGGCTCAGCAGTAGGCCGAAGTCCAGACTGACCCTTAGGGCCATATCACACGGGATGATTATCGTGTGGAAAATCATTATATCTTTCAAATTTAAACGATAATCATCCTGTGTAATTGCAGGCAACGATTGAAAAATCGCTCTTGTGTCATTGATCGTTGATTTAGATCTGACCCTAAAATCATCATTAAGCATTCGGTAATCGTTCGCTGTAATTCCACATTCGTTTACACGAAGCGATAATTCGCCCAATCGATCGTTTAACGATTTTGAAGCAACAATTTGGTTTTTATAACGATCAGCGTTTAGACGAATAAATCGTTAGAAAAATCGTAAGAAAATTCGTAAGAAAAATCGTTCACATAGGGTGAATCTTTGAAAGACTGTTTACACGAAGCGATCTGCGAATTTTTAGTGAACGATGAACGACGATTTGTGAACATGTTGAAAGATCAAAATGAACGATTTTTCGCTCGTCGCTTGATCGTTTGCTGTGTTTACACGGAATGATTATCACTCAAATGAGATCGTTACAGCGAACGCATAATCGTTCCGTGTAAACGCAGCCTAATTCCAAATCTTTACTTCTTTTGCTGGGATCAGATGGAGTTAATGATCGTAGGAACTAAAAACCATCGTTCTATGTAATATAATGATTTCATGTTAACGATAAACAATCTCGTTTGCGAGCGTTTATTGTTAATCTTTAAAAAAATCGCTTCATCTCGTTTTTAAAAGATGTGGAAACCCCCTTTAAGATGCTAAAGCAAAAGTCTTATTTTTAACCTTGTATTTTTTTATAATTGTATTTATTTTCTCTGTTCTGCTGACTACTATTTTTGTATTTTTAATGGAACTTAAATTGCCGAGCCTTCATTGCCTTTATTACACAACATTCATTAGTAATTTTTCTTAGAACAGGGATGAAAGCAGTCAGTGTACCCACAATGTCCTGGTCCTGTGTATAGGATCTCTCAATTGAATTTAAAGTGTCAGATTCTTGGACCTAAAATCTATATTTTGCAGAAATTAAGCATTAATCTGTTATATATGGCGGTAGAAATTTCAATAGTAATTATCATAATAACAAATGTTAATATGGAGTGTGCTGCGATTAAACAGCATATACCATCTGTTGGCGGAGAGCGTGCCAGCTCACGCAGAGAGACCATGTGACCCATTCTTTTATATTAAGCTGCTATGCAACAAATATGTATTACCGAGGAAAATGCTTTTTATGAAACAGATGATTCAATTAGTGGCTGGATCAACACGGAGATTAGATTCGGCACATAAACATCGCCGGCTATAATGGGAAGCGATACAAAGACTACAGAAAGTCTTTAAAAACAGGAAGTGTTCTATGTAATCTCGTCCCCCCCCCATATTTAACCCTTACTTTACATAGAGTGAATTGCTGGTGAGTCCATATATAGAAAATGAGGCGAGTGGGAGCCCATAGCAAAGATGCCATTATGGTCCCTTCTGTTGTTGGTAGCATTTTGTTTTAGAATACCCATTGTGTAATACCTGATTAGGAAAGGTTGAGGTAATGGAGGGGAAGTCCCTGTTCTGGACTTTCACTCGTTGCCCAATGTGGAGAGTGTATACAATGGCCGTCATACTCTCTGGAGGGCTCCACGTGTCTGTGTAATACTAAAGAAGCTGAATATTGATGGCCTATCCTGTGTATGAGCTAGTAATGTTAAATGCCTGGAAAATCCCTTTAAATCAAATGTAACATTATGTACATCGCTCTGATTTTTTTTACATTAACGGATAGGCACCTGTGCTTGGATGCCGGTGGCGCTGTAATTTTTTTTTTAACTGCAGCCCAGTTTCTGTGCATGGCGCCAGTCTATTCCTGAGTACCAGCCTGGCATGGAGCCCTGGGGGCTGGCCAGTGTGTCAATCTTCCCTCCCCTCTGTGATGCAGCTCCATTAGAATCAATGGAGCCGTGTCACAAAAAGGAGGGGGGTTCCGTCTCGCCCGTGCCGATGCTGGGGAATAGACTGGCACTGTGCATGGGAAACGGCGGTGGTTCAAAAAAAAGACCATGCCACCAGCATCCCCACACCGGCGCTGATCCGTTAATGTAACAAACTCAAACCGATGTACCTGATGGTACATTCGCTTTAAGGATCTAGGGAAAGAGATTTCTGTCGATGTTCAATATCCTTTAAAGAGAATATACCACTTCCCATGTAAGAATAATATTTTATATGACCTGGTCAGGGCCTGTGCATAGATCCTGGTGAAGCTGTCCATTTTTCAAACAGTTGCCAGTTCACAACATCTGCGTTGGTTTTTCTATATGCAAATAGTGTCGCTGGAGGCCGGGCCAGTGCCCCGAGTGCACCAATGTCCCCTCCCCTCGGTAATGTGGCCAGACATAATCCTGAAGGAGGTGTGTCACCCAGGGGAGGGGATATCAGTACACTGAGGGCTCTGGGCCCCCCTCCAGTGCACTGAGTGACCCTATTTACATATAGAGAAACAAGCTCAGATGGCGGGAATAGGGAAACAGTTTGAAAAATTTACAGCATCACCAGGATTTACTGAATGCACCAGCTTTAACCAGGTTGTTTTTAAGGGAAGTGGTACTAAAACAATTGCAGCTCAACTAAACAGCGTACTCTATCTCCAGGGGCCTTATAAGCACCCTATGGTCTGCCTCATGAATACATGGACATTACTTATAAATCCCTGTAAGATCCAGGGTCAGTACATTATTCTAATCACTGACTATTCTGTACGGTAGTTTCATCGTAGAATCACTTAGAGTTTAAGGGCTGCAGTCATGTTCGGCCCCTAACCTCTAAGGTCCCAATGGCTCTCCTGTAATATAAGAGAACTACGCATTATGTAAGTGGCCCCTCTGGAGCTATCTCATTATAGAAGCTCATTATGTAAATGAATTCTTTGTTTTTATAGTGTATGTAATTTCTCACATGAGAACAAATTATTTTTACACACCAGTAAATTGTGACAAAGAGCGAATATATTGGAGTTTATTATGGAAACTAATGTGAAATAAAGGAGGTAAGGTTGAGCTAAGAAGCCATCTAGGTCTTTAAGATCGTCTTTTTTTTTTTTAACCTTCATGTATTAGTATGAATAATAAGACACCTCCAATGCCGCCCTACATTGTACACATTTCGAGGGACTGTGTCTGTTGTGATCCAAATCACCCTTTTTTTTCCTCTTAAAGGGAAACTATGAGCAGGTTAGAAGTATCTATATCTCTATGTCCCTATAACGTATGGGGCACTGTGGATAAAGTCACATTTCTTACACTGTTTTCGTCATATTAGGAGTTTAACACCTGCGCCAATAAGTCGTTTTGGTGCACTGGGGAAGGGACTACCGACCCCAGTGCACCGGTGTGTCCCCGGCCGGCCTAATGAATATCAGCAGGGAGGGCCGGCCGGGGGCAGATCGGTGCACTGGGGCTGGTAGTCCAGTCCCCAGTGCACAAAAGGGACTTGTTAGCGTAGGGATTAAACTCGTAATATCACGGAAACAGTTTAAGAAACTTAGCTCCATCCTCGGCATCCCATGCACTATATTGTGATATCAGCACGTTAAAATGTCCCTGGTTTTGTACTGATCAACATGGCTACATTACCATATCTGCTTTATGTACCTTGACATATCGAGAAAAAAACAAAGAAAGTACCATAACCAAGTTATTAATTCTCTTTGACCTTGTTATTGGGTATTGGGAGGTATATCTATTCTAATATTATTGCAGTGTCCCAGTACAAGTCTGTTCTATACGGTTGGATGTAGTATCATCTGACTTTGTTGCACTGTGTGTAAAATGCATTGTAAAGTTGTTAAATTGCACTGTTCATATTTTACTAAGTACTAATTATAAAATTCATGGATTACAGATATGAGCTGCACAGAGACTCAGTAATTGTCAACGCTGGCTCTGGGCTCAAAGTTGACTAATGACATGTTTATATTTCCGAGATACTCAAGATTCAGCTTCTAAGAACATATGGGTAAGGGAATCTGTCAGTTGCAAGTCACATTCATACTGCTGACACTGTTAGATATCTGTTAGGACAAGGAAACACCTGGTACCTTTCAAATATCTGTCTGTGCTTCCAGAATGTAGAATAATGTTATTTTTCTCTAGTACAAAGAGTAAAAGTGGCTTTCCAGAGCTCATGAAGTATAGCAAGCTATAACACCTCCTCCCCCCCCCCCCCATCCCTGACCCTCCTTGGGCCAAGTGCCAATGAAGCTGGGAGGGCGTAGAGGAAGCACTACAGCTTGCAGCTATTCAGAAATTTAGGAAAGCCTTTTTGACTCTTTATACCAGATAATAAATGCAATATTCTACATTCTGGAAGCACAGCTGGATATATGAAAGGTTCCACGTGTCTTCTTGCCCTAAAAGCTATCTAACAGTGTCAACAGTTTTTAATGTGAATTGCAGCTGACAGATTTCCTTTAAAGTGACTCTGTCCCCATAATCTGCCCCCCAAAACCGTTTATACCATCGCATAGCTGTTTTTAATCCAAGATCTTTCCTGGGGTTCGTTCAGCAGGTATTGCAGTTATTGTCCTAAAAAAACACTTTCAGGGTACAAACACACACAGCATATACGCTGCGTATTTACTGCTGCGATACTCAGCAGATACGCAGCAGATTAGAGCTAAATAACTGAACACAGTATCAAATCTGCTGCATATCTGCTGCGTATCTGCTGCATATCTGCTGTGTGTGTTTGTACCCTTAAACTTAAAAAGCTGTTTAAAATTGGTGTGGCCTTGAGTGTCTGTGCCCTAGGCCAGCACCGCCTGTTCCTGTTCCTCCTCCCTGCCCTCTTCACCATTAGGAATGCCCAGGCAGGATTTATCCTATTCATCACTTGTGTAAGCACTGCACATGGACCTTAAGGGGTTAAAGTGTCACTGTCATATATATATATATATATTTTTTTTTTTGCAGAAATCAGTAGTACAGGTGATTTTAAGAAACTTTGTACTTGGGTTTATTAGGCACATATGCCATTATCTGCATTCAAAAAGCCTTTCCCCAGGTCCCCCCCCCTCCTCTCCTTTCTGTCATTCACTGCTCATTATCAGGAAATCATGTCATGTTGCATCAGACATGCCCCTGTCTGTTCTATGGAGAGGGGAGGGGGGAGGAGGAAGGAGGGAACAAAGGATTACACAGCGGGAGCTTTGTGAAAGCCTCTATTCAGAGGTCAGAGAGGTCAGTGCTGACTTAAGAGAAGATAGCCCAGTGATGTAGCTGTAAATTAACTCTTTGTTGTCCTGATTTGGTGCTTCATCTCCCTCCACCCATCCCCTCTCCGTAAGCAAGCCATGAAGCCTGTACTATTGATTTCTGCAAAAAAAAAATAAAAAAAAATTAAACGACAGTGACACTTTAACCTCTCAAGGATGGAGGCAATTTTCGTTTTTGCGTTTTCGTTTTTTCCTCCTTGTGTTTAAAAGGCCATAGCACTTGCATTTTTTCACCCACATGAGCCCTTATTTTTTGCGTCACTTATTGTACTTTGCAAAGGCACACTTACTTTTTGCATAAAATATGCTGCAAAACCAGAAAAAAATTATATGCTCGGTGAAATTGAAAAATAAACGCAATTCTTTTTCTTTGGTGTGTTTTCATTTTTACGCTGTTTGTTCTATGGAAAAACTGACATGTTATACATGTTCCTCAATGGTCTATGGGGCTGATTGAGGTGTAATTTTTTGTGCCATGATGTGTTCTTTCTATCGGTACCTTGATTTCATATATGTGACTTTTTGTTTCTGAATTTGATGTGACCAAAAAATACGCAATTTTTGCACTTTGGCGGGTCTTTGCCCTTACGCCGTTTACTGTGTGAGATCAGGAATGTGATAAATTAATAGTTTGCGCCATTATGCACGAGACGATACCAAACATGTTTATTTATTTATTTATTTTTATTAATAAAATGGGAAAAAGGAGGGTGATTCAAACTTTTATTAGGGAAGGGGGTTTTGTATTTATAAAAACACTTTTTTTCTTTTACTTTCACTTTAATTTGAAGTCCCCCTGGGGTTAGGGTTATTCCCCTGGGGGACTTCTAATACAGCTACACTAATCTCTCTTAGAGATCAGTGTAGCTGTATGACACAGCACGGAACCATGAGATCGGTGCTCTATTGCTTTGGCCTGCTGCAGTTGCAGTTGGGATCAGCGTCCTGTAAGACCAAGGGATCCCCCCTCCGCGATCGCATCGCGCGGGGGGAGCCGCCACTAGACACCAGGGATGGGCTTCATTTAACGCTGTTAGACAGCCGCATCCAACGGTGTCAATTAGCGGGAGCGGCGATCGGACCGCTCCCGCTAATAGTCGCGGTACTGTGCTGCAGATAACCGTCGTGATTGCAGCAGTTCAGAGCGGGGTCGCGACACGGCCCCGCTCTGAACTCCTCTTGTGGGCATATGCCGTTTGGGGGGGGGGGGGGAACAGATTGTGGGTACAGAGTCACTTTAACCCATAGCTGCACCAGGACGTTATTGAACGTCCTCGTGCCGCTATGGGAGTTCAGAGGGGGGTCGCGCGGCGACCCCCCTCTGAACTGCCGCGATCCCGGGTGCCGCATGTAGCCCGGGATCGCGGCTATTAGCGGGCACGGTCCGATGGCCGTGCCCGCTAATTAAGTACTTAGAAGCAGCTGTCAAAGTTGACAGCTGCTTCTAAATACTTGCTGATATGCATCCCTGGTGGTCTAGTGGGGGGATCGCCCCCCTGCGGCGCGATTGCGGAGGGGCGATCCCTGCATCCATCCCGGTCCGGGGTCTGCGCCGTAATGGCGCTGATCCCGGCTCGGCATTCTATTGCTTTTGGCTGCAGCAGCCAAAAGTAATAGAACACCGATCTCATGGATTCATGCAGTATAACTATACTGCATGGATCTCTATGAGAGATCAGAGTGCATATACTAGAAGTCCCCCAGGGGGGCTTCTAGTATATGTGTAAAGTAAAAGAAAAATGTATTTTTAATAACACAAAATCCCCTCCCCTACTAAAAGTCTGAATCACCCCCCTTTCCCCATTTTATAAATAAAAATAAATTAATTAATTAATAAACAAACATGTTTGCTATCGCCGCGTGCGTAATCGCCCGAACTATTAATTAGTCACATTCCTGATCTCACACGGTAAACGGCGTCAGCGCAAAAAAATCCCAAAGTGCAAAATTGCGCATTTTTGGTCGCATCAAATCCAGAATAATTGTAATAAAAAGCGCTCAAAAAGTCATATATGCGCAATCAAGGTACCGATAGAAAGATCACATCATGGCGCAAAAAATGACACCTCGCACAGCCCCATAGACCAAAGGATAAAAACGCTATAAGCCTGGGAATGGAGCGATTTTAAGGAACATATATTTTCTTTAAAAGGTTTTAATTTTTTACAAGCCATCAAATCAAATAAAAGTTATACATGTTACATATCGTTGTAATCGTAACAACTTAAGGAACATATATAACGAGTCAGTTTTACCCCAGGGCGAACATAGTAAAAACAACCCCCCCCCCCAAATAAAAAAAAAACATTTTTTTTTTCAATTTCACCACACATATAATTTTTTTCTGGTTTCCCGGCACATTTTAGGCAAAATTTACATCTGCCATAGCAAAGTACAATTAGTTGCGCAAAAAATAAGGGCTCATTTGGGTCTCTAGGTGGAAAAATGCAGGCGCTATGGCCTTATATACACGAGGAGGGGAAAACGAAAATGCAAAAATGAAAACTGGCTGTGTCCCCTAAGGGTTAAATTGTCCCTTGTGTATATGTTATGCGAGGAAGGAGGATTAGATTGTGATCCCTACTAGAGACCAGTGATAATTTCTGCACTGCTCTGTTGTATGTTGGAGGTACATAATCAGCAAGAACTCCTACATGCTTTGCTACCAGCATTGTATATAAACAGGCTCGTCAATCCATCTTTTCTCTACAATGAGAGATCCGACTCACCGGGGGCCCTAAATGCAGGCGAAACAGAATTTTCAATTACCTGGAATAAATAGTTTGAATTTGCTTGTAAATAACACACCTTAAATATTCCATATTCACTTGGAAATTTAGTGAATTTTTTGGAGGGTGTTATAAAATATTTTGTCATCATTACAATTATAAAAATCACAGCGTTTGAGCTTTTGTTTCCGCCGGCTCCATCTGTAGCATTGCTGAGCCGCAGCCCTGTGGTTTTATAGCGCTGCTGCTTACACATCAATTTTTGGCTTAATTCAATTTTTTTTTAAATTGCTGTTTTTGTCACTAAAATATTTCATGGCATAAAAAATTCCTATTAAACACCAAATAAAGGCAGCTGCAATATATGAATATATGATATTTTAATATGATTTTTTAATATAAACCATTGGATTGTATATCTGGCTAATTATTCCTGAGGTTTCCTATAATGGAAACACTTTGGGGCATATAAATCTATATGTAACGTGCCACCAGGAAAATGGGTTCTGGAAATATGTGCAGTTCTTTAGGCTTTGTGCACATGGCTGTATAGCAGCACTTTGTCCCTATGGACTCTCTGGGCTGCCATATGCTGCCTTCATATGGCAGCGTTTTCTAGGGGAGCGTGCTTCTGCAATGGAACATCTGACAGAACAAACCAGGATTCCATATGAATAAATAACAATGTCCTTCTGTATCAAATTAGATTTCAACATGCCTGATCATTGTTCTCTTAAGATGCAAGCTTAGGAGAAATCGCGGTCGGCTTTTCAATGCCAAAAGTTTTAAAGCCAAAAAAGCTAAACTTGCAATTTGTAAAAAAGAAATTGAAGGATAATTTTAAGGGATTAGTAAAAATTTTGAAAAATAGAAGATTGTCAGCAGATAAAGACCACTGGTTCCATCTAGTCGGCCCTTTTAGTATTTCCCTTCTTATTATCTATTAGATATATGTTTATTCCAGGCAAGTTTACATTCTGTTATTGTAGATTTACCAACCACATCTGCCGGAGGTTTGTTCCCAGTATCTACTACTCTTTCAGTAAAGTAATATTCTCTTGTGTTACTTCTTTCCCCAACTAACCACTCACTGTGTCCTCTTGTTTTTGAGTTCAGTTTTTTCTTAAAAACACTTCTCACCTGAACCTTAGCCCTTTGACATAGTTAATGGTTTCAATCATGTTCCCCCTTTTCCCTCTTTCCTCCAGACTGTACAGAATTAAATCTTTTAAGGGGTACTCTGGTGCAAAAGTTGTTTTTCAAATTGACTAGTGTCAGCACAGGGACGTTTTAATACATTGGTGGGCCCAGTGCACAGTCCTCAAGAGGGCCCCCCCCCAACCCAGCGTAATCAGAATCGGAGCTCCACACACAGTATAATGCCCTGAAAATGCCCCCACACTGTATTTAAAACTCCAATACATATGGTAGTTACCTTATAACCTTGTAAAGATATCACCAATGATACCATTAGATAATACCGGCACACCATGACCACCATAGACCATATCGCTACATATTATATCACTACAGACCCTATAACAGTTACATCCATTTACTCACAGGGGGCGTCTTCTCTGATCAGAGTCTTTCACCTTTTCTTTCACTCCATCCAGCCTGGGCCACCTTTAAGTCTTCCCCCTGCTGTGAATCTTCTCTGCAGAATCTGCCAGAGAAACATTTTAGGCTCCAACACATACAGTAGTAAGGTACCCCGTACCCCTATATAGTAGTTACCCCCTATGTACCCCTATATAGTAGTTACCCCCCTCTGTGCCCCTATTTAGTAGTTACACCCCTCTGTGCTCCCACTTAATAATTAGGTATGTTATGTGCCCCAATATAGTAGTAAGGTCTCTATATAATACTCTGTGCAGCTCCAATGTTAGTATAGACCCGTGTGCTGCCCCAGTAGTATAGACCCCCTGTGTGCTGCCCCCAGTAGTATAGAAAGCTGTGTGCTGCCCCAGTAGTATAGACAGCTGTGTGCTGCCCCCAGTAGTATAGACAGCTGTGTGCTGCCCCCAGTAGTATAGACAGCTGTGTGCTTCCCCCAGTAGTATAGACAGCTGTGTGCTGCCCCCAGTAGTATATAGACACCTGTGTGCTACCCACAGTAGTATATAGACACCTGTGTGCTACCCCCAGTAGTATAAAGACACCTGTGTGCTACCCCCAGTAGTATATAGACCTCATTGTGCTGCCCCCAGTAGTATATAGACCCCCTGTGCACTGCCCCCAGTAGTATATAGACCACTAGGTGCTGCCCCAGTAGTATATAGACCCCTTGTGTGCTGCCCCTACTACTATAGACCACTAGGTGCTCCCCTCATTAGTATATAGCCCCCTCTGTGCTCCCCCAGTTATATATACCCCCTGTACATCCCCCAGTAGTGTATATACCCCCCTGTGCAACCCCCAGTAGTATATATATCCCCTGTGCTCCCCCAAGTAGTATATAGTCCCCCTGTGCAACCCCAGTAGTATATATATCCCCTGTGCACCCCTTTATAGCCCCCTGTGTGCTCCCCGACTTATATATACCCCCTTTGTGCCCCCAGTTATATGTATACCCCCTGTGTGCTCCCCAGTTATATATATACCCACTGTGTGCCCCCCGTTATATATACCCCCTGTGTGCCCCCAGATATATATATCCCCTATGTGCTCCCCAAGTTATATATACTCCCCTTTATATAATCCCCCTGTGCACCCCCCAGTTATATATATACCCCCTGTGTGCCCCCCCAATTATATATACCCCCCTGTGGATCCCCCTTTCTATATAATCCCCCCTGTCACTCTGCGCTCCCCCAGTTATAAATATACCCCCTGTGTGCCCTTCCAGTTATATATACCCCCTGTGTGCCCCATCCCCCCAGTAGTATGTAGGCCCCCCTGTGGCACCCCTAGTTGAATAGACCCCCGCTGTGTGCTGCCCCCCGTTATATAGCCCCCCTTTGTGCTTCCCCCTCCCATATAGCAAGTAACAAAAAAAACACTTTATACTCACCTGGGTCCGTGTCTCCTCTTCTCTTCACCTCATCCTTGTGGCTGCAGGCAGTGCTTTGCCTGCGGTCACAAGAGGCCGCTCTCCCCTCTCCTGGTTTCGGCACTGAGTGACGATACCACTACAGGAGAGCGGCCTCTTGATCGCAGGTAAAGCACTGCCTGCGGCCACAAGGATGACTGACAGGGAGGGAGCCAATGGCTCCCGACCTGTCAGTGCTGCTGCTTTTTGTACCTATGAGCGCTCGTTAGGAGCGCTCATAGCTACAGTACAGAGCGCAGCAGGGGGGGGGGGCTGCAGGGGGCGCCATGGATGGGCACAGAGCAAAGGCCGGCCCTGCTCAGGGCGGGCCCCTTTAACCAGTGGGCCCGGTGCACGTGCACCATATGCCCTCTGGTTAAAGCGGCCCTGGTCCAGCAAGAAGTGGTGTATTCTTTCCAGCCTGACACAGTGCTCTCTGCTGCCACCTCTGTCCATGACAGGTCCTGTCCAGTGCAGGACAGGATTTCTATGGGGATTTGCTGCTGCTCTGGACAGTTTCTGTCAGGGACAGAGGTGTAAGCAGAGAGCACTGTGTCAGACTGGAAAGAATACAGCACTATCTGCAGGACATACAGCAGTACCTAATGGCTTGAGATTTGTAAAAAAAAAATTTCCACCAGAGTACTCCTTTCCTAATATTTTTATATGCTTCAGACTGTCCACCATTTTTGTTGCTCGTCTTTGGACCAGTTCTACTTTGTAGGTGAGGTCTGCAGAACTGGACACAGTATTGCAGATGTGGTCTCACTTTTAGGCTATTCTGTCAGTATCCTTCTACTATCTCTATAAGGCGCACTGTACTTTACCAATGCCCCATGCATTATGCATTGCTTGTCACACACATCCCAATAAGCTGACAGCGGGATCTGACCTTGTTTCCTCTACTTGTAACATAAGACTTTACAACACATAATAGTTTTAGTACTGGAAATGAAGTGATTGGGTCACAGGAAACAACATGTTTAAACATTGATGAATTCTTCCTGAGGTCCAGGGAGGGAGCGGAGATCGCTTCATGTTGTTGTGGTAAATGCTTACATTAGCTGCCTCTTTAATGCAGATAGCCCATGCACGCCTGGGGCATGGGAACTGTTTAGAGAATGTCTAAATTGACAGACGCTGTATAAGCAGCTGCTGGATTATATACTAACCGCTGAGAAAATCTCATTCTGAAAATTGCCAAAAGAAAATAACCTAGGTAGAGGGATCCAGGATCCATGGCCGCTGATATTTAGTATATTCCCATCTTTCATTGAGCTTAATCCATATTTATCTTTCCCATTTGGAAAACTTTCTGTAAACAGAAAAAATTATCCCTTTTAAAAAATTTGACAGTCTTCAAAGTTACAATGAATATGGATTTTTTTTAAATATAATTTGTTCTGATTTTTGTTACTCTTTGTTGTTTGTTCTTTACTTTGTTCCGAGTTGCCAGTTTTTCTGCAGTATTCGTTAAATTTTTTGTAACGAATATTACATGTTTTAAATAAAACTGATGACTGATCTGCTCCATTATAGTCTATGGAGCAACTGAGGTGGATCTTGGGGCTGAGACTTTGACAAGCCTCCTAAGCTGTCTATGCCTTACTGTCTATTTTTTATTAATATTTTGTTTTATGGACAAACAACATATGCTAGTGTAGTGTCCTGGTATGGGTGGTCGACTAGATTTCATACCACCTGAGTGAAGTCTCTGTCAGGTATTGCACTAAAGGGGATGACTGTTATAGTCTTTACTTATATAAGCACAGCTGAAGGTAATGGGTTAACTTTTGTTTCCTGTCTTTTAATATGTTGTCCAATCACAGGTGCTTCTCACACTTTTCTACCTATTACACCTCTTCTCTTTCCTTTCTTTACACAGCCCCACCAATCAGGTTAGGCCTTAGTGTCCCCTGTAAAAGGGTGTTTAGTTCCTGGTGGGAGGTCTTTAGTCAGTCTTTTGTCAATGTATCAGAAGAAGGAGACACAACAAGAGAGAACACTTCTGCTGCAGTAAAGCCGGGTCTGGCCCAGGTCAGGACCCATGTCAGGGACTAGAGGCTTAACAGATTCTTCTGATGCAAGAAACCTATTCTAAGATGCAGTGCTAAACTCTCAGGAGGGGTAACCGTCCTCTTAGGTAAACCTTGTCCATGCCAGGGACCCGTCTCCAGTGTTCTCAGGACAGTTACCAAAGCAAGGAAATGATCCCTAGTAAGACAAAAAGCAGGAAGCTGAAGTATCTTACTGATTACGTAGAGCTCTTCTGGGAAACCTCAGAAAGTCTGCTATGCCCAGTTGTAAAGGCTTGGGGTTCGTTCTACCTCACAAGGCGGTCACCCAGAAGGTGGTCAGAAAGAAACATGAATACAAGTATTCTTCACACTTCAACACTACTACTAAACTCTCGGCAGAGTACACTTCTGCTTGGACAAAGCCCCCAACACAGTCCCGATACCTACTCCGAGCTACCTCAACTACTTTTGTTCTTATTCTTCACTCCTGTCACCTGCATCTGCTCTTGAAGCTGTTACTGCTATTTTTGTATTGTATTGCATTGAAGTCTATCCTAGAAAAAAAGGTTATCCTGGTTAAGTGCTGTACTCTGTCCAATTTTTGTGTTGCTGCAGCTACACCTTACACTAGGGCCACCCATTTTCACGCACAGTGCTCAGTGTACAGGGGTGGGCTCCAACACCACTCCTGGCCACCTTGACAATTGCCCAAGTGCACCCAAGCCCACCTTGCTGTACCACCACTGTACAGCACCCCAGTGCACGGCACAAGTACCAGATTACATATCGTCAAATAATATTGCCAGGAAATGCCATAAATGTCCACTTTAGACATTTGTTCCACTGGAACATACCGCACAGTGACAGGTATTGTGCAAAATGCATGTATAACAATGTGAATTAATTTAATTAAATTGGGAATTTTATTTTAAATGTAAATTTCTAAAATGGTGAATCAGCCATTATGCTGTAGTGGTGAACCCCCTCTGAACTGAGTGACTCCCTGCTTCCATTCAGCAGCTAGGGACCATGGCAATTATCAGACGCGGTCAGATCACTGTGCCCGGCTAATTAGCCATTTAAATGCAGCTGTCAAAACTTTGATCTACATTTAAATGCTACTAAATCCCAATCTATGGTGGTCTAGGAGATGGATGCCCCCCCCCCCAAAATGTGATTGCGGAGTGGCAATTCATGTTTCTGTTCAAGCTAACGGTCAGAGCTGCAATGAAGCTGATCCCAGCTCGGCACTCAATTGCTATGGGCTCCAGCAGCCTATAGTAATAAAACACTGATCTCATAGATCAATGCAGTACATATGTACTACATTGATCTTTATAAGAGATCAATACATTAGTAATAGAAGTCCCCCAAAGACATGTGCAGAATTGCCCGAAATATTAAGTTATAACTTTCCTGATCTTTCATGGTAAAGGGCGCAAGCGCAAAAAAATGCCAAAGCATATAATTGCTGCTTTTTCACATGAAATTCAGAAAAACTATTTAAAAAAAAATATCAAAAAGTTGCATATAAACAAGCAAGCAAGCTACTGATAGAAAGTACAGATCATGGCATAGAAAATGACACCTCAAATAACCGCATAGACCAATAATAGCGTTATAATGATGGTAATAGAGCAATAGCAAGAACTTTTTTTTTTAAAGGTTTACATTTTTTAAAAACCATCAAACAAAATAAAAGTTATATGTCATACAGTATATCGTTGTAATTGTACTGACTTGATGAACATAGATGACATATCAGCTTTACCATAGGGTGAAAAACATAAATATGGAACTCCATGAAATGAAAAAAAAAAAATATATATTTTGTTTTATTCCACAGCGCAAATAATTTTTTCTGGTCTTGTAGCATATTTTATGGAAAAACTAAGTCTGTCATTGCAAAGTACTGTTGGTGTTGTAAAAAATTAAGGGCCCATGTGGGTCTGTAGGTGAAAAGGAGGAAAAAAGTGCAAAAGTAAAATGCAAATCATCTGACATCTCTACACAAGTGTAAAGGGTAAATTTAGCAGTTTTCACACCTTATTTTATATCATACGTCATGGTGCTTGTTCAAGTAAAAAGTCATCTTTTATGAACTGCAGATTGTGTTAAGTGGGCGTGGCCTCATGGCATTAACGCCACTTAGCCCCGCCCACAACACCACTGTTGGCCCCACCCCCTAGGTGGCCATTGATGGGCCGACCTAGAGGGGGTGGGGCCTTAGACCTTTAGGCCAGCCTGTGCCAATGCCTGTTGAGGGGGCGGGCCAACGGTGGCATTGTGGGCGGGGCTAAGTGGCGTTAATGCCGCGAGGCCCCGTCCGATTAACATAATCTGCAGTTAATAAAAAATGACTTTTTACTTGAATAAGCACCATGACGTATGATATAAAATAAGGTATGAAAACCGCTAAATTTACCCTTTACACCTGTGTAGAGATGTCAGAAAGCAAAAAGGGAGTGACAGTGTCACTTTAAGAATAGTAGCAATCTTCTACACTCAGCAACACTTAGTTATTTCATACATTTCTAGGACAAGTTGCTTAGGAAAGGTACACTACAGGAAAAACACAGTTCACATGTCCCCAGGGTATACGTTACCAGCACCAAAAGCCAAAGCACAGATAATAGGAATAGTCAGTTTAATCCCTGTAATTAGTCAGTGTATAGGTGTAGATTCTAGGCTTTTTTTTTGCACTTTAAGAAGTGTTCAGTAGTCTATGTCTTGCACTTTGCATCATGGAAGCAATTACTTTGACAAAGACTTGGTCACGGGGGACTGCTGGGTTAGTTACACCCTCCACAATGTGACTTACTACTACAAATCTCAGCTAGCTCATTCATTATCCCGGGGATCCCTGACTTATACATTGTTTACAGATGCTCACATACAGTATAGTCGTGGCTGTCCCTGGTATTGCATCTCTGTTTCATTCATTTGAATGGGACTGAGCCTCAGTGAACTGCAGTACCAGGCAATGTCGGCCTGGGATACTTGGGGCCCTCCAAAGAAAATGATCCTGGGGATCCACCAATGAAGAACCAGTGAGAAACGACATGTTAGTCAGTGTTACAGCAGGTTCTGAACAGAGGGCCCACTGGAGGATTCTCCGTTTCTTTGGTGGGCCAGTCCGGCACTGGTGCCAGGTACAACCACGTCATGGTTTATGGCACTGTTCTTAGTATGTAGCACTTTAGACAACAACGCAACCTCCACTTAGCAGTCAGTGCTGTCAGAATAGACCATCAATATTATAGTCCAAGAAAATCCTTTTAATTTACTTTCAGTTCCCATTGTGGAAGTTTCGGCTCTTCTGCATCAGGTGGAGCTGGCTTGTATTGAAAGTTCTCAAATATTATGAAGGGAACTGTATACGGTCTAATATCTATGAGGCCAAGATGACCTTTAGCAGTGGCTTGTTGTCATGAAAACAAGGATCTGATTTTTTTTTCTATTAACCCCTTAACGACATCGGGCGTACCCATACGCCCCCGTTGCCTGGGCTTTAACGCAAACGGGCGTATGGGTACGCCCGATGTTTCCCCGATCGCTGCGTGTTCACACACAGCGGTCGGGGAAGATGGCCTGCTATAATGTATAGCAGGCCATCATAGCTTCACGGCACGGGGGGTGGTTAACACCCCCCGTGCTTACGATCGCCGCTATAGGCTGATCAATTCAGATCAGCCAATAGCGGCGATCGGAACCTTTCCGGGTCATCGGTGACCCGATGACCCGGAAAAAAATGGCGGTCGGTGCTGTCCGAGGACGGCACCGACCGCCATTACTGTAAAAAGTAATGTTGATCGCCGTGCCACCGGCCCGATCGCCGTGAACGGCCGGCCGGCCGTTCACGGCGATCGGGCCGGTGGCACGGCGATCAGAGTCCAGCAAAATAGTAAATACCTGCCCTGGACCCCTCAGCTAGAGAGCCGAGGGGTCCAGAGCAGGTATTTGTACATTACTCACCTGTCCCGGGCTCCTGATCGGCGTCTTCCGGGTTCGCGGCGTCCTCCGTCATTCCGTTCGGTCTTCGGGTCTTTCCGGCGGTCCTCGTCGTCTTCTTTCGGCTATTTTCGGCTCCAGCCTCGTCATTTTCCGGATTTTGCGCTCTGCTGCCCCCTAGCGGCTGATATGTGTAATACACTTATCAGCAGCTACAGGGATATTCAGAATATTAAAAAAAATTATTTTTTTTTCCCAAATTTTTTTTTTTCTATTTTCCGCACCCTATCGCCGCTGAGTGTTGATCAGCATCGCACGAAAGTGCGCTGCTAATCAGCAACTCCTCCTTTTTGGCGTAGGGTGTTTTTTTTCTATATTCTTCTGCCACGGTCTGCTTATAAGTGCCGCACATAAGTGCGGCATTCATCAGCAACTCCTTTGTTGGCGTAGGTTTTTTTTTATACTTACTGTAAAAAAAACACGTAAAAAACACTACATTACACCACACTACATTGAATAAAGTTTGACACTACACCACTACATACCCCATATACCAATCCCCGTATAAAGATGGCCCCCAGGGTGTTTTCGGTGTCAGAGGGATACGTTATTATTGCCTCCGACACCGAAACAGCCAGTGAGGATGAATGGGGGGTCCTTCTTTCCTCCATTCATCCTCATCATCCAGTGACGTGTCTGGGGGTAGCGTAGCGTACGCTGCCCCCCAGACACGTCTTTTCCGCCAGTACCGTCCCAATAAGAGATGGCGGTATGGTGTGAAATTCTACAAACTCTGTGAGAGTACCTCAGGGTACACTTACAGATTTCGGGTACGTGCAAACTGCGGAATGGCGAAGGATAACCCTTTGTGCATTCCGCAGCTGGCACCCGCCGGCGGACTGATGCGGGCGCATGTCTCTATCCGTGTCATAGACTCCATTCTATGCACGGGCGGAATCCGTCGTCCATCCAAAGAATGAACACGTTGGACGGAGAGCGGAATCCGCCCGTGCATAGAATGGAGTCTATGACACGTGTGGAGACGTGCGCCCGCATCAGTCCGCCGGCGGGTGCCAGCTGTGGAATGCAAGAAGGGTTATCTGTCGCGATTCCGCAGTGTGCATGTACCCTTAGAGTGTATGGAGGAAGGGACACCCGAATCCAGCCCCCAGATGCCCCCAGATGCCCCCTCCCCCCCATCCTCGGAGTTAATGGGGAGATCGTCCGGGAACTGATCTTCCCACTGCTGGATAAAGGTCACCACCTGTACGGGGATAACTTTTATACCAGCACCCCCTCTTCCGGTCCCTCGCTGCCCTGTAGCTTGCGGCACGATCCGTAAATATCAGAAGTAGTAATAGCGCCCTAATATTTAGCAGCCATGGAGCGGACCCAGCACTTCTGGATATGAAGGACCCCGTATCGCACCAGGACAACATTTTCCAGGTGACGTCCCCCACACTGGAGAAAGGGAGACCCCAGAAGAAGTGCAGAGTGTGGGGTAACAGGGGGATCAGGAAGGACAACATTTTCCAGTGTGACGCCTGTCCTGATCCCCCCGGCCTCTGCATACTGGATCGCTCCAAGGCGCACCACACGTCACTGGGGTTCTACATTATCTAAATTCTGTCCCTTATTCCTATTTCAGGGGTCACGTTGATCCAGGGATTATTCTGATCGCCATTATGGAGTCGGGAAGGAATTTTTCCCCTGTGATGAGGCTACTGTCGTCTGCATTACGAGGGTTTTTTGCCTTCCTCTGGATCAACACAGGTTGAATTTGATGGACACCTGTCATTTTCAACCTTATAAACTAATAATTGGCCTAATACCCCCAAATAAATTAGAATTGTCCCTTTTTCCCCAGCTAAATAGGTATGGCCGCCATTCCCATTAGAGGATGCCATGATGCAATTACAAAGCCTCTGTGCAGCCAGGACAGTAGAAACCCCCCACAAGTGACCCCATTCTGGAAACTACACCCCATATGGAATCTAACAAGGGGGTCAGCGGGGATATGGCCCCCTGGTGACGGCCACATTTGGGACGTGAAAATGAAAAAAATTGTATTTTTTATTTTCTCGGCACATGTTCTACGTAAGTGCCCGTCACCAGTGGGGTCCATATGCTCACTGCACCCCTTGTTAGATTCCTTATGGGGTGTAGTTTCCAGAATGGGGTCACTTGTCGGGGGTTTCTACTGACCTGGCAGCACAGGAGCTTTGTAATTGCGACATGGCCTCCATCCTCCATTCCAGCCTCTAAATGGCGCTCTGTCCCTTTGGTGACTTGCCCTGTGCCCATATGGCACATTATGCCCACATGTGGGGTATTTTCGTACTCAGGGGACACTACCCTACACGTTTTGTGTTCATTTTCTTTTTTAACCCCTTGTGGAAATGGAAAAAAATCAAGGCTAGACCAACATTTAGTGTAATTTTTGTAAAATTTTTACTCTAAATTATTAATCTTGTTTTTTCATTTTCACAAGGGGTTAAAAGATAAAAAAAAAACATTTAATGTGTAGAGCAATTTCCCCTGAGTACGGAAATACCCCACATGTGGACATAAAGCGCCATGCGGGTGCAGGGTAAGCCTCCGAAGGGAAGGAGCGCCATTTGGTTTTTGAAGGCTGGATTTGGATGGAATGGATTTCGAGGGGCCATGTTGCATTCAAAAGGCCCCTGTGTTGCCAAGACAGTTGAAACCCCCCACAAGTGACCCCATTATGGAAACTGCACCCCTCAAGGAATGTAACAAGGGGTGTAGTGAGCATATGGACCCCACTGGTGACGGACACAAATGTGGAACAATGTGGCGTGAAAATGAAATATTACATTTTTTACACTATAATGTTGGTCTAGCCTTGAATTTATCATTTTCACAAGGGGTTAAAAGAGGAGAAAAAAAACAAAATGTGTAGCGCAATTTCCCCCGAGTCCGTAAATACCCCACATGTGGACATAAAGCGCCATGCGGGTGCAGGGTAAGCCTCCGAAGGGAAGGAGCGCCATTTGGTTTTTGAAGGCTGGATTTGGATGGAATGGATTTCGAGGGGCCATGTTGCATTCAAAAGGCCCCTGTGTTGCCAAGACAGTTGAAACCCCCCACAAGTGACCCCATTATGGAAACTGCACCCCTCAAGGAATGTAACAAGGGGTGTAGTGAGCATATGGACCCCACTGGTGACGGGCACAAATGTGGAACAATGTGGCGTGAAAATGAAATATTACATTTTTTACACTATAATGTTGGTTTAGCCTTGAATTTATCATTTTCACAAGGGGTTAAAAGAGAAAAAAACACACAATATGTGTAGAGCAATTTCCCCCGAGTCCGTAAATACCCCACATGTGGACATAAAGCGCCATGTGGGTGCAGGGCAAGCCTCCGAAGGGAAGGAGCGCCATTTGGATTTTGGAGGTTGGATTTGGCTAGAATGGATGATGAACGCCATGTCGCATTTACAGAGCCCTCGTGCTGCCAAAACACTGGAAACCCCCCACAAGTGACCCCATTCTGGAAACTGCACCCCTCAGGGAATCTAACAAGGGGTGCAGTGAGGATATGGACCCCTTGATGACGGACACATTTGTGCCATGAAAGTGAAAAAATGACATTTTTCCCTTTCACGTCACATTGTTCCACATTTGTGCCCGTCACCAGTGGGGTCCATATGCTTACTGCACCCCTTGTTAGATTCCTTGAGGGGTGTAGTTTCCAGAATGGAATCACTTGTGGGGGGTTTCCAGTGTCTTGGCAGCACGAGGGCTCTGTAAATGCGACATGGCCCTTGAAATCCTTTTCAGTGAAATCCAGCTTCCAAAAGCCAATTGGCGCTCCTTCCCTTTGGAGGCTCGTCCTGCGCCCCCTTGGCACTTTATTGCCACATGTGGGGTATTTCTGTACTCGGGAGAAACTGCGCTACACATTTTTTGTCTTTTTTTGCCTCTTATCCCTTTAAGAAAATGAAAAATTGAAGGCTAGAACAACGTTTTAGTGTAAAAAATAATTTTTTCTTTTTTCACGCCATATTGTTCGGAAAATCTGTGAAGCACCTGTGGGGTCCAGATGCTCACCGCACCCCTTGTTACATTCCTTGAGGGGTGTAGTTTTCTAAATGGTGTCCCTTTAGGGGTGTTTTTTAGGTTTTGGCACCCCAGAGCCTCTGCCAACCTGAAGTGGTACAGTCAGAAATGACCAAATATAACGGAGGCATTGAAATTCACTAGGCGCTCCCTTATATCTGAGGCTTGTGGTTGCGTCAAATAGCGCAATAGGGTCACATATGGGGTATTTCTATAAACTGCAGAAACGGGGCAATAATTATTGGGGTGCATTTCTCTGGTAATAGGTTTATAATTATGAAAAATATTGGATTACAATAAAATCTCTGCACAGAAAATTAAAATTTTCAAATTCCTTACACACTTCGCTTTTATTTCTGTGACTCCCCTAAAGGGTTAAAACACTTTCTGGATGTGCTTTTGCAGAGTTTGGGGGGTGCAGTTTCTGAAATGGGGTGCTTTGTGGGGCTTTCTAACATACAGGCCCCTCAAATACACTTTAAACCTGAACAGGTCCCTAAAAATATCTGATTTTGAAATTTTACTGAAAATTTGGAAATTTGCTGCTAATGTTTTAAGCTTCCTATCGTCTAAAAAAAATGAAAGATAGTTTAATAAATGCCGCCAACATAAAGTAGACATGTTGCTAATGCTATTTAATATATAATTTATGTGGTATAACCACTTTCTGTATACGCAAAAAAGTTTCAAAGTTGGAAAAATGCATTTTTTCACATTTTTTCACATTATTTGGGTTTTTTTCATAAAGATTTGTTATGAGTATCGACTCCAATTTACCAGAAATGTAAAGTACAATGTGTCACGAGAAAACAATCTCAGAATCAGCCGGATAGGTAAAAGCATCCCGAAGGTATTAATGACTAAAGTGACACTGGTCATATTCATAAAATTTGTCTCTGTCATTAAGGCCATTTCAGGCTCTGTCCTTAAGGGGTTAATGTCTTTTGTTCCCTAGAGCGGAGCCAGATGTGTTCCCCTTGTCACTTAGAAAAACAAATCTGGTCATGCAGAAAGTGCATGTTTATCGGAAACTTGTAGCTGAAAACTTTCAACAAAATGAACGTTGTTTTATTGGCTAGATAAACATATTTATGGAGGACATTAAAACATATGATCCTAAAAAACAGTTGTTTCAGAAATGTTCTGTTCATGGTTGTATAGTGGTTTCCATTTATAACAAATCATGATGCACTAGCCCATTCATCATACAATGGCCCTTGACCTACAGTGGGTCTATTGGGTCCTGCATGTGGCATATAACACTATTCTCCCCATCAAATAAAACACAAGCCAAGATATATCCAAGTATGTATGATAGAAACTAGTGTAAACTGCCCACAGCAACCAATCACAGCTCAGCTTTCAGCTCTAGTATAATGAATGCAGCTTCCACATCAGAGGAAGTATAGTAAGCCCTAGCTAAAGCCGGCCCTCTGTCCCTGCCTACTTGATGTGCTGCCCTAGGCGGCAAAGCGCAACTGGGCGATGGCCCCTACACTGTAAATGTGCTGGGGCTGTCAGGGGAGAATAGTCCACAGTCCGTGCCAAAACCACAGATGAGCCATAAATCAGAACCAGAGAGGAGTCACGTAACAACCCAAAGCGTCAGAACCAAGAGAGCAATAAACAGTATAAAATCAGAACTAAAGGAGAATGGTATAACAAGCCGAGGTCAGGAATACAGAGAGGAGCATAGAACATAATCAAATAATAATGCCGAGGTCAGGAAACACGAGCAGGGGTCAGGTACACAGAATTAGGCTGGCTGCTGATTATTCAAAGTAGAGATGAGCGAATGGCAGATGTAAACCTAGTGAATGGCTTGCCTGTCAGGGCTGCTTCTCTCCCTGCCACTCCTCCTAGGATGCCGGGAAAAGCTGGATACAATCCTGGGAACTTTCTCCCAGTTTCCCAGGATTGGATCCAGCTTTTCCCCAGGACTCAGGGTGGAGCATCAGAGAGCAGAGCAGCGCCGACAGGCAGGCAGTTTGATGAGCGAAGCGCAGATCAAACGGATCTCTTTGCTTTGTTTACATCTGCGATTAGCTTATTTTTAATTCAAGTATCAGGAGGTCGGGTGGGTACAGAGCTTTTAGCCCACCTCTGTAAATCTGCACAGAGGGCCATTTAATGAGGATGTTAACAGAGCCAAACATAGACAGAACTCAATACCACATGAGACACAGGTGGAACAGCACTACCACTCAGTCCATATGTTTTAGAGGACGCTCAAGCCGAGACCTAGAGGTAGATAGTATATAGTACGACACTGATGGCTCACCTGAAGTAGTCACAATCCAAACAATATATCCAGCATAGAAAATAGAAGCGGCACTCACCAGCGACTGTCGTCTTCTTGCTTTATTGTAGAACCAACATGAAGTTCATCACAGGGACAGGTATAGGTACCTGGGAGAACAAACACACAGAGCATACCGGCGACAGCCGTTTCACGCGCTTGCACACTTCATAATCATCCCTCACCTATACCTGTCCCTGTCATGAATTTCATGTTGGTTCTACACTAAAGCAAAAAGACGACAGTCGATGGTGAGTGCCGCTTCTATTTTCTATGTATCTATGGATATATAGCCGGAACTGATCACCAATGGAGTTTGGACTGTTTATTTTGCTTTCTGAGGCATTCTAAAAAAAAACAAACAAAAAAGAAAAACACATACTCACCTACAGCAGTCCCCTAAGGCTCACGCTTTGATGTTATCCGACTGTTACCTACTTCCAATAGCTCTTTACTTTAGAGATTCCCCTCTCAGCTAATCACTGTTCTGCGTTAATAAGTCCTGGTAGGTGAGTATGTTTTTCCTCTCAATATTCAGCATATTCTTATGCAGTATTTATAGGCTCCTGATAACCCTTTAAATGCTCCCAGGCAACTCCTGTATATATTGTAGTCATGCTTGATACTAACTGTCCTGTATCAGATCAATAACAAGCGTCATTCATCGAGTAACGGTAAGGAGACAGCTCTATAGAACTTGTAAGGTGCCCGTTTTTCTCAGACATCACAGAACTTACCAAAAAGTTGTAACCATTCAATCCCAATCTCTCCAGCACTCCCGAGCAGCCCTGTATTCCACACTGAAATATAATCACATAATGAGAGTCAGTCGGTCACTATTCCATCTCACAATTAGTTCACAAATAGTATTGTGATGACAGAGACATTTAGATACAGGTAAATCGTGACTTATTGCAGGAACGAAGGAACCTTCAGCCCTCTTGCAAAACTACAATTCCCACCATGTCTGGACATGGCTGTCCAGGCATGATGGAATTGTAGTCTTGCAACAGCTGGAGGACCAAAGGTTCCCCATTCCTGACTTATTGCGTTATTACTCAGGCTAGCTTCTGACTACAACAATGGCTTTATAAAGAAGTAACTAATTGTAACTATTGGATAATATTCCATGACATCATATAACACCAGAGAAATAAAATATACAATATAAAGTTAGCAGTTGCTGTATTCTGCTCCTTGTAAATGGGAAGATAAATAAAAGCAGGCACAGATTGTTCTGTATTTTCACAGTTGTGATTTCTGGAAATACTAATTTAATATAATCCTGACTGACGTTACGTGTTTGACTTTCATTCTTGATGTGTCATTGTGAATCTAAGTTATAGAAAAGAAAATAGTTCGTTTCAACACGTTGCTTTAGGCTATGTTTGCACAACTTTTTTTAAAGGAAAAACATGGCCATATTTTGATCATTACGGATGTAAATAATTATCGTGATCATTATTTATGGTCGTAATTAGAGATGAGCGAAGATTGGATGTGAATCGCTGTGTCAAATCGCTTTCTTCTGTAAAGCGAATTCCCAATGATTTGTTAAGGGAATTTGCAAAAAGAAACGAAATGGCGGATGCACGTGATGTCTGGAGCATCACTGGGTGGGAGGAAGGGATTAACCATAATCCCTAGCATCTGTCCAATCAGCTGCAGGCCCCTCTGTGATGTCAGCACCTCTATATAAAGCGCGTCGGTAATGGAAGTGGCTAGTCCGCTGTGTGTGGAGGAGAGAGCAGGATGGCATCAGGTAGAGCAGAGCAGGGAGAGACTAACAGAGCGATATAGGGACAGAGAGGAGAGGAATGCCGGAAATTGGATGATTGACAGGATGATTGACATTTTGTTTTTTAATTGTGTTTTTCTGAGTTTTTTTTTACACTTTTACAACAACATTCTTTAACATGCCTTCTGTAATAGTCCCAGTATTGTAGTTACTATAGTTTTGGCTGTTTTAATGAACTTTATTAAGATTCGATTTTCGAATCTTAAAAAATGTGACCCAAAATTTGCAAAGAATCTCTAGTCGGAATGATCAAAATGCGACTGTATTTTCACCTAAAAAATACAGTGTCACAGATCTAAGAGGATAATCTGCCACGTAGAAAAGATAGAGAAAGTGTGTGATGAAAGATGTTTATAATACATAGGACATCTAAGGAAAGAGTATTTTGATACATAGACAAGCTGGAACAAGGGAGGCTTATAGACAAGGAAAGCTTCAAATGGTCTGATACACATGAGAGACGGAGAACAAAAGGTTTAATATACAGAACTGGAGAAATGGCGGTCTGATACATAGGAGATCTGGAGAAAGCGTTTTCGGACAGAGAAGAGATGAGAAACAGGTCTGATAAGAAAACTTGTGAAACAGTGGTCTGTTCTATGAAATAAACCAATATGTGGTGATATAGGGGGAGATTTATCAAACATGGTGTAAAGTGAAACTGGCTCAGTTGCCCCTAGAAACCAATCAAATTCCACCTTTCATTTTCCAAAGCGTCTGTGAGGAATTAAAAGTGGAATCTGATTGGTTGCTAGGGGCAACTGAGACAGTTTCACTTTACACCATGTTTGATAAATCTCCCCTATAGAATATGTATAGAGAGAAAGAATGGAATAGCCTGATATATAGGAGAACTGGAGAAGGAATAGCCTGACATATAGGAGAACTGGAGAAGATATGGCCTGATATATAGGAGAACTGGGGAAGGAATAGCCTGACATATAGGAGAACTGGAGAAGGAATAGCCTGATATATAGGAGAACTGGAGAAGGAATAGCCTGACATATAGGAGAACTGGAGAAGAGAGAGCCTGATATATAGGAGAACTGAAGAAGGAATAGCCTGATATATAGGAGAACTGGGGAAGGAATAGCCTGACATATAGGAGAACTGGAGAAGGAATAGCCTGACATATAGGAGAACTGGGGAAAGAATAGCCTGACATATAGAGAACTGGAGAAGAGAGAGCCTGATATATAGGAGAACTGAAGAAGGAATAGCCTGACATATAGGAGAACTGAAGAAGATATGGCCTGATATATAGGAGAACTGGGGAAGGAATAGCCTGATATATAGGAGAACTGGAGAAGGAATAGCCTGACATATAGGAGAACTGGAGAAGATATGGCCTGATATATAGGAGAACTGGGGAAGGAATAGCCTGATATATAGGAGAACTGGAGAAGATATGGCCTGATATATAGGAGAACTGGGGAAGGAATAGCCTGACATATAGGAGAACTGGAGAAGGAATAGCCTGATATATAGGAGAACTGGAGAAGGAATAGCCTGACATATAGGAGAACTGGGGAAAGAATAGCCTGACATATAGAGAACTGGAGAAGAGAGAGCCTGATATATAGGAGAACTGAAGAAGGAATAGCCTGACATATAGGAGAACTGAAGAAGGAATAGCCTGATATATAGGAGAACTGGAGAAGGAATAGCCGGATATATAGTAGAATTGGGGAAGGAATAGCCGGATATATAGGAGAACTGAAGAAGGAATAGCCTGATATATAGGAGAACTGGAGAAGGAATAGCCTGACATATAGGAGAACTGGGGAAGGAATAGCCTGACATATAGGAGAACTGGGGAAGAGAGAGCCTGACATATAGGAGAACTGGGGAAGAGAGAGCCTGATATATAGGATAACTGGGGAAGGAATAGCCTGACATATAGGAGAACTGGAGAAGAGAGAGCCTGATATATAGGAGAACTGGAGAAGGAATAGCCGGATATATAGGAGAATTGGGGAAGGAATAGCCTGATATATAGGAGAACTGGGGAAGGAATAGCCTGACATATAGGAGAACTGGAGAAGGAATAGCCTGATATATATAGCGAACTGGAGAAGGAATAGCCTGATATATAGGAGAACTGGGGAAGGAATAGCCTGATATATAGGAGAACTGGGGAAAGAATAGCCTGACATATAGGAGAACTGGGGAAGGAATAGCCTGACATATAGGAGAACTGGGGAAGGAATAGCCTGACATATAGGAGAACTGGGGAAGGAATAGCCTGACATATAGGAGAACTGGAGAAGGAATAGCCTGACATATAGGAGAACTGGGGAAGGAATAGCCTAACATATAGAGAACTGGAGAAGAGAGAGCCTGACATATAGGAGAACTGGGGAAGGAATAGCCTGACATATAGGAGAACTGGAGAAGGAATAGCCTGACATATAGGAGAACTGAAGAAGGAATAGCCTGATATATAGGAGAACTGGAGAAGGAATAGCCTGATATATAGGAGAACTGGGGAAGGAATAGCCAAACATATAGGAGAACTGGGGAAGGAATAGCCTGATATATAGGAGAACTGGGGAAGGAATAGCCTGATATATAGGAGAACTGGAGAAGGAATAGCCTGACATATAGGAGAACTGGAGAAGGAATAGCCGGATATATAGGAGAAGTGGAGAAAGAATAGCCTGATATATAGGAGAATTGGAGAAGGAATCGACGGATATATAGGAGAACTGGGGAAGGAATAGCCTGACATATAGGAGAACTGGAGAAGGAATAGCCTGATATATATAGCGAACTGGAGAAGGAATAGCCTGATATATAGGAGAACTGGGGAAGGAATAGCCTGACATATGGGAGAACTGGGGAAAGAATAGCCTGACATATAGGAGAACTGGGGAAGGAATAGCCTGACATATGGGAGAACTGGGGAAAGAATAGCCAGACATATAGGAGAACTGGAGAAGAGATAGCCTGACATATAGGAGAACTGGGGAAGGAATAGCCTGATATATAGGAGAACTGGGGAAAGAATAGCCTGACATATAGGAGAACTGGAGAAGGAATAGCCTGACATATAGGAGAACTGAAGAAGGAATAGCCTGATATATAGGAGAACTGGAGAAGGAATAGCCTGATATATAGGAGAACTGGAGAAGGAATAGCCTGATATATAGGAGAACTGGAGAAGGAATAGCCGGATATATAGGAGAACTGGGGAAAGAATAGCCTGACATATAGGACAACTGGGGAAGGAATAGCCTGACATATAGAGAACTGGAGAAGGAATAGCCGGATATATAGGAGAAGTGGAGAAAGAATAGCCTGATATATAGGAGAACTGGGGAAGGAATAGCCAAACATATAGGAGAACTGGGGAAGGAATAGCCTGACATATAGGAGAACTGGAGAAGGAATAGCCTGACATATAGGAGAACTGGGGAAGGAATAGCCTAACATATAGAGAACTGGAGAAGAGAGAGCCTGACATATAGGAGAACTGGGGAAGGAATAGCCTGACATATAGGAGAACTGGAGAAGGAATAGCCTGACATATAGGAGAACTGAAGAAGGAATAGCCTGATATATAGGAGAACTGGAGAAGGAATAGCCTGATATATAGGAGAACTGGGGAAGGAATAGCCAAACATATAGGAGAACTGGGGAAGGAATAGCCTGATATATAGGAGAACTGGGGAAGGAATAGCCTGATATATAGGAGAACTGGAGAAGGAATAGCCTGATATATAGGAGAAGTGGAGAAAGAATAGCCTGATATATAGGAGAATTGGAGAAGGAATCGACGGATATATAGGAGAACTGGGGAAGGAATAGCCTGACATATAGGAGAACTGGAGAAGGAATAGCCTGATATATATAGCGAACTGGAGAAGGAATAGCCTGATATATAGGAGAACTGGGGAAGGAATAGCCTGACATATGGGAGAACTGGGGAAAGAATAGCCTGACATATAGGAGAACTGGGGAAGGAATAGCCTGACATATGGGAGAACTGGGGAAAGAATAGCCAGACATATAGGAGAACTGGAGAAGAGATAGCCTGACATATAGGAGAACTGGGGAAGGAATAGCCTGATATATAGGAGAACTGGGGAAAGAATAGCCTGACATATAGGAGAACTGGAGAAGGAATAGCCTGACATATAGGAGAACTGAAGAAGGAATAGCCTGATATATAGGAGAACTGGAGAAGGAATAGCCTGATATATAGGAGAACTGGAGAAGGAATAGCCTGATATATAGGAGAACTGGAGAAGGAATAGCCTGACATATAGGAGAACTGGAGAAGGAATAGCCGGATATATAGGAGAAGTGGAGAAAGAATAGCCTGATATATAGGAGAATTGGAGAAGGAATCGCCGGATATATAGGAGAACTGGGGAAGGAATAGCCTGACCTATAGGATAACTGGGGAAGGAATAGCCTGACATATAGGAGAACTGGAGAAAGAATAGCCTGATATATAGGAGAACTGGAGAAGGAATAGTCTGACATATAGAGAACTGGAGAAAGAATAGCCTGATATATAGGAGAACTGGAGAAGGAATAGTCTGACATATAGAGAACTGGGGAAAGAATAGCCTGATATATAGGAGAACTGGAGAAGGAATAGCCTGATATATAGGAGAACTGGAGAAGGAATAGCCTGATATATAGGAGAACTGGAGAAAGAATAGCCTGATATATAGGAGAACTGACATGTAGGAGAATTAGAGAATAGGTGCTGCTCTGTATAGCACTGTGTGTCATTGCTTGATCATTGCAGAGACAGTCCTGCATTTCCTGACATGAACATTGGTGGCAGCAGAGGGGTCCGTGTCACCTTTTACTACTGTCACTTAATGGAGGTTGATAAAAAAAAGTATAAATAAAAAAAGATACAATTACTTTAATAAAGTTATATTACAAAATAAACAAAAAAAACTTTACTCTTCGGAGTGCTTCTTCAATTTAAACATTATTCTTTTTTAAAGCGTTTTTTAAAGGCCTGAACGTATGGTAAAGGGGTTTCAGTATATGATATGAGCAGGTGACAGCCTTTTGTAGGGTATGTGAGAACCTTACCATTTCCACTTAAAAGTCCTGTATGCTGAGTTAACTGCAAACTTGTGAAGAACTTACACAGCCCTAGAGATACAGATAGCTTACTGTATTGGTATTGTGCACTTACAGTATGTACATAATGCACGCATCAAGGGTCATGAGGAAATGGAAGCTGACTAGGTAGTAGGTGGTTAGTTCTACTTCCCTACATCTTCACTGGTGAATGTAACATTCAGTTATACCTTTCTCTATGTTATATTCTTAGTATACGCAGGATGTGTCATGGCATCATATCTAATGTCAGCGGGTCCTTTAGCTAGCTGCCTATCTGTGGTTTTCTACTTCTAGCCTTAAAGTATTTTCCTGCCCATTCATAGGAAGCAGATGTGACTCAACATACACGTGCTGCAATATACGGAACTTGCTGGAAGTGCTTAGGTTACATCACTGATAAAAGACTTCTCTTTGTTGTACTTATAAGTAGTTTTTGGTTGTGAAAATTTCCTTTTGGATAGTGACATTTAAAGAGACTGTACCATCAGGTACACTCTCTTTAAAATCACATATCAATCGAACAACGCAGACACAGGGAAGCCGGTGCCACGGTCCTTTTTTTTGAAGCTCGGTTCCCACATACGGTGCCGATTAACTCATGGTTACCGGGCTGGGGGTGAAGAACTGGAGTCGGGCCGGCCCGCTTCCAGTGGGAGGAAACCCCCACCCCTCCATGACGCAGCTCCATTAGAATCAATTCGAATCAATGAAACCGCGTCATGAAAGGGCGGAGGTTTCCTCCCACTGGGGGCGGGCTGGCCCGCCTCCAGTGCTTCACCCCCGGCCCGGTAACCATGAATTGCTCGGCGCCATATGCGGAAACTGGGCTGCGGTTCACAAAAAAGGTCCGCGGCACCGATTTCCCCGTGACGGCGTCGTTCGATTCATGTGTGATTTTAAAGAGAGTGTACCTGATGGTACATTCTCTTTAAGTTAGTTTCTTCATGGAATATTTGGGTCATGTAGTGTAGAGTAACTCAAACTGGGGGATGTGAGTGCAGACACAATGTAACAGCAATACATACTGTAGCAGCAGAGCCATCAAGCTGTGATAGACTGTGTTCACACATAGTATTTTCATCAGTCTTTTTTCGACCAAAATCTGGAGTGGAACTGGCAGGGCAAAATTATAATGCAATAAGAATGACCAAGAGACTGAAGGAAATATTATATGTGAACATAGCCTTACAATGGTACAATCAGGAACATGGCTCCTATTCACTGTTTTGGGCCGAGCGAGAACAGTATATTGGCCCCCTGGTGTCCAATAGGTCAGCATAGCACATACCCCCCTTATATCTACTAGTAAAATGGGAGCAACAGCATTTTTAACGTAACAAGATGCAGAAGGTAGATTTCTGTAGCCCAGCGCATTATTGGGCTATACAAATGAATATGATGTGCTCTGGATCCTTTGTTGTTTGAGTACAATGCTAGGATTAAGAAAGTCGCACATCTTAAATGCATCAGCGTCAGTGGCGTAGCTACCATAGAGGCAGGGTAGGCAGTTGCTATGGGGCACATGCGGGAGTGGGGCTCGGGGATGCATAGGGAAGATAAGAGTCAGGGAAGTTAAGAGTCCTTCTGCTTAACCCCCTATGTACTGTAGTGTGTAAGTGACTGAGTGTTCTCTTACATGCTGCAACATAAAAAAGAGTTAATATGCAGAGGACAAGGAGAGCTTTGCTTCACTCCTCTGATAACCCCTGACCTCTGTTCTCTGGCTGCTGCAATCAAGTAGGAAAATGTACCAATGGTTATCAGTGCAGGAGCAGTGAAGCAGAGAGCTCCTTGTCTTCCTTTTTAACTCTTTTTTTTTGTGTTGGAGCATATAAGTGAACTTTGGGTTACTTACACTCTGCAGTACATAAGGGTTTCAGCAGAAAGTAGTCTGCTCCTGCATCTATGTATTTAACCATGATGGCTCCTAATGGGCCCTTAAAGTTAAATACAGTGGACTGACAGAGCAAGCAGCCACTGGTTCTCTGCTTTGTCAGTCACTTTTGTAGCTGCTTCTGCCTCTGGTCAAAAGAGATTTTAGTTTTTGGCCACATCACTGAGCCTGTATATGTGTGTGTGTGTATATATATATATATATATATATATATATATATATATACAATACTTTGTGTTGTGTGTGGGAGAGGGGGGCCCCATACAGTTTTTTTTTTGCTGTGGGGCCCCATGAATCCTGACTACGCCCCTGGTCAGCATTATGGAAGTATCTTTATTCTTGTTTGGATGTACTGTAGTTTTGCTAAAACCAACAAAGGTCCTTAGAATTGAGCTTGATGTTGGTGAACCATCTTTCTCTTAATATTTTTTTTTAACTCAGTCTTATATAGACAATGTAAAGAAAATCTGTCAGCTCTATGTCATGCTCGGAGCTGCATACATTGACAGATAGGTAATAGCTGCTTGAAAAATAATAAACTCTTTTAAACTCTAATAGTAGAGGCTGGCTGAGCAGCAGCATGCATGCCTTCTATCCATTCCTGGCTTTGGCTTCAAATCTTTCGCAGATAACCTGTTAGATAATCTTTCTGTGTAAATGGACCCTAATGCTGGGATTACACGGAGCGATAATTCGCCCAATCATACGATTAACGATTTCTAAGTAACGATTTTTCTTTTATAACGAAGCAAATTTTTTGCGAACGACGATTTAAGAACAAGTTAAAAGATCAAAATGAACGATTTCTCGCTCGTCGTGCGATCGTTAGCTGCGTTTACACGTACGATTATCATTCAAATTCGATCGTTATCGTGCAAATTCGCACAATAATCGTTCCGTGTAAACCCAGCATAAGGGACAGGTATTTGTTTTATTCCTCAGCTATCCGTTCATGTCTGCACCTCGGAACAAGATATAGATGTGATAGTTTCCCTTTGATAGATATTCAGAAGCTGCTAGCTATTTTTAGCATGACAGTGGGGCCTCGTGTATACGGTGCCCTTGTGCAGGTTGCACATTTGTTACACTAGTCCTTGGTTGTGGCACCCAATGGATTTACTGATCTCTTCTACAGTATGTCTGCGATGTCTGCTCTATGAACCTATATATGTCATTAGTCATCTATTCCCTTTTTCAACAACAATAAGGTTGTAATATTAGTAAATAACATCAAAGTCTTTCATGTAGTGCAAACCATAATCCTTTCCCGCCACATTTTTTTTTAAATCTTCCCCCCGGGCATTAAAGGGGTACTTCAATTTAAAAACTGAATTCTTCCAGTATGCCCTGCAGGAAGTGGTGTATTCTTTCCAGTCTGACACAGTGCTCTCTGCTGCCACCTCTGTCCATGTCAGGAATTGTACAGAGCAGGAGATGTTTTCTTTGGGGATTTGCTACTGCTCTGGACACTTCCTTCCTGTAGTGGACAGAGGTGGCAGCAGAGAGCACTTTCTCAGACTTGAAAGAATACACTACTTCCTGCAGGGGATACAGCAGTTGATAAGTACTGGAAGACTTGGAGTTTTTAAATAAAAGGGAGGGCTTACAATCTACAAGGTGAGGGGATGAGACAGTAAGTGAGGAAAGCGGGTGGCCACAGTGCGGTGAGGTGGCAGCAGGGTTATTCTAGGTTGTAGCCTAGGAAAGAGGTGGCAGAAGGGAGCACTGTGTCAGACTGGAAATAATACACTACTTCCTACAGGACATACAGCAGCTGATAAGTACTGGAAGAATTGAGGTTTTTAAGTAGAAGTAATTTACAAATCTGTGTACCTTTCTGACACTAGCTGATTAAAAAAAAAACTCCATGGAGAGTACACAAATATGTCACCACTTGGTGATCAGTGAGGGTCTGACCCCTGGGACCCAACCAATTGGAATAATAAAGGGAACCTGACACTGGTGTAATGCTGCACCCCTTTCTGAGACCCCCATTCTTATGATTGGTGGGTAGACGCCCAGTGATCATGAAGCCATGGCATATCCTAGCGACTTGCCATCATCTTATGAAATGGGAAAACCCCTTTAAGAGATGACACATCTAGGTAACGTGCCATGACTTTTTATTATAACAATATCCCTTTAGCTCACGGAGGATTGTCTGGGATAGATATATTGAAACAGTCTAAGCTATGCACTTACATAAAGAAATCTCAGTTATATGAACTGTGATTAAAGGGGCACACGGATCTCTGTACCATGCAGGAAGACACTGCATTAGGTTACTCATACATCCTCTAAGGATATGCTGCGTACAGTCAGTTCTATGGCTATTTCATGTCCAGAAAGGGCTGTGTATGGAGTGACTGACTACTCAGCACAATGTACCCTGAATCTAGAGTATCAGCATCATTACATTACACTGGGTACAGCTACTGTAGTGTTACCGTGTATGAGTTTTGCTTAGTAAAGAAAGTGTCCATCCCACTATTGTAGCCGCTATTCAGCCGTCATTCCCATAGAGTTCTTGCATTCACTCTATCATGTCCTATGTTCTTACCTGCTTAAAAAGATCTGCCACTTGTGAAGTTGTCCAACTTTCAAAGTCTTCCCGGAGCGGGAGTTTAAAAGCCATGGTCTAATCTGGAGATTTGAAGGGATTCTATTAAATACAGTAGTATGTGCTCAGCTGCTCTTAGAGATTTACTAATTCTCAAAGAGGAAGTGTCCTTAGCTGTCTGGCTGTGTGAAACATGACTTAACCCTCACACTGCCAATTCTTCTGAAGACCATGATGAAAGATTAGGCGAAACCAGTTGAATGTCAAGGCAGTCTAGACTGTGGCACGCTTAGGTTTTTATGAACCAGTAAAAATAAATGTCAAATGTTACAACAATATATATCAATCATAAACATTAAAAGGTTTTATAAAAGTTATGTCCTCCTTTGTAACTAGTAAAAATGGAGAGTAAAACTGCTCCACCGCCGTGTGCATACAGCTCCTATGCAGGACTATGTGTCGGTTACAAGTCTTGTGTAATCTGATCCTCAAGTCAGGGCCGGCATCAGCACAGGGCCTACCTGGGCAAGTGCCAGGGCTCCAGCACCTCCAAGGTCTAGAGAGGGAGAGGGGCTCCGTGTTCTGATGTTCAGCCCGCTCAATGTAGTGCAAGTTGAGAACTCAACATCAGAAGACAGAGAAATAGCAGGAACTGCCAGCGGCCTGGAAGAGAGAGATATATGAAGGACCTGATCACATGACCCACAGGTCCCTAATACTACAGTGTGGAGATCAGCCGGGCAGAGAGGAAGAGGGAGAAGACTGAGCTTTAAAGGGGTTGTCCAGCAAAAAACTTTCTTTTAAATTAACTGGTGTCAGAAAGTTATATAGATTTGTAATTTATACTACTATTAAAAAATCTCAAGTCTTCCCATACTTATTAGCTGCTGTATGTCCTGCAGTAAATGTTATTTTATTTTCAGTCTGACACAGTGCTCTCTGCTGACATCTCTGGCTGATACAGGAACTGTCCAGAGCAGGAGAGGTTTTCTATGGGACAGCAGGGAACACTGTGTCAGACTGAAAATAAAACAACACTTCCTGCATGATATACAGCAGCTAATAAGTATGGGAAGACTTTTTAATAGAAGTAAATTACAAATCTATATAACTTTCTGACGCCAGTTGATTTGAAAGAAAAAGATTTTCGCTGGACAGTCCATTTAAGTGCCGAGTCAGTCAGTGTGTCAGTCAGTAATGTGTGTCAGTAATGTTTGTCAGTGATATGTATCAGTCAGTAAGTGTGTGTCAGTCAGTAATGTATGTCAGTCCATAATGTTTTAGTAATGTGCGTCAGTAAGTACTATTACACGAACCTATGGCAGCCCAATCAATATTGTAAACCAGCGCCAATCTGCTTGATCAGAGCTTGTTTACTGGGCCTATTACACGGCCCGATAACCGTTTAGCAAGGGCTGCATGGACATTGTTAGCTATGGCAGTGCAGCCCTTGCCCAAACAGTTATAGCTCTGCATGCTTACTGGTGTGGCCTGTCTGAGCTGACAGGCCGCTCAGCCAATCACTGGCCGCGGTGGTCCTGGCCACAGGTTGCTTTGAAGCTGTAGCTACGGAGCCGGGATGCATACAGAGTGCAGGAGAAGACCGGGAACAAGGACAGGTAATGTTTTAACTAACTGTTTGTTCAAACATCAACAGTCGACTGTGCATCGATATTATACGCAGCGATCCACGGTTGGTGGACGATGATTTAAGGTGTGGAACTAAAGAAACCATTAGCCAATGATTGTTTCATCAGCTGATCATTACACAGAGAAATAATGGGCCAAATTGGAACGATTCAGCTGATTTGGGCCCTGTGGTGTGGTCAGTTGGGCCCTACGATGTGTCAGTCAGTAATGTGTATGAATGGATGAGGGGCCCACTGAGGCTCTGTTGCCTAAGAGCTCGCAAAACCCTAAAGCCGGCCCTGCCTCCAGTAATGTTTTCTCTACTCCTTCTGCCCTTACTGTATAAAGTTTGAAAGGAAGAAGAGTACCTCATGACAGCAGCATCAGACTGAAACCAGTCTGAATAGGAGCTGTATACAGAAAACGGTATAATAGTTTTCTTGTGTCTTATGGAGAAAGACACAAAAACAAACCCTCATATGGCCCTGCCAGTAGAAAATTAAAAATATTAAAAAGATATGGTAAGTAAGTTAGGTAAAAAAATAACCTGGTCAATTTAAAGGGTATATATACTGTTAGAAAAACATAGCTTCTTTACAATTTGTACAATTTGTCTCCCCCATTGGGCAGTTAGGCTTCTCTGTGCCCCCATACATTAGTTGATCCCTAACTCTAAGCTGCCATGTTATTACTGTATGTGCCCCATATAGTATATCCTCGTAAAGTATCGGGGCTCCCTCTATATCACCATACAGTACTAGACTCGCTTTTGTACCACCATATAGTATTAGGCCACTCTGTGACCCCCATATAGTACTTAAGCCCATATCTATGCCCCAAAATATTATTAGGCCTCATATCCATATATAGTATTTGGCTCCTCTGGACTCTACATATAGTAGTTAGGCTCCTCTGTGCCACCATATAGTAGTTAGACCCCTCTGGCCTTCATGTAATATTAGGCTCCCTCTGTGCCTCCCTATAGCAGTTAGGCTGTACTGTACACCCTCATATAGTATAAGGCCTTCTCTGTGCCTCCAAAGAATAGTTAGGCCCCTCTGTGCCCTGAATCCCAGGCAGGGCCCTGCTGTGCTCTGTGGGAAACAAAGGAACAAACAAGCTGTGTACCTCTGCTAGAGACTGAAACCATTACTCTTGTGTGCCTTTTAAAGTGGCAGTAACCAATCAAAGTGCCTCTATGTGCCTGCAACCTTCTAGCCTGGTAGTAACATGCTTCTTTCACTGTTTACTGCTAGGAGCAAAAGGGGAGAATAATTTTGTGCTTTGCCCAGAGCTGGTTTTACAATTATTGCTGCTTACAGTTTTTGTGAATAATGATGCTATATGACACATTATTAAATCAGAAAAGTGTCACATGATCATTAATCGCGCCTCCGAACACGAAGGTGTTTGAAACCTTTACCCATTTATTTTAAACTGTGCCAGTGCCACATACAATAATGGTGACAATTAGACTAGGCAAGCAATACAGAGTGGTTTTACTTCTCCATTAGACATGTCATGCACGTTGTGGGTCTCCCTCCCATCCTCATGAATTCTCAGATACAGCTCACATAATGCACGGTTCCTGTATTTGATGTCCCTGAAATAAGGAGTAAGACAATATGATTTAGCAAATAGGAAACCTAAAACTAGACTCATAGACAATGCAAAGCTCTACCAACATTGTGTAACAAAACATACATAACTGATCTTACCTAATAAATGCAAATGAACAGAAATTGTGTAATTTTGGGGATTTTTTTTTATGTGTATGTGTTTTTAAGCCTTCACTGTGTGGTAAAAATGACATGTTAACTTTATTCTGTGGGACACTATTACTTTTCTTCTGACAATCTTTTTAATCAATCAACATTCATTTTAAAAACTGCTTAGTGTCTCCATATTCAGAGAACTTATAAACCTTTACATGGATGAAGGTGTGTGTGGGGCTTGTTTTTTGAAAAGTAAGCTCCAGGTGTTACTGGTAGAGCTGAGCAAAGCGATTAGTGCGAAGCATTAAGGTGCATTTACATGTAACGATTATCGTGCGAATTTGTGCGATCGATCGATCGAATTCGAACGATAATCGTACGTGGAAACGCAGCGAACGATCAAACGACCAACGAGAAATCGTTCATTTTGATCTTTCAACGTGTTCTCAAATCGGCGTTCGTCGTTCACAAAAAATTCACAGATCGTTCCGTGTGAACAGTCGTTTGCCGATTTAACCAATGTGTGAGATAGGCTTAAGCGATCGCAAAACGATCGCAAAGCGAATTTTCCGTACAATATATCATACCATCTAAATGCTGATCGTTATGAAAAAAAAAATCGTTACTCCGACATCGTTAATCGTAGGATCGGGCCAATTATTGTTTCGTGTAAACGCACCTTTATTCTGGCAAAAATTTGCTTTGTGAAGGAAGCAAATTTTTTACACTCATTTTCAAATTTGCAAAATAAAAACATGACGCCTGCCATGTTTTCGCACTGTACTGTATAGAATTGGCAGGTTCATGGGATTTACCATGATGATTCGACTGGAGTTCCTGGTGAAAATTGTAATTTTAAAAAATTTGACATTTTCCAATTTTTGACACTGTCATAGTAATAGCTGTTGTACAAAACGCTTAGGCTAAATTTACGTCCACAATTTCGCAGACATTACGTGCAGTGAGTTTCCCCGCTGCCGGCATGATATTGATACATCATGGCGGGTGGGGAAACAATCCACTACTTGCCTTCCCCATCCATAACGTCCACAAAATTGTGGACGTGTGAAGGTCCCCTTACTATTATTCTGTAATAGTCCCACTATTGTAGCTTCAGTGTTTCGTCTGTTTTATCGTTTGTTTTTGTAATGAACTTATATTGGATGCAGTTATACGCATTGGGTGAATTTTGGAAGACTGGTGTTATTGGTCGTAAGTGATCCTCAATGCCCTTTGTTTTGGCAGATTTAGTAGGAGACGCTGGCCTCTTAACACACCTGCCAGAGTGGAGTGTCTGACTGTGTGTTGCACAGAGAAACCTAAGCCATCTCTGAGCTGGTGCAGATTTAAATTTACGCCAGTTAACTAGTGTATATCATAGTCAATTTGCTAGGTCATTATGGCTATACCCTCTTATGGTACTTTTACACGGAGCGATAATTCCCCCGATCGCACGATTAACGATTTTGAATGAACAATGTTTTTTTTATAACGATCGGCATTTAGATGGAACGATACATCGTACAGAAAAATCGTTATTCGATCGTTTTGCGATCGCTTAAGCCTATCTTACACATAGGTGAAATAGTTGAAAGAATGTTTACACGGAACGATCTGCAAATTTTTGTGAACGACCAACGATAATTTGAGAACATGTTGAAAGATCAAAATGAACGTCGTTTGATCGTTTGCAGCGTTTACACGTACAATTATCGTTTGAATTCGATTGTTATCGTGCAAATTCGAAAGATAATCGTTCCGTGTAAAAGGACCATTAGGCTATGTTCACACTTCTATGGTATAACACTATCTTTTGTATTAATCACAGCTGTTATTTTAAATTATCAGAGGGAATCCCAGCCGGAGTGTATACACATAGGGGGAGATTTATCAAAGGGTGTAACATTTAGACTGGGGCAAACTGGCCACAACAACCAATCACAGCTCAGCTTCCAGCTCTGGTGAAAGGAAAGCTGAGCTGTGATTGGTTGCTGTGGCCAGTTTGCATCAGTCTAAATTTTACATCCTTTGATAAATCTTCCCCATAGTATACACTTCGGCCGGGATTCCAACCGGCCGCACAAAAAAAAAAAGCATTAAAAAGCAACCACACAGAACTGTCGGTTCACACAACGGAGAGTGCGGCTCCGGCCATTGTGTGCTATGGTGAATTGGGATGCGGGCGCACTCAAATTCACCCGCATCCCAATTCAGCACAAATTAAGTTCATCCAGCCGATATTGCAGTACCGTCTGGGATGATCTTCACTAATACCGGCCATTCTGTGACACGTCTGGGTCACAGAACGGCCAATGTCATACACTGTGTGAACCTAGCCTTACACTGTTCTTTTTCTAAAGTAGAAAGCATAGCGTCAATGTGCTAATAAAAAGCAAATGTTTGCGCAACTGAGCACTCCGCTTTTTTGATGCACCTGCATAATAAAAGAATGAATTAGTTAACAACGTTTACATGGCAGCATAAAGAATACATATATCTGTTCTGTATAGATGACTTGTGACCTGATGCTGCCTCCCTGCCCCCCCCCCCCCCATCTTCATGGCTTTAAAGGGGTATTCCCATTTCGGCTTCCCCTATCTTGTATATGTGCACATGTGTTGTAGTCATGGTGATAACACTCAGGATTTGCTACAATGTTAAAGCTATACCATACAGGCAAATCCATGGGGCACAGCATGTTGCGATATGTATGAAACAAAACAAAAAGCCACATTTTCATTTTTTACTGTTGTAACCAGCTTTAGGCCACATTCACACACCCGTAGTGCAGTCTGTGGCCGCGGACCACACTACCGTATGTGCATTCCACATCAATATCCCGCATTTGCGGACAGAAAATGAAACCAATGTTATCCTATGGCCCCCTTCACACGTCCGTATGTGCATACGGGGCCGCGATCCGTGCCGCAAAAAATGGACATGTTGTAATGCGGACCTTTTTTTAGCGGCACGGATCGTGGCCCCGTATACACATACGGATGTGTGAATGGGGCCATGGGATAACATTGGTTTAATTTTCTGTCCAGAACAACGGATGTGTGGATTAGGCCTTAGACCTTTGTGACTCCTGGAGAAAGGGGGCCCATATAAAATTATCTACATCCCTTATTTAAGAAAACTGTCTTTGGTAGCTTAATGCCCACAGCAACGTAATATTTTGATGTTAATGTGTGTTCCATTAGTCCTGTTAGCATCACAACGGATAGGGTGTCTCCGCCCCTGTGGGCTCGCAGGACGAGAGGAATTTTAATGATTAATCACTTTAGACTCCACCCCCAGTATCCATATAGCCTCTCTGGACCCGGATACCTCAGTTTAATTGAAAAGAAATATTAATAGGGTGGGAACCTTTGTGATGCTAACAGGACTAATGGAACACACATTAACATCAAAATGTTACATTCCCTGTCGTCCTGTTAGCCTCACAACGGATGGGGATTTAGCAAGAAGTACCCCCATCGGGAGGGCCCTCAAATGCTGCAGCACTCAAAACAGATCTGGTGAACGCAGTTCGACCAGACAGAAACGTATCTAAATGATAATGTTTAACAAACGTTAACGGAGACGACCACGTCGCTGCTAGACAAATTTGCTCAATTGGCACCGAGCATCTCTCCGCCCAAGACGTAGACACCGATTTCGTTGAATGTGCCCCTACAAATTCAGGAATCAGGACTCCGGCTTCGCTGTAACAGATCCTGATACAGTCACATATCCATCTGGACAGGGATAGTTTCGATGCTTTCTTGCCCCTGAACCTTCCATGATAGGTAACAAAAAGGTTTCCCTCCTTTCTGAAGTCGGCTGTTCTGTTGAGATAAACCTTAATAGCTCTGACTACATCCAATGACACAAAGTCTGAGCCATCCTCTTGAGGTGTTGGGGAGAAAGCTGGCAACACAATAGACTGATTGAGATTGCAGAAGGTTGGTACCTTAGGTCTAAATGAGGGTAGTAGTCGCATGATAATGCTATCCTGGAGGAAAGAAATATATGGTTCCGAAGAACCTAAGGCCTGAAGCTCTCCAACCCTTTTGGCTGATGTTATCGCCACCAAAAAACTAACCTTGAGTGACAAGAACTTTAAGTCTACCTCTTGCAGAGGTTCAAAGGGTTGTACGCACAATTGTTTCAGGACCAAACCGAGATCCCAGGATGAGACTGGTTTGACTAACGTAGGTCTTAATCTTATTAAAATTTATATACCAAGCAAAAGAGAAATACACCGCAATACAAAACTTCTGTACCTCACTGTAGCAACTCAGACACAGGATACAGAGAAGATCGCTACCGAGCTGAACCCAAAGCTGTAGTTCACCCTTCAGGAATAAACAGACAGCAAGATTCTAGCGTTAGGGGGAGTTTAAAATGGCTGCTTTTGGCGCCAAAAATTCCTTAGCTCCGCCCCCTGACAGACTGACTCTGCAGACAGGCGAATCCAGATAATGGAAGTCCCCCCCCCCCGCAGGGGAGCTACTCCCGTGTAGTTTCAAGGAAAAGAATAACACTGCTGGCATATCGGCAGTTTATTCATAACCGGACTCCAACAAAATGGCGCCCGCCATGAGTGGAGACTTGCCGCACGGCAAACAGGCGGAAGTGACGCTCAGACCACTTCCGCCGACACGGAGGTGGCGCCATGGACCTAACAGACGGCCACCTCCTGAACAGGAATCAGAGCCCAGCTCCCGGACCTCTGATCCCCGCACACGTCCTCAGCCCTGCAAGAAAAGGACGAAAGAAAAAACTGAGGTATCCGGGTCCGGAGAGGCTATATGGATACTGGGGGTGGAGTCTAAAGTGATTAATCATTAAAATTCCTCTCGTCCTGCGAGCCCACAGGGGCGGAGACACCCCATCCGTTGTGAGGCTAACAGGACGACAGGGAACCATATTTCATATTTTATAACCGATTACTTACCAGCCTACAGTATTTTAAACTTTTGTTACCAAGCATGTTTTTTTGTGTTGTCACTATTCTGTCTTGCTGCATCCTGCATCCTGAAGCTTGTGGATGGCGCGGAGAACTGCACATAGAGTAAGGGGGTGACAGTATCATCTTAAGGCTATGTTCACACAACGTATATTTTCGTAAAATCACGGTCATTGTACAACGGCCGTGATTATTACCAGAATATACGTTGCATTGCTGTTTATGGGATCCCGGCCCGTGCGTGTACACATAGTATACGCTCCAGCCGGGGTCCCTAGCGCCGCCTCAAACAACTGAAATTTTCTGTAGAAAACCCTGTCAGTGCACAGTGTGGAGCGAGCAGCTCCGGGCCGCTCGCTCCATAGTGTGCTGTGGGGAGTTCTAATGCGGGTGCGCACGGATGCGCCCGTGTCAGAACTCTGCGGCCCTAAAGCTCATCCTGGTTGGTACTGCAGTACCGTCCGGGATGATCTTTTCACAGACTGGCCGTTCCCTGACCCGGCTGGGTCACAGAACGGCCGGTCTCTTACGATGTGTGAACATAGCCTAACTCTGCTGCCTGAATAATCCACCTCTCCCGGCGCTCTGCCGACCCCTTCGCTGACTGCCTTTTGTCCAGCAAATTCAAGTTTAAACAGTGAAGTATACCACAACACATCCTGTTCTCATCCATCCTCACAACCTTCAAGAGCAACTTAAAAACTCACCTCTTCAGAAAAGGCTACAGCCCGCAATATCTCTGGTGCCACCTCACCGCACTGTGACCATCTGCTCTCCTCACCTACTGTCTCATCCCCTTACCTTGCAGATTGTAAACCCTCACTGGCAGAGTCCTCTCTCCATATGTCCCAGTCCATCATTTATTTTATTTGTACTTCTATTTAAAAATATCAAGTCTTCCAGTAACTATCAACTGCTGTATGTCCTGCAGGAAGTGGTGTATTTCCGTTTTGACACAGTGCTCTCTGCTGTCACCTCTGCCCCAGTCAGGAACTGTCCAGAGCAGTAGCAAATCCCCATAGAAAACCTCTCCTGCTCTGGACAGTTCCTGTCTCGGACAGAGGTGGCAGCAGAGAGCACTGTGTCAGAATGGAAAGAATACTACCACTAAACTGCCCACATCAACCAATCACAGCTCCTCTTTCTTTTTACCAGAGCTGTAAGCTGAGCTGTGATGGTTGTTATTAGCAGTTTATACCAGAGTATATTTTACACCCTTTAATAAATCTCTCCAAGGGTTTAAACTTTAATAAAATATGCTTTCTTTGGTCCTTAAGTTGCGATCTGCATGACTGCAGCTATGTTAATTTACACATTTCCTGCAATAACCTTTAGTGATGTCATAAGTGCATTTAAATGTATGTTCTTCCCAGTGAATACATCTTTCACATTGCAGCGCCAGAGGAAAACATGATATGTCAGTTTTCTTCCCCCAGGTTGCGACTCTGATGAATGTGTTTATAGCAATCCTCGTGTAAACAGTCATAGGCTGTCAACCTCAGTATGTCTTCTCTGTGCACGCATCACCATAGAGTACACACACATCAATTGTTTATAGTCCCCGTACCCCAGAGCGTCCGTCTTACAGGATTACTGGTGGTGCTCACTAGCTGCGATTTTCACTGTCATCACTTACTAGCATCGGAGATGCAGTTAATTTGTCTGTATAGCGCATAAGCAACTGGGTTGCAATAGTTCATGTGTAAGAAAAAGCGTCTAGACACACAGTTTATTCAACCACATTCACAAAAAATACTTTCCGAAAAATAGCATTCTTTTATTGCTCTATTTTTCTAGCAACTCCTCTCCCTCAAAGAAAGATACTGTAAGTGTAAGTGTTAGGCTAGGTTCACTTATATTTAGGGTCAACAAAAATTCTCCCGCCATGCCTGTATACTTCTATTAACTAAATCTTTTGCTTACATTTATTCAGCATTACCTCAACTGCTTTGAAAAGTTTTGTAGTCGTAGTCATAGTCATAAGGCTTATCATAGAATAAAAAAAAAATTACTGTGGTTTGTCCATTTATTTTTTTTCTGTGGGAGTCAGTGGTGGACATGCTCAACTGTACAGGCATAGACCTATATGCACAAAGCAATTTACATCAGTTTTTTTTTGCCATAAACAGTTCAAGCAAAGGTTGCAAATCAAATGTAGACCCGTATAATATGCTGGTATGCGAATGCTATCTGTGTATTGTATACTTTGTATGCTGTGTAGTTGTTAGTGTCCCTCACTGTCTAAGGCCCTGTTCACACAGAGCAAAAGAGGCGGAATTGCAAACATGAAATTCCACCTGTCCCATTGATTTAGTGGGATTTTTTGTGCACCTCCCCTCTCCGTTCAAAGAATTGACATGTCAATTCTTTGAGTGCAGAACGGAGGCATGTGATACATCCCCTTGAATCAATGGGACAGGCGGAATTTCAAGCGGTGTCCGCGGCACGCGCTCCGCTTGAAATTCCGCCTCTTTTCTATGTGTGAATGGCCTCTACATGAGCGTAAGTGACTGCACATCTGCCTCTCGATGTCCGTATAGCAGGACCCCGGCTTTCTTGTCCCTACAAGCCAAGTTGTTAATTGGTGGTTGGAGGGCAGAAGACTTTGAAGGGGAATAGACAACTGAGCACCCGGTACTTATTGTCGTAGGGAACCAAGATGCCTCATAGTGGCCAAGATTTGAAATTTTACCTTACCATTTTCTAATGGTTATAGTGCTGCCAGTCTACTCCAGTGCCAACCGCCACTTATACATATTCCTACAGTATATGATGATTTGAGATTAGCAGACCTCCTGAGATTTGTTTTAGCTATAATCGGGTGATAGAGCTCCTGGCCTATAAGGAGTTAAATTGCTATGCCACTCCCCTCCTTGAGCATTACAGGAAACAGTGATGCATAACCTTTACCGTATAGGTACAGGAACTCCTGTCAAAATGACAGGAGTCTCTGCTCTTTATGTAGTTTACAAGGAACCCTACACTATGGCACCCTATGGAATCTAAGTACTGAGCAAGAGGCATACAATGTATACCTTCTAAATATGTGCGAATTAGGAGCTAGGAGCATAGCATCTCCACTTACATTGCCAGTACAGTAAGCAGTAATGCACGGCGCATTGCTTATTGTAGGGGAACAGGGACTCATATCAAAATTACAGGAGTCCCAGTGCGATGTAGTGAAAATATCCACCTAATCTCTCTAGTCTGTGGCCTAATGTCTTCTGCTTTGGCCACTAGCGACTATTTAGTTGTTACTAGACCGCTGTATAGGAGACCCTGCAGCACTCTAAGAATTACTGAACAGTCAGCAGAGGCTGAAGAGGAAGCCATCAGGCCACAAACAGGAGCAGGGAGTATGTGAGTATTGGTATATCACGTCACCAGGCAAGGTAAGTATATAAAAAACGAATCATTTTGCTGGTTTAGGATGGCCAATAAGATGGCTAAACTAAAAGTAGTCCTCCAAGAAGCCAAACAATAAGTGACAGTAGCCCAGGCTGTGTAGTTTCTCCATCTAGGTCAACTTTCAGCTAGATTTCACTGACTATTTGAATTTATTACAAAAGTTGAATGGCTTTTAAACTCCTGTAGTTTTGGATTGGTTCCCAGTGCTGCTGGGTCTCATAGCACTTGTGTGGTTTACTATTATAATAGCAATGTCAAAACTACAGGAAGTTTGTGTGCCTCTCGGCTGTGGAGCGCAGCTTGTCTGACGAAATTGGGTTGGGGAAATATCACTGCTTCTTTACACACTTAGTTAATGGAGTTTGCACAATGCTGTGCTGAAAAATGCTAATGTTTTTGAGCTGATGGGAAAAAAGGAAAAGTCTTTTAGGAAGTTTATAATCTATACGTACTGGTTTACTTTCTTCTGCTTTTGGGTAAGTGTTAAAGTAGGAGGAGACAACTGTGCAGTCTATATAGACCTTGGGCTTGTTTTAATCACAGTGCTACTATGTGCTCACAGGTCTTATTGTTACACTCCTTTATGTGTGAATCAAGCCATAAAAAAGTCTCTAGCAAAAAGTTATTGGATCCAAGTTGTCTACAATTTCTGCTAGACCTTTGGGAGCCATTGTTGAGATTGAACCTGGGCATCCAGCGAATCGCTTCATTAGCTCGGCAGTCAGCTACGTTTAAAGCGACTCTGTACCCACAATCTGTCCCCCCCCAAACCACTTGTACCTTCGGATAGCTGCTTTTAATTCAAGATCTGTCCTGGGGTCCATTCGGCAGGTGATGCAGTTATTGTCATAAAACAACTTTTAATCCTGAAGCGCTGTGTCTAACAGCCGGGGATGACATTTGTATATGCATTAGGCTGGCACCACCTCTATGTCCCCACCCTCCTCATTATTAGGAATGATCCAGGAACATTTACTGCTGTTTGAGCTTTGCACAGGTGTATTAACGATCTAGTCCATGTTCATTATACACACAGGTGGGGAATAGGAAGCAATCTGCCTGGAGCATTCCTAATGATGAGGAGGGTGGGGAGGAAGGACAGAGAGGGTGTGCCAGCCTTATGCATATACAAATGTAAGCCCTGGCCGTTAGACACAGCGCTGCCGGATTAAAAGTTGTTTTTATGACAATAACTGCATCCCCTGCCGAACGGACCCCAGGACAGATCTTGGATTAAAATCAGCTATCTGAAGGTACAAGCGGTTTGGGGGGATCGGATTGTGGGTACAGAGTCGCTTTAAACTTTGTGCCGCTCCGCTCTGGGTGCTGGGATAAGCTGAATCCAGTCCTGGATAACTGGTAGATTTTTCTCAGGACTGGATCTAGTTTTTCCAGGCACCCAGGGAGGAGCACCACGAAGTTCAAAAGCAGTTCAAAGCCGACTGCCAAGCTAATGAAGCGATTCGCTTTGTCAATACTTTAAATTCGCTCATCTCTAGTGCTGATTAATCTTATTATATGAGCAATTGTATACAAACACTCCTGTGGTCATTGCTATTCTCTTGTTATAGAGCCAGCTGTATGATAAAAGCAGTGCTAGTAATACCCAAAATGTAAGTGTAATAAAAAAATAACTACAATGCCAAAAGGGTTTAAAGTGACTGTACCACCAGGCCCAGGCTGAAGCACTGGAGGCGGCCGACCCACCCTTAGTGGGAAGAAACTCCAGCCCCTTCATGACGTGACTCCATTAGAATCAATGGAACCCTATCATAGAGGGGCTAGGGTTTCCTCCCACTGAGGGTGGGTCGGCCGCCTCCAGTGCTTTTGCCTGGGCCTGGTGGTACAGTCACTTTAAAAAAAAAGTTTCCAAGTGAGGAGAAGGAGGGTTGAATTCTATCTTTAGTGTAGCTTCCTACGTACCGTATTGCAGTAGATTTGATGGTGCGGATCTGTTACGGATTTGATCTAAATAATTGAACACAGCATCAAATCTGCTTCAGATCCTGTACATGTGTACGCACCCTTAGGCTATGTGCACACAACGTTTTTTTAGCTCCATTTAAAATGACGTCCATCTTTTTGAGTCTAAAATAATGGATGTTATTTAGTTGTACAGCTTTCCCGTGCAATGACGGCTATTGGTACATTATTCTAGTTTGGATTACTAATCGGCCTTTGGATGCGGCTTAATTAAAAAGTCCATTGAATTTAATAGTAAAATTGGAGAAAGAAAGGTGACAAAAGAAAAACTGTGTGAACAACTAATAAAAAACGTCCGCTGCTTGAAAAAGACGTCCCAAAATAATGATCATTCATGATCATTATTTTGCCATCAGGGCAAAAACGTCCGTTATGCAATACATTGTGCGCATTGGATGTCCGTCTTTCCATTGACTTCAATGCATTGCATTGCAGTCAGTTAAATCGCGGCAAAAATAGACGTTATTTGAAATAGAAAAATCTGCCGCATTTTCTCTATTTTTGATGTTGTGTGAACATAGCCTTAATGTAAAAGGGATAGAGTGAGTGCCTGTTTTTTTTGCATGCAAATCTGGGGAAAATGTGCAGCATTTTCTAAAAATGTGAAATAAATTTGTTCTGAAAACATATTGAGCCTCATGCATAAAAACTATTCTAAGAAAAAGTTTTAAGTGTTGCCCTTAGCACACACTCTTTTTTTTTTTCTTTTACTTTTCCAACTACCTGTATACTCTGAAAAAAAGCTGCAATCTAGTTGCTATAGGCAACACTAACACCTTTCTTTAACCTTTTGCTAGTCTTTTATTATCTCTTAGTGGGGTTCACAGTCACATACTTAACCTTTCTTTCATCCATATTGCTCTGGGGACCAGACAGTTTCTCAAGGTCAGAGGAGAGTTTAGTCTTCAATGTCCATACAGTACCTACTGGTTATGTCATATAATCGCGCTACATGAACTTAACGGGTGATGTGTAACACTTTAAAAGGCTCAAGTTGTGATTACTGATTTTCTGTATTCTTGTATTTTATTATTGCCATCTGTGAAGTTTTATTATCTGCTGTAAGTGTATCATGTTAGTCTGTCGTCCTGGGTGCATGTAAAAAAAATTGCTGTGTCCTCTCAATAAAAAGTTATGGCAATGCTGAAAACAAATTACAAACTGGAGAACTATTAAATATATGCAGAGCTGAAGCTTCATATATATGGAAATTCCTGCCAATTTGATCTAGGTTGCCAACTTTTTATAGATATATCATTATTGGTGTTCTTCACGTCCAAAAAGTTCTTGCTCAAGGTGGGCACAGTGAATGTTGACCGATGAGATAACACAACCAATGTCATTGGTATAATAAAATTTCATACAGTATTATGCAATGTGGAGTTTTTGTGAATTATTGAATTTCAATTGAATAATTACATTCTTATCTTCAAATACTACCTTAAATTGTAAAAACATAAAACTGCTGTTTAATCTGTCAGCACCTGGACCAGATCTGAGGTGCTGACAATATAGTATAGGTGTTTGTCCCCTTTTTGTGCATAGTCCCTGTCTACAAAGCCTCTGTACAATGGATTGTTTACAAACACACTCTAACCAAGTGTCAAAGAGGATTGGTGGCTTGGTGTACCACTACTTCCTCCTTCCCGTTTTCCTGCATATTTACCCATTAGCCTGCCTTCTGCTCCCCGTTGCCGTCACGTGTGTGCCGCTTTTTCACCCTATGGTGCATGCGTGAACAGCTTTACCAGCAGTACACCCCCAGAAGCGCAGGCGTGAATTGGCAAGTCGGCACAATGTCAGGAATCGGTGTACAGTCAAGAAAACTGCAGATGAATACGACACTGGTGCCCCAACTAAATTGCTTGAATGAACAACTCATTGTTCACAGTCTCACTCTTCAGATATTAATTTTAAGGTCTACATACACCTTAGACTTTGATCAGCTGAACCCACCGGTCATTGCAGATTCGCCCGTCATATAAATGTGTTGAAATATTTTTAAATTATAGCCTTTTTGTGTGTAAATTTTAGTATTTATGGGCTATTACTGATATTATAGCATGGACCAAAATACCAAGGATAACTAACTCTGTTAGACGGAGACCGTGACATTTTTTTCTGTGTCCATTGGAACTATTGTGTATAAACACATGAAAATCTCGTCTGACCCCGTTGTTTAGAGCAAGAGCAATACCCCTCTCTATAAAGAACACAGGAATGTTTTGTCTCTCAGTTATTGAAGATGTATGGAGACCTTTATAGGGCAGCTCTGAGAAGAGGTAGCTGTTCAGAAAATGTCCTTTCTTCATGGGTCAATATTCCTGCGGAACAATTCCATTGCTTAGTGGAATATATGCCATGATGAATTGGTGAACTTTTGAAGTTTCCAATGTCCATTGTGCTTCTAGATGGAAGTCACTAATAAAGTATCCATTTAGTGTAGCTAAAATTTCACATCAATGTATAGTGAAACACTACCTCTTTGAGAACACCCGATCTTGTATGATGGATTTTCATTCCACCATACGTTACTTATAGGGGCCACTGTCTTTGAGAAAACCACCCCATAGAAGATCATTCTTCATTGCAGTTTTGGGTGGTCTTTTCTAACAAGAAAACCTTTTTATGGCATTCTACCAAAATTTGGGACCTTCATCCATTTTTTTGTAGAAAGCATGTATTGTATAAAGTTCATCTTTGGAGGACCTGTCCCATCCTATATTACATAGACAACCCAATACATTTAATGGACATCATGTCATTCTCAATTTCACCTGCGATGGTGCTGTAAAGAAATTAAACACTTGCTGATGGCTTTTATTATATATTACAGCCAATTACAGTGTTTTTCACCTGTTGGAAAGCTCATAATGATTTGGGATAGTAGAAAATTTCCCAAATAAGACAAGCTCTTCATATCACCACCAGAGATAAAGAACACATAATGGCAATGTAGATTTGTAGGTGACCTTGAAATCTGTTACATTGAGACTGGACGCTGTTTTTATAGGGAGTTTGTAATTTGTGGTTTATAGAACCCTATGTTCAATTTGTCTGTGGAGGCGTATCCAAATATGACAAATAACAAGTATCATGTGAAGATTTTTAAGTGATTTACAACATCTACGCGCTACACACATGACAAACATAGTAAGTGAAATAAAGAAAAACACACACAAACTAAAATGCCACTTGTCTGGGTATTTCTGTACAGTGACTTAGGTGACACAGATACATGACCTAGATCTTTCCGTCTTGCTGTTGCAGGAAGTTGCCCCGTTTTGGTGCATGGGGAAAAAGAGAGAAGCATAAAGAGAGCAAATGTGCACATTTAGATGAATGTGTGGAGCAGATGAGCTTTGTTTCCATGAAACAGCAGTTGAATTTCGCATTCTGCAATCTGTCTCCTCCTCAGAATCTTATGTTTTCGTGCCATCTGTTGCTAATCTTCTGCCTCCGTGTGCATGTAGTGCTGGCCTGTTTCTGGCTATTGAACTAGATTATAATTAGAGACTGGGGACTTTGTACAGAAAAAAAACTTTTGCAGATCATAGAAGTCGAGAGCAGAACATTCTGACTGAGGCACAAAGGAACAATAGCAATGACGCTGCGTGTATGTCATATTTGGGTGAGATGTGAAGGATCCGCTGTAGAAAATCTAAAATTCCCCTAAACAACTAAAAAGGAATAAATTGTAAACCAGCATTTTATATTGCAATCTAAAGTAATAAAAAATGCATTAAATCGAGATTTCCCAAATTTATTAATGGGTGCAGCTTTGATATCTAAAAAAAAGGCTGAGTATTGAAAATGTGATGCAAAGTCCAGTGCTCATGGCCGCCAACCAAACATGAGGGGCTGGGAAGAGGGCAGAGGCGGTATGACTTCCTGCTGCTACAGCTCCATCCCTATACCTGTTACCAGGCGCTGGTGTAATGCCAGAAGGTTCTGCTGCAGTATTAGAGCATAGAGGTTGGATGTTATCACCTCCGTCCAGCAGAGGGAGTCAGTTCCCAGCTAGGAGTAACAGAGGTAACTGGGGAAGGAAAAGCCAGAGACTCAGGAAGTGTCACCCACCCAGTTCCTGTAGAAAGAGAAGATTCCAGTGCTGGAGGTCAAGGGCAGTGACCTGTGCCAGAGCTAAAGAGAGGTGTGACAAGGTGATCCACAGAAAGCAGGACAGCTCAGCCAGGTCCATAAGAGCTACAGCAGACAGAGCAGTGTGCAGCAGTGAAGGAAGAGAGCAACACAGCCCAGTGCTAGCAAGTGGAGTGCAGAGCACCTGGGACAAAGAGGCACTGACACAGAAGTGTCCAGCCAACCTCATCACTGCAGCAAGGAGGAAGGTACTGACACAGGAGTGTCCAGCCAGCCTCATCACTGCAGCAAGGAGAGAGGTACTGACACAGGAGTGTCCAGCCAGCCTCATCACTGCAGCAAGGAGGAAGGTACTGACACAGAAGTGTCCAGCCAGCCTCATCACTGCAGCAAGGAGAAAGGTACTGACACAGGAGTGTCCAGCCAGCCTCATCACTGCAGCAAGGAGAGAGGTACTGACACAGGAGTGTCCAGCCAGCCTCATCACTGCAGCAAGGAGAGAGGTACTGACACAGGAGTGTCCAGCCAGCCTCATCAATGCAGCAAGGAGGAAGGTACTGACACAGGAGTGTCCAGCCAGCCTCATCACTGCAGCAAGGAGGAAGGTACTGACACAGGAGTGTCCAGCCAGCCTCATCACTGCAGCAAGGAGGAAGGTACTGCTCAGGGGAGACAGAGCTGGTGCTGCAGGGGAGCCCATTGTTACCAGCAGAGTCAGGAAGTGGGGCCCCCTGAGAGACTGTATATAGTTGTGCTACACCACATAGACTGAAGTGATATCCTCCCTGCTACTTACCTAGCTTCATAAAGAGACAGTGTTCCTGTTCAGTAAGAATCTACCTGTTATACAAGTTAAAGAATTGGTTGTACCGCTGAATTATCTACAGTAAAGTTATCCCAACCTTACTCAGCTGTCAGAGTGAGTTTGTCGCCATCCACCTGCACCCCTTACACTGGGATGGAGGATTTACGATTGATATTTTGAAATTACTGCCCTGCTGGAGTCTACAGGGCACAGTGTTGGGGAGCTGTGCCGGCAGCTTTAACCCCTTAGCGACCCATGACGTATCTGATACGTCATGGTGCCCCGGGGGGTGTTCAGAGCGGGGTCCCGCCGGGACCCCGCTCTGAACGGCGCTGATCCCGGCTGACATGTGCAGCCGGGCAGTGCCTCTGTTAGCCGGCGCGGGTCCCGTTGCCGCGCCGGCTAATTAAGCACTTCAATGCAGCTGTCAAACCTGACAGCTGCATTGAAGTGCTTTATGCACAACATCCCTGGTGTCTAGTGGGTCGAATCTCCCCCCCGCGATGCGGTGTCTAGTGGGTCGGATCTCCCCCCCGCGATGCGATCGCGGGGGGGGGGAGATCCGTTCTTCTGGCCGCGCCGGGCCTCAGCGTCGGAATGACGCTGATCCCGGCTCGGCAGTAGATTGCCATGGCCTGCAGCAGGCCATAGCAATCTATGACCGATCTCATGGATCTTTGCTGTGTATATACACAGCATTGATCTCTATGAGAGATCAGTGCTATGTATATACAAGCCCCCCAGGGGGCTTCTAGTCCATGTAAAAAAAAAAGTAAAAAAGTGTTTTTATTAATAAAAAATCCCCTCCCCTAATAAAAGTCCAAATCACCCCCCTTTTCCCATTTTATAAATATAAATTAAACAAATAAATAAACATATTTAGTATCGCCGCGCGCGTAATCGCCCGAACTATTAATTAATCACATTCCTGATCTCGCACGGTAAACGGCGTCAGCGCAAAAAAATTCCAAAGTGCAAAATTGCGCATTTTTGGTCGCATTAAATCCAGAAAAAATGTAATAAAAAACGATCAAAAAGTCGTATATGCGCAATCAAGGTACCGATAGAAAGAACACATCATGGCGCAAAAACTGACACCTCACACAGCCCCATAGACCAAAGGATAAAAGCGCTATAAGCCTGGGAATGGAGCGATTTTAAGGAACGTATATTTGTTAACAATGGTTTGAATTTTTTACAGGCCATCCGATACAATATAAGTTATACATGTTATATATCGTTGTAATCGTAACAACTTGAGGAACATGCATAACAAGTCAGTTTTACCATAGGACGGACGGCGTAAATGCAAAACTCCCCGAAATCAAAACAAATTTGTTTTTTTTTTCAATTTGACAGCGCAAATGATTTTTTTCCGGTTTCGCAGCATATGTTATGGAAAAATAATGCCGGTCATTGCAAAGTACAATTGGTTTCGCAAAAAATAAGCGCTCATATACGTCTCTAGGTGAAAAAATGCAAGCGCTATGGACTTTTAAACTTAAAATGGAATAAGCAAAAGCGCAAAAACGAAAATAGGCTTTGACCTTAAGGGGTTAAGCTACTGGGGCTAAGTCACAATCTCTCAGGAAGGTGATTGGTTCCCTTTAAGTCCCACCTTGAAATCCTCTCATATCACTATGGCAAATGGAGAAGGGGTAAGTCGCATTTCTACATATCCCACTTTCATGGTCACTATTTACAGGGCCAGTCCACTGCTCCCAGGGCTACCCCACCTAGGTTTACAGCTTAGGCTACACTACAGGCATAAAGGGAACCCATCACTATGAAAATGCTACCTAAGCTATCGGCATCAAGTTATAGAGCAGAAGTAAATGAAGGAATTGTTTTCATTCTTTATAGGAAAAGCTTCAGTATAACTTAAAACAGTGTAACATATTGATAGAAATCTCAGATTCTTTTTCATGCTAAAGAGTCCAGTCCATTGAAAAGGCAACACCTCATGAAGAAGCCGGACCAACTTTGAAACACGTCGTGTCTTCAATAAATGATAATACTCTTATTTGGAATGTTTTTGTTGGGTCTGAGACCGAATCGGGTGAATGGAGAGGAGGAGTTGTTTCTACAGACTACTAAGTGACGCCGCCTACTGGACTCTATAACACAGATGATTAGGGATTTCAATCAACATGTAACAACTTAAACTGAATCTTTTCCTATATATATATCAATCTGCTGAGTTCTTCCTGCTCTATAACAATAGCAATAGATTAGAGAGTATGGTCTTGGTGTTCCCTTTAACTTTTTGGGCCACACTACTACCGTTATACATGACAACCAAATCCCATTTTAGCTATCTACCAGCCCACCAGGATTAGGAATTTCCCCTAAGGGTATGTGCACACTGAGTAAATAGGACGGAAAGTCAGTCGCGTAATCCGACGCTCGCGGAAAGTGGCGGACGCGCACGTCTCTGCCCGTGTCATAGACTTCATTCTATGCACGGGCGGATTCCTTCCTCCGCCCAAAGAATGAACTCTATCCACCCGAGCATAGAATGGAGTCTATGGCACGGGCGGAGACGTGCGCCCGCCGCTGTCTGCGAGCGGGCACGAGCATCAGATTACGCGATTTACTCAGTGTGGACATTCCTTGATAAAGCGAACGCGAAACGTGCGTAGGGTGAGTAGGTAGAGGGGACATTGTGTATGTCATTTACCAGTGGTAGATACTTATTTATGTGTATATATATATATATATTTTTCTATATTGACTACTGCTTTTTTTGGATTTGCTGTAACACTAATTTAATTTAAGTCGAACCCTTTCTGGGTCTGTTATATTATTTTCAGCACATCAAAAAGTATATTTTGGATTTCTTCCACATTTTTTGCACTGGTTTATATTTTATATACCTAAAGTATATTCGGTTTCATTAGTTACTTACTGGTATCTATTTGTTTGTTTTCACACGTATATACATATATATTTATATATCTATCATGAATATGTGCAATATACTATTATAAAAGTGATATGTATATATAGGTTATCTATTTTTGATTCATGTCCCCTCTCCCCAATTTCTGTATATGGTACTGTTCCTTCGTCTCCAACTTTTGATGTAACTTTTTAATTATGTAATAAATAAAGATTTATTGTGATACATTATTTACTGTCCAGCAAAATTTCTTGGGGATCCCTTGCGTGGATTCCTTTTTCTTTATGCTAAATTGCGTTTTTTGCGTATAGGACGGATTATTTAGGGCACCTTGTGGTAGTTAATTGGTGTCAACATGTAACAAGTTAAACTGAATCTTTTCCTATATATATCAATCTGCTGAGTTCTTCCTGCTCTATAACAATAGCAATAGATTAGAGAGCATGGTCTTGGTGTTCCCTTTAACTTTTTGGGCCACACTACTACCGTTATACATGACAACCAAATCCCATTTTAGCTATCTACCAGCCCACCAGGATTAGGAATTTCCCCTAAGGGTATGTGCACACTGAGTAAATAGGACGGAAAGTCGTGTAATCCGACGTTTGCGGACAGCGGCGGACGCGCACGTCTCTGCCCGTGCCATAGACATCATTCTATGCACGGGCGGATTCCTTCCTCCGCCCAAAGAATGAACTCGATCCGCCCGTGCATAGAATGGAGTCTATGGCACGGGCGGAGACGCGCGCCTGCCGCTCTCCACGAGCGGGCGCGAGCATCAGATTACGCGACGGACTTTCCGTCCTATTTACTCAGTGTGCACATACCCTTAGGGGGAGATTTATCAAAGGGTGTAAAATTTAGACTGGTGCAAACTACCCACAGCAACCAATCACAGCTCAGCTTTAGGCAGTGCTGAAAGGAAAGCTGAGCTGTGATTGGTTGCTGTGGGTAGTTTGCACCAGTCTAAATTTTACACCCTTTGATAAATCTCCCCCATAGTGTTCAGATTTGACCCATCTGCAGTCTCCCTTGAGTACTGGTACTGTTCATCCCAGGCATATTACACATACAATGCCAGCAGACTCCAAAAACAACCCAAGGCTGACAATACCCTTAGCCTACACAAAACCATCTCCAGTACCTCCAGTACAGCCTTTAGTCTCCGTGTTATAAAGCACTAATCCAGCACCCTGATGTATAAGCCCAGAACCAGATTGGTAGCCCAGAAAGCATTTATTCCTTTCACCAACCACTGCACTTCACCATGGTGGAGGCACAGGACACCGTAGCCTAAGAAAACAGTGCAACATAGTAAGGGTCCTATTACACGGAGCGATTTTTAACGATTAGCGACCAACGATAAACGATCGCAAACCAGATTGTTTATCGTTAACCTGAAATCGTTCACCATATTACACAGGACGATGGTCGTTAGATACAACCGTTACTACGATCGTTATTGCGATTGTTACTATGATTGTTTATTCCTTCTGATCCCAGCAAAACAATGAACAATGTGCAATTACACTGAACGATAAGTGAAAAAATGTGGAACTTGAGCGAACGATTGTGGAATTACAGCGAACGATTAACGATAATTTTAGGTTCAGATCTAAATCAACGATCAATGACATAAGAGCGATTTTCCATCATTGCCTGCAATTACAGAGAACGATTATTGTTTCAATTCGAATGATATAACGATTTTTCTCACGACAATCGTCCCGTGTAATAGGGCCCAACATTTACCCAACATCACAACAGGCAGTACTATCTTTTCTGACCAGCCTCCTATGTGCAAAATATCAATCCAAAGTGTCAATCAACACGGTTCTTCAAGAATGAATATATAGTTCACCCCCCCTCCAAATAACTAGGTTACATCGAGCAGGGAGAGAACAAACAAATGACTGATGTATGCATTGTAAATTGTGTTTAATATGGATAATGCAGCTCCAGATTTATGTTCATACAAAGCCCTAACATGAAAAGCTTCCATCAGCTATGTGCTGAATTATTTCTTCAATGTACACTGCATGGAGCGGAGACGGGTGCCTTGTAATAGGTATTCTGCTCTTTCCTTCGATCCCGGTATAAATTTACTGTGCTGTGTACATTAAAAACACCCCAGAAACCCACAAGCCCAGCACTACCGCTATTTTTTTAGCAGTCATTTAAATTATGAATCTATCCCACAGAGACAGCTCCCAAAAGGATGAGGCAGAACGTCAAAATTATTTCTAAGCATTCAGACACCATGGAGAGAGCCGAGCAATAATAGGCAAAACAGTTAGCAACAAATATAAAGCGGAGACTCCACAAGAAATCACAAGAATCTCCAAGGAGTCGTAAATAACAGAAAGACTGTACAAAGTATGACAGTGAGAAGAAAGGGAACGACGTTAGTGAAATGGAGAGGAGCTCTTTATTTCATCCCGCGACAAGGACAACACATTCTCCAACAAACATGTTTTTACCTTACAACAATCGAAGACGTATCAATCTCTTCTCTGACAAATTATCAGCGTGCTCAGAGGGGTTATAACCTAGCAGAGAGTACAAAGCCGCTACTCCAGCTTTAAACTTTAAAAAGGCGCATGATATATTTCCTGATATAATATTGGGAGGTGGAATACAGGCAGGGCAGTTTCTAGATCATTTTGGCAACAGGGCGAATCTTGATAAAAGCGCCTCCCCCCCCCCCACCCCTTAACCTTACTCAATTTAGCTCTGGAGAAGGAAGGGGGGCTTTATCAAGATTCGGGTTATTAGGAAGAAGCAGTGTGTGTTTTATGGCATAGATCAGTGTTGCACCCCTAAGAGATAATGTTCAACCGAATACAAAATCATCATACAGGGACTCACAGGTGACTTTCTCTTGTTCTCTTTGATCTGCGGCACCATTTTCCTTTTCCTCTCCAACCGGCCCGGACCACCATGACTGTTTCTTGCAGCTACAATTCGTCTCTTTAGAACCTGCCAGACAGACATCTCAGGCTCCGCACTTATGCAGCAACTTCCTTCCCCTTTTCCCTCCTTTAGGCTCCTAAACTATAGTAATTCTGCTGCTTGGTCCAGTAAAGTCTGCAAGGTATGACCTCCGCTACACTGACATACAGGATGCTGGGAAAGATGTGTGACCTCCATCACACTGACATACAGGATGCTGGGAAAGCTGTGTGACCTCCATCACACTGACATACAGGATGCTGGGAAAGCTGTGTGACCTCCATCACACTGACATACAGGATGCTGGGAAAGCTGTGTGACCTCCATTATACACTGACATACAGGATGCTGGGAAAGCTGGATGACCTCCATTACACTGACATACAGGATACTGGGAGAGCTGGATGACCTCCATTACACTGACATACAGGATACTGGGAAAGCTGTGTGACCTCCATTACACTGACATACAGGATACTGGGAAAGCTGGGTGACCTCCAATACACTGACATACAGGATGCTGGGAAAGCTGCGTGACCTCCATTATACTGACATACAGGATACTGGGAGAGCTGGGTGACCTCCATTACACTGACATACAGGATGCTGGGAGAGCTGGGTGACCTCCATTATACTGACATACAGGATACTGGAAGAGCTGGGTGACCTCCATTATACACTGACATACAGGATACTGGGAGAGCTGGGTGACCTCCAATACACTGACATACAGGATGCTGGGAAAGCTGTGTGACCTCCATTACACTGACATACAGGATACTGGAAAAGCTGTGTGACCTCCATTACACTGACATACAGGATGCTGGGAGAGCTGTGTGACCTCAATTATACACTGACATACAGGATACTGGGAGAGCTGGGGGACCTCCATTACACTGGCATACAGGATGCTGGGAAAGCTGTGTGACCTCCATTACACTGACATACAGGATACTGGGAAAGCCGGGTGACCTCCATTACACTGACATACAGGATACTGGGAGAGCTCGGTGACCCCCATTACACTGACATACAGGATGCTGGGAAAGCTGTGTGACCTCCATTACACTGACATACAGGATACTGGGAAAGCTGTGTGACCTCCATCACACTGACATACAGGATACTGGGAAAGCTGTGTGACCTCCATCACACTGACATACAGGATGCTGGGAAAGCTGGGTGACCTCCATTACACTGACATACAGGATACTGGGAAAGCTGGGTGACCTCCATCACACTGACGTACAGGATACTGGGAAAGCTGGATGACCTCCATTACACTGACATTCAGGATGCTGGGAAAGCTGTGTGACCTCCATTACACTGACATACAGGATACTGGGAAAGCTGGGTGACCTCCATCACACTGACATACAGGGTGCTGGGAAAGCTGGGTGACCTCGATTATACTGACATACAGGATACTGGGAGAGCTGGGTGACCTCCATTACACTGACATACAGGATGCTGGAAAAGCTGGGTGACCACCCCCTGTAATCCCCCCTGTGCTGTCCCCATTGTAATAATCCTCCCTGTGCTGCCCCCCCCCATAGTAATAATCCCTTCTGCTCCCCCTGTATTGCCAAACACACACACACACACACAAAAAACATACTCACCCTATTCTGGCATAGGGGTCCCTCTCTCCTCTTCTTCTCCAGCCTACGAGGAGCAGGCCGCTGCCGCCCCTGCACGCATCTCTCTCCAGCAAACGCAGTGAAATGACGTCATTGCGCTGCTGGAGGGAGAAGATGTCTGCAGGTGCAGAGTGCTCGGCTGGGTCAGAGCGGTCTGGGGGCGGAGCTACGGCCGCTCCGGGGGCAGAGCTACGGTCGGTCCGGAGGTCCATGCGGTCCGGGGGCGGAGCTATGGGCGGTCCGGTGCAGAGGGCAGTCTTGCCAAGTGATGGGGCCAGCGAGCTAGCAGGCGGGCGGGCGGACGGCCGGGGGTGCGCGCAGCTAAGTGGAGTCTGGGGGGTGCCTCCAGCACCACGTAGCTTTCGGCGCCCCGTGCGGTCGCCCGGCCCACCCGCCTCTAGAAACTGCCCTGAATACAGGTTTGGTTGGTTTTCGGATAGTTGGCGATGTTAATATCGCTAAAGTTAGCTCTTCTGCAGCCATAACTTTTCCTTGTCCTTGTTTTATGTTGGAGATTTTTTTTCCTGTGATGTTTGGTGGTACATAAAAAATTACTATGTAATTTATATAATTTATCAGTAACCCCTTAGGCCAGGTTCAGTAGTGGATTATAATAGGCCCGTTTCAGGCGGTAGCCCGGGGCCCTGAGCTCCTGAGGGGCCCATGGCCCCCCAAACAGACTTATGTTCGGTCATGATTTGCATAAAAATCGCTGCTTTTTACCGCAATTTTGCACAAATCAGGGCAAAACTGCATCCTGGAGACAATGCAGTAACATTAGAGAATATATTGAAGGACCTTATCATGTGACAATGATGTCACCACAGGTCCTTTACAAGCTGCATTATGGAGGAAAAAGACTTAAGTTAGTGCCACCATAGTTACAGTGGGTTGGGGGGGCCCAAGCTTGGTGAACAGCCCGGGGCCCATAGTAAAGATAATCACTATGTATGAGAGCGGCCGTTCTGTGACACGGCCGTGTCACAGAACGTCCGCTGCCAATGAAGTTCATCCCGGCCGGTACTGAGTTTCATTTCTTTAGAATTGGAATGCAGGCACATTCAGGTGTGCCCGCGTTCTAATCCACCATAGCCAACAATGTAAAATGCATCCGGAGCCGCACTTTACATTGTTTGCTCTGTCAGTCTGGTGCAGCTGCGATTTAATAAATAGCTGATATGTCAGTTTTTTCTGAAGCCACAAGGAATCTTGGCCTGAGTGTATACAGTGTGTATACACTTCGGTTGGGATTCCATTAAAATCAATGCAATGTATTTTTCCATTTAATAACGGCCGGTGTTGCAATCTGCAACAAGGGACGTTATTAAATGGAGAAAATACGTTGTGTGTACATAGCCTTTAAGGGAACGATTGTGTTGATAGGGTTCCCAGATCATAATATAGAGCTACTGTGCAGCTCTTGGCATGTACCAGCCGTGGCTGCAGCGGTGCACTGCGACAACAGATGACTACATGCCACCCCTCTCCCTGCCTCGTGCGGCAGAATAAAAGTACTTTTTCTCCTTACTAAACCATCAGCAGGTTCCTGCAATAGGATAATGTTTTCTTTCCAGTGCTGATCTTGTTATCCCTGTAGGCCCTGCCATTTTTGAGTAATTTAATCTGAAATAAATATGTAAATGAGCTCCTTTGGTGCACTGGGGGTTTTCCTTGCCCCCCTAGTGCACTGTTCAGCCTGTCCACCCCCTCCCAATGGTCATGCTTACTTACGCATATTCTTGTTACTGCACATGTGAGTCAAAGATTGGCCTGCTTATGCATACTTGAATATACATAAGTAGACATAACCGCAGGAGGTGGCAGGTGGGTTGAGTGGTGCACTAGGCGGGAGGTGGAATGGGGGTAAGAAATGCCCCCTATGCACCAAAGGAGCTCATATACATATTTCCTTCAGATTACATTGCTCTAAGATGGTGGGACATACACAGATAAAGTGGTGCTGGAAAGAGGAGGTAGGGTGCTATAGGGACGCCCTATACCAGGGATGTAAAACTTACAGCATTGAAATAAAATAGATAGTATGAAGGCAATGGCCGATCACCTGTTAAGTGTTTTTGTGCTTGGAACTTTTCTAATTCCATCAATTTGATCACATAATCCTGGGGTCTCTGTGTGTCTTAACACATCATTATAGTGTCACATTACTGAGATGTTTGCTGTATACATTGTCACCACTTACATGGGTGGGAGTCTTACATTTGCCATAGAATGGAAAAAAACATCTGTTAAGACTTCTGCTGATAAAATAATTCTACTTCTGGTAAATGTAGAGAATATCTGCAGATGTACAGATCTAGCACAAACAAACCACCAAACTGGCAGGAAAACTGAAATAAATGGGTGGTGATGGTATAAAAAAGCAGCTGCCAGTGGAATAGTTGGCACAGTGTAGATCGCACTGGCATTCAGCTGGTACTATGGCCCTGATCACAACATCAGCTTTGGTCCCGAGAAAGAAGAAACCCAAACTTGTTCACGTTTCCTCTTCCTTTTACCGCTATGAGGTAAAGTATAAAGGAATAGTCTTGTATCTTTTGGAAAGGAAGATGGGGACGAGCAGGAGGAATTTTCTAATGGAACTTGGAAGAAAAAGAGGTTTCCAAATAGAAAATGAACTAAGGTAGGAATACCATATGATCCCTATTGTCGGAAGTGTTCTGTATACCACAGGGAATGGTGGGATACGCCTGAAGGCCATTTTTATTTTTTAGTAATGTTGTTTTTGCATGAGATCATAATTAAAAAAAAAAACCAAAAACATACGGATACATGAAAAAAACAACAACATACAGATAGGTGAAGCGCTGCGGAATCTGTGTGCGCTATACAAATAAACAATTATTATTATTATTATTATTATTATTATAATCTGGCATTTGATTACAGGTGTCTGCAGATGTTCGATACAGCCCTAGGCTATGTTCACACAACGTGAACAACCGGCCGTTCCGTGACCCCGGCCGGATCACGGAACGGCCAGTCTCTGCCCGGATTATCTCGGGTGATCTTTCCGTCCGCAGAGCTCTGATGCGGGCGCATCAGCGTGCGCCTGCATCAGAGCTTCCCATAGCACAGAATGAAGCGAGCGGCCGGAGCTGCTCGCTTCATTGTGTGAACTGACAGGGTTTCCTACGGCCGCAATTCATTGATCCCCGCACGGGATCCACGCCGGAGCGTATACGATGCGTATACGCTCCGGCAGGGATCCCATTGAAAATAAGGCATTTTTCCACCCCGCAAAAAGTACGGCCGTTGTTGCCGATGGCAACAATGGCCGTACTTTTACGTAGTGTCAACATAGCCCTAGGGAGTCTGGATAAACATGGATACAGCCTTAGGGCTGCATCCAACTTTTCCAGCCACTGGTAATCAAGTGCCACATTTTCGGGTTCGGAAGAATCCAAGTGTACTCAAAGTTCGCTTAACTCTAATCAAGAATTAACTAAATTTGTCCAAACCCATGAAAACGAATGTAACATACATATTGCTGAACTGCACCCATACATAATATTGCCATACTACACATGTGAATAGTACTGATAAATAGTACAGAGATGTACTACTTACATTCACATTTATATACATATTACACACAGGTATACAGGTTCAAAACTCATTAAATTTGTACAAACATATTCCTACGTATAAATACACAAGTTCTGATCTACCTAATTGGCACTTGCATCGGGTAATAATCTGCCCATATAATGCCACTCTAAGTGCCTCACATGCCCCTTGCTACAGTCCAAACTAAAGGGGAGATTTATTAAACTGGAGTAAAGTAGAATTGTCTTAGTTGCCCCTAGCAACCAATCAGATTCCACCTTTCATTTTCCAAAGAGTCTGTGAGGAATGAAAGGTGGAATCTGATTGGTTGCTAGGGGCAACTGAGCCAGTTTCACTTTACACCATGTTTGATAAATCTCCCCCATATGTATATATGTAGATGTATCAATAGAAAGTGAACTGGTCACAATGAACATGCTGCTGTATATATGGACAACATGGAATATACTTTACAATATATAGATTTTAATCCTGCGAGAATTCTTAGTTAATCAATGAAAGTCTTCCCTGTATAAGTATATAGGTAGGACCGCCTGCAGAACCCAGAATAAGCAAGATGATAAATCCATATATCCAAAGATGTACAGAATCTATTCCCACAAAATGATATATAAGCTAGCATGGCTCTTCCTGCTCTTACATGTGCTGACACCATATCCATCCTATAGGAAGAATCCTTTGTGGCTGTACATCAAGATAAATATATGCCAGTCCAGCAATGTGGTTATCTCCCCATTCTCCTACATAAAGAGAAAAAATGAGGTCCAGAAGGTCCAGTCAGTGTGCGTCCAAACACCAGCTATGTTCTCCCATATGGCGTATGCATGCCTGATCTAGATCTGTGTATAGTTGTTACATCCACGTCATTCAGCAATCCGGCTTTTGAAATAAAAATAAGAGCACGGTGCAGACACATTCTGACTTTGAAAGAAAGGGAAATGTATCCCAAATACTCACAAATTAAAAGTTTTAAAGGGGTTATCTGGCTATGCATAACAAGGGCTATATGGTTGCATGGTCTGAGCCAATTTTCATTCTTGCACTTTCGTTTTTTCTTCCTCGTGTTTAAAAGGCCAAAGTGTTTTTATTATTTTTTTTACCTACAGATCCACATGGGCCCTTATTCTTTGCGTCACTAATTGTACTTTGCAATGACTGACTTAACTGTTGCATAAAATATGCTGCGAAACCGGAAAAAAAGGTTTATGTGTGGTGAAAATGAAAATAAAACGCAATTTTATTTAATTTGGGGGAGTTTTGTGTTTACAGCATTTGCCCTAGGGTAAAACTGACGTGTACTATGTTCCTTATGTCAGTACGATTACAACGATATGTAACTTGCATACCCTTTTTTCTTTGACAGCTTTTAAAAAATGTAAATATTTTTTAAAAAAAGCTAAATGTTCCTTATTTTGCTCTATTCCCATCCTTATAATGCGGTTATCCTTTGGTCTATAGGGCTGTGTGAGGTGTTATTTTTTGCACCATGATCTTTTCTTGGTACCTTGTTTGCGTATACTGTATGCGACTTTTTGATCACTTTTTTTTTTACAGTTTTCCTGGATTTGATGCGACCAAGAATGCACAATTTTGCACTTACACCGTTTACCGTGTGAGATCAGGAATGTTATAATTTACTATTTAAGGTGATTACACATGCGGCGATACCAAATATGTTTATTTATTTATTAAATGGGAAAAGGGGGGTGATTAGGACTTTTATTTGGGAAGTGGATTTTTTATTAATAAAAACACTTTTTTTTAAACATTCACATTAATTAGAAGCCCCCAGGGGGACTTCTATATACAGAGCATTGATCTCCATTATCGGTGCTCTATTACTCTGGTCTGCTGCAGACCAGATACATAGAATACCAGGCGGGATCAGCATCATTCCGACGCTGAGGCCCCGCCGGGTAAGGAGAAGGGATCACGGATGCGATCGCGGAGGGGGGGGGGTTCCCCCCCTAGACCACCATGGATAGGCATTGCAGGGCATTTATGACAGCTGCATTTAAATGCTCCTATTAGCGGGCGTGGCAATCGCCCGTGCCTGCTAATAGCTGCGGCCCCGGGCAGCAGAAAGCAGCTGGGATCACGGCGGGTCAGAGGGGGTCACGTTCTGAACTCTCCTAATGTGCCCCATATGGTAGTCAGGTCCCCTCTGTGCTCCAACAGAGTTGTCAGAGCTCCCGTGTGCCTCAATAGACTAGTAAGCCCCCCTCCTTGCATCTATATATAAGTATGTGGCACTCCAGCAGCTGTGAACTACAACCCCATCATGTATGTCAGTTTTGATTTGTAGCAACATGATGGTAGTTGTAGTTCTGCAGGCTGGGGAACACTGGGCTGGTATAGGCAGGGTGCTGCTCATCACCTGGGCCCAGGTGTCCAGCCAGTACAGGGCGACCATGTTGTTGATGATGACGGTATGCAGCCTCCAGGACCGCAGCAAGTCCATCACTTGCTGGAACCTGATGGTAAATTTTTCGAGCTGTACCCGGGAGTGCGGGCAAATGGGAGAGCCAGCCATCATCTTAGGATTTCATCTGCCATTCATCTGAGTGCTGGAGTCCCAGCTATAATGGGCCCGCTTCCAGCACACCTCCAGTTGCTCCTAAAAGTCATCCCAGCTGCAGAGGGGACCCCTAAGAACCCAATGGGAAAGCCGGCTCTGGTTACCAGAAACAAACTATTAATCATCATTTGGATATTCCCTTTGTACGACTAGATAATTGTTTTCATTTTGAAATTACATCCAGGAAGCCATGTGTTAGGAACTTACCTGACCGGGCTCCAGTGTCGTCTGCTCTGGCTGGAGCGCAGCGCCGTCCTCCTGCCCCGGGCCGTGTGACATCACGGAGACCCGGCGGCGTCCCTGATTACTAGAGGCGCCATAAGCTCCAGTGACGCACGGCGGCTCGGCTGAGCGAAGTCTCACTCAGCTGAGCAGAATTAGGCTCAGGCTGAGTGGCAGAAGCTGCTGCCACCCAGCCTGCAGTTACTCATGTGTATTGTATCAGGATTTAGGAGTCCAGACCAATCACGTTCTGGTCCAAACTCCTGGTCCTGTATTTAAAGAGCCAGCAGTCAGTTCCTGGCTATTAAGGTTAATTCCTTTATCCCAGCTCCCCCTGTCTATTCCTGCGATCCCCGTACCTAACTCCTCTGCTTGATTTACCTGTTACCTGCCCTTCCGCCGGACCTTTGACTATCCGTTTGCCCACCAACTTTGTACTGCATTGCCTGTTTGGTTATGACTAGGTTTCCTGACTCCACTTTATTGTGTTTGTCTGTCTTGTTCTGTGCCGCACGTATCCAGTACAGGACACGTCTTTTTGGTTGTCCGTGGCTGCCTACGGCCGACTGAGGCATGTAGGTAGGGACAGTGGGTGGGTTCAGACTCAGGGCTCACTGTCTCGTCTTGTGCTGACCTCCCTGTTCTGTCACTTATCCCGGTAGGTGGCAGTATGTGATGCCTGTCTGTCTCCAGCTCAGCATCACTCATGCAGTGTTTGGCTATAACGGAAAAGATGAAAAAGTAGCAATCCCCAAAATGATTTTCTGTCCAGAAAAATAGCTTTAAAGTACTTAAAAGTGTTGGCCCATCAATACTTCCCCCCGGTGATCAACCAATTGCCGGAGGTCTAAAAAGCCCCGCTGTTTTAGCTATGAGAAGCTGAAGTTTGCCACAGTTGTATTAGAAAGCGGGAGCCAAGACATCCAGAGGGGAAGCAACTCTGTCCAACAGCTTTCCACTCCGGATAATAGATGGTGTGAGAACTCCTTATATGACTTCTACAAGCCCTGATTAGGTATATGGAAAGGGGTCATCATATCAGACCCTGTTCATACAGAGAAGATTTGGCGTCTAATTCTAAATGCATCCAACTCTACATGCATCAACTACGTCAAAATGGCAATGTCCTAATCCCGTTAGTAGTGTCCACCTTCCAGGACAATAGACCGAAGAAAACAGGTCAAGTTGTAACTTGTTGTGTATAATTTTGAAGCATCTGTTATTTTGTACTTTTTATCTAGAGCTTTGTCTTTTTTCGCTGTGTTTAGCTGAGGGAGCTTTATATATTTTGTTCTCTGTGCCAAATAGCAGACGCAGCTGTACAAGTATCAGGGGAGCGGGCTGCGATCAGCAACTCCAGCGCTTCCACCACCACAATACTAGATCTGGATATGGCAGTATTCCCAGTCTAGCCGCCTGTGTAACAAATTAACAATTAATGTGAATATTTTATATGATGTAGATAAACCACAGGAAACAGCCGTTCTATCTATAACCGATTTTCTTGCAACAGGAAAAATCATAACGGGTTGTGGTATTTACTGGAGAATGTGACATGAATTAATGTCAGCTCTTCACCAGCAAGCTGAAGCATCCTGTAAGGAGGGAAAAAAGTGATCAACTCATAAGACGATCTATGTACTTGTATACATACTGTATCTGCTGTCTTATATGTCTATACACCTAAAAAAAAGAATACCCCCACCCCAAAAAAAACATATCAAACTTCATTAGCAAAAAATATATAATTTTATTGAATTAATTCATCACAAATGTGTAAAATCATGTATTCAATGTGAGGAAAAGAGAAAAACACAAGTCTCGAGCATTTGGACATCAGTGCGCATGTGACAGCCTTACTGGTTTAGCACCTGCTTGTTGCGCACTTTAAAGCCATTTTTATTACTGGAGCGTGGTGGTGTGCCAAGCGTGCCGGACACCGCTATGTAACCTGCACGTTTTGGGTAGGTTCACACTGAGGGATAGGTGACGAATTGAAGAGGAATCCGCTCTTAGGCTGGGTTAACACTGAGGAATTCTCGCGGACTTTCAGGCGGATTCTGCGGCAAAGTGCGCTCGGAATCCGTGCAGAATTCCGCCCGTAAAGAATGAACATTGTGAATGTACATTGGCTTTAATGGGCTTTCCGCTTATTTGTTCACACAGCGGAATTTCCGCGCTGAAAATTCCGCCGCGGATCCGCTTTGGGTGGATTCCGCTAGAGGAATCCTATAGAAGTCAATGGGGCTTGAATTCTGCTTGAAATTCTGTTTGAATTCCGATTGCATTCCGATTAAATTCCACTTAAACTACGCTCAAATTCAGCCTCTATTCTGCCAGAGCTGAATAGACGAGGAATTTCAAGCAGAAAATTTTCCGCTTAAATTCCTTGAGAATTCCTCAATGTGACCGAACCCCCCCCATGTCAGAATAAAGAGCTGTTCCCACATTGATAGACTTGATGTTTCCAAGAATTACATGGGTGACCATTCAATTGAATGGCTGAGATGTAATTCTACATATGGGGCTGATTGCTGCTTCTCCTGCATTTAAAGCAATCAGCTGCCGTGCCGCCTTCTTCCAGAAAAGGGATTGTTTCTATGAGACAATCATTCTAATGTAAGTGGTTGGTTGATTTCTTGTTCCCTTTTAATGCAAGAGTAATTTTATATATTTTTAGGCATTATAACACTGATGTCTTGCACATGGTTTGCATGTGTGAACTTTGTAAATGGTAATTTACCTTAAGAGCAACTTAGTGACTGGAAAAAGTTCTACTTTTAAATGAGCACAGAGGGGGACATTTATTAATGTTGCGGCCCTGGTGTACAAAAAGGTGCAGATTATTAGCTTTTCCATGGTGTACATCCGCCATAACCCCTGCTCAACTGATGGGCCAGCAGGGGACGCGGCAAGGCAGGGAGGAGGCATGGCCTCCTTGTGTGCCTAATTTATCATGGATAAAGTAAAGGAAAGAAAGAAGAAAGGATGGAAAGAAAGAGAAAACCTCTCCCTTCCTTTTTTTGAAAAGGAAGGGAGAGAAGGAAGAGAAGAATGGAAAAAAAATGAAAGAAGGGAGAAAGGAAAACAAAAAAAGCAAAGAAGGAATAGAAAGAATGGAAATAATAACTTCTTATAATAAATAAGTATTCCTATCTGATGAAGTGATCCGTTATCCACAGGTTAGGGTGATAACATGATGATCTAAGGGGTCCAACTGGTGGGAATTCCACTGATCCTGAGAGGAAGAATAAACCTGTCCCTGGAATGAATGGCGCGCACCACTTGTTTGTTCTCTTCGCTCTACTCATTTTTTTATTAGGCTGCCAAAAATTAATTGGCCGACTATCGCTCCGTGTAATAGAGAGAACCATCAGTTGATGAAACGTTCATTGGCTGATCGTTTCTTTAGGTCCAGGCCTTAAATCATTGGTCGTCGGGTGCAAATCGCTACATGTAATAGCCATGCACGGCCGACAGCTGATGATTGTAGTATAAAATAAAGTATTTACTTACCTTACCACATTCCCCGGTGTCCTTGGGCCTTCCTCGGTCTTTGCAGCTCTGCCTTCTGTTCCCTTCTGTTCTTATCTCTGCACAGACAGGCCACTTAGGGAATCACTGGCCGAGATAGGACTGCAGCCAGTGATTGGCTGAGCGGCCTGTCAATGCAGAGACAAGAGGAGCAGAAGGCAAAGCTGCAGCTGCAGACATCGGGGAAGGTCCAAGGACACTGGGGAATGCGGTAAGGTAAGTTATTACTTTAATATTTCACACTAAAGGCTACGTCTGCACGGACACCTCTAACGATGTCTGTGAAGCCCTTGCCTTTAGTGTAAAATAATAGTTGGCCCGTATAATTGCTCAGCAAACGAGCACCGATCTGGAAGATTGGCGCTTGTTTATACTTTATGGTCTGGCTGTGTAATAGGACCCTTATTGTCACCATCTGGTCTCTTGTATCTCCCGGTCCTGCTCAGCGTCTGTGACTGAGGTGGAACACCTCAGAAGTCACTGATTGGCTGAGCGGTTATTTCCTGTGGTGTCATGACAACAGAAGAACCCGGAAGATTCAGTAGACTGGTGGGTGACAATGAGCGGTGGCACTGGCCACGGGGGCACCAGGATGTGTAAGTATTATTTCCTTATTACATTAAGTTCCCACCATCCCCTGCCCTCCCTGTTTTTTCTTTTTACCTTTGACCAGAGTTCCCCTTTAAGGATATGTATACATATTACATGTGTTACCGCAGAGTTTTCTCTGAGGAGAGACATCAGAGAGGAGTAACATTTCTCCGAATGTCATTCTCTGTCTGAGAATTTTTTCTTTTCTTCCTATAAGGCTACGGCATTTTCTAAATCAATGGCAGAAAACTATACTTATTTGTGAACAGAGCTTTGAAAAAATATCATCGGGATTGAAAGTGTTGCCTAGGAGGAATAAATATATCCTAAAATATTAATATTTTCATGACTTTTTTGCGAACTCATTAAGAATAAGAGAAATGCGCACAATTTGTTCTCGCTGGCAGGTTAGATTTACTCTACAAGAGGAACGGCGGTGGAAGACTAGCAACTCTTTTCAATAATAATCATAAAAAAAAAATCAGCACAAAGGCAAAAATCCACAGCAGCTACACATCTTTGTTAGAAGTGGGAGATTCATAAATTAACAAGGACTCCTGTTGTCCAAAAGCTGTTTCTTTAATTATTCATTATTTGCTAAGAAACTCACTTGCACATGAAATAGCAATGTACAATTATTCCGGCTACGGAATCCGCTGTTTATAAGGAGGAAATTATAGAGATTGGCATTATGCGTGTTCCCAGCTGCTGAACTATGGTTTGCCACTCTCACAATACTTTTCCGCCAATCACACCTGCTGCTGATTTGCACACCATGCTGGGATATGTGCCAAAATGAATTGGCAAAAAAAAAAAATCTATAAATTTACGACTTATAGTCAGTAATATTATTTAGGTGTTAAAGGGGTTGGCCAGGCTTAGAAAAACATGGCCACTTTCTTCCAGGACTCTTGTCTCCACTTTGGGTGTGAGGTTTTGCATCTTATTTCTTTTTAAGTAAATGGGACCTAATTGCAATACCGCACACAACCTTAGGACCGGGGGTTGCGCAGTTTTTGCAAGAAAGTTGCCATGCTTTTTCTAATCCTGGATAACCCCTTTAAATAGTGCATGGCTAAGTGCATAAGTGGAGCTGTTGTATTCATGGCCTGAAATACAGGGGTGCACCGTTGTCGCAACAGCTTGATCGCAAAAATATTATCTAACATAGTCTACTATGTCATCACGGTTCCCATCCATGAGCAGTGAAGCCTGTAGAATGACATGTGACCACGGAGGCCACTGATTGGCTGCAGCAGTCAAGTGTTAGGCACTAGAACAGATATTGGGGCACCCACTGGAGCTTTGGTGCTGAATCAATGTGGAATTACATAGGTGAATGGTGTTTTTTTTTTTTTTTACACTAGGGCCACTTATAATTTGTTAACCCCTTATAGAAAATATCCACAAGATTGAAGAGGTTAGAGACCTACTTTAAAGTCAGCCTTACATGATTCAGTATTGCAAGACCCATACATGTATGATCTGAGAACAAGAATCTAATATCCTCATAAAATGATTAGATCACTACCTAGTTGTCAGTTTATTCTGACATTTCCAGGAGGAGTGACAGAAGAACGGCATAGCTGGAAATTTATCAAGCATTCTTAGAGCAGGAATGTCCGTTGTTGCCATTAGAGATAAAAGCAACTCAAGCATGCTGGAGACCAATCGTTTGGAATTTGGCTAAAGAAGTTAGATACAGCCTTAGGCTATGTTCACACTATGTATTTTTTCGTAAATCTACGGCCGTTGTTTCACAGTGCAACAAGGGCCGCGATAATTACTTGCTTTCTATGGGAAAAATAATTGCTTTCTATGGGATCTAGGCCGGAGAGTATACACTCTGGCCGGGATCCCTAGTAGCGCTGCAAAGAACTGACATGTCATTTTTTTGCGGCCGCTATTCACTGAAAAACGGCCACAGAAAGCCCTGTCAGTTTACACTATGGAGCGAGCAGCTGCGCCTGCATCAGAACTTTGTGGAGTGAAAGATCATCCGGCTGGTACTGCAGCACAGGTCGGGATGATCTTTTCAGAGACCGGACGTTCTGTGACCGGCTGGTCTCTTGCGACGTGTGAACATGGCCTAAGGGAGTCCAGGAAAAAAATGTATATAGCCATAGACCGTCCGCCATATCCATGTTTTTCATTACTCCCTTGGGCGGCATCCAACTGCCACCTTCTAGAAATCAAATTCCGAGTGTTTATGTTCAAAGATGTTGCCGAACTCTGACAGTTTCCTTAAGTCCACTCAACACTATGGGGGGCATTTATTAAGTCTGGTGTATTCTGCACTGTGCTTAAAAATGTCCCCACAGCTCCGACAGTACGCTGATGTATGTGGATGCCACCAGTGTGTGCGCTGAGGAAACCTACCCCAGCTCTGAGCAAAAATGATAAATGAAGCGGTCCCAGAGTCCGTGCCCCCCGTTCTGCCCCCTCCACACCCCCTCCCGCCAGATGCGAATATTTATTCGCAAAACGGCCATTTGCAAATAAATGTATTCACATCTGGCCATTGTATGCCAAAAAATACACCATTTTGCCTTGATAAATGTCTCCTTATGGAGAGGAGGCAATTTTACTAAATGTATGTACAGTAATACCTCGGTTTTCGAACGCTTTGGAACTCGAACTGCCTGGTATTTGAACGAAAATTTACCCAGAAGTAGTGTTTGGAATTCGAACTTTGCTCGGTTTTCGAACGTTTTTCTAACGTTTTTGCGAGCGTGGATGGTGGGTTGTACCTGGCGGGTTAAGCAGTGGTGAGGCTTCACATACAGTACAGTGCTGTATAAGACTGCTGGAGTGCATATACAGTGCAGTAGTAGTACAGGCAGTGCACCAGCATCTCCCATACATTACAGTGCTTGGATGGGGGGGACGCTATACAGTAAAGGATGGGTGAGGAGTTGGTGACTACTGTACTATAATTGCTGGTTCTGATAAACATTTCTTATGTTTAATGTCCTGTACAGTATAGTGCTGTTCTGTACTGTACTGTAGTGATTATACTGAGCACTTATCAGTGTAATAAATGAGTATTGTAGGTAATTATTGGCGGCTGCTGGAACCAATTAATCACATTTACATTATTTCCTATGGGAAGACACTGCTTGGTTCTCAAACTGCCTTCCGGAACCAATTAAAGGGAACCATTCACCCCGTGGCCCCCGGCAGAAACTGACATACAGTGACATAAAGGTCAATATACTTACCACATCGCTCCCGGTCCCGTCCCGGATCCCGTTGTTGACACGGAGAAATCGCCGATTCTTCTTCTCCCGCCCATTATGGTAATGAGCTGAGATGAGTCCAACGTCCATAGGAAACGACGGACGAGTCCAACTTATTCATGAGGTCCTCTTCTCGTCGCCGCCCATCCACGCCTCCTGGAACTTGATTGACGTCTTCAGTCTTCAGTCTTCTGCCGAATTCCCGCGCAGGCGCCGCTGTGACGGTCTCGTCACCTCTTCTGCGCCTGCGCGGTAAACAGGATACGGTGTTCGAGCAAATCGGCGCACGCGCAGTAAACAGTGGAGCTGCGGAGCGGCTTCAATTGTGAACTGCGCATGCGCCGAAAACTACTGTCACGGCGCCTGCGCGGGATCCGGTGAGAAGAAAGAAGACGAGGAGGAAGAGGACCTGGCGTCAATCAAGTGTCGGAGGCGGGGAGAAGGCTGGACTTCGGACCCGGCGGCGCTCATTACCATAATGGGCGCAAGAAGAAGAATCGTCGATTTCTCCGTGTCAACAACGGGCTTCGGGACGGGACCGGGAGCGATGTGGTAAGTATATTGACCTTTATGTCACTGTATGTCAGTTTCTGCCGGGGGCCACGGGGTGAATGGTTCCCTTTAAGTTCGAAAACCGAGGTACCACTGTATTAGCAAATATGTATTCTCTGACCAGCCTTATCAGTATAACTATATCAGCTGAGATGGGAATACCCCTTTTTTGTTTGCTCATACAGGTTTTCAGTTTTAACATTACTATGAAATAAATGTATAATATGTGCTGTAGGGATTACTGCCTCGTTTAGGATTAGAAAAGTGATAGAAAACTTTCATAAATCATTCACAATTCTTGCAGCTCCCTTTCCTATATTCAGTGTGATGCCAGATGTGCCGCCATCAGGGCTGTACAACTATTACTGCACAGAGGAGCCTGCTCCATAAAATGTACAGCAGCTTGTTTGTTTCTGAGGCTTACCACGAAAACCAATGAAGCTGCAATGGTAACAGTGGCCAACCAACCCTGGGATATTATTTGTGCTCGAGGTGGACAGAGGGATAAAAGAGAAGAAATCATAAAGCGACTATAAAGGCCCTATTACATGGAGCGATAATCGTCCGAATCAGGCTAATTATCTCTCCATGTAATAGAGACTACGATCAGCTGATGAAACGATCATCAGCTGATCTTTTCTTTGGGTCCAGACCTAAAATCATCGGGCGTTGGACATACTTTGCTACATGTAATAGCAATGTGTGGCCGACGGCTAACAATTGAATAAACTGTTCATACATTAAGTCTCCATGCTCCTGGTCTTCTCCTGCCCTTGGTTCTCTTTCCGGTACAGTGCGCTGCGGCTTCTCTGAGCTGACAGGCCGATCAGCCAATCACTGCCCAGGACCGCAGCGGCCAGTGATTGGCTGATCGGCCTGTCAGCTCAGAGAAGCCGCAGCGCACTGTTCCGGGTAGCAAGCAAAGGGCAGGAGAAGACCAGGAGCATGGACAGGTGATTTATAAACAATTTAGGGCAAGGGCTGCTCGAACGATATTCATGCAGCCCGTGCTAAACAATAATTGAACTGTGTAATAGGCTTAGTAAGCGAGTGCCGATCTAGCAGATCACCGCTTGTTTACATTATTGACTGGGCCACCATCAGCCCATGTAAAAGGACCCTAAGCTCATGTTCACATAACGTTTTTTCCTTTCCAATAATTTTTTTAAATGACGCCCATCATTACAATGATACATTACAGTGTACAATGGTACATCAACAGGATGGACGTAGACAAATTGATGTCTTCCAAAGGCGCTTGTACCCTTCAGGAACCAGGAAAAGCTCAACAGAAAGTGAACAACAATTCTTTTATTGGTAAAATGGACAACATGTTTCAAGGGACTTATTGTTGCCCTTTTTATCAGGTCCTCTGGAAGAGGGCACCAATAAGTCCCTTGAAACGCGTTGTCCATTTTACCAATAAAAGAGTTGTTGTTCACTTTCTGTTGGTTTTTCCTGGATCCTGAATGGTACGAGCGCCTTTGGAAGCCATCTACTTTGTCTACTTTCATCCTGTCGATCTACTTACCGGCCCCAGGAGGGTGGCGGCAGCTCCCCATCTACCTTTTACGCTGCATTTTGAGTCGTGTCAAACGACACGACTGATCCAGGTGAGCAATACAGTGCTGTTTTGATTCTTAATACGTTTTTAAAGGATCTAACCGCACATGCAAGCTCCCCTGCTTTATTTTTTTTTTTATCTTAAGTGTACAATGGTACGTTATTCTACTTTAGGTGCACTGATTTCCCTTTGGCGGTGTCTTTAATTGAAAAATCCTTTGAGTTTAATCGTAAAGACGATAAAAGGACGGTGAAAAAAGAAAAACTGTGGCAACAACAAAAAAATAATGTCCAATATTTGCAAAAGACGTCTGAGAATAATTGTCATGATCATTACTTTGCCGTCAGTCTGTTATTTAATACACTATGGGGGGCATTTATTAAGTCCGGCGTTTTTTTTGCCGGACTTATAAATGCCCCCGCAGCTCCGGCGCTACGGGGATTTATGTAGAGGCGGACTGCCTCTACATAAATCCCGTGCGCGCCGGTGCGCACCGCCGAAAACCTACGCCAGCTGAGGACTGGAGTAGGTTTTCGCCGTACATTTGGGCGGAACGGATGGTAAATCGCGCGGACTCTGAGTCCGCGCCCTCCGTTCCACCCACTACACGCCCCCTTTCCGCCCCCCTAGCGTACTCGGCGGAAAGTGCCGATTTGCGAATATTTTATTCGCAAAATGGCCATTTGCGTATAAAAAAATACGCAAATCGGCACTTTCCGCCGAATATCATCCGTTCGCCGGATGATACATGTGGCCCTATGTGCATTGGGTGGCCGTCATTCTATAGACTTCAATGCATTCCATTGGGGTCAATTAAAATGGGGATGTCATTTAGAAAAAAAAAGAAAAAAGAAAACGGAAGCCTTTTCTCTTTTAACTTAGTGTGAACATAGCCTAATAATGTAATATTAATTGTCTTTTTTACTTTCATTTATGTGCACCCCTGTCTAATGTGCGTTGACATTGTGGGCCTCTTAGAATGTGTAGCAGCACTAGTAAGACATCACCTGTATTATTAGATACTTCCAGCAGGGGGCAGCATAACTCTTACTGCTCAGTGCACTGGAAAGCCAACGTGTGAAAATAAATAAGTATGTTATTTTGGGTTCTGTGCTAAAGACAGTGGTGTACATACAGTAGAAGAAAGAGTCCCATAGTAAAGATTAAAATGTTTGTTACCACTAGTAAAAGGAATGAGCCCACCAAGCCTGGGCCCCACTTACTGAAGGGCCCTATTAAAGTTGAATGGTCTGTCTCTATGGTATACAAGCTGTTGTTGAAGGCCCAGGTCTGGGTGTGTTATTGGATAGCACTGTAGGCACTGGAGAATTTATCAAGGTTTTCACCAGAATTTTAGATGGCTAAAACCTACACATAAACCTTTGTTAAATGTAGCCATATGTACTGTAAGCATTATTTAGCTAGCTAAAATTAAAAATGAATAGCAGGGTATGTGCCTAGATAGGCAAACTTTGCCTAAATCAATGTTAACAGTGAATATGAGAAACTTTGTAATATATCTTATCAGACAAAAGTGCTTACTTCTGTTATCTCCACCCCCAGCTAATCTTTCATCCACTGGATCAGCTTTTGTTTAATAATTACAACTCAGAGATTAGATTTAGTAATATAAGTCAATGGTGGAGGAGGAGGGAGATTGGAGGGGGAATACCTAGGAACACACACACTGCAGAGAGAGAAAAAGACAGCTCAGGTAAAATACATGTTGAATCATTACCCCTCATGGAAACTAACAATTTGTTCCATACTTGTTTTTATCTTCATAGACTCCTTACCCCAGTTCTAAGCCTGGCTTTGAAACCCCTTGTTCCCCATCTGCCTGTCCCTGTCTGTCTGTCTCTGCACTCTGTAATGCTAGGAGGGTTAATCACAGTGAGGTCACCAACTTGTCCTGGCATTACAGAGTGCAGAAACACCCAACCAAAGAAGATATTTATATGAGCTGCTTTGGAAGGGAGAGGGGAGGAGGAGTTTCAGAGCGGAGACGCAGTGAACAGCTCACATCCAGTTTTCTGTGTCTTCAGCAAAAGCAAAAGCTCAAGGTAATGACATGTATAGAATAATTTGTTTGTCTCCAGGAGGGGGGACAATTTAACATGTATTTTACCTGGGCGAAATACCCCTTTATGGGTTGCAATGGCCCCTCTGACATGCAATGGTTAGGGTCTTGGATAGAGATGTTAAATTTGAGCTTAAGAGCTTTGTTATGTTGAAGATGGTCTATGTAAGCTCACTGTATAAATAACAGAATAAGAAGGAAAGAAAACCATTCCAAGTTCTTAGATTTCTTACCTTGTGCATCATAGAAGGGGCCCTGAGCTGAAAATATTACCTTGTTGGCATGGCTGGGTACATGTAGGGATTGTTTAAAGGGGTTAATTGTTTCATATAGTATTTTATTTGACATTACTTTCAATATCTATATTTCAGGGATACAGTAACTCATATCGTGGCAGAGAATAATTCTGGGGTTGAAGTGCTGGAGTGGCTCCAGTCTGCAAACCTGATGAAAGCAAAAACCTGTCAGATTCTGGATATCTCCTGGTTCACAGAATGCATGGGAGCCGGATTCCCTATCAAGATTGAAGGCAGACATCAGCTACAGGTAAGGTCACTACTGTACATGTATACTATGGATTTCACTCAGCACGTATAAGCTTTATTACTCCTTGTTTAAATCTTTTTTCCATTCTCACTAGAGAACTTGTGATCATTTGATCGCCGACATAATACTCAATATACCAAAGCATTATTCTCTGTCAATGTAAAGCTGAGAGGCAATCTGATGTAAAAAGCCTACAGTACAACTATGGCAGGCCCGAGAACCTATGTTAGGCCCCAGCTGCAATGGCGTCTGGGAGGGAAACATGATTGGACCCGATGTGATTGGGCGATATAGCTGGAGAGAGAGCATAGCATCCACTCCTCAGCCACTCCCTAATTCTGACAATGTATCTTTATACACCTAGGGTCCTATAACACAGGACGATTATCAGAATCGGGCAGATAACGCCCCACATAATAAAGACAATGATCAGCTGAAGAGCCGACCATCGCGTCTGATTGCGGTCTTTCAGCTACTTAAAAAAATCATCAGTGGCTGATGAAAGTATAAAGAATACAATAAGTTTTTATTACTTACCTTTCTACGCTCCTTGGGGTCCTCCTGCCTCTTCCCTGCAGTCTCCGTAGTGACAGGCCGCTCAGCCAATCACTGGCCACAGCGCTGTCCTGTCTTGTCCTGTCAGGTGATTGGCTGAACAGCTTGTCACTGCACGGACGGGCTTAGAAGCCTCAGTGGCAGCTAGGGGAAAAGCCAGGAGCACAGCAGGGAGCATAGAGAGGTAAGTATAACTTTATTAGTTTTTATTTACGCAGCACAGAAATCACTAACTATATATATATATACTGTATATATATATATATATATATATATATATATATATATATATATTGCTACTCGATCATCAAGCCATGTAACTGGCTCGGTAAGTGAATGCTAACCTAGTAGATTGGTGGTCACTTACAGCAAATGTAGGGCTGTGTAATACGGCCCTTCCATTGTCTGAATTAGGTGATCAGACAGGGCTATATCTTCTGATCACAGCTGGTCTCAGTCGTGATACTAGCAGCGATCAATAACATTTAACGTGTCATATGACTTGCATTTCTTTACTGTACAAAGTATCTCCAGAAGCAAGAGAGTTTGTTCTCTGGTGCCACCTTGTGGAGGAAGTATTACTGCATAGTGTGGAGTATTATAGGCATCTAGAGGAGATTCTGGTTTAGCTAAGAACCTCTAGTCCAGTCTTTTAAATGAGTCTGGCTTCGACTACTGTACTTTGCATATTGTTTCCTAGTGGAGTATTGCATGGGCTGACTTTTTTGTATTATATTTTATAAAAATTGACTCTTTATATTGTTTTTTATTTGCTTTTTTATCTGTTCCCCTCATCCTCTTTTATATTGCTGTGATCTACTTTTCCAATAGATTATTTGCAAACAAAAGGTATTTTCTAGCCAGCAGAGGAGAAACAACACACCAGATGGAGCCATCGCTCTCAGGCTTAAAACAATTGCAAGCCAGGAAATGTGTTTTATTTCTCAGCGACAACAAGCTGCTTCCCACACTTGTGTAAGAGCTGCTAAGGCGAAAAATAGTTCCTATACTGTACAATAATACAAACCAAGAGAAAACCTGTAACCGCAGCTACCTTGATATGCGAATGAGCGTGTGTCATGTAGAAAGCGAGCAGTCCATAAAATAAGCCGAGACCTTTCAGGGACTTTAAACATTGGCCTTTGGCGCTGCCATCTCTGTCTCTTTGTCAGGGTTTAGCGCATCTTTTTTCGTAGTTGTCTGTTCTTTTTTTGAAGTTTGTAAACTTTCAAAACTCTGAGGACCATTGTGCCAGATACTTTGTATTGCATCTTATGTAATGCAAATTAAGAGTGGATCTTCATTTCCCTACAACAGCCGGTCTTATTAATATGGTAATAAGGTCAGTAGTCCCATGCAGGGTTGGCACATGCCTGAAGAAAGTTTAGACTGTAGCTTTATTTCTTTTTTTACTAGTTTGGTTGGAAAATATTATACAATATTTAAATGTAAGATATTATGTAAATGTGTTATGTATTATAGACAATATGGGCAAACCCAACTGGCTTATCATAGAGTATACAGTGTACAGAGCATTCAAAGTGGAACATACAGGAGGCCCTATACAAAACAATGGGGAATTGTATAGCTTAGACTTTGTAAAAGGGATTATCCAACATTAGAAAACATAGCCACTTTTTCCAGACAGCACATCTTACAATTAAGCTCCATTCACATTAATGGAACTCAATTACAAAACTACCCAAACTGGAGACAGGAGTTCTGCTTGCTGTCTCTGGAAAAAAAAATTGGCCATGGTTTTTTAATGCCAGTTAATCCCTTTAATATTTGGTTGGATTAGACTGTGTTTACGTTGTGGCTTCTGTTCATAATGTAAGCTAATATACCCTCAGATACATCATATGACACACACTACTTGCACCTAACAGACCCCATTGACTTAGGCTTTATTCCCAGGTCCCATATTTTGTGGACCCTACAGACAGAGAAGCCCTGTAATGGAGTGTTTCCCTGCCCAGCATGATGTATTGGGGAAACTTTTTGAATGTCCGCGGTACTGTAGTGACAGATCAAATAAAAACTATAGATCATGGCAAAAAAATTATCTCCCAAATAGCCTCAAAGGTGGAGTCACAATAGCGTCATTTTAATCATAATAAATAATAAAAAAAAGTTTTAAAGATAAATATTAAAGTAAAATATTAGAAGACCGATGTAAACATGGGTGTTGTCATATTCGGTCATTTAAAGAAATGTTATGGATTTCCACAGCCTCCAAGAAGTGATTGGGTAAAGCCCGGTGGTGTATTCTCTGTAGAGGTCAACTATGTCATTGCTCTGGTTCTTGTTATGTGAAAGGTCTAGCTCTAAATCTCCCACAAAAGCTGTAAAATACATATCCATAGCATACAACTCCTTGTTTTGTGTATATGTCACTCCACTGCATTTATCTATGCCTCCAGCAGTATAATACTGCCATCATTACCCTGCTTGTCTTCTGATAGTTGTCTCTGCTCATTGTGTCTTGATCTGTACAGCAAAGTTGGCAACTGATCTACAGAAAATAAAAAGCATCAGCTTATTGGGCCTCTCCTGGTATAAGTGAGAACTTAAAGGGGTGCTCGAGCGTGGGGGCACTTTTATTTCAGCCACCTCCTCCCTGGTCCCCCCCAAAAAGTGCCCCCACGCTGGAGCACCCCTTTAAAATACCTGAAGGTTTTTTTTTGTTGGTAGTACAAAACAAAAAATATATATATAAAAAAAAAAATTAGAAAACCTAATTTTTAATAAAAATCTTATTGACTAGCAATACCTTCCATTAAATAAATTATAGGAAAATGATAATAAATCTTATATATATCACCACTAGCGTAATCTCCTTCTGTATTTTACCCTGGCCATGATTGATGGGATCCTCAGAGGTAACTAACGTATAAAGTGTGAATACCATAGAAACTACTGTAAAGGACATTTGTAAATTTTGTGTTTCGACTTTCAATCTTTCGAACTCTATAAATTCCTGACTGCTTTTTAATCTTGGAAGGTCATAGTACCCAGTGCACATTATAAGTGAGGTTCCAGGGTTCTATTTCATTTCTATTATCCGTTCATCAAAGCAATGTTTCTCAATGCTTCCCGGGACTTTTTCTCATTTCCTTTGGTTTTTCTTAAATGCCACAAATAATTTTTTTGTGTCCCTGAAAGTTTTCATAACAGTAGCTGGGTTATATGGTTTTCTAACAGATGGTTGAGGTTTTCAGAAATAGTATGTATTCCGATTTAGGGGATTTATTGAGCCCTTCTTCAGGAGTCGATGAACCATAAGAAATAATAGTTTGAGATCATGTCTTTACTTGGGGACAAGTTATGTGAAAAAAAAGTCATTGCTCTTTATCAAAACGATGGCAGTTGTGTTTTGTATTCTCTTAGGGGAAGTAACCTGTTCATGTGTGATAGAGTCAAGGAAATTCAATGGAAAAATAGTAATATAATCTGCACTGTAAGTAATTTAAAGTGTCACTGTCATTATAACTCTCAAAATCTAAATCAAAAGCATGTTTGCAATTTACATTCATAATTTTTTTTTAGTTATCACGGAAGATACAAGACTTCCTGTATTAAAAAAGAAAAGAAAAAGGAGACTAAACATAGGAAGTCCTGGTCATCTGTACACAGAGAAGGCAGTCATGTGATTGATAGAGCCGTGACTCTCTGTATTGGGCGGGACTTCCTGCGTTTAGTCTAATTTTTTTCAACCAGCACAAGACTAAAAATTTCCTTTCAGGAGACTGGACCTGGATACAAGTAAGTACAGCTTTGTTTTAAAGCATGATGACAAAAAAAAAAATAATATATTATTGTAAATTGCAAACTTGCTTTATATCATGACTGCTGATTTAGATTTTAAAAGTTATAAGGACAGGTACACTTTAAGCATCATCATTGGAGATAAACACAACTCGAGCAGGCTTGAGTCCGATCGTTCAGCATTTGGATATCGGTGGCTGAAGAAGTTGAATGCAGCCCTAGGGAGTCCAGGAAATCCTATTTCATGAAAACCCTATTACATGGAGCCATTATTGGCCATACTTGGCCAATTACCGACTGTTCTGGCCAATTATCGATTGGTGTAGTAGGGCTTGTTGAAAGGTCACGATCAGCCATCATGATCAGCCGACAGCCCTGCTCGATATCTGTGTAATAGCACAGATAGAGAACGAGAAAGAAGCAAGCACTGATCTGATAAGTTGGTGCTCGCTTCCTCCTTAACATCGGGCCTTAAGACGTGTTGCAGGAGATGGGCTTCATAGACTTTATATCGAGTCTATCTCCTATAGCAAGGAGTAAGTGAAGGAGAGAGAATTGCTCAGCAAAACACTTCTCCCAGCCCGTTTCAGTGATCGCTGGGGATGTGAACAGTCAGACCCAGACTGATCAAAACTTTTGAGATATCTCTGTGACATGTCAAAAGTTTTTTTTTTTAAATGACAGTGACACTTCAGGTGCGATTAAAACAAACACTTCTTTGGGAAGAGAGAGAAAAACTAACAGTAAGCAATATATGCCGAATGGCAGAATCTACCTGTTAATTCCCTGCATTCACCTTACAAGACATAGATATAGTACTTGGGTGCACCCCAGCCGTGGCTGTAGAAGAAGTCACCGTAAGTCTCTCCACAGCCTCCAGACAATGATCGCCTTCCTAGGTTTGTTTTACTATATTTTATTATTCTCAGTATATTAGCCTATAATTTTATTAGACCATTAGGAATGAATTTTCTGGCTAGGTACAGGATCTAGCTTCATGTCACAAGTGGCAATAACAGTGTCACAGGTTGAGAAGTTGGTGACTTTAAAGGTGTTGATTGGTGAGAAGAAAGTGTTAAATATGTTTGTAAAAGTTGCTTATTTATTGCTGTAAAACCATATGAGCAATGATGTTATGTGCGTCCCAGTACGATAAGTTTAAGTTTAACGTCCATTTATATCTTCTAAGAGTTCAGACAGTGTTGTGCTAACTATACATCACAACTACTTATCATAATTTAAAGGGGTTGTTTGAGATGAGAAAAAAAACTCTGGTTTCTTCAAAAACTTCTTACTAAAGTGTCAACTGTATATTACCAATGAAGGACATACCTCTTGCATTAGCGTAGCTTCACACCTACCGTATCGCAACGGATTTGATGGTGCGGATTTGATGCTGTGTTCAAATCTGCTGCAGATCCACACCATCAAATCTGCTGCGATACAGTATGTGTCAAGCTACCCTTAAAGGGGAACTATTAGGAGGTTAGATGAATGTAACCTGCTGATAGCCCCCTATTGCAAGTCTCTTACCTTCATCCTCAGTGCTGTTCCCGTGGACTTAATTGTTTAATCCGGTAAGACTGTTTGGTGCCACTATAGCGCCGATCTGCCCCCAGCCAGCCCGGCCCTTCTAATGATACTCAATGGAGCATGTTGGCGGAGGGCAGTGCTCCAAACAGTCTTATCAGACCGAGGAATAAACAACTAAGTACACATGAACATTGCAGGGGATGAAGGTAAGAGACATACCTGTAATCCTTGGCGTCTCCTTCTCAGTAGGGCGCTATGAGCAGGTTGTATTCATTGATGGGTGCCAACTTATATGGTTTTTCCACTTAAGCAAAGTTGATGAATTCTACTGTATAAATAATGTTAAAGATGACAAATGTACTATATTTAAGGAAAAATTCTACTTTTCCACTGATCTAATCACATTCTGGTTTCGTCTATGAGCTGAGCCTATGTGACATATTGTAGCTGTCATAAAGAATTTGGGGCATCATTGTAAATGTTTTGTATTTTGTGTGAAATAGCACACACTTTCTTACAATCCTCCTTGCTTGCATGCTCGATGGAGACTAACTACTTAAACTCTGTTGACAGACCAGGAGATTGAATTTGAACTGAGCATGTGTGACCACCTTTATTGGTTCCATAATACAGTTGTAACCAAGTACAACAAGTTAGCAAAACAACAGATGCATACCTATATTAACTGCATGTTTAATTCTACATAATGCATCAGTTTTGATGTATTTATCTTAAAGGGGAAGTCCGGGCAAAATAATTTTAAGATGTTGCCCAACAAAAGTGATGAAAATTACTAATAGACATTTATTATGGGAAATGCACCTATAGAGCATTTTCTCTGCACTTACTACAGCATGGCGTGTTCAGGTCTCTGTAAAGTTGGTGATGTCACGACACATAAACTGCCGACACCTGTTGTAGCAGTAGGGCAGACTGGAGCAGCAAGAGTCGGCAGTTGATGTGACGTGACATCACCAACTTTACAGAGACCCGAACACGCCGTGCTGTAGTAAGTGCAGAGAAAATGCTCTATAAATGCATTTACCATAATAAATGTCTATTAGTAATTTTCATACCTTTTGTTGGGCAATAACTAGTGAAGAGCGAGCATGCTCGTCCGAGCTTGGTACTCGTTTGAGTATTAGGGTATTCGATGGTACTCGTTACTTGGACGAGCATTTTGCGATACTCGAGACAATAGCATCTTCCTGCATGTTTGGCGCTTTTTCTCAGCCAATCATCATGCAGGAGAGGCTTTGGGAGCTTGTAGCATCATGTCGATAGCAGAGATTGGCTGGCCAGATCAGATGACCTGGGCATATAAGAATCAGGTCCCACGATGCTCGCATCAGACGCAGGCTGGAAGAGATTAGAGAGAGCAGCTGTCTGTCAGGGAGAGTGTTAGGCAGAGAATTAGTGTGTGGTTAAGCAGGAATCTGACACAAAGAACCCAACAGCCCTTCTAAGGGCTTAAAATTTTCAAAACATTTTTTTTTTTTGCTACTCTTGGCTGCTGGCTTGGACTTGTAGTGCAGCTGTCAGTAGTCAATTTGTCCTGTTGCTGACATTCTCTTGGCTGTCTGGGATCTGTAGTTCAGCTATACCTATCCTTACTGTGCTATGTCATGTGCATGTGGTGCCTTAAAAAAAAACATCAGTTACACACATACTCTATACGACCCCCCCTAAATCTGCTGTCAGTAGTCATTTTCTCCTGTTGCTGACGTTCTTTTGGCTGGCAGGCATCTGTAGTTCAGCTATACCTATCCTCACTGTGCTGCAAGGGGGCTCCGATGCAGGAAGAAGGAGGGGGGAATCAGCAAAGCACAGCTGCTAACAGTGTATGCAGTGCTGTGCGTCTTTACCCCCTGACAGCCATGAATCACATGGAGGTCTGCTGGCTGTGCAGTAAGGAGAGAGCCAAGAAGGAGGGGAAGTCGTTGTACTGGGAGAGAGACGGGGATCAGCGAAGTACAGCTACTGCATCAGTGTGTCCAAGGCTGTACTTAGACCCCTGATGGACATCAATCAACTCAGGAGATTACTAGCTCGACAATGAACAGAAATTGGAGCACGGGAGGAGGTACAGGAACATGGGGGAGAGAGATAATTTGGCGTAATGTTGCGATTAGCCAGCCCTAGAGGCGTCCATGCATGCTGCTCTTGCTGTTTCCTGTCCATTTACGTGTTGTTTCCGTCATATTCTGAGGTTTCCAGGTTTTCAGGCAACCTTCCCTGTACAGAGCTTTGGTCCCCTGCAAAAATGCTCGATTTTCCCATTGACTTCAATAGGGTTCGTTACTTGAAACGAGCACCCGAGCATCGGGAAATATTCGTCTCGTGTATCGAGCACCCGAGCATTTTAGTACTCGCTCATCTCTAGCAATAACATATCTTAAAATTATTTTGCCCGGACTTTCCTTTTAAAGGGAAAACCCTTTTAGGCTATGTTCCCAAGACATACTAAAAATCCAAAATGGTGGCCGTTGTTGTAAAACAGCAGCTGGAATTAATGATCATGAACATTAATTCTGGCCATTGTTGTTTGTGATCTTATGTTGTGGGAACATAGCCTGGAGGCACAGCACTGGGCCCCATCCATTATAATACAGGGGGCCCTGGTCTTTATATTATACTGATGGCCCTTACTGTAAAATAGAAACTTATATAAAATCAACTTATTATTTTTTACAACAGCAGAGTTGTTTCTGTGTCTTGCTCGTGGTTATATGACATTACAGATAATCTCACAGGTATATGATAGAAACAAGCCGTTGGGCCCCCTCTGGCACCAGGGCCTGGGTGCAGGTCATATATCTACATCCTCTATAACTACCCCATAGAAATCAATGTAACATGGATTGCATACATACATAAAGTATCCAATACAATAATTCTCTCTCTCGCACACTGGATTTTTAAAAATTATTATTTTTTTAATATTATTTTTTAACCTTTCCTCTAATAACACTTTCTGAAACTACCTAGAGCAAAATGTAAGCATATTTTAGCTGTTTAAGATCTGAAATTGTGGAACCTATCCAAAAGGATTTGAGGTGATCTGTCAGAATCCTAAAAAGGGGATTTAATGGAACTGTTTCTTGATTTTAGTTAAATATCAGTCATAAGCTACTTTTCCCTCCAATGATTTAGATCCTAAATTCCCCGGGAAGTAATGAAGTATTTTGCTTCTGGGCGGTGAACATTTCTTTCCGGTATGTATGTATATATATATATATATATATATATATATATATATATATTATATATATACTGTGTGTGTGTGAGCTCCCTGTACTGGTTGGGAGGATGGGTGGAGGAGGGGCCTGGCCTGCATAGCGAGGTCTACAGCCCTGTACTTTGACCCAGGAAGTCTCCCTCACCTTCCACATCATGGTAGATCCACTTCAGTCTGAGGCTTGCATGAGGGGACAGGACTGTGGAGGTAATCTCTCCATAGCTGCAACCCCTCTCTCCCTAGACAGAAAGTGCTGCATTTATGTGCCCACATATGCCCTGCTCATTCCTTCATGCTCCCTTCAGTCTCTATCAGCCCTTGTGTTTGCCATCCGCACCATTCCTGCTATAATGTGCCTGCACTCACGCTCAGCTATACACACTGCTGCTGTAATGTGCCTGTACTCACACTCAGCTATACACACTGCTGCTATGATGTGCTTGCACTTACACTCAGCTATCCACACTGCTGCTATAATGCGCCTGCACTTACACTCAGCTATACACGCTGCTGCTATAATGTGCCTGCACTCACACTCAGCTATACACGCTGCTACTATTATGGGCCTGCACGTACACCCAGCTATGCACACTGCTGTATAGTTTCTGTCATTGTCTTCCTGCCCAGCTCTGTGATTCTCACTTCCTGATTGGTCCATGCTAAATCTACAAACTGCTGCTGTTTTATTTTTCATTTTTATGCAGTTACTATACATTATACACCACATGGTGCTTGGCTATACTCTACAGTAACTTATAATATGACATATCCAGCTTTCTAAACGTTTGTTTTACATTTACATAATTTTTTTTGGGGTGTGGAACCAATTTTCTGCATTTCAATGATTCCTTATGGAAAAATTTGCTTTGGTTTAAGAGTGTTATGATTTGGGTTACAAGCACGGTCCCAGAACGAATTATGCTCGTAATCCAAGGCACCACTATATATATATATATATATATATATATATTATAAAGAGGGCTGGAAGGGCTGGTGAGTTGTACATGAATTTATAGAGGGGCCATATTTTAGTATGTGTAGTGCTTCTTCGTGGTCCAAGCAATGGGGCACACAAATAAAATCTTTCAGCATCTTATGTAGAACTGGGAACAGTACATTGCTTTGAAATTATGCTAATCCTGAAACCTCCTGTGTTCTCTCCTCCGCCATCTCTCCCAACTCATTTCCATACACTTTCAATCCATTCACACTTAAATACCCATTGCAGTGAATTATAGTGTTTAAGAAGAGCCGCATTTAAACATTTCAAATGTATTTTGCTGCTTCTACTAAATATTCTTAGTATCATTTTAATTTTTTACGACCTTTTTTATAGGACGCACATTAGGTTCCTATTAATACCAATCTATTAAAACACCTGGCAAAGCATGTGCGGTAGACCTGTGTGCCTCGGCGGCTGCATACTATGGAGCCACAGGGACGCTATTTGTAGCCTTAGCGTACTCGTTTGAGCGCTCTATGTATGATATATTCTTCTCAAGAAGCAATACTTCTCTCTACCCGCATCCCCTAAAACATAACACTATTGGGGGAATACATAAAAAAAGTAAATTTTTAGACTCCACTCTTTAGGTTTCCATGAAGACAACCTGCACTGGCCGGGAATACGTAGCACCACTCTACTAAAAGGATGTTTGTTCAGCACTGAGCAGTAAAGCAAGGTATCTTAATTATTTTCCACAGCTACACGTGTAGCACCCTTAGGGGCATTCACACGGTCCGTGCAAGGAAGATGTACCAAGGACCAGAATCCAGGAACTCCCGGCATTACAATTCATTCTGATGCTGGGAGCTCCAAATCAGTTTAAATTTTTGTGCTATTGTACTGACATAGCCATATGGCTGTGTCAGTACAGTAGTGCGAACATTTAAACTGATTTAGAGCTCCCGGCATCAAAATGAATCATGATGCCGGTGTCAGGATGGTATCTCTGCAGAGCATTATGCGCCCCTCGGCTCGTGCTGTTCGGCCGAGAAGGCACTGATTTTCTTGTATCCTGTTTCTGTGTTTTGTTTTGCTGTGTGTGAACTCTGGCTCACCTGGGTTGGGAGACACACCCGACTTCACCTACTGAGTTCTGTCTGGCCATGTCAGGGTTAATCTGTGTTTTGGTTCTGCTGTGACTGACAGGTCTTCCTGCCAGTGGATCTGTGTTGTTCTCAGCTGTCTGTGCCCGCATTCCAATTCACAGCTGCACACAATGGTGAGTGCGGCCGGATCTGCACGCTCCATTGTGTGAACTGACATGTTCTGTGCGTCCGCTATTTAATGAATATATCAAAGAATATTCAATGACTATCAGCCGCAGAATATTCAATTAATAGCGGCCGCAGAAAACTGACATGTCAATTTTTCGTGCGGCCGGATGGGACTTGCGGATGTGTATACGCTCCGGCTGGAATTCCATTAATTCAAATAAAACTTATCTTTAGCAAAAATCACGGCCGTCAATGCAAATTACATCAACGGCCATCATTTATGCCAAACATACAATGTGTGAACATGGCCTAAGGATGTGAATAAGTGATCAATGTAATATAATTATTCTTATAAGGGCAATATTTAGCCCTACATTTGTTTGATATTGTCATTTTCAAAAATGTGAAAAAAAAATAATATATAATTATATATCTTATTCTTGGCATCAAAATGATTGACTTTAATCACATATATAGCTCTATAGTCCATGCACCTCACACCAATATACACATTGCCCAAAGCTGTCCCCGTTGACTTGGATCAAGCACTTATGAAGTTCGGAGGTCACTTCAGGCCCCTACACATTGCAATTTGCTACCAATTAGGGATAAAGCTGCCTAATTGCCTGTCAAAATCCCACCCAAGCTGGGCACCTTCACTATATGCAAAATCCACCTAGAGAATTATGGAGTTACCTAATGAGGTGTCCAAGTGCCTAGAAATATGCAGAGAAGCAGGTTGTCTTTACTGTGGAGAGGGAGTCACCTGTTCCCGAGGTGAAGAACGAAAGAAAGAAAAAAACTTGATTCCCTTAGTGTACTTCTGTGCTAATTGGCTCCCATGTGCAAACAGCCTGCATGCTACGGAAAGAACATTTAAATATTGAAAACGCAGCGGAACATATGCTCTAGATATAGAAGCTGTCCCTAGAATTTAGGACAGTGTATAAGTAATTTACAAGGTGGCACAAATAGTGGTATTATTATCGAAAAGTTTTGAAAAGTATGAAAAGTTTTTAAGAATAAACTTTTAACATTCTCCTCCACCAAGGGGTAATAATTCTTAAAATATAAATTTCCTTAAAGGGGTAACTAAAGTAATCAAAAAGTATTCTCCTACCTGTTTATGTCCTATTTTTTTTTTTTTTTTGTAGAAGAATAAGCCCAGGGCGTACAGTAGACTACCATATGGTGTCTTAGTATGGCACTAAGTCTATTATAGACATATTCTCCCCCAGGAGCATAGGAGCATCGTGTATGGGAGAGAATGTCTTTATAATATGGCAATCGGGGGAGCATTTCAAAACTGTTTGTATTCATATGGAATCGAAAACAAACCACAAAACTATGTATAAAATTGGAGGCACAGTGGGGTCCCATAGAGGTCTATTGGGTCATTTGAGGTTGTCCAGTGCTGTAATATGACCATGCACATGGGCCCTTGATTTGTTAGGCCAATGGCTTAATATTCAGAAATATGGTAAGCAAATTGCCATTTTATTCCTAAAAACTTATTTTCGAGGCATTGAAATAACGTGCAGTTGGTACACAGTGGGTAACAAGAAATTGTGTGACGATAAAGAAATAACCTATTTCTCTGCTCCTTTCAAGGCAGTCTGAGTTTTTTTTAGAATTCATACTTGTTCATCAGTTTATGGATCTACCTGGCACAATCCTGCTACTTTATACATGCTGCTGTTTAAATAGCCATAACTGAGACATTTCAATCCTGGTCCGGTGAGAATCTTAGGAATGTCCATAGAACACATAATAGCACCTCCAAAATGTCCACCTATGGCCGGGATTTGCGTAAAAACTGCCATTATTGAAGTCAGGTTTGTTTAACTAAAATCAGGACAAATAGTCATAGCCCATGGACCTTCTTGTGTATTTTTAGTGTGTACTTGGCATCACAACACAATCCTTTTCTATCTCTTACACAGTGGACCATCATAAGATCTGTATGGTCAATACTAGGGATGGTCCGAACCGAGTTCGGTTCGGGTTCGTACGAACCCGAACTCTCGGTAATGATTCCCGCTGTCTGCCCGCTCCGTGCAGTGGCCGGATCCAGCGGGAGGACCGCCTGGAAAACTGGGATAGAGCCATAGCCATAAGCTGTATCCCAGTTTTCCAGGCGGTCCTCCCGCTGTATCAGCCCGCTCCACGGAGCGGGCAGACAGCGGGAATCTGATGCTGAGCGTTCGGGTTCATACGAACCCGAACCTCGGAGGATTCGGACCATCCCTAGTCAATACCTCCAAGGAAAGAGGAAACAAAAATGTGTTGTTGTTTTATGAACTGGGATTCTTTCCCCCTAATGCCTATTAAATAAATGGGGCCTGTCTATTTAAAGGACAACTTCGGCATTGATTAAAAAAAAAAAAAAAAAACTGATCGGAAGCTCCAATTAGTGTCTTCATTGTTTTCTTTACTTCCTGGTTTGGGCTTTCCCATGGTGCACTTTGTCTCCTGTGATGTCTAACTGACTCTGTAGATATGTTAGATGGCATACAGCTTGCTCAGCCAATCAGAGCTGAGCAACCTGAGTCATCTGACAAAGGAAGGTTGGCCTAACAGGGCTTAGACCGGCCTCCCTCTTGATGATGTCATTGTCACAAAATGGCTGCCACAGAAAAGCCTGAGGTCAACAGTCATTAGCTGAGAATAAGTTTACTTCACTTCCTGGTAATTAAAGCATATTACAAATTTATATAACTTTGTAATGTGTTTCAGTTACTGGGAAAAATCTTTTAACCGGTGTTGTCCTTTAAGGTACATTGTGCTGGTATTATAGGATGACTATTAGATAGCAGGCAACACAGGTGTAGATAGGCACTATTTTGCACTTGGCCCCTAATAGTAATCCCACGTATATTGATCAGACATAAGACCTAAATTTAAGAAGCACTCCTAGATTTCTCACCATAATAATATAATGCCATCTGCTTCATCCCAGCTCTGCTGAATCCTTCCATTGAAATTCTGTATTTGGGCCATGTGACCTCTGATCAGGCACCATCTTGATTTTCAGATTTCAAACTGCCTTCACTTACTTTCAGACCCATAATTCATCTGTACAGCATCACATGGGCAGTTAGTATAGTCCATATAAACCAATGTACCAAGACATTATACAAGCGGTATTGCCCATATTTTAGGTTTCACTATATAGTATACAGTCATAAATCTATTATAATTGGGTGACAGGAATTGGGTATCATTATCAGTAATTCTAATGGGAGTTTCTATCTTCCCCTGTGGAGAGCTGGTGTAGAACACTCCATGCAGCTTCATCATACAGGAGGCTCTGCTGGATGAGATGTTGACCCCATTAAGAGCACAGAGGCACATATACAGTGGGGAAAAAAAGTATTTAGTCAGTCACCGATAGTGCAAGTTCCACCACTTAAAAAGATGAGAGAGGCCTGTAATTGACACCATATGTAGACCTCAACTATGGGAGACAAAATGAGAAAACAAATCCAGAAAATCACATTGTCTGATTTTGTAAGAATTTATTTGCAAATTATAGTGGAAAATAAGTATTTGGTTAGTAAAAAAATGTCATCTCAATACTTTGTTATATATCCTTTGTTGGCAATGACAGAGGTCAAACGTTTTCTGTAAGTTTTCACAAGGTTGGCACACACTGTTGTTAGTATGTTGGCCCATTCCTCCGTGCAGATCTCCTCTAGAGCAGTGATGTTTTGGGGCTGTCGCTTGGCAACACGGACTTTCAACTCCGTCCAAAGGTTTTCTATAGGGTTGAGATCTGGAGACTGGCTAATGCTTATTACCAAGCCACTCCTTCGTTGCCCTGGCGGTGTGCTTTGGATCATTGTCATGTTGAAAGACCCAGCTATGTTTCATCTTCAATGCCCTTGCTGATGGAAGGAGGTTTGCACTCAAAATCTCACGATACATGGCCCCATTCATTCTTTCATGCACCCGGATCTGTTGTCCTGGCCCCTTTGCAGAGAAACAGTCCCAAAGCATGATGTTTCCACCCCCATGCTTTACAGTAGATATGGTGTTTGATGATGCAACTCAGTATTCTTTTTCCTCCAAACACGACAAGTTGTGTTTCTACCAAACAGTTCCACTTTGGTTTCATCAGACCATAGGACATTCTCCCAATACTCTTCTGGTTCATCCAAATGCTCTCTAGCAAACTTCAGACGGGCCCGGACATGTACTGGCTTAAGCAGTGGGACACGTCTGGCACTGCAGGATCTGAGTCCCTGGCGGCGTAATTTTGTTTCTGGTGTCCTTTGACAGCTCTTTGGTCTTCACCATAGTGGAGTTTGGAGTCTGACTGTTTGAGGGTGTGCACAGGTGTCTTTTTATTCTGATAACAAGTTTAAACAGGTGCCATTACTACAGGTAATGAGTGAAGGAAAGAGGAGACTCTTAAAGAAGAAGTTACAGGTCTGTGAGAGCCAGAAATTTTGATTGTTTGTAGGTGACCAAATACAGTACTTATTTTCCACCATAATTTGCAAATAAATTCTTACAAAATCAGACAATGTTATTTTCGGGATTTGTTTTCTCATTTTGTCTCTCATAGTTGAGGTCTACCTATGATGTAAATTACAGACGCCTATCATCTTTTTAAGTGGGAAAACTTGCACTATTGGTGACTGACTAAACACTTTTGTTCCACACTGTAATTTCCAGTGGGTCACAATTGAGAGAAAGGATTCCAGAAATGGTCAGACAGAAAGGAACAACTAAATTAGGTTATGCTAAATGTATTGGCTGACTGGATGGATAATAAATTAAAAAAATAAAATAAAATAAAAAATAATAATAAAACCATGGTTTAGGACTTAGGTTTGCAACTTCAAGCTATCATATCTCTGCATAGGGGTAAGATTCAGAATGTTCTTTACAAAGGGCTACACAGTCATCTGAAAATTTTGGTGCCCGTCACATTGGGGTTTGTTTGAACTCTCATGGATAGACGCATATGTGCAGCCTTGCCTATCCACTGAATAGGTCATCTATAAAACAGTGAATAAGGCTTTGCTAATCCCATGTTTTACCGGTAATATCTAGTACAAAGGACATTCATTTCAATTAAAGATGAAGGATATGGAACATCCAGAATCTTTTCAGCAATAGGCTGAAAACTTCAATATTAAAGAAATACCGTCACTGAAAACTTCAAATATAGAGGATGATAATGAAACAGAATGGAAAAAGCTAAGACACAGCTGAACCCAAACTTGAACTAGAAAGTCTGCCGGTTCAACTTTTTTTTTTCCCTACAGTGTATGTCTTCATTTCCGAGCAGATAGTTATAGATAAAATGAGAAATAGCTGACATTTTGCCATGTGAATTTAATCGTGACTTAATGGGCAGACTGCATAGATTCACGCACTGAAGAAGCTGAAAAGGTGGGCACTGTATACAAAGGGGATATATTGTATTAGGCTATGTTCACAATGCGTATGTTTCCGTCCGTAGTGCGAACCACGAATATACGCACTTAGTTTTGAGGTTGATGCGTTCGCTTGAAAGTATACGATATACGCCCTCACAATGCACACTACGTATTAACTTACGGCCGGATCATATACGGCGCCGTGAAAAATGAGAAAGACCATTGTTTGAGGACGGAACCAACTGATGGAATGATGGAATGTTCCAACTAACGGCCGTGGATTTCCATGCGGTCCTGTACGGAGTACTTATTTCAGCCAAATTGAACGTGATTTTTCGATCCAAAAGGTTCTGTGAGTTTTATTGGGCTGGGCGAAGATTTCCAAGTAAATGACCTGCCTCAGATCGCTTCGAAACAAGCTAGGGAAACATAACTCTACTATGGGCGTATGTTCGCGGTTCGTACGCGTCCGGCCGCATGTCGATTTTTCCCACATCCGTAGTTTCAGCTGCACATGTACGGCGGCGTACGAACTACGGACGGAATCATACGCAGTGTGAACATAGCCTTAAAGCGGTTTTTGGCTCCTAATCTCTGTATAATATTAACATAAGTACAAAATGAATCAATAATACTCTTAAACCAGAGATTGTTGCAGCCAAGGAAAGGACTGGGCAACTTATAGTCATTTTTTAAATACTGCCTCCCCAACTGTGCCTCTCCAACAACTAGGGGGCGCCTCACAGTTTGAGAAGCACTGCACTACAGCACTATGGACATACAACAGTGGGTACACTGCTATTAACACAAGAGCTTGCCTAAGCTTTATGTGGGTGGTCAGAGATAATAAGAAAGCCTTTAATATCCCAAGGAAAAGTGTGGATCATAAGCTTACATTGGCAGATACATAGCCCAGGCTTTCTCAGGCTCTCTCTCTTCTGCAAAGAGCTACATTTAGCTTAGCCCCACCCCACCACTTGAGTTCTGTCTTGATCTTAGAGACAGACTTCCCTTGCCAAGAGGCAGTGGGTGGCAGATTGCAGAGAAGTGAGACACCTAGTGGCCAAGAGTTTAGAGCTGATTTTTCTTGGGGTAAGGAATAATTTATTAGAAATTAAGTGATTTGGGGAGGGTAGATTTTAGTTATATGCCCGGGGAGGGAGTGATTAAAAACAATAACCTGCACTTGCTTCCCTGGCTCCTGCACCACCATCAATATTGTACCCATACAGTTCAGCAGTCTTGATGTTGAAGGCCTTCATAGCCATTCACTGGCTTCAGAGGTGTCCATTGATTGGCTGAGGAGGTCTGTCACATTATAGTCCAGAACTCAGAAGCAGCTTCTCTGGAGGGCCGGAGTGCTACGATACTGGCTGTGACATGGGATCCGGGGAGGTGAGGTCATTGTTCTATATAACTAACAACTCCCTGGCCTGGACAATCCCTTTAACCAACCATGTTAGTCACTGATAAAGACCACCCACCGGACTCTTAACCCTAGAATGAGCAAGAATTTAAGCTAATAAATGTTATTCTGACTCTTTTGTTAGAATACTATAGATCTACTTATATCCTCCTGCTCTACAACTTGATGCCAGCAGATCAGACATATTTACTACGCCACATAGAAATAAGAGAAACAGTATTTTAGACTACGGATTCTCATAAGGTCAAACTGACTAATGTTTTCTTCTTGTTTGTGTAATTATTTTTTTTTAATAAACCATTTCCATTAATTTACCCATCGTCCGAGTATAAGACAATAACAAAGGTGTCATCCTCCAAGATGTCCCGCTATGAAATTGCCCTTTATCAGTGGCCCTGACATGCTCGATTATATAAATATTTTTTTAATTAGCTTTATACTTTAAAGGTCACCACCTATTTATAGCCATATTATCCGCCATTATATTTTCTCGCCTGTTTTTGAAGGTTAAACAAGGTATAATTTTATTCTTTCTTTTCCAGGATCCGTGCACATTTCCTCTGTATTATTTGATCCTCACTAAATTTTCATTGTTGCGCTTGTACTCGAGCAGCATGTAGCCATGAGTAATATTTCTAATGCAGTATATTACTCAAATCTCAAGTGCTCCTTAAGGGCCTTTTGTTATTTTTCTTCCATTTATTTGGCTAAAAAAACATTCTACCTTCCTGATTTTCTGCCTGATTAGCCTGACTTTAGCAAAATGCTATAAAAATATAATCTTATAAATAAAGACAATTCCTAGTTTTTTTTGTTAACGTAATTAGTATCATTGTACTCCATTAGACCTGACAATAATAAGCGTTGATTTAGCTTTGTGCCTCCAAAAGGGTCACAACCACCTGCACCCTAATAAGTATTTCAGCAACATGTTCCTTAATAAGGGTCCATTTACACAGAAAGAATATCTGACAGATTATCTGCCAAAGATTTGAAGCCAAAGCCAGAAACAGACCATAAACAGAGATCAGGTCATAAAGGAAAGCCTGAGATTTCTCCTCTGTTCAAATCCATTCCTGGCTTTGGCTTCAAATCTTTGGCAGATAATCTGTCAGATAATCTTTCTGTGTAAACGCACCCTTAGGCCAAGTAATAGACACATTCTGATCATCATTTGCATGAAATACAACTCTTCTCACTTAGCTTAGGCTTTAAATGTTCATTTTCAAATTTAGCAGCCCAAGATTAAAGGGGTACTCTGGATTTTTTTTTATTTTTCAAATCAGGAATTGTCCAAAGCAGTAGTAAACCCCAGTAGTGTCCTACACTGGACAGTTCCTGTCATGCACAGAGAGGCAGCAGAAAGCACTGTGTCAAACTGGAGAGAATATATAATTTCCTGCAGGGCATACAGCAGTTGATAAGTACTGGGAGGCTTTTTTTTTTTTTTTAAATAGAAGTAATTTACAAATCTGTATAACAGTCTGACACCAGTTGATTAGATTTTTTTTTCTCTGTAGTTCCTATTTAACCTCTGGCCATGTAACATTCCTAGGTTTATTAGTAAGTCTAATACCTGCAGGGAAAATGACTGCCTATGAAATTTGCCCCCTTTTATGATACCTAGTAAATCCAACCAGGGCCTAAGGGATTAGACCATATTTGCCCTTCTGCCCCCCAAGTACCGATCCGGCCCAGCCGCCCCCCTCCATTGATAATCATTGGGGGGCAGGCCTACGTCCCCCACCAGGCCGCCCCTTCTAATGATTATCAATGGAGGGGTCGGCTGGGGGCCTGATTGGTGCACAGGGGTGGTAGTCCTGCTCCCATTGCTTCTAATGGCTTACATGGCAGAGGATTTCAGCAGGGGATTGGCACCGAGGATGAAGGTAACAGACATACCTTCATCCTCAGTGCCCTGTGCCCACTAATGCGCTATCAGCAGGTTAGATATGTCTAACCTGCTGATAGTTCCACTTAAATTCCTAGTTCTCTGCTCAGCTCAAGTACAACATCTTCCCATTGTATTTTTAAGTTTGACCGCAGAAGAAGAGCATCTAGTCCTGGATTTCAGTACACCTTCAGTCCCCGTGATGCAGGGGATCCACCCCCTCGTGCCTGATCCATCCATTACACTGAACCTCACTAAAACAGCTTAATGCCTGCCATTGTTTTGCTGTTTATTCTGGTTCATTTAATTTTTGGTTCAGATGAACCTGAACTTTGCAGCAAAGTTCGTCAAACATACCGAACCAAACTTTTAAAAAGTTTGCTAATCTCTATACAATACTGATGGATAGCTTGATTTAAGAATCAGACTTCACCTTCTTGAGTCCAGGCAATGGCTGCCAGCACTAAGATACTTATAAATGGGCAAAATTATGATATCGATCAGCAGTAGCATAGGGAATCCATAAAAGCTCATATCATATATCAGTAGCAAAACCAAGTGACAACTCATCAATACATGTCAGGTACTCATGGGAATAGTGGTCTTGCATCGAGCAGTATAGTCATTTCACTATCAATAAATCAGTATGCCCAGAAGTAAAAACTAGCAAATGGGTTCATTATATAGACTGAGAAATCCCTTTAAACCAGACACAGTACAAAATATGTCACAGACCCATACTAAGGCTATGTTGCCATTTCGAGAACATTTCGTTATAGGATCATGATCATTATTAACAGCCGCCTATATAACAAGCTCTATATCCTGAAGTGGGAACATAGCCTAAAACTGTTACAAGCACGTGAATAAACATAAGAGCAAAAGATGACATGACAGAAGACTTAAGGCCCTAATACACAAAACGATTATTGTCCGTGTTCGGCCGATATCGACCATTATGGCCAATAATCGTCTTGTTTAATAGAAGACAACGATCAGCCGACATGAACGATGTCGGCTGATCGTTGTCTGTTGGTCTTTCAACATGTTGAAAGACAAACGACTAAGGTAGCAACGATCTGCTGCCATCACTCCATGGAATAGGAGCGGCGGCAGCAGACCGCTGCTATCCTCTATGGGCTGCCTGGACGATCTAGCGATCACCCAGGCAGCTCCCCGTGGCACCCCCTGCTCTTACCCGCTCGCTGCCGATAAGTGTAATAGGGGCTTTAGTACTGCAAATAACACTTTTGACTGTGGCCCTGATATTATATACGGCGATCATCTATGACAGGGGTGTCAAACTCGCTTCCCTCTAAAACTTCAACTGCAAAAAGCCTTCGCCTTGGCTGTCTGGGCATGATGGAAATTGTAGTTTTGCAACAGCTGGAGGGCCCCGAGTTTGCCGCCTGTGATCTATGACTAGATTGCAAAACTCAACTTACTGAATGTTAATTTTTGCTAAGATATGCCACTTTTACTTCTTTTTACATATTCCTGTAACTATTCCCTTAAGAAGTACAACAAGTGCACTCCTATAATCTGTAAAAAAAGAAGACGTTAAAACTGTTAAAAATTGATATTTGCATGCATTAATTTGTCATCTTGCGTTTTACTGTCGAGCACATGTCAGTTCTGAAAAGCTCCAACATAAATATATTTAAAGGCAATCACGGCTGATTGTACCGCCGCACACATGAAGTTAATTGCATAAAATTACAAACCGCCTTGCTCCGACCATAGGGATTATAATTGGAAGAGATTCATAGAGAATTTGTTCTATTTTAAATGATAGCCGGGCATCTGTAAATTTCTGTACCACAAATAAAATTTTTTTTTTATAACCTTGCTGTTGTTTTTTATATATATGTATTTTTCACTTCAGGTCCGGGAAGATTGTTCTGCCAGTTTTAATCCACCCGTCTCTTCATCATCTGTCCATGTGTCTCCATATGCGTGTCAGAGACGGACTCCGCTGCAAGACATCAACAGAATATTCACGGTAATAATTATTGGCTACATAGTCATCAAAACTGTTTTCTAAAATAATGATATAGTAGTCAGTAGAGTGGAAAAAAAGCCAACTCAGGGGTCAGGTTTATACCGGTGAAATAGAATTTTCATTGTGATTTCGTAAGCCGCGTCTCAGTTGTGACTGGTACTGGCGGGGACTGAAATATTCCATTTAATTGCATAGGGCTTATCCGGGCAGGATTTTTACAAACACTTGGGAATCAATAGCGAAAATGATTTCTCCATTCTTCCACTACAGGCAATTTTTCATGTTCACTGCAACATGTATTTTCCAAGGATTATTCTGCAATCGTACAAATTTGAAAGCTGCCTTGATATTCGCCCTAATCTTAATGTACTTGTTCCAACATGTCAACTTTTCAAATGACATTTAAATTCAAGCAATAAAGAGATAATATCCCCCCACCCAACCCAAATCTTTCCGATGGCTTTTCGGCTTAAAATCCATAGGTGACGTCTAACCCTCGCAACGTCAAATTCTGTTTCTTTTTCGACTACACGCTTATTACAGCTATCTGGCTCATTTTACTGTTATTGAGTGCTTGCGAAAGGCACGGGGTTCAGCTGCTGATAATCTGTAAGATTACTACTTTAAGGCGTCCTGGTGTTCAGGCTTCGGAAAGACTGCGGCTAAGTAGTTTATACTCGCTATGCAAAGCCGGGACGTGTTCTGCGTGGTGGGATATGGAGGTCACAGCACGCATGACTTGCTTTGCAAATAAAAACAGATATTCAGGGACGAGAGCAATTTTCTTATTCTCAAAAAAAAAGAAAAAACTGCACCCAAAGCCATTTCTATTATCATCCAGTTGTGCATTAAATGCTTTACGTTGGCATACGACAGACCTGCCAAGTAGGAGTTCAAGGCATCCGGAGTTCTATCGTCTTGTGGCTTTAACACATCATCAAAGAATTTGATGCCGCTATCTTCTAAGCAATTTAGCATTTATATATGATGTAAAATTTAATTACAGACATAAAAGGACAATTTATTCCGGCCTCACTGAGAGCTTTCGACAATTTCTTGCTTTCAATAAACTGATTTTCGTTTAATTCCAGTGTATTGTGCCTATCAGGTTACATTATAATGAGTGGTATTGATTTCCAGCCGCGGGATTCATTACTGTGGTATACCTTTTTAGTACAATCAGACCCGAATGTTTCGAAGGAGCCGTGTAATAACTGGATGTCTAGGAGAGGAGTGGATTACGGTCGCCATTTCTTGCCAAATTGTTATTGCTCTTACAGTAAAGGCAATCCTCAAAGACCTCGGAATGAGACACTGTCAGATGCGGATGAGAGTGGAGGGATTTGAACTCATATTTGACGCATCGTTTGGAAGTGTCAGGCTTCAGGCTCTGAGCCAGTGTCGGACTGGCCCACCAGAGGACCGGAGCATCCTCCGGTGGGCCCCCAGCTTTAGAAACTGCACTAACACTGACTGACATGTCTTTTCTCACTGGTTCTTCACTGGTGGGCCCCCAGGATGATTTCCTCTGGTGGGCCCCACATACCCCAGTCTAACACTGCTCTGAGCTATAAAAATCTATAGTGGGGCACCCACCTGGCAGCTGTCAGACCATACTATATTGCTATATGTCCCTGACTTAATATGGAGGCAAAGTGGACAGTATATTGGAGCAAATGTACATTCATTTGAAGAGGCTTTCCACTTTAAACTTACTTGTCCACTATCCACAGGATATGAAACAAGTATGAGATAGCCGGGGGTTGTCTCAGCTCCATTTCCTCCGGTTATCCCTAAAGCTCTTTTCAGAGGCTCCATAGAGAATGAATGGAGCTGCAGGTCCCACGCCAACCTGCGGCTCCATTCAAAACAAAGGAGTTGATCTACATAACCCAAGAGAACCAAAGAGGTCAGGTCCCCCTGCAATATCATACTTGTCACCTATGCTATGAATAGGGAACAAGTAAGTTTAAATTTAGAAAAACCCTTAAAGGGAATACCTTTGTCATGCAGTACCACATGGATCACCACTTACCCACTCCATAGTTTGCAGCCAGTCTTGCTGCCTACATTAAAGGGGTTCTCCATAGATTTTTTTAAATCAACTTGTACCAAAACATTATACAAATTTGTAAATTTCTTCTATTGAAAAATCTTAAACCTTCCAGTACTGTAGAAAGCGCTCTCTACTGCCACTTCAGTCTGTGTCAGAAACTGTCCAGAGCAACAGCAAATCCCCATGGAAAACCTCTCCTGCTCTGGACAGTTCCTGACATGGACAGAGGTGGTAGCAGAGAGCACTGTGTCAGACTGGAAAGAATACACTACTTCCTGCAGGACATACAGCACCTGAAAAATACTAGAAGACTTGAAAATATTTTTAAATAGAAGTAATTTACAAATTAGTATAACTTTATGGTACCCTTTAAATCATATATACACAAGCAACCCTTTAAATCATATATACACAAGTTATACCATCGGCAACAACGGCCGTAGTTTTACATAGTGTAAACATAGCCTTACAAAAGAAAGTCTATAAGCACTGACTTTAGTGCCAACAGTAAAGTTAACATAAGTGGAGAAGAAGCGTGGTGGATTCCGGCACTCCTGTCCAGAAGTGCCGGAATCCACCACGCTTCTTCTCCACTTACGTCTTGTAATCAGTGCCTGGCCAGCACCGGATAACCGTGCACCCTCCATCTCACATGCTTGCTGCAAGAAAGACCACACCTAGGTGAGCTGAATCCCCATCTACTTTTTCTTCTTTGTAAGTAAAGTTAACATGTTTGTACAACAAGCTAACATATGGGTTAACAAAGACTAAAGAAACAACAGTAATACCATTTTATATAGATATAAAATGAGAGTTTTTTTATGGGGATTTGCTGATGCTTTGGACAGTTCCTGACATGGACAGAGGTGGCAGCAGAGAGCACTGTGTCAGACTGGAGGGTTCAGATGAACCTCTAGTAGCCAATAACCATGTATACAAATTGCCGCACAAATGATAAAGCAGTTGTTTGTGTGGCCCAGCAGTGTGATTAGTTGTAAAGGCACTGCAATTGAATGCCAATACTACAGATTGTGCTTGTTTGTGGCTGTACATGGTCACATATTAAACCATGTAAAATGACCCTTAATTGGAAGAAGTCAGTGATGCCCAGTAAGCCCAAATGTACTTTAGCTGCTTTCTTTCATAAACAGCTCCTCTCTTGTTCTCGAGTTGTATGTGGTATTGCAATTTATTTCCATTGACATGAACAGGTGTGGTACTATTTTTGTAAGAAAACAGCTATATTTTGCTAGTTCTAGATTTCACCTTTAAAAATGTTTATTTATAGTTCCCTATTCCTTTCCCTTTGCCACTTTGTTTCGGTGTAATCGGCAGGACCTCGGTAAGGTAAAACCAGGCCTTGCATTTACAGTTCTTCCATTAATTCTTTTTTCCATAGTACCGGAATACACAGTCACTGCCGCCTATAACAGTATCATCCAGAGATGTAAAACCATTCTACACATGTCAGCCATACGACCCCTACTGATAAATACAGGAGATTCTATTTCATGCAATGGCTGTATCTGATGAAATCCAATGTTACATCTGTGTAATGGAAAAACCTTGCTATATCGGACTCTCTGAACTAAAATTAGAATGAAATGTGAAATCAAAGTGTTGTGCCTAAGGAAATGATTAATTGTTTTTACAACTGCAATTATGATTAGTAACCAGAAAGTCCTGAGTATTTACATATTCTTTACACCTCTAAGAGCTTAAAGGTTTTCTTGTTGGAATGGAACCTTCACAATAAGCTGATCACAGAGACCTTCCTTGTGAATTTTATTTAATCTTCTGTAGGGAAATGTGGCAGAAAGAGGTCGATTTCCCAACAGCCCCTTTACAGGAGAAATTAAAGCGAATGTATCATTAGGTACATTGCTGCTATTTTTTACCTTAAAGTGACTCTGTACCCACAATCTGTCCCCCCAAACCACTTGTACCTTCAGATAGCTGCTTTTAATCCAAGATCTGTCCTGGGGTCCGTTCAGCAGGTGATGCAGTTATTGTCCTAAAGAACGACTTTTAAACTTGCAGCCCTGTCTCAAACGTCCGGGGCTTAGATTGTGTATGCATTAGGCTGGCACAACCTCTCTGTTCCTCCTCCCCACCCTCCTCATCATTAGGAATGTTCCAGGCAGATTTTCTCCTATTCATCAGCTGTGAGAATACTGAACATGGGCTGGATCGTTAAGGCACCTGTGCAATGTTCACTGCAGAGGAATAGGAAAAATGGTGAAGAGGGCGGGGAGGAGGGACGGAGGAGTGGTGCAAGGTTAGGGCACAGATACTCTAAACCACGGCGGTTGGGCACAGGGCTGCAAGTTTAAAAGTTGTTTTTTAGGACAATAACTGCATCACCTGCCGAACGGACCCCAGGACAGATCTTGGATTAAAAGCAGCTATCCGAAGGTACAAGTGGTTTGGGTGGGGTCAGGTTGTGGGTACAGAGTCGCTTTAATGGATCAGCATTAGAGATGAGCGAACCTGCCTATGGCTATGGCTGTATCCCAGTTTTCCAGGCAGTCCTCCGGCTGTATCCACCCTCTCCACAGAGCGGGCAGACAGCGGCAGTCAGAAGCCGAGAGTTCTGGTTCAAACGTACCTGAACCTTGGCAGGTTCGCTCATCTCTAATCAGCGTCAGCACTGGGTTTTCGGGAGCACCTGCCCGTCCCGGACCCCATTTTGCCGAAACCCTCGCCCCTCTGTGACGTGGCTTCATTAGAATCAATCAAGGTGTGTTCTTTCCAGTGTGACAAAGTGCTCTCTGCTGTCATCTCTGTCCATGTCAGGAACTGTCTAGAGCAAATCCCCATAGAAAACCTCTACTGCTCTGGACAGTTCCTGACATGGACAGAGGTGGCAGCAGAGAACACTGTGTCACACTGGAAAGAGTACACCACTTCCTGCATGACATACAGCAGCTGATAAATACTGGAAGATTGGAGAATTTTAAAAGGAAGTCATTTCACTAATCTGTGTAACTTTCTAACACCAGTCAATTTGAAAATATTTTTTTTTCTCTGGAGTACCCCTTTAAGGGGAGGAGTGGGAGTGGGCACATGAAGCTAAAGGTAGTTCTTACTGCAAATAAGGAGCTGTGATATGATATATTGTTATATTTTAAAGGCATTAGATACGGACATTAAAGTTGGCTCAGCTCCCTGGATCTATTAAAATACTTTATTTACTTAAGTTTATTAAGTTAACTTTCAGAAATACTGTCTATATTTGTCACAATCAAACCATGGCAGAAAAATATATTGGAGCAGCAACAAAAATTGAATCTCTCATCCTTCACTTAGTCATTTTTACTCCTTCCGAATCTTTATCTTGCAGCGAAAATTTAGGAAAGGCGCAGATTAAATACAGCCGCCATTATTTACCAAATACTTTCTTTCATTTATCATTTTAATACGTACGTGTGTTTTATAAGGCTTGGAATATTTTACTCTGAACTGTCAAGATAATTTATACTTTTCTTAGTTTGCATTGAGGATTTAGATTTTACACATGAATCAATCCCAATTACCCAATAATAGAGCCGTCCCGGTAACGATAGCGTTCTGCCAGGCTTAACATCATGGGCGTTCTTACATGTGCTGCGCTTCTTTGATTTGATTTGATGTGGAAACATAAAGGCATCTTTTGTTACTTTCAACAAGAAATTATATAGGTATTGTCCTAAAATGTCACATCTAAAAATGTGGTCGCCTAGGGTCTCCATCGAGTAGAGGTATCTTTGAATTCTAAATACTTAAAAGTGAACCTCCATCTTTTATTAAAGTATTTTTAGCTCTAAAATTCATGATGATTAATGTCTAACTATATTGTTATGGCGGACAAAGTGGTGTTTTTCTGGTAAAGTGCGCCAATACCTCTTAGTTAAAGGGGAACTATCAGCAGGTTAGACGAATCCAACCTGCTGATACTGTAGTTTCCTATTGCGCAGGAGGCGCAGAGGATAAAGTTATGTCTCTTACCTTCATCCTCCGTGCCATTCCAGTGCAGTTAGTAGTTTGCACTACGATCTGGTAAGACCGATAGGAGCACTGGGGCACCCGTTAGGAGAACTGCCCGCCCCCCACAGCACAGATCCATCCCTTTCTAATTATTATCATTGGAGCAGGCAGGCCGGGAGCAGGCCGAATCGGTGCTAAGGAGGCAGGGCAGTGCTCCTAATGGGTTCCCCCAGTGTCCCTATAGGTCTTACCGGACTGTGAAGCAAATTATGTTTTTGCTTTCCTTTTTTTTTATGTTTTTTGCAAAAAACGGATGAAAAACAGATGAAAAAAACTGATGCATTTGTGTGCATCCGTTTTTCCATTGACTTCCATTGTAAAAAAAAAAAAAACGGATCCATTTTTTTTAAAGGACACAAAAGAAGGGTCAGCTACGTTTTTGTGTATGTAAAAAAAAAACGGATCCGTTTTGATCTGTTTTTTTTTTCTATAATGAAAGTCAGTGGAAAAACGGATCAAAACGGATTCACACAAATGCATCCGTTTTTTTTTGCAAAAGTAAGTTCGGGTTCTCCCAAACTCTCGGCATTTAAGTCCTAGGGAGCCTGGGAAAACATGGATACAGCCATAGGTCATAGTCTGTATCCATGTTTTCCCAGACTCCCTAGGGCTATACTTTTAGGGTGCCTAATCGCTGGGTTTTTAACGCTGCATTTTTATTGCGGTTTTATTGTTGCGTTTTTGTTGCATTTTTGCTGCGTTTTTTACATGCGCGTTTTGATTTTCACATGATTTTCATGTGAAAATCAAAACTCGCATGTAAAAATCGCACCAAAAACGCAGTGATACGGTACGTGTGAAGGTACCCTTAATAGAAATTCCTGTCTCAGCTTTGTGAATAGCTTGTGTAGAACAGTCCATGTGGCTTCACCATACAGGACAGGGTGACCCCCATTAAAAGCGCAGAAACACGCGCAATCTTTATTGGGAGAGGGTGTCACCATGATATCATAACAACCAACTGAAGGAAATTATTCCAGATATTCTTAGCTAGAAAGGTATAACTAAATGAGTTAATACTGGCTTATATATATATATATATATATATATATATATATATATATATATACACACACACACACACACACACATACACTCACACAAAGTATATGTATAAAAACTTGGGAGTGCATCTTTAATGAGATTACTCTGTTTTCTGTCCCAGTCTATACAGAAAAGCTGACAAAAAATCAGCAGAGAACTATTGTGTTACGCTAGTTTCTTCTCTGGTGGCCCAATAATGGCATATAATACATTTTATAATGATAAATTCCCTTTAATAACCCATGCATTTTTCATTATTATTTAACTAGCAATATAGGAACATGTAGTGAAGATCTGGCAAAAAAATAGAGAAACCTATAGCAGTTTGTGCTGCTCTGCAGCTTCGGCTGTACAGGACGGGGACACTAATTCTGTAACTCGCCACAGTTATTCCTTCTCTCCTCATTATACAAACAAATAAAAAATCAGATTAAACCTCCAGTCAATTTAAGAGCACAAGGTGCAATGTGTATGTCACGTCTAACTGCAACTTCACCACACTGGGTACATATAAACTGGCCATTGATTTGGTAATGCTGTTTTATTGCGGCTATATTCTTAGGAAATCTATTTCTAAAGTAGTGTGCCTTCTGGAGATAGAAATGAAAGATGCCTAAAGAAGGCCCAGATACACATTACCCCTGCGAAAACTGACAAATCGGAGCCATAAAAACTTGTTACCCTTCCCTTCACCTGAGAGACATGATTCATAGGCTGCTATTCAGAAAGCTGACCTCCGGACACCGCACATCCATGTAACATAACTTTATGCCATGAGAGGTCATAGGCCGCAGTGTGAATTCACCTTCACAATGACACCAGCAGGTGATAGAGGCGTGATTAATTGTGTAAGATTTTATGTGACAGGTGATATTTATATTATCCAAAGGGAAAATTGGAATACAAAATGTTCGGTGATGCTATATATAAGAATACTGGAATCTATCTATCTATCTATCTATCTATCTATCTATCTATCTATCTATCTATCTATCTCCTATCTATCTATCTATCTATCTATCTATCTATCTATCTATCTATCTGTCTATCTATCTTCTATCTATGTATCTATCTATCTATGTATCTATCTATCTATCTCCTATCTATCTATCTATCTATCTATCTCCTATCTATCTATCTATCTATCTATCTATCTATCTATCTATCTATCTATCATCTATCTATCTATCTATCTATTTATCTATCTATCTATCTATCTATCTATCTATCTATCTATCTGTTATCTATCTATCTATCTCCTATTATCTATCTATCTATCTATCTGTCTGTCTGTCTGTCTGTCTGTCTGTCTGTCTGTCTGTCTATCTATCTATCTATCTATCTATCTATCTATCTATCTATCTATCTATCTATCTCCTATCTTCTATCTATCTCCTATCTATCTATCTATCTATCTATCTATCTATCTATCTATCTATCTATCTAGAGAGGGATATCTGGCTATCCCCTATGTTTTGAGACTGGTAACTGAGGCTCCACGGACCCCTTTTTTGCATATTCAAATTTTGGATGGGACAATCAATGGAGACTCGTAAATGAGTACTCCATTGGAATTTTTCACTGTTCTCCCTGAGTTCAGTGATTGTTGTGTTTTGTCTATCTATCTATCTATCTATCTATCTATCTATCTATCTATCTATCTCCTATCTATCTATCTATCTATCTATCTATCTATCTATCTATCTCCTATCTATCTATCTCCTATCTATCTATCTATCTATCTATCTATCTATCTATCTATCTATCTATCTATCTATCTATCTCCTATCTATCTATCTATCTATCTATCTCCTATCTATCTATCTATCTATCTATCTATCTGTCTATCTCCTATCTATTTATCTATCTATCGATCGATCGATCTATCTATCTATCTATCTATCAATAGATAGCACTGTGTCATACTAGAAAGAATGCACCTCTTCCTGCAGGGCATACAGCAGCTGATAAGTACTGGAAGACTTTAGATTAAAAAAAAAAAAGTAAATTACAAATCTGTATAACTTTCTCACACCAGTTGATCTGAAAGATTTTTTTTTGCCAGAGTTTCCCTTTAAAGCACAGTTGGTGTCTAATGTACCTTTATGCTGAACTACACTATTGAACTGTTTTTGAAAGCTGTATAGAAAGCATAGAGAGGCTAGAGAGTTAAGCCGCTATTACACAACCTGACATAGAGGAGCAAACGAGCGCTGTCAGCGCTTGTTTGCTCCTTGTTCCCCGCTCGCTGCTGCGGCTATATCGGTCGCGGCGAGCGGGCTAAGTGCAGGGGAGGGGAGGGGGCTGCCCGGGTGATCAGAACATAAGGTATAATATGTCTTCTTTCTTTCTTTAGGACGCACTTGATATTTTGGCAGAACATTATGAATTTTGGGAAAATAAAGGTCCCCGTGTGAAATTTCAGAGAGCATCTGCAGTCCTAAAATCACTTCGGTCTCCTGTTGTATCCATTAAAGACTTGGAAGGTTTGCCACTCTTGGGAGATGAGATCAAATATATCATTGAGGTAGGGATCTATGATCGGGAACTAGTAATATGCACATGGAGAATGTATATGGGTTTGGAGAAACATAAAAATAATCATAATAATGTACAATATGTTGTTCCCCTTCAATGTAAAAATTGATGTGTTCAAGATGGTGGTTTATTTGGAGTATTTGGAGGGATTGTTTAATTGATGGCCATACATAATACACCAGTGGCATCTCTGCTGATCAGCTGTGTACAGAGGCCGTTTTGCACGGCCGCCTTCTTATTGTTTGCTTTTCACAGTAGCTGTGCTAGGTACTGTAGCTGTGTTAATTCAAGTGAGAATAAGCCATTGATTTTGAAAACCTGGATAACCACTTTAAGGAACCATGTTGAGCCTGGTTAAAGGAGTGCACCAATTTTTTTTATTGATTCTGTACATCTAAAATGTACAGTAAAATGGGGTAGATGGAAGCAAGCAGGTAACGATAAATAAACCTATAGAAACTAGAGATGTGAGAACCTCGAGCACGCTTTGGTTTGTTTCCGCCATTTGATTAACGATATGCAAAAGAGCCCATGGAGCCTCATTTAAGAGTCTTGAAACACAGGACTAGCCAGATATGTCTCCGGGTTTTTCCCTTGTCATTACATTGACTTATAGGGCCACTTAATATGGTTTTGGTGGTTTCCCTACAGAAGCCTCCGCTTGGCTGGGTCCTTCATGGAGGGATATCTGGCTAGTCCTGTGTTTTGAGACTCTTAAATGAGGCTCCAAGGGATCTTCTTTTGCATATTCATGTTTCCCAGGGAGCAATGCACCGAGGACTTCACTGCATTGAGCACTTTCACTAGCAGCCGGCAGTGTTGTCGTTTGGCTGGTCTCCCTGAGATCTATTTTTCTTATGGCTCTACTAGGCATTGCTCCCACATAGCCAGAATCCTGTTCCACACTGATAAGGGGCAACACCCCGAAACAGCTGTCTGTGGATGGTTACCTGGTCTTGATTTTTCCCTTGTCATTACATTATAGGGCCACTTAATATGGTGGTTTTGGTGGTTTGCCTACAGGAGCCACCCCTTGGCTGGGTCCTTCCCGGAGGGATATCTGGCTGGTCCTGTGTTATGAGGCTCCACAGGCTCTTCTATTGCATATTTATGTTTCCCAGGGAGCAATGCACCTAGGATTTCACTGCATTGAGCGCTTTAACCAGTAGCCGGCAGTGTTATCATTTGGCTTGTCTCCCTGAGATCAGCGATCTGTTTCTCCTATTTGATTACCGATGGCTGAGGAATTTGGATGCAGACCACCTGGAAAACATGGATACAGCCATAGGCCATGTTTACATGTCCATGTCCATGTTTACCACTACTCCCTAGGGCTTTATCCAACTTCTTCAGCCACTGGTAATCAAATGCCAAGAGTTCTGCTTCAGACAATTTATCTATATCATTTATCTATATCCACTAGATAAAGAGGACATGGGCTGCCTCTACCTGGGCTTTTACCATGCTGGAGAACACCCCTAGGCACTTGAGCTTCATTTACATAAAAACAAAAAAGGCTTATGTCTCGGGACTGGTAAGGACCATGAAGATTCAAAAAATATATTTTCAGAATCCTGATGACCTGCCCTATCTAGCCACTGGCTTATTTATGCCCCTGTTTTTCTTCTGATAGGTAATGTTGAGCAAACCTGTAAAAAGGTTTGTGTTCGGCAAAGTTATTCAAACCTGAACGCTCAGCACTTGATTCCATGCGGCTGCAGAAGTTGGATGCTGCCCTAGGAAGTCCGGAGAACATGATAAAGCCATAGGCCAAAGGCTGTATCCGCATTTTCCTGGCAGCCCTAGAGCAGCATCCAACTTTTGCAACCATGGAGAATCAAATGTTGAGTGTTCACTTCAATTAAGTTGCAAACCCCCAACCAAACTGAGAACAAGAAAGGTGCTGTTTCTGAAGGAAAGTAGCCATGTTTTTCTAAGACAAACTCTGTAAACTATTGGAACAAATCTACAAGTTTCAACCCTCAGACTTTCTCAGAAATAGTCAAACCCTTATACTGTACTTCATATATATATATATATATATATATATATATATATCTATATCAGAGCATGATACTTGTATTACAGAACATTAAATCCCTAAGGTTGTTACATAGGCCCTCCATGAGTTTACAGTAGAAATGAAGCAAAGCAATTTGTTCCTATCTGTATTCTGCTAGTCAGGCTGTGGGCTTTGAAGTGTGTGACACTCCGTGCTGCTCCTCCCCTGGTGCTGGAAAAAGCTGGATCCAGTCCTGGAAAACTTCTCCCAGTTTCCCTGCCCTGTACTGGATCTATCTTTTCCCAGCACCGGGGAGGAGCAGCACGGAGTGTCACACACTTCAAAGCCCACAGCCTGACTAGCAGAATCCCGATACTGTAAATTTGCTCATCTCTACTCACCAAGAAGCAATACTTCTAAAGATAATATCTAATGTGGCCTCTGATTGAGCATGGCACAATTATGGTTGTACAGAGGTGTACAGACAAATTATACGTCCATATTGTACCCAGAAGGGTGATTCGAAGCTGAGGCCACACTTCTCCTTTAAAGGGGTTATCCAGCATTAGAAAAACATGGCCACCTTCTTCCAGAGACAGCACCACTCTTGTCTCCAGTTCAGCTGTGGTTTGCAATTAAGCTCCATTCACTTTACAAGTTGCAAAACCTGCACCCAAACTGGAGACAAGAGTGGTGCTGTCTCTGGAAGAAAGTGGCCATGTTTTTTTTAACCCTTTCATGACTTGGGGTTATTGATGCATCAATGCCCAGGTTGTTTTAGGACATAACGATCCCATAACCTGATGTCAGTATGTCTGTCCTCTCTCCTCTGTCCCCTGTCACTGTTACAATCCTGTGATAGCGTCAGGGGAGAGAGGGGAGGGGCAGAACTCATGGCCGCACGACCTGCGCCCTTCCCTCCCTCCCCTGCCGGCTTCCGATGCCAGGAAACCGTAAGCCTGAAGCTTCCAGTTTCCATGGCTACCATCAGGCTCTGCAATCACTTCGCAGAGCCCCGATGAACAGCGGACAGAGAATTCTCCCTCTGTAGAGGGAGAATTCTCTGTCAGGAGCCCTATAGATGCTGCGGTCATCCTGACCGCAGTATCTATAGGGTTAACTCTGCGCTGCGCTTCGGTGCTGAGAGTTGCGGCGGGTCTCCGGCTATCACTAATAGCTGAGAACCGCCGCTGGTGACACAGGCGCAGCTCCTGCGCCTGTGTCATCCTACGGCATAAATTAACATTGTTGCAGCTTCAGGCATAGGCTTCAGCAACGTTAATTTACTGCCCAGCGGCGGGAGGAGGTTGATACTGAATACCATCTGAACGTACCGGTATGCCCAGGGTCGTCTGGTGACTGGCAGCTGTAGTGTACTGGTATGTCCTAGGTAGTCTAGAGGTTAAATGTTATAAAAATTATGCAGTGACAGCCTAAAAAACTGAGCACATGCTGAATAGAATCTATCAGAAGGTAACATACTGAAAATGACTTTTATTTTTTATATACCACAATATAACTGAAGGCTAATGTATTAATGATGTGACAGAATAATATGTTATTATTGTTAGGAGATCCTTGAAGAGGGAAAATGTTCTCGAGTACATGAAGTGGTGAATTCAGAGCGCTATAAAGCTTTTAAGGTATTCATTTATTTATCGTTCATTATCAGCCATCTATTAGTAATGCAATTAGGTTGTGTCCTTGGAACATCAGATAATGTGTGATAACGTGTCGGGAGGGATCTGATCGCTAAACGTCCTTATTAAAGACTGTGCGCAAGTTAATTAAAAGAAAAAATTCTATGTCATTCAAAGCAGATTAGTACAATAACTGTATGCACAGCAAAAAGCTCCATAGACATGACTCTATCACAGGTCAATGCAATACTCTGTCCGTGTAAATCCCCTAACGTATACATCCAGTATATACTTTAACTCCTATGTTAAAAAAGTAGGCTTCGTTATTTTCGTTGCTTTACTTGGCTTTATTCCATAAAGAAAATTTACGTAACTCCTCACATCAACCAGATAAACATAACCCTCTGGTAACGCCACTCCAGGTGTATGGCAGATGTCCACTGAAATTCATTGTGGAATGAATATAACTTGCATGGAGCTATAATGCAGCCATGTGCTTGTGCATGTATGATGGCATGTATGATGGCAAAATAGGCCATCCTATTCAATCTATTTCTTTGAATCCTGGATGCCAACCAGCACCTACCACTTGTAACACAGTCCTACTGTCAGATACCTTAAGGGGTACTTTGGTAAAAAAAATAATAATTCAAATCAATTGGTGTCAGAAAGTTTTACAAATGTGACAATGACTTCTATTTAAAAATCTTAAGTCTTCCAGTACTTATAAGCTGCTGTATACTGCAGTAAGTCTGAAATGGTGCAAGATTAAAGGAGTTCTCTGGAGAAAATTTTTGGAATCTGAATTTTTAGAATTGGAATCTGATATTGATGGCCTAAGCTAAGGATAGTTCAATATTAAGGTCCGGGAAAATCCCTTTAAGGGATTGGCTAATGATGACAACCACCCATTGAAATTAAGCCAGAAAAAATATATGGCCTACCTTCTAAAACTCAGGCCGGCCACTACTGGAAAAATTATATTACTTAGGAGTCATTTAAAGGAGAAGTCCAGCGAAAATTTTTACTAAAGTATTGAATTGCCCCCCAAAACCTGGGAATGCTTAGGGGAAAATGCACATAACAGGTGAGATTTATCAAACATGGTGTAAAGTGAAACTGGCTCGGTTGCCCCTAGCAACCAATCAGATTCCACCTTTCATTCCTCACAGACTCTTTTGAAAATGAAAAGTGGAATCTGATTGGTTGCTAGGGCAACTGAGCGAGTTTCACTTTACACCATGATTGATAAATCTCCCCCAAAGTGCTTTTTCCCTGCACTTACTACTGCATCAAGGATTCACTTCCTGGATAACATGGTGATGTCACGACCCGACTCCCAGAGCTGTGCGGGCTGTGGCTGCTGGAGCGGATGATGGCAGGGGGATACTGAGGGACACAAGGCACTGGAGGGACACTGAGCTTCCCTCTGCCATCATCCTCTCCACTAGCCACAGCCCGCACAGCTTTGGGAGTCGGGTCGTGACAGCACCATTTTATCCAGGAAGTGACATCACCATTTTATCTAGGAAGTGAAGCCTTGATGCAGTAGTAAGTGCAGGGAAAAAGCACTTTATAAGCATTTCCCGTAATAAGTGTATATTGTCAATTTGTATACGTTTTGGGGGGCAATATAATACTTTGATAAAAATTTTCGCCTGACTTCTCCTTTAACCCCTTAGTGACTGCCGCACGCATATTCACGGCGGCCACTAATGGGCTTTATTCCGATGCGTACGCCTTTTAACGGCGGGCGCATCGGAATAAAATACCGCCCGGTGGCGGCTGCAGGACGGGGGATCAGCGGTCAGTGTGACAGCTGACCCCCTCCTGTAACCGCCCGGAGCGGAGGATTCTCCGCTCCGGGCAGTTAAACCCGTTAAATGCCGCTGTCAAACCATGACAGCGGCATCTAACGGGTCCCCGTGGATCCCGGTCGGCGCCGTGGGCCACTTACGCGATCGCGATGTCCCGCGGCGCCGTCCGGTCCTCCGATGTCTCCAAGGTGATCCCTGGGTCCTAATGAAGGTCCCCGGGGTCACCATGGAGATGCCTCATGCTGACAGGGGTGGCTGTGGCTATTGCCTGTCAGCATGAGGCATGAAACAATACATTGCAGTACATCAGGTACTGCAATGTATTGTATCAGTGATCAAAGTATTTTACACTAGTGTACAGTAATGTACACTAGTGTAAAAGTAAAAAAAAGTGAAAAAAAAAATGTGCACCAAACACAACACAGCCCCCCCAGCCCCCCCCCAATAATAAAGATGCATTACATTCCCCATACACAATAAAAGTTGACATAAAAGTGATCAAAAACACAAATCATATACATATTTGGTATCGTTACGTCCGTAACGTCCCAATCTATAAAACTATATCAATAATTACACCGCACGACACACGCTGTAAAAAAAAAAAAAAAAAAGTACCAGAATAGCAGTATTTTATCAATCTGCTTTAGAAAATACGTTATAAAAGAGATCAAAAAGTCATATACATATAAAACTTGGTATCAACTACAGATCTTCTCTCAAAAAATAAGCCCAAAACCAGCTCTGTCGCGCAAAAGATAAAAACGCTATGGATCTTGCAATGTGGCAACAGTTTTTGTGGGTTTTTGCTAGGAAGATAGTTTCTATTGCACCAAAGTGGTAATAGTTAAAAAAAACCTACACAAATGTGATATCGCCGTAACCGTAGCGACCCAGAGAATACATGTATTATGTTATTAGTGACTGCCGATACGGATTTTTACGGCGATCACTAATGGGCTCTATTCTGCTGCCATCATTATGGCGATGGCGCAGAATAGTGCAGCTGCGCCGGTAATGCCCGCAGCCCCCTCCTCTCAGCTATCGGAGGTAGCTGAGGGGTTGGGGTAGAATGTGGGGTCAGTCCCGGCCAGTTCCCTCACCGGCGATCGCCATTATTACCAGTATAACGACGGCCACCGTTAACGGGCATTGCCAGCGCAGCTGAACACTTTCATCTCTTCCCACAGTGAATCCACAGTGAGAGGAGATGAAAACATGTCCCCCCCCCCCTGTCCCCAGAATTAACCCTAGTGACCTGGTCACTGACCCTCCCCTCCCTGGGCGGCCATCTGATCCAAGATGGCCGCCGCCATCACTGTGAACAGACTCTGTTCACAGTGATGGATTCCTAAAAATGATCAAAGCTCCATTCTCTCCACCACCGGAGGTGGCAGAGAGCATGGGGCAACGATCGGGGACCACCCGGTGTGGTCCCAGTACAAGCGATCAGCGGTATATACTATATACCGCTGATCGCTTGTTCCAAATGGTGCCGGCACTTTTTTACCCCTGTCACCAAAGTCAAAAGCCGCCCCGGATTAGCTGTAAACACTCCAGATTACCTGTAACCACCCCAGATTGCCCGTCTCCTCCCCAGATTGCCTGTAACCACCCAGATTGCCCGTAAACCCCCCAGATTGCCCGTAATCCCCCCCAGATTGCCCGTAACCCCCCCAGACAGCCCGTAACCATCGCAGACAGCCCGTAACCACCACAGATTGCCCGTAACCATCGCAGACAGCCCGTTGCCACCCCAGATTGCCCGTCGCCACCCCAGATCACCAGTGAACACCACCAGATCGCCTGTCACCACCCCAGATAGCTAGTGAACACCACCAGATTGCTCGTCACCACCCCAGATAGCCAGTGAACACTCCCAGATAGCCAGTAAACACCCCCAGATAGCCAGTAAACACCCCCAGATTGCCCGTAACCACCCCAGATAGCCAGTAAACACCCCCAGATTGCCCTTACCCCCCATATAGCCAGTAAACACCCCCAGATTGCCCGTATCCACCCCAGATTGCCCATAACCTACCTAGATTGGCACAGACTGCTCGTAACCACCCCAGATTGCCCATAACCACACCAGATTCCCTTTCGCAACCTCAGATAGCCAGTAAACACCCCGAGATTGTCCATTACCACCCCAGATAGCCAGTAAACACCCACATATTGCCTGTAACTAAAATGACACTCCTTCCCTTCTGAGCCCTGCTGTGTGCCCAAACAATGGTTTTTGCCCACGTATGGGGTACCATTTTACTCAGGAGAACCTGCGTTACATATATTGGGGTGAGTTTTCTCCCCTGTTCCTCGTGAAATTGAGAAATTTTAAACTAAACAAACATGTTATTGGAAAAATTCAATTTTTTTCATTTTTACGGTTTAGTTTTGAATACTTTCCTCCAATACCTGTGGGGTCAAAATTGTCACCACACCCCAAGATGTATTCCTTGAGGGGTGTACTTTCCAAAATGGGTTGAGTTTTGGGGGGTTCTTTTCTGCTGACACTACAGGGGTACTGCAAACGCACCTGGCGCTCAGAAACTTCTTCAGCAAAATCATGCACTGAAAATGCTATTTGGCGCTCCTTCCCTTCTGAGCCCGGCTGTGTGCCCATGCAGTGGTTTATGCCCACATATGGGGTACCTTTCTACTCAGGAGAACCTGCGTTACATATATTGGGGTGAGTTTTTTGCCCTGTTCCTCGTGAAATTGAGAAATTTCAAACTAAAAAAACATGTTATTGGAAAAATTAAATTTTTTAATTTTTACGGTTTAGTTTTGAATACTTTCCTCCAATACCTGTGGGGTCAAAATGGTCACCACACCCCAAGATGAATTCTTTGAGGGGTGCACTTTCCTAAATGGGGTGACTTTTGGGGGGGGGGTTATTCTGCTGACACTACAGGGGCTCTGCAAACGTACCTGGCGCTCAGAAACTTCTTCAGAAAAATCATGCACTGAAAATGCTAATTGGCACTCCATTCTTTCTGAGGCCTGCTGTGTGCCCACACAGTGGTTTATACCCATGTATGGGGCACCGTTCTACTCAGGAGAACCTGCGTTAAATATATTGCGGTGAGTTTTTTCCCCTGTTCCTTGTGAAATTGATAAATTTCAAACTAAAGGAACATATTATTGGGAAAATTCTATTTTTTTCATTTTTACTGTCTTCTTTTGAATACTTTCCTCCAATACCTGTGGGGTCAAAATGGTCACCACACCCCAAGATGAATTCTTTGAGGGGTGTACTTTCCTAAATGGGGTTACTTTTGGGGGGAGTTATTCTGCTGACACTACAGGGGCACTACAAACGCACCTGGCGCTCAGAAACTTCAAAATCATGCACTGAAAATGCTAATTGGCGCTCTTTCCATTCTGAGCCCCGTTGTGTGCCCATATAGTGGTTTATGCCCACGTATTGGGTGTCGTTCTACTCAGGAGAACCTGCGTTACATATATTGTGGTGAGTTTTCTCCCCTGTTCCTCGTGAAATTGAGAAATTTCAAACTAAACAAACATATTATTGGAAAAATTCTATTTTTTCATTTTTACCGTCTTCTTTTGAATACTTTCCTCTAATACCTATGGGGTCAAAATGGTCACCACACCCCAAGATGTATTCTTTGAGGGGTGTACTTTCCAAAATGGGGTGACTTTTGCGGGGGTTCTATTCTGCTGGCACTACAAGGGAGCTGCAAACGCACCTGGCGCTCAGAAAATTCTTCAGCAAAATCTGAACTGGAAATGCTAATTGTCGCTCCTTCCCTTCTGAGCCCTGCTGTGTGCCCATACAGTGGTTTACGCCCAGATATAGGGTACTATTGTACTCAGGAGAACCTGCGTTACAAAATTTGGGTGCATTTTCTCTCTTGTTGCTTATGAAAATGAGATACTTTAATCTTAACAAATATATTATTGGAAAATTTCTTTTTTTCATTTTTTTCTGGCCTAATTGTGAATACTTTCCTCCAGCCCCTGTAGGGTTAAAATGCTCATTATACCCCTAGATTAATTCTTTAAGGTGTCTAGTTTCCAAAATGGGGTCACTTATGGGGGTTTACAATATACAAGCCTCCTAAATCAATTTAAAAAAAGAACTGGTGCCTAAAAAAAATCAGTTTTGGAAATTTCATGAAAATTTGATAATTTGCTGTCACATTTCTAAACCCCATAACACCCTAAAAAAGTGAAATATGTTTACGAAATGAAGCCAGAATAAAGAGGACATATTCATAATGTGACTTACTAACTAATTTTTGTCATGTGACTTTCTTTTTTTTAGAAGCAAAGAATTTCAAAGTTCGTACAGTGCAAATTTTTCATGATATTTTGATGTTTTTCACAAAAAAAAAACACAGTGACCAAATTTTGCCACTAACATAAAGTACCATATGTTTCGAAAAAACAATCTCAGAATCGCTAGCATACGTTAAAGCATCACTGAGCTATAAGCGCATAAAGTGAGACAGGTCAGATTTTGAAAAATGAGCCTGGTCATTAAGGCCCAAATAGGCTTGGTCCCTAAAGGGTTAAGTAGATGAAAGATTATGTCATACATACAGTCCACTTACCTAGAAAGGGAGCTTTCCAATTCTGCCATTTCAACATACCCTATTAGAACTTATGGAAAGCAAGAAATTCTATACCCTTTTTTAATGCTAGGTGAGAAAAAAATTCATCTAGAGGCAAATCTCATAAATTAAAATTAAGATTATAGTCATTTCAATTTACGTGGCAGTCTAGCTCTTTATATGAACATTTCCATGTTCTGTACGACAGAATTAGCTCCAATATTATTTTCTCTGCTGATGTTAATGAAACCGCGTGCCATACTCCGATCGAGCCTTAAAAAATAATAAATGGAAAATAATTAAAAATACCAGATATAAATCTCTTTTAATGAGAAATGCAATAATGTGTCTGAAGGAAATGTAGCCGGCCTTCCTCCATAAGTATGGCCAGTATTAGAGGGAAATTACTTTGGAACATTGTCACTTTTTTTATTGCAGTCGATTCCTGCTGTCGACTACAAAGAAAATATTAGTTTGCAGACACGACTGGCAGTATTGCATCCGTAGCAGAAAGATTTATTAGCTCTGACTCTTGAAACTTATCAGAAATGTATTGAAGGGAGTAAATTTGCATCTGATCATGCTTTGCGATAACCCAAGTGCAAGTAAAGCCTGTTTTCAGTATATGAACGTGTTTTTGGCCTTATGTCTTGCTATAGTAGTAAATTTGGATCTATGGAGACATATATATATATCTATCTATATATATATATATATATATATATATATATATATATATTGGGAGAAAAAAATGGTAGGCTCTCAAAAGACAATTGGCATAGATGGATCGGAATAGTATGTATGTTATTTAATCAATGCACGATAGATACCATATATTTCAAGGTTAAAATCTAACTTTATATATAAATAATAAAAATATAAAAATATTACAACATGAAAAAAACACAACAATACATATATATATATATATATATATATATATATATATATATATACACATATACACATACAATCAGGCAGCTGCATAAACACTTGTTGTTAGTATATCTGTATGTTTGATTAGTTATAGATGTTAAATACTCGTATTGTTATTTCATAATGCAGTACTAGATCATGTATATAAAAGACGTATGTATTAAAAAACAGGATAAAATGTAAATATTTCAACTCTTGAAGGTAAAAAACGGTGCAGGGCCCTTGCTTTACCGTATATTTTGTTATTAGGTTCCCGTTCACCTGTCTCTTTTGATGTCGCTGTTAAACAAATGCATGAGGAGTTAGGTATATTTGTATGGTGGGTGTCCACCTCTCACCAGTCTCTGCGAATCTAGGAGCTCTTGTAAGCGTGATGTCCGTGGCACGGCAGCTAGCGTACTCCGCTCTCTCCGCTGTTAAACTAACTTTTGTATCAGGCTGGTTCAGTATTCAACGTTCCTTCATGCAGATCCAGGTGCACAGGAGGCGTCCACCTGGAGGCTGTGGTTTTCGGATAAGGTGCTTTGCATAAGGTGCTTTGCATGCGGTGTACGCCTTGCGTTTATAGATATTCGGGATAGGTGACGGGTATATAGATCTTAGTGGCTAAATAGTATACTGCAACCCTTCAGATGCGTCTCAGGATGTATAGCATATCCTTTCTTCAGTGAGGAATGTTGCAGTACTGCGAGCTCTGCGGCCGGATGGATCATCCGGCCGGTACTTAAGTACCGGCCGTGATGATCCGGGCACAGACTGGCCATTCCGTGACCCGGCCGGGGTCACGGAACGGCCGGTCTGTTACAACGTGTAAACATAGCCTAAAGTTGTAACACATAATTGTAATTTATAATTGCTGTCATATAGAAAGAGCCTATACTTACCTCTCTGCTCCCCTGCTGTCCTGGTGCAGCATCTTCTGTGTCCCCAGCTGACTGCAGCGCCTCCACTTCCAAGACAAACTTTTCTGGGAAGTGATAGCCTCCAGTATATAGTTTCTCCAGTATGTAGGACCCTAATTGGTAGCTGCCACCTGTTCATATGGCCCCATGTAGGTAGTTTTTCCCAGTATATAAGCCTTTAGTGTTCTTAGTCTTCCCCTGTAGACTTGCCGTGGCCCGGGATGCTGGAACTGATATTGGGCCTACTGGTGGGTTCTGGTGTTTTGGAGGCTTCTTGTCACGGTGACCAGGAAGTGTGCATGTAGCTACAGTATACCTAGTGTTAGCTGCAGCTGTGCTGTGAGAGTGTGACATCTAGTGGGTGGAATAAGGAACAGCGGCCACCTATCCTAACCTGTGACACTAGAGAGATATACTTTTACCAAAATTTAAGAAGAAAGAAAAACACAGACAATAGGTAGTTTTTCCCCAATATATAGACTGCTAATATGTAGCTACACCTTGTAGATAGTTCCGTAGTAGGTAGTTTTCTCATTATATAAGCCCCCAGTAGATAATGTAGATAATTCCCCCTTGTAGATATGCCAATATGCCACAGAAGGTTTTATACTGTGTATATGTATATGTGTATATATATATATATATATATAAAATCATTTTTTGAAAGACACTGTCCTATAGCGCCCTCTTTGTTAAGGCATCAGCTATAACATGGTTATGTATTAGTTTTGACTCGACTGTTCCATAAACTTTTTTATGTTTATCTGACAGGTTTTTACCTCAATTTTTGGAGTGGGACTGAAGACTGCAGAAAAGTGGTACAGAATGGGTCTAAGGACATTAGAAGATATAAAAAATAAAAAAGATTTCAAGTTCACGAGCATGCAGAAACATGGTAATCTGCTTATATTATTTATAATACTTATCATGTTCAATAAAAAATGATTCCTGAGTGGAAAACAAGTACCCCCTACCAACCACGTAGAGAATTAGTTGCTATAGTGATACTAGAGGACATAGAAAAGCATTGACCAAAGCGCACCTGGAATACTAAGCATCATGTACTTACTATCTGGAGGCTATGCTTGCATGTAATGTCATATGGTCACAGTCAGCCATAAATGTAACGCTTACCACTACGTCTTTCCTTAATTGATGGTAAACAAGTTTATAAGTTAATAAAGTTAATAAAACTTTTTAAAAATGATGTATGTGAGAGTTCTGAGACCTGACGCAACTCCGCAAGTGCTTTTTATTCTGCTGAGCATCATACTGTGCCTTTCAGTAACTTCTATTTGCTAGACACATATTACGGCTGATTTGACAGCTTACGTACTATATATAAGCGCCCATATAATTTTCCATATGTCAAAGTGTAATTGTCATGTGGGGAAAATGTACACGTCCATCACCATCCGCTAAATAAATTTAGTTCCATCCATTTCTTGTTATTCGGTGACTTCAAATTAAGTTTGTTCCACTCTAACAAAAAAGATTAAATAGCACCTGGTATACAGTGACTCCAGAACTACTCTATCTTCCCCTAAAACACTGGGACCGCCTCTATACAACCCCTTATTGCTAAGTAACCTGCCCAATCCACCCTCTTTATTAAGCTTAGTTAGCTCTTTGTCTCTTTTACTGTAGACATGGTGGGATCATATGATATTATTACTGTAGACATGGTGGGATCATATATTATTACTGTAGACATGGTGGAATTATATATTATTACTGTAGACATGGTGGGATCATATGATATTATTACTGTAGACATGGTGGGATCATATATTATTACTGTAGACATGGTGGGATCATATGATATTATTACTGTAGACATGGTGGGATCACATATTATTACTATAGACATGGTGGGATCATATGATATTATTACTGTAGACATGGTGGGATCATATTATTGTAGACATGGAATCATTTGATATTATTACTGTAGACATGGTGGGATCATATGATATTACTGTAGACATGGTGGAATTATATGATAGAATTACTGTAGACATGGTGGAATTATATGATATTATTACTGTAGACATGGTGGAATTATATGATATTACTGTAGACATGGTGGAATTATATGATAGTATTACTGTAGACATGGTGGAATTATATGATATTATTACTGTAGACATGGTGGGATCATATGATAATACTGTAGACATGGTGGGATCATATGATATTATTACTGTAGAGAAGGTAGAATCATATCACATCATTATTGTAGACATGGGGGGATTATTACTGTAGAAGGTGGGATCATATCACATTATGGCTATGCTCACACAACGTATCTTTTACATAAATCACAGCTGTTGTTTCAATTTGCAATGAATGAATGAATGAATGAATGGGATAGTCGGGATTCCAACCGGCCGCATAGAAAACTGGCATGTCAGTTTTGTGCTGCCACCATTCATTAAATAGTGGCCTCACAGACATGTCAGCTCAAACAATGCAAAGTGTGGCTGCGGCCGCACTCTCCATTGTGTGCAAAGGTGAATTGGGAAGCGGGTGCACACGTGTGTGCCCTCATCCCAATTCAACAAAAATTAAGATCTTCTCTGACACCAGCCGTTCTGTGACTCGGCCGGGTCACAGAACGGCCGGTCTCATGCGATGTGCGAACATGGCCTATTACTGTAGACATGGATGGATTATTGCTGTAGACAAGGTGGGATTAGAGATGAGCGAAACTACAGTAGGATCGAAATGAAGCACTTCGTTCCTATCTGTATTCCGCTCATCGGGCTGCAGGCTTTGAAGTCTGTTCCACTCCGTGGCACTATTCCCCGGGTGCTGGAAAAAAGATAGATCCAGTCCTGGGAAACTGGGACACCCCCATAGCGTCAAGCCGGCCTGCCTGTCTGCCCCACTGATTATCATTAGAATGAGTGGGCTGGATTGATACTCTGGGGATGGGGCAATGCTCCCAACGGTGCTCCAGGCAGACAATTCAACTACTATGAGCACAGGAATAAGGATGAAGATAAGAGACATACTTTCCTTCTTTGTCCCCCCCGCGCTATAGGGACATTGTTAATTGCTCCTTTTTCAAACTCCACCCATTGTAAACACACAGGCGCAATGCCCTCAGTTGGAATATTGGGAAAAATGCCAGAGTATGGTTTTTTTTTCTATTCCTGGATAATCCCTTTATTTGTATTCATTACATTATATTACAAATGTGTTGGCCCAAGTTCAGGCCAGGAGACCCTTTGAAGCTGTCACATTACATTCGCATTGCGACTCCTCGGTCTCTGGGGCTCATCCTATTCCTAATAACAATGCAAACAATTTTATTTCTCATAATACCGCCTATACATATTTATTTCATGATGTCTCCCTGACTTGCAGGATTACTTTACTACGATGACATCGCCAGCTACGTATCGAGGATGGAAGCGGACGCAATAGAGCACCTGGTAAAGAATATTATTTGTGAATTTGTGCCAGATGCCATTGTGACAATCACTGGTGGCTTTCGAAGGTAATGTGATACTGTCAAGATTTTCATTGCAACAATAACAGACATTTCTCGAACTTGGCAGCAATATATTAACCTTGTACATGCGCCGCTGATGAACAGATGTTTCATAACAATATTATTCAACATTTGCACAATGCAATTCTAGAATACATAAACCCTGCTTAGGTTGTTTACAAGGCCGGAATACAATATTGTTCTGTTATGCTTGAAAGGGCATCAGCTGTAAAAGCAAATAACCCACAAGAAAAGTGTGAAAAAATTCTAGGAAAAAAACCCCAATTAAATCAATTTCCTATATGAATACAGAACATGTATATTGTATATTCCAATTAACCCGGGATATTACATTCTCAATGCAAGTTTAGGCCGTGTTCATATTTTGTGATTTTGTTTGTTGAAGTCATTGGAAGATACCAATCAGAACATAACTGTAAAATGCAGTCATAGGCCACAACCACACAACAATTTTTTCTGGTAGCTTGGTGGCTGTTTTTGGGGGCGGACATCATTTTGTCCATGAAATGATGACTGTCCTAAAAGACGGCCTCCAAACAGCTAAAAAAAACAACATTGTGTGGTCTTAGACTATGTTCCCACTTCAGGAATATATCAGAGGAAGGTGGCCATCTTATTAAACCTTTGAGGACCAAGCCCAAAATGACCCAGTGGACAAATTTTCATTTTTGTGTTTTTGTTTTTTTCCTCCTCCCCTTGTAAGAGCTCTAGCACTTTCATATTTTTTATCTACAGGCCATGTAAGGGCTTGTTTTTTTCAGGAATAGGTGTTCTTTGTAATGGTGTCTTTCATTCTACCATAACATGTATGATGGAACCCCAAAAATATTATTTATGAAGATATAAATAGGTGAAATTGGAAAAAAAGAATGCAATGCGCTTCTTAACACATGAGTACCTGTACGCCCAGGGTCGTCTGGTGACAGGCGGCCAGGGCGTAAAGGTATGTCCTTGGTCTTCTAGGGGTTAAAGAGACTCTGTCAGTAGATTTATGGCGTCCTATCTCAGGGTAGCATAAACTAGTGACAGAGAAGCTGAATGATGTATCACTTACATTTTTCTGTGCAGCTGATCAAGAGATATCCTCCTCAATAACATGGACAATAAGTAGTTCTCTTCATTATGAGCATGAGCCCAGTAGTCCTGGATATTCATGAGAAGCAAAAAACTCCACCCACCAGCTGCTTATTGGCAGTTATCTGTCCATGCTGTGTATAGGCAGTCACCTGTCAATCAAGAGCTGGAGGGCAGGGGGAGGAGTGTGGCAAGAATCCTATTCTCCTGCATATTAGGAGAACGGCTGAACAAAATAAGTAATACACCAATCTGTTCAGCATTTCTGTCATTAGTTTTCTCTGTCTTCATTTAAGGCGACATAAACCTAGTAAAATAGTTAACAAGGTTGAAAAAAGACAAGAGTCCATCATGTTCAACCTAGAGAAACCCTACTGTGTTGATCCAGGGGAAGGCAAAAACCCTGGATCCCTGGATCAACGTATCACCAGAGATCTAATGCCCATAACTTTAACCCTTTGAGGACCAGGCCCAAAATGACCCAGTGGAGCTCGCAAATTTTGATCTTAGTGTTTTCGTTTTTCCCTCCTCCCCTTCTAAGAGCTCTAGCACTCTCAGTTTTCTATCTACAAGCCATGTAAGTGCTTGTTTTTTACAGGAATAGTTGTACTGTGTAATGGCGTCTTTCATTCTACCATAACATTTATGATGGAATTCCAAATATATTATTTATGAAGATATAAATAGGTGAAATCGTAAATAAGAATGCAATATGGTAACGTTTGGGGGGTTCCACTATATGGTAACAGCGACATGACACTATTATTCTATAGGTCAGTCCGAACACAACCATATGCAGGTTACACAGATTCTCTAATGTTATATATGTATTTTTTAATGAAATCCTTTTTTTTGGCAATTAAATATTAATAAAATGGGCCTATTGTGACGCTTATAACGGTTTTATTTTTTCACCTACGGGGCTGTATGGGGTGTCATTTTTTCCGCCATGATCTCTAGTTTTTATTAATACCATACTTGTGAAGATTGGACGTTTTGATCACTTTTTATTAATTTTTATAATATATAATGTAACATAAAATCGGTAATCTGCGCACTTTTTCCCCTCTTTTCGTGTACGCCGCTAACCGATCACAATGACGCTTGTTATATTTTAATAGATCGGACAATTACGCACGCTACGGTATATTATATGTTTATCTATTTATTTATTTTTATATGTTTTATTTATATAATGGGAAAGGGGGGTGATTTAGACTTTTATTGGGGGAGGGGCTTTGGGGTAGTGTGTTAGTGATTTGAACTTTTTTTTTTTACACTTTTGAAGTCCCTTTGGGGGACTTCTACATTCACTACTTTGATTTATACACTGATCATTGCTATGCCATAGGCATAGCATTGATCAGTGTTATCGGCGATCTGCTCATTGAGCCTTCCTATGCAGGCTCAGTGTAGCAGATCGCCGATCGGACCGCACGGGGCAGGTAAGAGACCTCCGGCAGTCCGTTTCAACGATCGGGACCCCCGCAGTCACACTGCGGGGGTCCCGATCGGTAAGTGACAGGGGACTCCCCCTGTCACTTACACTTAAACGCCGCGGTCGCGCCGCGTTTAAGGGGTTAATGACATGCGGCAGCGCGATCGCTGCAGCGTGTCATTACCGGTGAGGTCCCGGCTGCTGTTTGCAGCCGGCCCCCACCTGCTATGGAGCACGCTCCGCTCTGGAGCACGCTTCATAGCGGGAGAAACACCCAGGACGTAAGGTTACGTCATGGGTCGTCTGGGGACAGACTTCCATGACGTAACCCTACGTCCAGGGTCGTCTAGGGGTTAATGAATCAGCCAAGACAACATCATGTGGCAGAGAGTTCCACAGTCTCACCTCACTGCTCGTACGGTAAAGAATCCGCATCTGTGCTGGTGGTGAAATCTTCTTTCCTCTAGACGTAGAGGATGCCCCCTTGTCATGATTACAGACCTAGGAGTAAAAAGATCACTACAAAGATCTCTGTACTGTCCATTCGTATATTTGTACATTGTGATCAGATCGCCCCTAAGATGTCTCTTTTCTAGGGTAAATAACTCCAAGCTTGATAACCTGTCCTGGTACTGTAGCCCACCCATTCCCTTAATGACCTTTGTCACCCTCCTCTGCACCCGCTCCAGTTCAGCCGTGTCCTTCTTATATACCGGTGCCCAAAACTGTACACAGTATTCCATATGTGGTCTGACCAGTGATTTATAAAGAGGCAAAACTATGTTCTCATCTTTAGCATCTCGGCCTCTTTTGATGCATCCCATTATTTTATTAGCCTTGGCAGCTGCTGCCTGGCACTGATCACTAAAGTTGAGTTTACTGTTCACCAATACCCCCAGGTCCTTTTCAGAAGCAGTTTTACCCTGTGTTTTATTATTTAGCACATAACTGTACTTATTATTTCTATGGCCAAAATGCATAACCTTACATTTATCCACATTAAACTTCATTTGCCATTTCTCCGCCCAAGCCTCTAGCTTCTCCAAATCCCTCTGTAATATGATATTATCCTCCTCTGTACTGATTACTTTACCCAGTTTAGTACCATCTTCAAAAATGGAGTTTCTACTCTGTAGCCCCTCTACAAAGCCATTAATAAAAATATTAAAAAGAAGTGGACTCAACACTAACCCCTGTGGCACCCCATTAGTAACCTAAGCCCAATCTGAATATGTTCCATCAAAGACCACCCTCTGTTTTCTATCACTGAACCAGTTACTTATCCATTTACATATGTTTTCCCCCAGTCCCACATCCTCATTTTATAGACCAACCTTTCATGCGGCACAGTATCAAATGCCTTTAAAAAGTCCAGATATACAACATCCTCCCCCAGGTCCAGTCTATAACTTACCTCTTCATAGAAGCCGATCAGATTAGTCTGACAGGATCGATCCCTCATAAATCCATGCTGGTGCTGCGTTATAAGATTATTTTCATTAAGATACTCCAGTATAGCATCTCTTACAAAACCCTCAAATACTTTACCTACTATAGATGTTAGACTTACGGGCCTGTAGTTTCCAGGATCACTCTTTGACCCCTTCTTGAATATTGGTACCACATTAGCTATGCGCCAGTCCTGTGGTACAATCCCAGTCATTATATAAACTTTTAATATTAGGAATAAGGGTCTGTCTAACACAATACTTAATTCTAGGATGGACACCTTCTGGGTCTGGTGACTTATAGATTTTAAACAGGACCTTTCAGACGGGATGCCGTGGCGGCTGACAGGTTCCCTTTAAGGTTTTTAAGGCGTCGCCCTACCCCTTGTTGTGTTTTGCTGGTAAGATTTATGGGAGGATTTACATTATCCCTAGTCATGTCGTCCGTTATAGGATTCTCCTCTTTGAATACAGTAGAGAAGAATGTTTTTAGTAGATTGGCCTTTTCCTCATCCCCCTCCAGACAGATTCCCTTTAAATTCTGTAGATGGTCGCTAATAAAGAACATGATCTATATTAGTAACTGTCTATTTTAAAATAATGTCTATTATTTGGCAACAAAATAAAAGATGTTGTGTAGTCTTTGCCTAATATTTCAATCATATATATAACACACATAAATTTTCACTTGATTCCATCAACTCCTTGGTGCATAATTTTTATTCTTGTCTATGAAAAATAAATATATGGATAGTTATTACTGTTCTAATGAGTTTTGGTTTTTTTGCATAAAATTTGGTGACAGATATGAGAACAATCCATTGTGTTCATATGGCAAATATTTATAAAACATGCAGCAATAATGATGTACTATTACTATTCCTCAATAACAATAACACTCGCTTATTTATTAGTACAGAGACTCTCTCCATGCCTGCCAACAGATGTGTGTGCATTATTTAGTAGCTTATCATCAACTTGTTCAGAAGTAACGTTGGCAACTGATGTTTATTTACCTCGGCTAGATTACATGGCCTATTAGTACATCTATGTTTTGCCGTTTATTATCTTGATATATCATGTTTACCTTCTCTACTGTTACAGAGATGAGTGGTAACTAGTGATGAGAGAATAGATAGCTATAGTCTGAGATTTCTGCTGATACATATTATTCAGATTTATAGGGGCTGGGGAGTAAAAGAAGATCCACAAAGACTGAAACATTATTTTTTGAGCTTTTATAGGTTTTGCTAATATATTAGTAAGCTACTATAAAATGCCTCTCTAAAGACTAACATGGGAAATACAATGTTGCATCTATAGTTTAATATTTAATATGAGTCTATGCAAGTTTGAAATTGAATATATTAAGGCTGGGTTCACACTAGGTATATTTCAGTCAGTATTGTGGTCCTCATATTGCAACCAAAACCAGGAGTGGATTAAAAACACAGAAAGGATCTGTTCACACAATGGTGAAATTGAGTGGATGGCCGCCATATAATGGTAAATAACGGCCATTATTTCAATATAATAGCCGTTGTTTTAAAATAACAGCAAATATTTGCCATTAAATGACGGCCATCCACTCAATTTCAACATTGTGTGAACAGATCCTTTCTGTGTTTTTAATCCACTCCTGGTTTTGGTTGCAATATGAGGACCACAATACTGACTGAAATATACGTAGTGTGAACCCAGCTAAAAGTGCAGAATAGAAAGAAGGTAAAGTCTCCAAAGTATAATGAAAACAGGTATGGGGGTTACTACCACTGTAGCAGCCATAGCAACTGCTGTGGGGCCCGCCGCATAAAATGACCAGTGGCCCGCTTTGGGCCCCTTGAGCAGTCATCATTTGCAGCTCCCGCTGGCCGAGCGGCCCTTCAGGGTGCTGCAAACGCTTCTGCAGTTAAATGTTAAAGGTTTTGACTACACTTGGCGGATTTGTAGTCAGTGGGGGGGGGGGGGTGCAATTAAAACTTTGCTATGGGGCCCAGCCATTACTAGTTACGCCCCAGAAATCAGAACTTCTGTTTTGATGCCTTGCTTTTGACCTCTCTATGATGGTTGTAGAAAAAAGGATCCCCACAGCATCCGAAGTGAAAATGTTATGTTTTATTCACATATCAGGGTATAAACATGCAACGTTTCGGCCTCCCTGTGATGGAGACACTTGGATGATGGGTTTCTCATGTTTTTCCGAGGTGTTTAGTGGTAAGCTGAAGAAGAGACTGTAGTTCTTGTAAGGATAAGCAGGTCCTCTTATGATTGGATATCACTGGCTACTGGTACTTTGAGGGTTTTTATAGGAAAAATAGAGTAATGGCCTATCCACAAGATGCCAAGATCTGGCACTCCAGAATGGGGTCTTGTGGACAGCCATCATTAAATCACAAATAATGGCCGTTATTTGCTATTAAATGATGGCCCTCCAAGAAAAACTGACATAATTTTGACAGTCTGTGAACATAGCCTTAAAGGGAATCTGATAACAATCTTGACCTTTCAAAAGTGTTGACAAAAGCGCAACATTAAAATATATCTTTTACAAATGTCTTTTAATGTACTGGCTGCCACTACAGCAAAGTGTCCAAAAGGCGGCGTCCTCTTGTAAGGTGCCCATAGTTTTTTGCATTGAGAGCTTCCTTGGCCCTATTCTTAGCTATGATTGACAGCTTAACCATCCAATCAGAAGACTGCTAGAGCTGTCACTCATACTTGGGAGGAGGGGATGGAGACTCTATCAATAACAAGAGCTCTGGGCACCTAACAAGAACTTTCTGTTGGTAATGCAGGTTCTATAACAGGAGCCCCAGTTATCATTAAATTTCTCTCTGTATCCTCGGTATATGGCTTTTGGCAGTTTTTGATTGTTTTCTTTCAGACTGGAGGGAACCAAAAGAGATGCCACCAAGTGGGCATGTGTTATTGTCAGCACAACTTCTCCTAATGATAATATATATATATATATATATATATATATATATATATATATATATATATATATCAACTTTGCAATATAGTGTGCAGTCTAATCGTACATGAAGGATAGCATAATCTGCTCTGCATAACCTGAATACATACAGGGTGTCTGTACAGTAATGTACCATACGTATCCCATTCATGTAGAGCATACATCACTACATCACTAGTCAGTTGTGAAGCTTAATCCTATAAAACAGCACCATGAGCTTCCAAATGTAAATGGTTCTTTATGCCAACTGTGTATTGTGTGACGCCTTCTCTGTGGTGTGAACTCATGAAAAGCTGATTGAATTAAATGAGCATCTTACTATATAATCAGGGAAAATTGTTCAGAGGAACTATAACTCTCTGCAGAGTAGTTTCTCCTGTGTGTCAGTAACCTGAGCACACCGACATGATCACTGGGGTTATCCAGCGCTACAAAAAAGTGGCCCCTTTTCCCCCTCTCTTGTCTCCAGTTTGGGTGGGGTTTGGAACTCAGTTCCATTGAAGTAAATGGAGCTTAATTGCAAATGGCACCTGAACTGGAGACAAGAGAGGGGGAAAAGGGGCCACTTTTTTGTAGCGCTGGAAAACCCCAGTGATCATGTCGGTGTGCTCAGGTTACTGACACACAGGAGAAACTACTCTGCAGAGAGTTATAGTTCCTCTGAACAATTTTCCCTGATTATATAGTAAGTGTGTTTTTGTAGCGCTGGATAACCCCTTTAAAGAGAATCTTTCTAATAGTTTAATGTGCTGTAACTAAAATGCCAGTTTGGAGTTAAAGGGGTACTCTGGAGAAAACAAAAGTTTTCAAATCAGCTGGTGCCAAAGAGATACACAGGTTTGTAAATTACTTCTATTTAAAAATCTCAACTTTTCCAGCTGCTGAATGTCCTGTAGGAAGTGGCGTATTCTTTCCAGTCTAACACAGTGCTCTGTGCTGCCACCTCTGTCCATGTCAGGAACTGTCCAGAGCAGTAGCAAATCCCCATTGAAATCCTCCACTGCTTTGGACAGTTCCTGTCTCGGACAGTGGTGGCAGCAGAGAGCACCGTATCAGACTGACAAGAATACACCACTTCCTGCAGGACTGGACATATAGCAGCTGTAAGTACTGAAATTCTAGAGATTTGTAAATGGAAGTAAATTACAGATCTGTAAAACACGACATGGAGAGAAGGGAACGGCTGCACATCCCATCTATGGCTGATACTAATGCCGCTAGGCCTATTTTAAGATTCAACACCAGGGTGTCTGCATATAATTTGATCAAACCATAATAGCCCCGTGTACCAGGTGCAGGTTCCCTGGTTCACATGGGTCCCTACGCTAACTCCACACCGTGTCGGTCAGTGACTGCCAACCCCGCAAAGCGTGCACGTGCAGGGAAGGGAGGCCATGGAATGGCCCTGCAACCCCAATGTCACAGGACCAAACCCAAAATGCCCCACCAGAACCCAGCCAGCACCACCGGCGGGGAAGGCTGCCCCCAAACAACACAAGTATGAATATGGTATTACACTCACCACTGCTGCTCACACAGAATGGGGAAGACATAAGGTACTGACATGTGAGCACAGGCATATCCTGCTAATTTTGGTCATGTGGGTCTTATAAATGAGTGCGAGCTGTTCTGAAAAGCCTTGTGATGTAGCTGTAAATTAACTCTTTGTTGTCCTGTTTTGGTGCCTCATCTCCCTCCACCCCTCCCCTCTCCATAAGAGAACCATGAAGACAGGGGGGACAACTTCAAACTGCTTTTTCATGATAAAAATGCATTTTTCAGCTAATAAACGCAATTACAAAGTTTCTTAAAATCGCCTTTACTATTGATTTCTGCAATAAAAATTTAAACGACAGTGACACTGATGCCCATACAACTTAGACTAAAGCCGGCAAAATTCAGGAAGGTCTAAAGTGTATTATAGATGATATTGATTGAGATAAGGTTCGAGGGTGTTGGATTTTGCTACCCAACCCTATTGTCCTGTGAGAGATAAGCTGCTGCCAGAGCAGCCTGGTGGCGGCTTACCCCCTCCTATAGAGGAAACATGAACATTTAGCCGTGACGAACATTCATGTATATAGTGAGATAACTGTCAGCCAACATTAATAGAAGGTGAACGGCAGCCATTAGGTTCCTAGCTGGATCATCCGCTAGGAACTGACTTCTCATATACCTACAGTCAACACATTGTAACATGCAATCATCTCTGCTAGTAATGAATGCTTCATGTTCTTCACATAGAGGCTGAACTTGACCTTTATAGGCTCTTAACTTTCCATTGATTTAATAATATACTATGCTATAACTTGGGTTTCCAATACTCCACACATGATTGTAATGGTACTGTAGCCCAGTACGACCTTTCCTCCATTAATCCCAGACCTTCTGTCTTGCCTCCACTTAAAGCATAATATAACTATTATTAATATTGGTTTACAAGGTTTATCTGCTATCTGGCCTGACATTTATGTGGCATCGCCTGTAAACACTTTCTGTAGTCTTGTTACTGTAAATTGAAGGCAGTAAATTGAGAGTTGACTGGCACAGCCCCATGGGTCCATGATGGCAGGTGTAGGAGACAGTCATTTTTAAAAATTGACTTTTAATATATTACTTGTTTTTTCTTTGGTGATCAAGGTCTGTCTAGATTTTTTTGTATTTAATTGCAAAGATATTAAAAGGGTACTCCAGTGTCAGAAAGTTATACCGATTTGTAATTCTATTAAAAAATCTCAAGTCTTTTAGCTGCTGAATGCCCTGAAGGAAATGGTGTTTTCTTTTCAGTCTGACAGAGTGCTCTCTGCTGCCACCTCTGTCCATGTCAGGAACTGTCCAGAGCAGAAGAGGTTTTCTGAGCTGGAGGGGATTTGCTGCTGCTCTGGACAGTTCCTGACACGGACAGAGGTGGCAGCAGAGAGCGCTGTGTCAAAATAGTTTTTCGCAAGTGTATCCCAATTTTTCCTAAGGGTGCCTTCACACCAACCGTATCGCAGTAGAAAATCCGCTGCGGATCCGCAGCAGATCCGCAGCGGATTTAACTAATTGAATGAACACAGCACTAAATCCGCACTTACAAATCTGCTGCGGATCCGCAGCGGATTTGACAGTGCGTATTTAATGCTGTGTTCATTCATTTAGTTAAATCTGCTGCGGATCTGCTGCGGATCCGCAGCGGATTTTCTACTGCGATACGGTAGGTGTGAAGGCACCCTAAAAAAGGAAAAGTTTAAAAAAGTCTAAAAAAGTTTAGACATTGATCTACTAGCGACATTTAATATAACATAGGGAATATTCTCTCACTCTGGTCCCTCAAATGAAAAGTTTTCAAGGTGCTTCCTAGGTGCCTTGTCCTCCGTACTCCCGGCAATAGCAAAATCATTACCAAAAATTGCCAAAATGGCCACCATTTTTTCTGACATCACTTTCTATTCTGTAGTTATTGGCTGACGCTAAACCTTACAGCATTCATACTTTCCAGATCTGGACAGAAGATTGTATTCTCAGAAAAAGCCAGAAAATCAGCAGAGCAACTTAAGGTGATACTGCCCCCCCCCCTTACTATGTGTGGTTCACCGTGCCACCCACAAGCTTAGATGTTGCACATTCTATACCTGTATAACACTTGTCTGTGTCTTCTTTCTGCTCTAAAATCACTTCATTTTAGGGCCAGTTCACACTGAGTAAAAACTGTATGGCGTCTCCAGTTCCTCCCCTTAGGCTGGGTTTACACTGTGTTTTTGCAATCCGTTTTTTTTTCCATCCGTTTTTTGCAAAAAATGGATGAAAAACGGATGAAAAAAACGGATGCATTTGTGTACATCCGTTTTGATCCGTTTTTCCATTGACTTCCATTGTAAAAAAAACGGATCAAAACGGATTTGTTTTTTTAACGGACACAAAAGTAGTGTCAGCAAAAAAAAAAAAAAAAAAAACGGATTGCAAAAACGCAGTGTGAACCTAGCCTTACTGTGATTTTAGTTGTTTCTTACGTCATCAGATGCCAGAAGTTACGGATGGCATTGGGACCTCCTACAATCCCAAGATACAGTGGTGGGTGGTGGTGCAATGCAGCATACATCTGTCAGGAAGTGGTGTATTCTTTCCAGTCGGATATAGTGCTTGCTGCTGCCACCTCTGTCTGTAACAAGAACTTTCCAGAGCAGGAGAGATTTTCTATGGGGATTTGCTACTGTTCTGGACAGTTCCTGATACGGACAGAGGTGGCAGCAGAGAGCACTGTGTCAGATTGGAAAGAATACAGTTCTTCCTGCAGGACATACAGCAGCTGATATGTACTGGAAGACTGGAGATTTTTAAATGGAAGTAAATTACAAATCTATATAACTTTCTGACACCAGTTGATTTGAAAGAAATAGTTTTTTTTGCCAGAGTACCCCTTTAATACTCCTTATGTAATAATGTATACCACTGACAGTGAATGAGGAACGTGACAGACGCATAATTGCTGTAACGTCAGTGTCATTATAAAGAACCAGAATTAAAATAAATCCCACTGATATAACTGAATGACATTGCCCCCGATTCCTCTCCTCCCCTTTCTGACACATTTTGTAAAACATTTTGGCTAATATGCTCTTAAGGATTCAATTTCTTACAGACTTTAATGTACAAGTGGATCTCTGCTACAGTGACACACATTTCTCAGCGAATTAAAATATAAATAGCAGCACTTAAAAGTCTTATAGGAATCCAGCGGGATAACAGCTGTGCTGCAGGAATATTTCCTCCCAATTGAGGAATGTAGTAATAAAGCAGCAATGATGACCAAGAACTTGCCGCAGACTGGAAAAGTTGAATTATTTTCTTCTTACACTGCATGACAATGAAGGCAACAGTGACTTTTCTAGGTGTAAGATGTACAGGTCAAGCACATACTCTGTGAATGCAATGTGACATATATTACTACCATTAGTAGAACAGCTCTTGCGCCTATGGTTTATTTGACTCTATTATTGCTATGTCTAGCAGCTCCCACATCTCTTTCAAACTTGCAATGCAGAAACAGGGATCGGCACTACTACCCTCACTCTCACACCGCAGTTCAGAGTTGTAGTGTCCCAGCACAGGTGTGCCACTCAGTTCTTATGCACCTGGGCAAAGTAACTCCCTAAGGCTGCATTCCCACGTTCCGTGATCCTGATGGATCACGGACGTGGAATGCATGTACCGGAGTCCCCCTGCGCCCGGACAGCATCTGCTATTAGATGCTGGGAGCGGGGGAGACTGTATTCATAAGCGCCGCGCTGTAATGACTCAGCCGCGCGGTGCTGTTACTACAGCGCGGCGCTTATGAATACAGTCTCCCCCGCTCCCAGCATCTCATTACAGATGCTGTTCGGGCGCGGGGGGACTCCGGTACATGCATTCCACGTCCGTGATCCTTCAGGATCACGGAACGTGGGAATGCAGCCTAAGGCTATGTTCCCACAGCGTAAATTAACGGCCGTTGTTTTCACCCGGCCGGACACGTACGCCTGAAACTACGGCCGTAGAAATACGAGCATACGGGCTAGTCGTGAAACTACGGCCGTTGTTTAAATTGTTGTTTAAATGCTTCCTAGCATGTTTCTAAGCGGGCTGACACAGGTCATTTACTTTAAATACTGGGCCCAGCCAGAGAAACCACTCAGAACATTTTTTACATTAAAATCAAGTTTATTCGGCAGATATAAGTTTTACGTTCGCGGCCGCATTGAAATCCACGGCCGTTGTTGGAGCATTACCGTCCGGAAATAATTGACATGTTCATTTTTCACGGGGGCCTTATAAACAACGGCCGTTTTCTGATACGTAGTGTGCATTGTATGACCGTAGTCCGTAAATATATTGCAGCCAAGTTTATAAACCTCAAAATAACGGCCGTAGTTTTTCGGCGAAGACTACGGCCGTTGTTTTATGTAGTGTGAACATAGCCTAAAGGTGCGTTTACATGAAACGATAATTGGCCCGATCGTACGATTAATGATGTCGGAGTAATGATTTTTTTTCATAACGATCAGCGTTTAGACGGAACGATATATCGTATGGAAAATTCGCTTTGCGATCGTTTTGTGATCGTTTAAGCCTTTCTCACAAATTGGTTAAATCGGCGAACGACTGTTTACACTGAACGATCTGCAAATTTTTTGTGAACGACAAACGACAATTTGAGAACATGTTAAAAGATCAAAATGAACGATTTCTCGTTCGTCGTCTGATCGTTCGCTGCGTTTACACGTACGATTATCGTTCGAATTCGATCGTTATCGCGCAAATTCGCACGATAATCGTTACGTGTAAACGCACCTTAAGTTTCTCACAGTGGGATGAAGGAGTGTACTTTTAGTTTTTCCCACTAGATGTCGCTGTATTTCTTATATGTACCTGACGCAGAGGTATATGAATATGTTATGGGGGCCCAAACACATTTTTTGCACAGGGGCCCTTTGCAGTCTGTGTCCGCCCCTGATCTGATATAACGCATAGCTGAAGGAAGCAATGGGTTAAATGTTTTGTGTCACAGCCTCATTCTTTAATATCTATAGAGCAGGTTTTTATTATGTGCACACTAGGGGGAGTATATACAGTAAGCACTTGCACCTGTAGGTTGCTGTTGCACCTTCAGGTTTTTTTTGTCTGTACTTAAGCCACATGCAGAGTGCAACCTACAGTGTGAACAGAGGCATGTGTGGCTACCTCCTGTTGGCATGCACTCCACCCATGTCTCGTGGGTGGTATAAATAGAGATTTGGCTCCTATCTGCCCATTGTAGGCTTATTGCTAGCCCAGGAGAGACCATTGGAACAGAGTGTGAACAGAGGCATAGGGGCATAACTACCAGTGTAGCCTGAGACTCCCGGGTTCTGCACATGTCCCTTTAACTACAATCACTCCTGACCAGCACTTGCAGTTATGCCGTTATGACAACACTTGACGACTTAGTGGTCAGTCGGGAAGGGGGCAATCAAAATTTGCTTTGGGGCTCAGCCATTACTAGTTACACCCCTGGGTGCTGCCAATTTTTCAATTTTACATGTCATGTTTTATCCTGTCACAGGTACAGGTCTCCACACAGTGGTCATGGGGTAGAAAGCCAGAAAAAGACAGATATACTTTGAATCTAAACCTTCCTTATCTATCATATAAGAAGGAAATAATAAAAGGGAAAATAAGAAGGACCATGAGGTCTTTTCCTGCTGCCAGTCTTCTGTGCGTCTGTATTTCTATGTTCTATCACTGCACGGTGAGATGAATGGTTGATATGATGATGATGATTATGTATATTGTACCATGCTCTCTGATAGGCGAGCTCCATAGGTGGGACCATCATTTGGTAAAATAATCAGTTATCACCCCCATAAATTACGAGCTTTGACAGAAAATATTGCAAGAGGAGAAAAGTTACAGCAACAAACTCACTTTCTGGTATTCCTGCACCATGTGAATATTGTAATTATTTCTCTACCTTCCCTGGGGCTCTTGCGGAGAGGGATCCCTACTGTTTGTTTCATGTGCGCAGCATGGGTTCCAGATGTACCTGAATAGAATTTTCCTAGGATGTGAAATATCTCATGCAGAAAATACATTCAACACGAGCTAGCTACCTTTATGTGTCGCTATGAACACTGGGTTAATCTTTTGTAAGGGTCGTATGGAATTGCCCTTTAAATCTTTGCTCTTAGGCTTTAGATACTGTAAGTGATCGCCATTTGTGCCACTTCTCATTTTGCTTGATGATATAAAAAGCTTTGAAACAAAGTAAATCCCAAAGAATTTTACTTCCCTGTATTTAATTTCTGATAGTACTGTATATATTTGCATATAATTCATATGATTTTAAAGATTGAATCCCATTGGTGATACAAGGGTTAAAGCTGACCTTTCAACCTGCAGTCTAAAATTAATATGAACATATGTTTTTTCATGAACCATTAACTCCATAAATACCATAAAATTATTTAAATCATCTCATTAAAGGAACAATCTGGACAAAATGGATATACTGTGCCTGTGGACGCTGGAATACATTCTGTATAATTGTTTCAAGCATCTTCCCCTCAGGCCTTATACTAGATATAGCACTGTATATTAGTTTTATATGGAGACTATCTTTTCTAATTTGTTGATATGTCCATATGGCTGCCATTACTGTTGAAAGTCATTACCGCATCATGCAGTCTCTTCAATAGACTTTGAATAAATCAATAGTGAACATAACTTTACTATATATGTTCTGAGAGCATAATGCTTATTTCTTCACTTATCAGTCTCCTTTCTGCTCCATCCCTAAATGTTGATTCGTTCTAAAATAGCTTAAAGCGACTCTGTACTCACAATCTGACCCCCCCAAACCACTTGTACCTTCGGATAGCGGCTTTTAATCCAAGATCTGTCCTGGGGTCCGTTTGGCAGGTGATACAGTTATTGTCTTAAAAAACAACTTTTAAACTTGCAGCCCATGCCAAACGGGAGTATGTGTGCCCTAACTTTGCACCAACCCTCCATCCTTCCTCCCCACCCTCCTCATCATTAGGAATGCCACTGGAACATTTTCTCCTGTCTGAACATTGCACAGGTGCCTTAACGATCCAGCCCATGTGCCGTGTTCACACAGCTGATGAATAGGAGACAATCTGCCTGGAGCATTCCCAATGATGAGGAGGGCGGGGAGGAGGGACAGAGAGGTTGTGCCAGCCTAATGCATACACAATCTAGGCCAGGGCCGTTGGGCACAGGGCTGCCAGTTTAAAAGTTATTTTTAAGGGTGCCTTCACACGTACCGTGTGGCTGCTTATTTCTCGCACAAAACTCGCATCAAACTCGCATGAAAGTAGCTGTGTTTTTGTGGTGTTGAACTCGCCTGTGAAAACCATATGAAAATCAAAACTCGCATGTAAAAATACACATACATTGGCTTGATAGCAATCAGTATCAGTGTGGATTTATGTGGGAGAAATTCGCAGCGATAAATACACATCGATACGGTACATAGGAAGGCACCCTTAAGACAATAACTGCATCACCTGCCGAACGGACCCCAGGACAGATCTTGGAATAAAAGGTACAAGTGGTTTGGGAGGGTCAGATTGTGGGTACAGAGTCGTTTTAAAAGGGTATTCCACCCAAACATAACTTTTGATATGTTTCTGTCCATGGCGAGATTAACAATTCCTTCTATTCTTCTTTTTTTCTATTCAGTCTCCTTCCCCTAGTTCTGAGCTGCTGCTTTCGGCTGAAAACACAAATCTGTGTGTGTCTCTCTCTCTGTCTCCCCATACCCCCCCCCTCCCTTCTGAGACAGATCATGTAAACAAGTCCCTTACTGGGTTTATATGCAACATTGTAGCTTTTTTTGTAATGCTTGGAGGCTTATTCAGAGTTCAAGTTGCTGATGAACTCACTGTGATTAATACTTTCAGCATTACAGAGAAGCTACAATGAAACAGCCACTCAGGGACTTGTTTTCATCAGCTATCTCAGAAGGAAGGGGGGAACAGGGGGAGACAGAGAGAAAAGCTCACACACAGATTTTTGTGTCTTCAGCAGAAAGCAGAAGCTGAGAACTCGGGGAAGGAGACTGAATAGATAATAAGAAGTATTGAATGAATTTTTAGTCTCACCATGGACAGCAACATATGAAAAGGTATGTTTGAGTGGAATACACCTTTAATTCCCTGTTGTGTTTACAAGATTGAACAGCAGGTCACTGCGGAATTAGTTTAAATGTTATCCATACAAGGTTTTAGAGAGGTGAGGGGAGAAGAAAGCTGTTTGTGTCTGTATGTATGTGTGTGTGTGTGTGTGTGTGTGTGTGTGTGTGAGTGGGGGGGGGGGTTTGGTAGTTGGAATGAGGCAAAAAGACAAATTTGGTCAGCTGTCCTAAAACACCATTCACATTAGGCAGGTGTTTGTGTAGTTGGAGTGAGCTTAGACTACTCACTACTGTTTTATAATGTTCTCCATACTGCTGCTAGTTCTCAGTGTGTGCAATAAAAAGAAAGAAGAACATGATCCCGTCTTTTTCTGGTTATGCAATCCAAGGGTCGCATCATAGACTAAGCTCCACCCACCAGAAGGGGGCGGCACGGGGGGAGGAGGACTGGGCGGGCCATGCTGGTGCTCTGCGCTTAAGGTGACGCCCCAAATGTTCCCAAACCCCTCATTAGCATAGGGGCAATTAGGGGCTATCGTACGAATGCGGGGCAGAAGAGAAGATTTAGTACCAGCCCTGCTCTCTACAGGTAATGATCTACTGCGACACATCGCAGGTTCATTGGGCTGAACCTGCTGATAGTGCCGCTTTAAGTATACTGTAGTTGTTTATTGTGAATTCAACTCAGTCCAGCAAAGGAATGAAGGGGATACGGCAAACATTTTCTGCTGGAAGGAGAATACATACCTTTACTTTATCCAGATTTTATTGCACCTTTTTTAAAATCGTTTCTTTGATTTGTTTTTCAAAGAAAACATGTTTCCTCTTGACGACGCATCTGTTTCATCCATCTAAATTTCTAAGAGGGTCTCAAGAGTTGCGGCATGGGCTGGGGACTCTTTTACTGTAATGTCAAGCACTTAACAAGGCAGTGTCATCCACATGTCACTAATTGTCTAAACCAGCCGGCGAACTCCAGAGATTAGGTTCCATCAAAACCGTATTATGCATCAATTTGCCCTTAATATCCATTATACATGCTCACTTTGAATCTGCTTCATCTCCATCCCTGGACAAATATAATTGATTCTATCACTGTGAAAAAGCCGGCATTTCTAGAATAAATAGGATTTAATAAGAAGCAATGTCGTACGTGGAAACTCCATTTGTAATGGAGCCGGGCGCTGAAGACTTGTGGATTCCAAGAACAGATTTTGAAAGAATGTTGCCTCGGGCTATAGAATAAAACACAATATATCTGAAGTGTCTTCACTAGGAAATATTGGATGAACAGCTGTATTGCCTAATGAGGGAATAGGAGGAAAGCCCTCTCATGCAGAAGAAAATAAGACTCTTTTTTTTAATCTTTCTGCTTCAATAATCAATTAATTACATTCTGTTTTTAACATTTTCCTCATTTTATACTTTAATCTACTGTTGCATTTAGAAAAACACCGTAAATAGACCTTAGCGGAGGGAATTAAGGTTGCAAGATGGCGCCTGCAATCTGTTCTGGGTGCTGATCTGTACTTGCAGCATAAGGATGTTTTAGAATCAGTGTATTAAAAGAAATATGAAAACTCAGGGAACAAACTTGGAGTTAAAGGGGAACTCCGGTGGGAGAAAAAAATCTCTTAAATCAACTGGTGTCAGAAAGTTATATAGATCTGTAATTTACTTCTATTTAAAAATGTGAAGTCTTCCAGTACTAATCAGCTGCTGTATATGCTGCAGGAAGTGGTGTATTCTTTTCAGTCTGACACAGTGCTCTCTGCTGCCTCTTCTGTCCATGTCAGGAACTGTCCAGAGCAGTAGAAAATCCCCATAGAAAACCTTTCCTGCTCTGGACAGTTCCTGACATGGACAGAGATAGCAGCAAAGAGCACTGTGTAAGACCGGAAAGAATACACCACTTCCTACAGGACATACAGCAGCTGATAAGTAGTGGAAGAATTAAGATTTTTAAATAGAAGTAATTTACAGATCCATGTAACTTTCTGACACCAGTTGATTTAAAAGAAAACATTTTTCGCTGGACTACCCCTTTAAAAGACCCTGATCTATGGGAAATTGATTAAAACATTCTACTCCCCCCCAGAAATACCTCCATGATGTCAATAAGCTTTGTCTGGTATTTTAGCTCAGATCAGCCTACAGAGCTGGCAGCACCACTGGATAGATAAAAAAAACAAAAACATTAAGAACGTAGCTTTATTGTCTGTGTTTTAATTTTCATAGAAAATGCTTTTATATATGGGTAGTGAGTTGTGTCAAGGAGGCGGGGCTTATCACTCTCAGGGCCTAGACACTCCTACCCCTCACTGTACTGTATGCAAAGTGTATGTTGCTGATTATGCAAATGGGTAGCATATAAAATAAAGGGTGTAGCAGTGTTAAGGCCCAGCGAATCCTAGGCCCCGCCTCCTTGGCACTATTGATGACCAGAACAAAGGCCTTTTTGTTTAGAAATAAAAAGGCAGACACGGGTAATAAAAGTATGTTCTAGTCGATTGGGACAATGCTGCAGTTCTTTTAGGTGTTTAGACGTTTAAAAACAAAACAAAAAAAGCCAAAAAAAAAATAAAAATCTGGGACAAATCAGGAATTATGAATTTCCATACTTATTTATAACTCTAAGATCCATTAGAACCAGCTTCAGTACAATGTCAGCTCCTTGGGTTTAAATGCTGGCAAATTTGCTTTAATTTGCAATGAGTTCCTCCAAGCTGTGCTAACATATGCAGCAATTTTGTAGACCCTTCTTTGTGGCGTTGCTCCTTTTCAACAGAAGCAGAACTCTCATTTTATTCCTGAGATGGAAAAAAAACAACATGTTTCAGAGACAAAACTCCCCATTTGTCAGGCAAGTGCTATAATGGATAAACAACAGTACCTCATCTATTAAAATTCCCCCATAAGGTGGGATCCTACAGCAATTAATCAGTTCTCCTGGGCAGAGCCGTATACACAGCTCATGCTGCCTTAGGCACTCCTGCATCCGGCATCAGACATTTTTTTTTTCAAACAAGCCGGGGAGGAGGTAACTGCACATAATAACCATGCACCTACCTAACCGGCTCCAGCGCAGGGGTCCGCGGCCCCCCACTCTGGTTCTCAGTCTCCCGGCCACTTCCTGGTCTGAGCGGGGACCCGGGTCTTGACGTGTCAGCCCCGTTCAGCCAGTCTTTAGTGATCTTTTTCATGCAGACCGTCACAAATACACAATAAAAAACTGTGGATCTCATCCCTATATGGAAATTAGTGAAATCAATCATAAATCCACAACAAAAATGAGCGAATTCAGCTGCAAATCTGCAGAGAATTTTTACTTAAATTCAGATCCACATGGATTCAACCAAAGGAAGAAAGTAATTTTGTTTTTCTCCAGGTCACAGCATGGTGGCAGCAACTACATAAAAATATTTATCATTTGTATTTATTTATTTTATTTTTTTACTTCCTAAAGTGCTGCCCCCCCCCCCCCCCCGCAACACTGCTGCCCCATGCACAGTACCATGAGTGCCTAAAAGGAGCCCTGCTCCTGGGACTCAAACTCCAAAATGAATACTGGGCTTTGTCTGATCATGTCTGATTGTCTGATCATGCAACATCAGTGGCTGAAGAGATTGGATGCAGTGCTCGGGAGTCCTGGAGAACATGACTAGATCCAATGGCTTAGCATGAACATGAAATCAGACCACATGGCTGCTATGGGGCTCCTGCACTAAGGGAGCCTGGAGAAGCGCGACACTGCCACTGCCAACATCCTCTCCCACACTGCACTGTTTAGCCCGCTCACTGTAATGCAGAGTGAGCAGGCTGAACATCAGAAGAGGACCTGCCAGCCTTCTGCACACAGAGGAGAGTGTTGGAGGACCTGATCACATGACCTGCAGGTCCTCAATACTACTGTGTGAAGATCAGCCTGACTACAGGAGGAGGAGGTGGTAAGACTGAGAACTGTAAGTGCTGTGTGTGTGTGTGTGTGTGTATGTGTGTCAGTGTATGTATGTATCTGTGGGTATATATGTATATGTCAGTGTATGTATCTACTGTAGATATGTATCTTTGTGTGTGTGCGTGTGTGTACATATGTTAGAAGTGTCTGTGACAGTGGTGTGTGCGTGTGTGTGTTTTTGTGCATGTCAGCAGTGTCTCAAGTGATTGACAAGTTTCCTCCAAAGATATTCTGCAGCAGCTTAATGCTGGGCTCTTATAAGAGAACCCACCACTAAAAGAAAATGTTTGTGTGTGTGTGTGTTTGTGTGTGTGTGAATATGTGTGTTATTGTGTGTGTACAGTTTTTTGCTATGGGGCCCCATGGATCCTAACTACACCCCTGAATAAATCTTATGGCTAATCTCTATCTTTCAAGTATCCCACACTAAACAGAATCACCATTCTTGCCACTAGGTCTTCTCCTCATCTTAAAGGGGTTATCCAGCGCTACAAAAACATGGCCACTTTTCCCCCGACTGTTGTCTCCAGTTCAGGTGCAGTTTGCAATTAAGCTCCATTTACTTCAATGGAACTGAGTTTCAAAACCCCACCCAAACTGGAGACAACAGTAGGGGGAAAGTGGCCATGTTTTTGTAGCGCTGGATAACCCCTTTAACATGGTGGATAAGTACATATAAGTTGATTAAAATGTGAGCCAAGAACCTGTACATGGGTTGTGCCTGGTATAACCGCTCAGCTATATTGAAGCAAATGTGACTAAACTGCAATACTAAACACATCCTGTGAACAGGTGTAGAGCTGTTTCTGGAAAAAAAAATCAATGTTTTTCCCCCTGTAAACTCCCATAAGGGTAAAGTTGTTGGTAAATGAGTATGTATGCAGTAGCAGACACCTGAGAGTGCCCAGCAAGATGCTTAATATGCAGCAGAATGAGGATCATAGATCTAACCAGACACGAGGCAATAAAGCTCCTCACACAAATGTAAATCCCCTTATCCTATTTTCCTGGGCACAAGATAACAATAATTTTTTAGTTTAGATATTTTATAGTGAAATAAACGTCGGGTTATATTTTGCTCCCTTAACTAAATATTTGTTGCGTCTACATTCAGCCTTGTCACAGAGGAGTAAGCGTTCACATTTTAGATTCCTCAGCAGATTATTATTATTATTTTCATCTATCTAACAAATTCCACTGATAGACATAAATGTCAAAAAGTTATTTCAGCAGAGGCAGGAAAATATTTTTACAAGAAACAGGAAGCAGGATATTGCATGGATTAATATGCTCCTGTCTCTCGGCTTTACTGCTACTATGTTCCCAATGAGATCGTTTCAATGAAAGTTTTACTGATGTAAATATTGAGTTATGATGTCATTGTTTAAAAGTGGCAGTGGAGATTTCCTGGACAGAACGGAAGAATACAGTTGAACTGAGCATGTGTGACCACCTTAGAGGATACCATAAGGTGGACGTAACCAGGGTTAACAGATAACCAATTCATTAAAAGGGAGTTTTCTGTGCTTAGAAAAAAATGGATGCTTTTCTCTAAAAACAGCACCACTCTTGTCTTCAGTTTGGATGTGGTTTTGAGGCTTAGTTCCATTGAAGTGAATGGAACTTTATTGTATTACTGCGATGGGGCCTCCCGCTGAGGGTAGTAGTAGGTGGTAGTACTGGGTAGGACCCGGGTAGCCAGTTGCCAGATGTTAGGTCACGGTGTTGGCACGAGGGGAGGTGACTAACCCACGGGAACCTGACCATGCGGGGCCCGGGCAATTCCTCTTTGTCCCTAGTCAAGCCACCAATAACTAGACCAATGCCAGGGTCCAGAAACAACGGTAGTTGTGCGTTTATTGTAACGGCGGTAATTAATAGTAACAGTCTCTCTGGATGCAACCAGGATTGAGGCGGACTTGAATATAACTGTGAAATGGGTGATGCTGCAATAGACTGTGATGGTAGCGTTACTTTGAGCAAGGAGAAACTGAATGATGGGAGTAGTAGTGCTGGAGATATGATACTGGGCGGAATAAGCTGACTGAAATACTTGCTGTTGATGAGGACGAATGATGAGGAGAGTAGTAACTGAGAACGACACCCAGATCTTTGCTGAAGATGAGAATCTTGGAGAATCTTGAGGATGAGGAAGGTCCCGACTGGACCGGAATACTCTTGAGGTAATGCTGGAGAAGCAGAGAATAACTCCTTCTCCCCTGAAGGTGGAGAGAAGGCACACACACCCTTCCCTCTTGAAGGTAGAGGAAAGAACTACATAACCTCCTCCCTTGAGGGTAGGGAGAAGACTACTGAGGTAGACAGGAAGTGACACCGCATCCCCAGCCAAAGCTCGACGGCTAATGGGGTTACTATGGCAGCAGGGGAAAGTCATTTGACACCAAGCCCATTGCATCATCACACCATTGAACCATAGGCAGATACATATGCATGAGAAATACTAGACTTGAACACTGGGGGGCAACATAATACCAGCAGTTTGCAGTGGCCATTAGTTTCCAGAACAGGAACAATAGATTACAGACAAATCGTGACACCAATATACAGTTTTAGGAGAAATTAGAGAAAACCTCTGTTCTGGGACACTGCATTACCACACACAACCTGACGACAGGGGTGGTGCTATTTTTGCAGGAAAGTAGCTGTGTTTTTAAAAATTCTGGATAACCCCTTTAACCCCTTAGCGACCCATGACGTATCTGATACGTCATGGTGCCGCAGGGGGTGTTCAGAGCGGGGTCCCGCCGGGACCCAGCTCTGAACGGCACCGATCCCGGCTGCAATCTGCAGCCGGGCAGTGCCTCTATTAGCCGGCGCGGGTCCCGTTGCCGCGCTGGCTAATTAAGCCCTTCAATGCAGCTGTCAAACCTGACAGCTGCATTGAAGTGCTTTCCTCCGTGCATCCCTGGTGTCTAGTGGCACGGATCTCCCCCCCCCGCGATCGCATCGGGGAGATCCGTTCTTCTGCCCGTGCCGGGCCTCAGCGTCGGAATGACGCTGATCCCGGCTCGGCAATAGATTGCTGTGGCCTGCAGCAGGCCATAGCAATCTATGACCGATCTAATGGATGTTTGCTGTGTATATACACAGCATTGATCTCTATGAGAGATCAGTGCTATGTATATACAAGCCCCCCAGGGGGCTTCTAGTGTATGTAAAAAAAAAAAAGTAAAAAAGTGTTTTTATTAATAAAAAATCCCCTCCCCTAATAAAAGTCCAAATCACCCCCCTTTTCCCATTTTATAAATATAAATTAATAAATAAATTAATTAATAAACATATTTAGTATCACCGCACACGTAATCGCCCGAACTATTAATTAATCACATTCCTGATCTCGCACGGTAAACGGCGTCAGCGCAAAAAAATCCCAAAGTGCAAAATTGCGCATTTTTGGTCGCATCAAATCCAGAAAAAATGCAATAAAAAGCGATCAAAAAGTCGTATATGCGCAATCAAGGTACCGGTAGAAAGAACACATCATGGCGCAAAAACTGACACCTCACATAGCCCCATAGACCAAAGGATAAAAGCGCTATAAGCCTGGGAATGGAGCGATTTTAAGTGACATATATTTGTTAACAATGGTTTGAATTTTTTACAGGCCATCAGATACAATATAAGTTAAACATGTTATATATCGTTGTAATCGTAACGACTTGAGGAACATGCATAACAAGTCAGTTTTACCATAGGGCGAACGGCGTAAATGCAAAACTCCCCGAAATCAAAACAAATTCGTTTTTTTTTCAATTTGACAGCGCAAATGATTTTTTTTCCGGTTTCACAACATATTTTATGGAAAAATTATGCCTGTAATTGTAAAGTACAATTGGTTTCGCAAAAAATAAGCACTCATATAAGTCTCTAGGTGAAAAAATGCAAGCGCTATGGACTTTTAAACATAAAATGGAAAAAGCAAAAGCGCAAAAACGAAAATTGGCTTTGACCTTAAGGGGTTAATAAGCCTATTATGTACCTTGATTACAGAGGGCCAGAACCACACAAGCGATTTTTGTGCGTGAAATTAAAAGGCTGCCCGAACGACCTAGCAAACTTTCATGTGGCCTTGCTTTTGCAATAGTCGAGCTGTATAAAAGCTTCTTTACATAAGTGCCAATCTTTGTGATCCATGCTGTTAGGAAAGGACTCAGAGACACAGGACAAGTGAGGCCACTATCTGTCTTAGGTGGCAGCCGGTAACTGGGTGACAGTCCGTGACCTGAGTTGGTGAAACACAGAAAGGAGGAAAGGACAAACAAACACAATAAACTCAACAAGCCGGGTCACTAACAAGCTAGGTCGGTTGCAGTACAGAATCAAGTTGGGAGAATAGTCAAAAGTCAAACCAAGAATCGGGAAAACCAGGGAATAGCAGTCAGGAAACAAAGCTAGCTTAGTCACACTCTAAAGAGGCTATATCGCAGGCAAGGGAAATGATGAGGGGAGTAGTTTTATGGAGATAGAAGTCCAGCCCTAAAACTCGAGCCCCCAGGCACACTATACAACTGACTGGTGGTGCCAGCTGCCAGTCAGCACACAATTATCTCAGGCAGCTGTGCCCTCTGGCCGGGGAGAGTGGTAACTATGTGGTAACTATGGATGCCGCCAGCTTGCCCCTAGCAACAAGCCGGGTTGGTTGCCAGGGACACCGTTGGCGTGTCCCTCAGGCCAGCTGCGCGCTCCGCCAGCATTAGTGTCAGGAGCTGAGTGCGATTGCCGGCACCGGCTCCTGACACATGCACTTTATTAAAATGGGCTGGCCTGTCTAAAAACCCTCTCAAGATACATTCAAATCTGGTAAATTTGCTGTACTTTAACAGTAGCCATAAAGTGAGATTCTGCTGAGGAATTTGGTAGTGAATTTGCAGCCTTTCCGCAAGGTGTTGCAATTCCCCAACAGTAGTAAAAAGGACATTCGCCGCTGTCAAATATTTTTAATAAGACATAATACTCTATTTCTGGCATCTTTCCCTTCCATCTTTTCCTTAGAGTGGAAAAGTCCATTGAAGTTTCAATACCAAGTTTCAAGTAATTAAATACATCAACCTGCTGCAGATAAATACCTGGCTCAGGCGGCTTCAATAACATGCATAATTAATCACAGCTCCATTCCTTTCTTCTTATTTCAGCCATTATTTAATTACATCAAAGTTACGCACACCTCCTTCATAAAGCAGCGCAAATTAAAACGGGAAGACAACTTTAATAAAGGGCTTTAATTCTCTCCTTACTAAGTGCACAAAGTAACCAAAGTGGGCTTGGATTTGTCAAGTGCCTCGCTTTCTTGCTCTTCATTCACCATATTAAAGAATTTTGGTTTATGTGTCTTAGTTTGCGTTGTTTTTGGCTCCTTTACAAAATTGTCCACCAATGCTATATAGGTGAAAAGAACAGCTTCCATACCCCATACGTGTGTGGACTGTGCCCGGACCTCCTGCTGCTATGCACTCAGCATGTAGTAGGAAATTTTGTCATCCTGTATTTCATTATGTTAAAAATAAAAGTTTCCTGTAAACTGAATGTTATGCCTATATACACTATCAGCGCGTTTCAAACCATCTACTTTAAAATGCCTTGGTGTTGTGGCTATAGCATCACATGCAGGTCAGTGAAAACTTGTTTTAACATTGATAAATCAAGGCTGGAGATTTTACCAGTGGATTTAGTGATGGGCTGATTTTTTAACTAGTTGATTTAGCTACTTCATATCACTCCAACCCCAATCATAAGTATGTTTCAGCCAGTTAGATAGACAACAATGACAAAACTTGTTAAAAAATAAAAAAATTACATTTGTGACCTCAGCACCACATTTTACCACCACATAGTGACTGAATTATAACACTATACCATTACTAAAGAAAACACACTACACAAAGACCAGCACCGTCATCAGTGACTAGAGATGAGCGAAGCAAATTCACTACACATGGCAGCCGCACATGTTAGCTTACAGAACTGTCTTTGGCAGGAGAAAAGGGTAATCCATAATACTTTGTGCCCGTCAAATCAGCTACAAACCCCACTGTGATGTCAGCAACCCCCCCTCACCCTCTAGATAAAGTGATTGGCTTCCTGGAGGCGGCCAGTCGGCTGTGTTTATTGGAGAGTAGTTTGTAGCAGGGAGAGAAATACAGAGGGATAGGGACAGAGGGGAGAGGAGAGGAGAAGAGGGTGGATTGTGGTTGGTTTTCCGTGGAAGCAGTGAAGCCATTGTCCATTATACCAAGTAACTGGGTGACTGTTGTTCATTATACCAAGTCACTGGGTGCTGGGTGTGCATTATAGGAAGTCACTGGGTGCTGGGTGTGCATTATAAGAAGTCACTGGGTGCTGGGTGTGCATTATAAAAAGTCACAGTGAACACAGTTTCCATCTTAATCCCTCACTGGGTGCTCATTTACCAATGTCCACTGCTGTCCTGAAAGAAAATTGATATTACGCTGCTGATGCACCAACGTCCACTACCGTCCATTGCAGAAATTGAATGAGAGACAGGCTGATTGACATTTTTTAAAAATTGACATTTTCCCATTTTGACAGTTTCACAGCAACAGCTGTTACTGTTACTTGGTCTCACTATTGTAGCTACTATAGTTTGCCTGTTTTAATAAAAATTAGTTTGTATCAGATTCACTCATCTCTTTCAGTGACATAGTGGTTAACATCTGTTCTGCAGATGGTGTACAGACTGTAAGTGAATACAGTGGATTTACATATGGGGGTGGGTGGGACAGGTGATGTCCTCCATTACTTTGGTTATTCACCCTTTTCCCTTTTTTTTGCGCCCAACCGAAGCTACATCTCTGAGGAGTTCCTCTGTCTTTGGCTCCTCGCTTTGCTAGCACCATCTTCACCTATTCTACCATTATTTATTGAATAGTTGCCGCACAAGACTGACAGAGCAGACAATGTAAAGTACAGCTCCGGCCGCACTTAACATTGTCGGCTATGGTGATTTCGAATGTGGGTACGTGTAACGCCTGGAGTAGTGGATCCACTGGACTGTCACCAGCGATGGCACTAACCTCACCAGGGAGCGGAGTCTAAGGGGCCGCTGGTTTTCACCAGAGCCCGCCGCAAGGCGGGATGGACTTGCTGCGGCAGGCGACCCCCAGGTCGCTACCCCTGGCTTGGTTGCTAGTGACGGCAGGCGAGGCGTGGCAGGAGCAGTAGGCAGGAGATGGTGCTGGCAGAGGTCTGTAGGCGTAACCGCAGGTGACAGGCTGAACACAGGAGCAATGGTGAAACAGGGGAACAGGAACCAGGAACAAGGACTAGGGACCAGGTAGCGGATAGGAATCAGGAACAGGGACTAGGGACCAGGTAGCGGATAGGAATCAGGAACAACAGGGAGCTGGGCCAAACGCTATGGGAAGCATGTAGAGGCTCCAACACGAGGGACAGGGCATGCTGGGATTTATAGGGAGTGATTGGGTGCAACTACCAATTAGGGACGGACTGGCCCTTTAAATCTGAGACAGCCGGCGCGCGCGCGCCCTAGGAGGCGGGGACGCGCGCGCCGGCCGGCACAGACGGAGACCGGAGCGGGACGAGGTGAAGCGCCCCCCGGGGCCGAACAGACCGCAGCGCCGGGTCCCTGCACAGGGACCCCGGCAGCTGCGTGGGATAGAGGGCGGTCGCGGCGGCGGCCCGGAGCAGGGGACGCCGCCGCGGCCATGACAGTACGCCAGAATGTGCCTGCTTTCCAAATCAAAAGAAATGTTCATCCAGCCTGTACTGCAGTGATAAACTTTACTGACAGCGGCCTTTCTGTGACACAGCCGGGTCCCAGAACCCCTGTCTTAGATATTGTGAAACCAGCCGAAACCAATCTGGATCTGCTGACTACTACATTGTAAATAGGAGCAACTACTGATGTTAAAGTAAAGAAGGATCAGACTTCTCGGATACCCTTATCCTTTGTTCCCACTGGATATAAGTTAGGTGTTTGCTAACAGGCCTTTTCCCATTGAAATAAACCGTCCCACTTGTTGAGTGTGCCTGTGAGCGTACTGCTAGAAAGTTCCTATTTGCTTAGAGTTGTGGTCCCACAAAACTAAAAAACTGAAATTGCCTGGGGCCGAGTTTCTGACAAATTGTAATGCTGAACATTCAAAGCAAATGAAATTGATTGTGTTCCGCTGAGGGAATGAAAGGCACCGAAAGTTCCATCATTCCGTCAATTGAGGCAATATGGAGAATTTAGTCAATGATTGCTCCGTTCTTTTGTAGATAAATAGTACCGGAATAAAGTGCTATTTGTGATGTTACCTTTTTCTCCCATCAGACAGAAAATCATATGTATTTACATAAAGAAACCATTACGTCTAATGACAAACATGAAGTGCTCAATTCTTAAAAGCCGAGAAACAGATACAATGGAGGGAAGAAGATGATATCTAATTTTTCATCATTCTACAAGGCCCTGGCCACATCACATGTTGAAATCTGTACAAAAGGAAATGGAAAGTTTGCCGCTCAGAAAGCTTTTTAAGAGTTATGTAAAGAACATTGCCTTTCAGTTCCAAATTGGAAATGAAATCATGGTAACTTATCGTGTAATGGATTTCTTTGTTTAAGGGTGGCTCGGTCTACGCAATACAATTTACTGCACACAAAACACGTCCCATTTGGCTGTCCAAATCTTATCATTTGCGGACACCTTAAATCGAGGTAAAAGAGGAAATTGCTGATAATATATCCGAAGTATATCATAATGTTAACTAGCGCTGTACTATTATGGCACTTCAGGAAGGGACGTAGTGCACTGGATTGGGTTATTATGAGGAGGTGATAGAAATTCAAAGCTGTTGTCATACAGTAAGGGTATGTTCACATGACGTTTTTGGCCACACGTCGGGCTACACGGCACAAATCTGTGATAAAAGGATGCTGCCGACGTGCAGCCCGAAGTGCGGCCAGCGGCCACATTGACTTTAATGAGCAGGACGGAGTCATTATGTAACTGTGTTCTGCTCATTTGCGGGATGTACACAGCTTTTGTGCAGGACTCAAAAGGACTGCACAAAAGCCGTGTACGTCCCGCAAATGAGCAGAACGTTGTCACATAATGACTCCGTCCTGCTTATTAAAGTCAATGTGACCGCCGGCCGCACTTCAGTTTTTAGCCCGACGTGCGGCTAAAAACATCATGTGAACATACTCTTATACAGCATACCCTGTTGCAACAAAGTGGCAAAACCAGTGCAACGCCGGGTTATTTAACCCCTTAGATGCCAGTCAATGCTGACTGCAACATCAAAGTGCTTAGAGGGAGGGAGCAGCCTCTGTTATCCCATCACCACTTCTGTGATACAATTTCAGGGTTCTGATAGGTTATCATGGTGACCTGGGAGGTCTATCAAAGTCTCCCAAGTTTGCTATGTACATATGACTATTAAAGCATACTAAAGGCAGGCCCATAAACATGTACTCTGAAGCAGAGATACAGTAGTTGCCACATCTTCCACTACATGTTAGAGGGGAATCTGAAATCTCAAGAAGATCTGACAACTAGTGTTGAGCAGACTTGCTGAACATTTGGGTTCGACCAAAACCGAACGCTCTGCATTTAACTCCTGCTGCCTGGAGAAGGGGGATGCAGCCCTAGGGCTTCCAGGAAAACATGAATACAACCTATGGCCATGTTCCCACAGCATATGAGATTGGCCATTCCGTGACCCCGCCTGGTCACGGAACGGCCGGTCTCTGAAAAGATCATGCCTGCACTGCAGTACCGTCCGGATGATCTTTTTGGCTGCAGTGTTCTGATGCAGGCGCATCCGTACGCGCCTGCATCAGAACTCCCCACAGCACACTATGGAGCGAGCTGCCGGATCTGCTCGCTCCATAGTGTGCACTGACATGGTTTTCTGTGGCCGCTATTAAATGTATAGCGGCCGCAGAAAACTGACATGTCAGTTGTTTGCGGCGCCGCGAGAAATCCCGGGCAGAGCGTATACTATGTGTATACGCTCCAGACGGAATTCCTAGGCAGCAATGGACGTATATTTCTGTATAAATCACGGCTGTTGTACAACGACTGTGGTTTTACAAAAATATACGGTGTGTTAACATGGTTTCCACGACTACCTAGGGCTGCATCTAACCCATCTAAACACTATTTACTACCAATAATTAAGTAAATTGTCTATCTAATGCCATTTACAGGTAGCTACCTTGTATGTTAACATCTTACCCATATAAGAACAATGAGGCATGACATCAATATTAACTAAAGCAGAGTCTCATCCAACAAGAAGAGACACCCATTTGTAGACAGCTATTTTAAGGTTCTTTCCCTCATGAGTACTGAGTAAAATACTGGTTGGTTGGCGGGATTAGATGCCTTTGACCCAACTCTTTGGGCGTTGGTTCAGGAGATCGAGCCTTGTATGGTGTCTACAGGCATTGCTCAATGGGAATCAGGTATGCACATTAGCTATCCTACAAAAGAAAGAAAACCGTCTCTAGTGCCATCTCCATATACATCTGGATCTTCTCAATGAGAACCAGAACCACCCAGAACTCTGAAACAGCTGTCTAGTATGCTTAGCCGTGTTCCCAGGCACTTAGGTCAGGGACTGATATACAGGGACTTCACACACGGCGGGATCTCCTCAATGTAAAATAGTAGCCCATAAAACTGAACCAAAAATGAAAGACTATAACGTGTCTGCAAGAATAGTGACATAAGAATAAACTCCAAATAACAATAGGCCATACACAAATGGGGGGATTTATCAAACAAGTGTAAAGTAGAACTGGCTCAGTTGCCCCTAGCAACCAATCAGATTCCACCTTTCATTTTCCAAAGAATTTTTAAGGAAAGAAAAGTGGAATCTGACTGGTTGCTACGGGTAACCAAGGCAATTCTACTTTACACCAGTTTGATAAAGTTTCCAAGATGAAACGAATTGAAAGTGTACTCTAAAGTGTCCCACAATAAATATTTTCATACAGTTGGCACCCCCCTAGTAATGGTATAATCACGCCTTGCTGATTTTCTATGGATCTGCTGCAGATCACTAGCAGAAAGTCCACAGCAGATCTGCAGGGTGTGAACGTACCCTAATAGTGAACATTGTGTCAGAAGAGGCCCGAAACTTGGTGGTCTATGGACTCACTTAGGACAGTGCAGTGATGGGAGAGTGCTTCATGAAAAGAGTGCTCCGGGATCAGATTCACTTGACATTTGGCTTAACCAATGGTTTTAATTTTCACAGTCCGCTCATAAGGACTGTCTAAATCTCACCCCCAGACCCATTCACAGCAGTGACAGCTGTAACCCCTATACTTATGTTACTGTTCACATTAGCATTTAGGTTGTGATCCCTTTTTGTTGCCGACTGACAGAAAATTGTAGTCTGTTGCTTTATTCTATCCAGTGCAGGAGAACATCTTAAATAATGACAGCTTACAATAAGAACACAAGGTGAAGCCATTGTAAAGAGAAGAGATGTTATTCTGCCGCACAAAGCTCAGTTCTATCTAAACACTTCAGGGATCTTGTTCCCGTCTGGTACTTGAACCTGATCACTCTGTTACATTTACATTGTTGAGTTTCTAGAGACTTGAGGTACATTTGGCAGATCTGCTGGAAAAAGACACAGATGGACCCTATTCATGTTCTTTAGTATTTTGCCTGAAGCCATTAGCGCTAACAAAGCGTCTAGGACTCCGGAGTACTGCATTTTATCCCTGAAATCCCTTATATTGTTTGTTGTCCTGCCTTTTTAGAAGTTGTCATTCAGTCTTTGTACAAAAAGAAGTGGAGGGAAGAAAGGAGTTTTGTTTATCTGCAAACATAAGAGGCAAATATTTTTTTTTAAAATCAAATAGATTAATAGAGACCAAAGTATTTCATTATGAATCCCAAAATTTGCCCTTCCCCCAACTCCAGTACGACGCTGTGCCACAGAGAAAATCAATGCTGCTGTATAAGCTGACTATATAAAAAACTAATGACAATGGCTTAGTATACTGTATACTAAGGCAAACCTGTCCTCACTTTCATGCTGCCCGCCCTGGGTGGTCTGCCCTCCCCACCAGCCGTAATTGATAGATCTCTTTCTATACCCAAACGGAGAGAGTGGCCAAGCCAATGACTCATGGTTCAGGCAGCATAGACATGGTTCCTCTTAATACATTGTATACTCCACCTGTATTGTTTTCTCCACCTGTTGCAACACTACAATTCCCATCCAGCCCTGATAACCACAGGTTAGGAATATCATATGTTATCCATTCTAGCAGGGACATAAAGACACTTCTACTTTTTACATATTTGTACTTGATTTCAATCAGCAGGCATGGATGAATAATATAGTAATATACTATATTATTATTATTATTATTATTCTGTACCATACAATATAGTGTTTGGGCTTATAGAGGTTCTCTTCTTTGTGTCTACTGTGTCTACTTGTTAAGATGCTCCCTTGAAAATAGGCAGAACCCAGAGTATGTACCTGCTGGGACCCCCAGTGATTGGTTGTAATCTGTTGGATATTTGCCATCAAGTATTCAAATTTCCTGCAGCACCCCCGAAGGAGAAATGAAGCATTACATAGTACCTTTTTAAAGCAGTGCTTTGTGTGTGTAATAGAGGACAGAAGAGGTCCTTCAGAGTCGGAGATGCTTTTTGTAATTGTTCCCTACTTTGGCCATGATATGAGGGAATGCCCTTAAACACCAGTTTTAAAAATTAAAATAGAAATTCTACCTATGGGAAGCCCTCCTAATAACTTGAGGGATTTACAAGCAAAACATCTATTTTTGGGTCCCCCATATCTTGTTATCAAATCTCAACTATATGCATCAAACATTTTCACTATTATGCTTAGTAGAAAGAGATCTCCATCTAAAATTTAGAATTAAGGAATACCAAATATTCTCTATTTGTTTACAGATCTTTCAATACCTATACCTGCTTCTTGGTTAAACAAGCTTCAGAAATGACTACTCTAATATGTAAGGAAACATAATCTTGATAGAATTTCTACCCACTCGATCTACCCTGTAAATTACCCACAACTCTCTTGTTACGACCATGAACATTACTTGATGCTAAAATAAGGTGTTCCCTTAGTCCGCCATCCCTTAGTCCGCCATCCCTTAGTCCGCCATCCAACCAAAGAATTGACATAAGCAGGTGGCGAATTGTGCTTGAGAAATCCTGTTGAATCAATGGGTTAGGAAGAATTTCAAGCAGAGTCTGTGGCACGAACTCCGCTTGAAATTCCTTGCTGATTCCATAGTGTGAACATACCCTTGGGAATGGTGTGGTTCAGTCTTCACAGTCATAACCTTACTTCACTTGTTAGGTCACCTACATTCTATTGGTTCTGCAGCTACGAACACTGCATAAGTGGCGGGTCATCACACAACAGAAACACCAATTCCAGTTCGATGAGACCGCTACTGATCTAATATTGATGGCCTATCTGGAGAATCAGTGTTTGCAGACTGGGTAACCCCTTTAAGTATTATTAGCCAGAATGAAGAGCCGTGAATATATGTCATGTAATGGTACATATCTCTTCCAGTTGGCGAGCCTAATCTGAGCTTGTAAACCTACAACAAAGAGATGAGATTCATGTAGATCAGGTGCAGGGATAGGCCTTTTAATGCTTTGCTAAACAATTATTTTGAATATGGCAATGCTCTTCAGTATAATTTTGTGTGTCACACAGCTGGGTCGGGTTTTCTGGATTCAGTACTATATATTGATAAAAAAAATGCAGGTTCAGGAAAACTGGAAATTAAAACTATTAATAACTAAGGAACAAAATTGGCAGCGTTGTCCACCAAATCTTCTGGTTGTATGCAGCCGTAATATGGCTTCTATACAAGCCTATGGGGCCCTGCTATAACTCCATTTTCAAACAGAGGCACACAGAAGTTTTGTTCCTGTTAAGTTTCTATGTGAATTTAACATTTTAACAATTGTGGCATGCATTGGTTCGAGAGGAAAATGTGTATAACCCAGTGCCAGATGTGGTAATATGCTGAGTACCTATGTACAGCACTGCAGACAGTTAGCATAACCCAGTACATACAACATATTACAAATCCCCAGTAGCATCAGCAGATCCCCAACTTTTCCAGGAGTCACTGCAGCCTCTTGTCAAAATAAATACAGCAAGCAGCCCTCAACTTTTCCAGTGGTCAAGTAGAGATGAGCGAACTTCGGTTAAGTTTGGCTCAGCAGGCTCACCGCACTTTGAAGCAAATTTCGGGTATGTCCAGACTGAACCTTAAATGAATCTCACTAAAACAGCTGAACGATTGCAGGCATTTTTTGTTTAAAGAGGATGTACCACCAGGTGCATCCTCTTTAATCTGAGCCCACAGATCGAACGGCACCGTCACGGGGAAGCCGGTGCCGCGGTCCGAAAAAATTCTAATGGAGCCGCGTCATACAGGGGAGGGAGTTCCCTCCCACTGGGGGCTGGCCGGCCTACCTCCAGTGCTTGAGCACCGGCCGGCCTACCTCCAGTGCTTGAGCACCGGCCGGTTCTGGTCCATAGAACGGCGCAGTGCACGGGATCCGGGCCACGGTCCGAAAAACAGACCGCGGCACCGACTTCCCCGTGACGGCGCTGTTCGATCCGTGGGTTCAGATTAAAGAGGATGTAGCTGGTGGTACATCCTCTTTAAGTGCGGTTCACTAAGCCCTTATCTATACTTACTTACGCTCCACCAGTGTTCTTCTCCACTCTCCAGTGTCCCCCACAGCCACGCCCAGTCCGCTCAGCCAATTATTGACTGAGACGGAACCAAGCAGCAGCCAGCAATTTGCTGGGCGGGCTGATGAGAGTTATTTTGCCCTTATAAAGTGTTAGCATAGTCTGTAACATGGTACCCGGCAGTAAAGGTGACGCCTAATGTGACAGAACATAAAACAAGAGTAATTGGGGAACAGGTTGTACACAAATAAAGCAGTTTTGTCAGCTTCAGCGTAACATTGACAATGTGTATACTAAATTCTAGCATTAAACAAAGATTTACATGGCTACATTTTCACACCGCTCTGGCGATGAATATTTTTGCAATAAAAGTCATCTGCCTCCTTGCCCACATGATTAATAGATTCCACTTCACTTACTCATATTTTGTCTTTCAGAGGAAAATAATTCAGTGCGTATCTAAGGAATCTAAGGGACGGCTGGTGATTCACAGCCGAGGAGCAAATCCGTGAGAGCGAACACCTTCCCCTCAGTTTCTCGGTCACATAGATCAAAGTTTAAACATCAGAGACAGAATGAGTTGGAATCTAAAGTAGATATTATCTCGCCTAAAATATGCAGTTTTATAAAACATGCTAAGGATTACCTAGTATCCCTCTTATGTTTTATGGAAAATGCTGTACCCAGGATACTTGACCAGGAAAAAGAGGTCAGCTAATAGACATATTATTGGAGATGTGCAGACATTAGAAAGTACTTTGGAGATAAAAGTGCCGCGCTCATAAATGCCGAACCGGGCAGTGCTGGCAGAATGCCCACTGATGGGGAAATGGTATATATGTGAGCAGGCTGGGCATTGTGCTACCACAGCCTTGTTACAGATCACAGGCATGAGAGGACCCCATAGATCAGTGTTTTCCAGCCCTTATTTTTTTTTAAATATTAGTGCACCCCTACTAAATTAATTTCACCCCTACTATTTATTTTCTGCAGTTCACCCCGTTTACCCTGCTACCATCTGCAGTTAACCCCCTTGCCCTGCACACCTGCACTGAGCCCCCTCCGATCCCCCACTGCCTACAGTTAACACCCTCTGTACCTCACCACCTGCAATTAACTCCTTCCCCCAACAACTGCAATTAACCCCCTCGCCCACCAGCCTGCGCTGAACACCCATCCAACCTCCCCACTGACTGCAATTAACCCCTTCCAACCCCCCTTGCCTACAATTAACCTCCTCCAAACCCCCCACTACCTGCACTGAACCCCCCCCCCCCCACTGTCTACTGTTAACCTCCCCTGCCCCCTACCACTTGAGGTTAACCCCTCCTGACCTAAATCAGTCGTACTGGTGCACGAGCGTGCAGGCATCCCACTGTGAGGGCAGGCTTGTGGCCTGATTTTCCACTACAGTGTCCTGGGTGGTACTTTATGCTGTTGCAGGCTTGCTGCAAGGGGCTAAGAATAAAGTAGAGAAGGTTGGTACCGGTATAGAATTCTAAGGTTTAATGTAAACAACCTTCTCTTCTTCAGAATAAGAAGACTAGACAAGTCATTCACATACATTCACATCAGCATACAGACACAATCCACAGCTTATCAGGCCAGAGCACACTCTCATGCTTCTCACCCCCTGCTTAGATACAAGGTAGCAATTCAGTTATTCACAATCCTAATATTACTTTTCTCCAAGGGGTACAGGCTACATTGGTTGGCTCTTGGTAGGTACTCCTGTTATGTGTAATTCTTTAAATTCTCTTCACTGTGATGTGTATACAGAAATTTGTAGCCATTTTAACCACTTTACATGACCTGGAGTCCTGTACAGGACCTTGACTGACTGATGTTGTTCTGTTGACCTGTTGATCTGAAAAATTAATGGTAGTTAAGACTGGTAGATGCTTCCTGTGAAATTCTGTTGTTGACTGCTGCATGAGGCTATGTTCACACAACGTATGAGACCGGCCATTCCGTGACCCCAACTTAAGTACCGGCCGGGTGATCTTTCCGGCCGCAGAGCTCTGATGCAGGCGCATCAGGGCGCGCCCGCATCAGAGTTTACCATAGCCCACAGTGAAGCGAGCGGCCGGAGCCGCTGGCTTCACTGTGTGAACTGATAGGGCTTTCTGCAGCCGGAATTCACTGAATTCCGGCCGCAGAAAACTGACCTGTCATTTTTTTCCGGTGCCGTGCGGGATCCCGGCCGGAGCGTATACGATGTGTGTACGCTCCGGCCGGGATCCCATTGCACATAAGGCTTTGTTACGCACCGCAAAACTACGGCCGTAGTTCTGCGGCTAGAACTACGGCCATAGTTTTACGTTGTGTGAACATAGCCTGACATTGTTTGCTCCTGCAATAATCTCTGCTCATGCACTTTGGGTAAAGAGTAGGACATAGCAGTGTCCATACCTCCCAACTGTCCCGGATCCAGCGGGACAGTCCCGTTTTTGGGGTCATGTCCTGCCATCCCGAGACAGCCCCTGTGTGTCCCGCTAGTTCCCCCCCCCCCCCCCGCGCCGAGCCCCCGCACTCCACTTACTCTGGCAGAGCAGGAGACATCGGCTTCCTGCTCTGCTGAACCTCTTGTGGCTGAAGGCGTCATTCTGCCTCCGGCCACAAGAGGTCGCTCTCTCCCCCGTAGCTCTGGCACATGAGTGACGTCACTCATGCACACAGAGCACTGAGAAGAGATGCTGGAGGAAGAGGTGCTCAGCTGCTGAGGTGAGTATATAGCTTTTTTTGTTTTTAACTGTACAGGGGGCATTGTCCAGATGGGAGAGAGGAGGATTGCCTACAAGGGGGCAATGGCTACCTGAGGAGGGAGGGCTTACTACCAGGGGGCAATGGCTACCTTAGGGGGGCTTACTACCAGGGGGCAATGGATACCTCAGTGGGAGCTTACTACCAAGGGGCAATGGCTACCTGAGGGGGGCTTACTACCAGGGGGAAATGGTTACCTCATGGGGAGCTTACTACCAGGGGGCAATGGCTACCTGAGGGGGGCTAACTACCAGGGGGAAATGACTACCTGAGGGGGGGGGGGCTTAATACCAGGGGACAATGGCTACCTGAGGGGGGCTGGCTACCTGAGGGGGGGGCTTAATACCAGGGGAAAATGGCAGCTGCATATTGGTCCACAACTACAACCCCCAGCATGTCCTGACAGCTGCATACTGCTCCACAACTACAGCCCCCAGCATGTCCTGACAGCTGCATACTGCTCCACAACTACAGCCCCCAGCATGTCCTGACAGCTGCATATTGCTCCACAACTACAACCCCCAGCATGCCCTGACAGCTGCATACTGCTCCACAACTACAGCCCCCAGCATGTCCTGACAGCTGCATACTGCTCCACAGCTACAGCCCCCAGCATGTCCTGACAGCTGCATACTGCTCCACAGCTACAACCCCCAGTATGTCCTGAGAGCTGCATACTGCTCCACAACTACAGCCCCCAGCATGTCCTGACAGCTGCATACTGCTCCACAACTACAACCCCCAGCATGTCTTGACAGCTGCATACTGCTCCACAGCTACAACCCTCAGCATGTCCTGACAGCTGCATACTGCTCCACAGCTACAACCCCCAGCATGTCCTGACAGCTGAATACTGCTCCACAACTACACCCCCAGCCTGTCCTGACAGCTGCATACTGCTCTACAACTACAGCTCCCAGCATGTCCTGACAACTGCATACTGCTCCACAGCTACAACCCCCAACATGTCCTGACAGCTGCATACTGCTCCACAACTACAACCCCCAGCATGTCCTGACAGCTGCGTACTGCTCCACAACTACAACCCCCAGCATGTCCTGACAGCTGCATACTGCTCCACAACCCCCAGCATGTCCTGACAGCTGCATACTGCTCCACAACTACAGCCCCCAGCATGTCCTGACAGCTGCATACTGCTCCACAACCCCAACCTACAACCCCAACTGCAGCCCTCCAGATGTTGCAAAACTACAACTCCCATCAGGCCTGGATATCTAAAGCTTTGTCTGTCCAGACATGATGGGAATAATCAGGGGCGTAGCTAATGTCTCCTGGGCCCTGGTGCGAGAGGCCAACTTGCCCCCCCCCCCTCCTTTCACTACCAAGTGATGCTATTGGTATATATATATATATATATATATATATACACACCAAGACAGATATTACCAATAACACCAGCATATTGGAAGAGAAAGTATTATCACCGTACATATTACCACCATACTGTTACCGACCAAATCCTGTATACTGAGACCAATATTACCAGTAATACCAGTATATAGGAAGGAAACATTACTGCCACACCACAACCACTACCATCACCACCATATTGTTACTGACCAAATCCAGTATATTAAATCACCTCATCCAGTCATATAGAGGTGGCCCCAGCTCTACACAGGTTCTATACACCATATACATTACAGTGCAGTTATATCAGGTGACTCACAGGAGACGTCTTTTCTGATCGAAGTTCTTCCCTTTTAATCTTCTTCTCCATCCGTCCTGGGCCGTTATGAGAACTTCTCCGAGCCACGAATCCACAGAATCTGCCAGACAGACATATTAGGCTCCTCACTCTGTCACCATCCTCATCTCTATACACACTGCACGTCTGTATTGGCCCCTTTACACCCTCATTTAGTGGGTAGCTCTGACTCTATGTGACACCCTAATAATATATGCCCCCCTCTGTGTATTCCCTCTCCCCCTATGTTGCCCCCCCAAATAGATGGCCCCTCTCCCCCCATGTTGCCCTCCTTATAGATGGCCCCCTCTCCCCCCTCCATATAGATGGCCCCCTCTCTCATCACCCTCCCTTATAGATGGCTCCCTCTCCCCCCACCCTCCCTTATAGATGGCCCCCTCTCCCCCCACCCTCCCTTATAGATGGCCCCCTCTCCCCCCCCTCCCTTATAGATGGTCCCCTTCCCCCCCTCCCTTAAAGATGGTCCCCTCCCCCCTTATAGATGGTCCCCTTCCCCCCCTCCCTTATAGATGGTCCCTCTTTCCCCTTCACCCTCATAGATGCCCCCCTTTCCCCCCACCCTCATAGATGATCCCTCTTCCCCCCCCTCATAGATGGTCCCCTTCCCCCCCCCACCCTTATAGATGGCCCCATCTTTCCCCCCCACCCTCATAGATGGCCCCTCTTCCCCCCCCACCCTCATAGATGGCTCCTCTTTCCCCCCACCCTCATAGATGCCCCCCCTCTTTCCCCCACCCTCATAGACACCCCCCCTCTTTCCCCCACCCTCATAGATGCCCCCTCTTTCCCCCCCCTCATAGATGCCCCCCTCCCTCATAGATGCCACCCTCTTTCCCCCCACCCTCATAGATGCCCCCCTCTTCCCCCCCTCCCTTAAAGATGGTCCCCTCCCCCCTTATAGATGGTCCCCTTCCCCCCCTCCCTTATAGATGGTCCCTCTTTCCCCTCCACCCTCATAGATGCCCCCCTTTCCCCCCACCCTCATAGATGATCCCTCTTCCCCCCCCTCATAGATGGTCCCCTTCCCCCCCCCCACCCTTATAGATGGCCCCATCTTTCCCCCCCTCCCTCATAGATGGCCCCTCTTCCCCCCCCACCCTCATAGATGGCTCCTCTTTCCCCCCACCCTCATAGATGCCCCCCCTCTTTCCCCCACCCTCATAGACGCCCCCCCTCTTTCCCCCACCCTCATAGATGCCCCCTCTTTCCCCCCCCTCATAGATGCCCCCCTCCCTCATAGATGCCACCCTCTTTCCCCCCACCCTTATAGATGCCCCCCTCTTTCCCCCCACCCTGCAGGCTGATAAAAAACAAAACAACAAAACTTAACTCACCTGACAACGCGCTCCCACGTTGAGTCCGGCTAAGTAGAGACAACTCGGCACTACAGCTCCTGTTCAAGTAGTGGCAGTGTAGACAATTTCAATTCACGTCTGTGTGGTGCTCATTGATAATAAGATAATCCATGAACATATCAAAGAAGAAAAAAGATCAGGCACTCACCCATTAGACGTGTCAAATATCTTCTTTATTTATATAGAAAAGTCATAAAAACGCAGGGAGAGGGAGCATGGCAAGCGGGTCTCAGCGACGCACGTTTCGTGTCAAACAAACACTTCCTCTAGCTGATGATTGAACGTCAATCATCAGCTAGAGGAAGTGTTTGTTTGACACGAAACGTGCGTCGCTGAGACCCGCTTGCCATGCTCCCTCTCCCTGCGTTTTTATGACTTTTCTATATAAATAAAGAAGATATTTGACACGTCTAATGGGTGAGTGCCTGATCTTTTTTCTTCTTTGATACGCTCCCACGTTGATCCTCTCTCCTCCTGGTCTGTCCGCTGCTGCTGGGGGTGTCACGTCTTATCCCCGGCAGCGCGCGCATCCCAGAGCTCCCTGTGCGCCGGAACCGGAAGTCGGGGCCCAAGGCGCCCAGGGAGCTCTGGGATGCGCACGCTGCCGGGGATAAGACGTGACACCCCCAGCAGCCGGGGGAAGACGGAGCCGGACTCTTGTGACCGCAAGCAAAACAATGCTTGCGGTCACAAGAGTGATTGATCGGGAGGGCCCCGCGGGCCCCCCTTCGTGGCGGGCCCGGTCGCGGCGGCGACCGCCGCGACCGCGGTAGCTACGCCACTGGGAATAATAGTTTTTCAACAGCTGAATGACTGCGAGCCTGACACAGACAATGCTCTGTGAGCTGCAGCTGGCTGCCTGTTACATGTTAAATATACACTGGTACACTGTATACAGCTCAGACTGTACAGCACAGGACTGGATATAGGTTCTCTATACTGATACACTGTATACAGGACTGGATATAGGTTCTATATACTAATACATTGTATACAGGACTGGATGTAGGTTCCCCATATTGATACATTGTAAACAGGACTGGATATAGGTTCTCTATACTGATACATTGTATACAGGACTGGATATAGGTTCTCTATACTGATACATTGTATACAGGATGGGATATAGGTTCCCTATACTGACACACTGTATACAGCACTGGATGTAGGTTCTCCAGGGGGCCTTACTACCAGGGTACAGTGGCTACATTGGGGGGCTACATACTAGGGGACAATGGCTACATTGGAGGGGGGACGTACTACAAGGACAGGAGGAAATGGCTACATGGGAGGGGGGTTGCTACTACCAGGGGACAGAGAGTTTTAGCTACTATATGAGGGCACATAGGGGTCTTACTACTATAAGAGGGCACAGAGGTGGCATATCCACTATATGAGGGCACAGAGGGACCTAAGTACTATTTGAGGGTCCACACTAGGCCTAAACACTACAGGGTGGCATAGAGTGAGCACTGTTACAGTGCAGAGCAATATAGATGGGGACTTTGTATAGATGGTGAGGATGGTGCAAAAGCAAAAAGCCTAAAATATTTGTCTGGCAGATTCTTCAGGGACGAGGCATTGCCAGGAGTGGTTTTCCTGCCTGATGGACTGTGCCAGATGGAGAAGAAAAGAAAAAGTGAGCAATTCCGATCAGAGAAGACGCCCCCTGTGAGTCACTGAATGTAGCTGTACTATAATCATGTATGTGTTCGCGATTGACCCTATTAGCCACGATGAATGACTACAATCAACATATGACCCAAGCCGGACTCCCATACATCCTTTGTGTTGGTTGGTCAAAATATTCTCATTAAGTAGCAGTCAGCTTTAGACGACTTGCTGCATATGAGCTCAATATCAGCAAACAGACGGCAACATTATATGACAACCATTACATAGGAACTTAGTCATCGTGAGGCCAAAGCACCAAAATGACACTTTTTTTCTCCGATCGAAACACAACTTTTTGTATTATACAACTCGGCATTCGCCTTGCCATTTGTAAGAATTACTGAGCATTACCGCAACCTTAACAGGAGATTGTTTGCCTACCTCTGCTTTTCTTTGTGTTGAAACCTCCGACTGTCTTTTTTTTCTGGTTCAAAAGCCGCTTTGGCATCTATGTTATTTGATGTTTTCTTTATTCTACTCTGGATAACATTAAGTGAGAAATGTGTCTTTTACTGGAGAATTCCAACCAAGATGTGAGCCTAAGTTAAGAGCGGAGAATCCTTTCTGATAACGGGCCTCAGCAGGACAGAGAGAACAGGACAAGGACGTGCCTTATGTACAGTATATGATAATGGAATACAAATAACACATGGCTTGCAGGAATGCTGCACGCTATCTTTCTTTATACACACTGATTGTGGATAGAGGACATGGAAGTAATTTCCGAGGGACGGCTTCACCTTGTCTCCCTCATCCACTTTGCTTTCCTCTAGATGCAATTAAAGTCCTTCAACCGCTTTGTCTTCCATTTAGTTTTTCCTCATTTGTGCCACTTGAGAAGCTTGATATTCAATGGCAAGTGCAAAATGCTCTCAAATGAGCGTTCATCTCGTCCTAGCTACTTTGCTAGACTGATGTTTCAGTGTTAATTACCATCCTGGCATTTCCTAAACTGACTGACAGTGCACAGTACAAGGAGGAACTTGCCGTGCGCTTTCCAAACCTCCTTGCATCTAGTAAAGCAGCACAGGCAAATGACAGGAATTCTGTTACCTCGCTGTAATTAGAGGCTCCATTTCTCTCCTAGACATAACATATGCAGAAAGTGAAAGGGAATAAAATGATACAATGAGAAGGCAGTGGAAGGAAGCTCTTTGAAGCACGCCGAGGTAGAAAGACTCCTAATCAAAGTCTGAGCGCGGTGAGAATCCTTAACGTTGAGTGTTGCTTGTATTTTTTTTTTTTTTTTGACTGCATGTCGGCAACCACAACAAAAAAACTTCAAGAAATGTTTATTAGAGAAGCAATTACTTAAAGAGGACCTTTCACCCCAGCTGCTGGGGCAGAGCCCCCTGACCCTTGGTGGCGTCCCGCATGCTTAATCCTTCCAGTAAGTCCTGCTACTGGATTGGTCCTAGGGCAGAGAAATTGCTTAACAAGTGCATAACGCGCATGCACAGCTTCGGGCGACGACTTCTCTGCCCTGGGACCGGGTCCAGGAGCAGGACTTCCTGGAAGGAATAAGTATGCGTGGCTCCACCGCGGAAGTCGGACGGGCTCTGCCCCAGCAGCCAGAATGAAAGGTCCCCTTCAGATTCTATACAGGATCTGTATTGTGACCATTTAGCCAAACATATGGCCCATCAAGGTTAGCTTTTACCATTTTACACTTTTTAAAAAAAAATTCTTTTAGGGGGAGATTTGCCCCTAGCAACCAATCAGATTCCACCTTACATTTCCAAACAGTCTATGAGGAATTTAAAGCGGAAGTGATTGGTTGCTAGGGGCAACTGAGCCAATTTCACTTTACACCATGTTTGTTAAATTTCCCCCTTAGTCTTTGAAGAAAAACAGCTGTCTGTGGATAGATGACTGGCTTTGGTAAACCCTTGTCATGTCGCAATACTTGAAACTGAGTTAGGGCCCTATTCCTCAGTAACGATAATCAGCCGGATCGGCCCCATTTGGCCTGATTCGGCTGATTATCGTTCGGTGAAATAGAGAGAACGATCAGCCGATGGTCGTGTCATCGGCTGATCGTTCATTTAGGGCCACACCTAAAATCATCGTTCCCCCACCGCGCATCGCTACGGTTGAATAGCGGTGCGTGGCGGCGACCGACGATTTGACAAGCAGCAGCATCATACATTACCTGTCCAGGCTTCTTCTCCGCGCTGACTTCATCCCCAGGTCCCGCACGCTCTATCTTCAGAATGGCCGGTCAGCTGACGGAGAGCTCAGCCAATCACAGGCCAGGACCGCCGCGGCCTGTGATTAGCTGAGTGTGGCCTGTCAGCTGACCGGCCATTCTAAAGATAGAGCATGCGGGACCCGGGGATGAAGACAGCGCGGAGAAGAAGCCTGGACAGGTAATGTATGATGCTGCAAGGGCTCCAAGGACATCGGTAACGATGTCCTTGCAGCCCTCGCTTAAAGATCATCGGGCCGTGGAATAGGCCCAGTAAACGAGCGGCGATCTAGCAGATCGACCCTCGTTTACATTGTTGATCGGGCCCTCCTCGCCCCGTGGAATAGGACCCTTAGACTGTGACGCAAAAGGGGCCACCCTGGTATTTCCATATTTGTGTCTCAATACTCGCAACTTGGGTGGGATTTAAAGTGACACTGTCACCCCCAATAATCATTTTTCAATCTTTATAGGTGTGTGTAACCCGCCTATAGCTCTCTGCATACCTGTAATTGTTTTTCTTTTTCATGAGGTGGCTTTGCCTGAAATTGTACCTTTGCCGAGTATCTTCTAGCGCCACGGGGCGGGGCTTGGTCCCTGAAGCGCCACATAGCCCCGCCCCCTTGGGCTACGTTTTGAGGCCTCCTTGACGTGCGCATCCACATCTCCCGCCGTCTTCCGCGTGTGGGAGCGTCATGTGGCGCGCAGGCGCAGAAGGTGACCGCCGGGTCACCCACAGCCGGGCTGTGCGTGCGGTCGCACAGCTCGCCGATTACACCGGCCGCACCGTCCCTTGTTGTGTGGGACTCTCCGGAGGCCTCGCTGCGGCTGTGAAACCCTCCTTCCAGCCAGCAGCGAGGCGCAGACATAGTGCGCAGGCGCACTGCAGCGGTCCTTTTCGGCGCATGCGCAGTGCGCGGCGGACGCCGCAGTGCGCCTGCGCACTATGTCTGCGCCTCGCTGCTGGCTGTGAGGAGGGTTTCACAGCCGCAGCGAGGCCTCCGGAGAGTCCCACACAACAAGGGACGGTGCGACCGGTGTAATCGGCGGGCTGTGCGACCGCACGCACAGCCCGGCTGTGGGTGACCCGGCGGTCACCTTCTGCGCCTGCGTGCCACATGATGCTCCCGCACGCGGAAGGCGGCGGGAGATGTGGACGCGCACGTCAAGGAGGCTTTAAAACGGAGCCCAAGGGGGCGGGGTCAGCGGCGCTGTAATGGGCGGGGCTATGTGGCGCTTCAGGGACCAAGCCCCGCCCAGTGACGCTAGAAGATACTCGGCAAAGGTACAATTTCAGGCAAAGCCACCTCATGAAGAAGAAAAACAATTACAGGTATGCAGAGAGATATAGGCGGGTTACACACACCTATAAAGATTGAAAAATGATTATTGGGGGTGACAGTGTCACTTTAAAGGGCTATATATGAGGTTGGTTTGGTGATCACCCCTCTGCGAGGCACCCCTTGGCACAAGGTTTACCTTCCCTGGACGGATGTCCGGCTATTCCCGTGTTTTGAGACTCGCAGCTGAGGCTCAATGGACCTCTTTTTTTTGGCATTTTTATCAAATTTTATAGAGGGCAATGTATCAATGGAGGCTCTTGAATGAGTACTTCATAGATTTTTTTTTTTTGCTGATCTCCCTGAGCTCAGTGATTGTTGTGTTTTGAAGAAAAAGTGAAATGCCTACCTCTCGTACACAATCTGGAGGTCAAGAATGAATGAAGATTAGTTGTAAGGTACACTCACCCAAATCACTATTACAAATCACTATTGCACTGTAGCAAACCACATTTTGTAAGTTATCCTCTATCCACAGCTCCTGTATTGAATGAATAGATTAGCAACCCACTGCTCCATTCTGTAAAGAGTCTGGGGTTTCTGTACTCGCCATTACAGTGGGCAGCTGCAGTCAGACCCCTATGATTTCAAGAATGGGAACATTTCAGAATACTATACTATTTATCCATGTAAATCTCTGTTCATTGTGGTCCAATGAGTCAAGTGGGCGGTCCTACTTACTGATTGACAGCTCTTCCTACTTAGCCCAGTATAGGCAGAGACTTCCATAAACACATCTTTTCCTTACATTTATTTGCACCAAACTTTATATCCTTCTTCCCAGATCCTCTTGCCCTATAACATGCTGTCTATAGATTGCTTTGCATTTTCATGGTGTCAGGGTCCCTTAAATATTTTACTGCTCACCCATGCTATGAGCATTTTTGCTATTCATACACATGTTCCTAAATGCTCCGTATCTTGCTCTTGCCTAAATTGTCACCTGAGACCCTCTTCGTTGCTGGAGTTCCTCTGGAAAGGGGAGTCCTGCATTTATATTCATAGAGTGAGATGTGACCAATCAAGACGGATCCCTTCTCTGTCCATGAACCCCATATGAGCAGCTTTGTCTGCTTCTGTGATCTGTATTGCCATTGCCGTCTTGGTTGTTCAAATAAAAAAAAAAATTGTAGGATTGTACATGTGTATGAAAAATAAATTCCCACTATCCTGTTGCATCTGGAAATTATTAGACTACCATTTTGCGTCATTAGTCTGTAGTGCTGTAATATACCAGTGAGTTATATGATAACAAATGCATGGAAAATCTATAGGAATACAATTAACAAGATTATAATTCGGGCACTAAACGTCTTCAATTCTTTTCAAATTTTGAAGAAACTGTGTCACAGATGTACGAACTTCCAAGGAAGAAAAATAAAAAGTTTCTGGCACTGAAAAGTACAGTTCATATCCTAATAAAGCTTCTGGGATTTGATTGGCAAAAGTAAAAACGCACACCTTGACTTTGTCAAGCATTGTTAAAAGGCATCTGTGGGCGGTAAGAAAACGATATCTAAAAACAAAGTTTCGGGTCAGGAGGTAAATCAATAGTTTTGGAAAGTTGGAAAAACAAGCTTGGTAGATTCTATAGAAAGAAAGTTCCACCCGAGAACAAAGCCCTCTCCGCAGTGCTGCGCGCCAGGAAACTCAGGCTCATAAAGAAATCCTACATGTTACAATGATGGAAAAAACTGATGAACTGATGAGCATGTCAGATGGGCTGCTCTCTGCGAGGACGACTCAGTGTTACCTGCAATGGATTTATTTTAGAAATCACAGCAAGACTGAGCATGTGCCAAGCGTAGACTCCAGAGTCATTGCGAGTGGCGCAGCTGCCAAGATCTAAAATCTATTTCGAGGCCTACTTTGCTGCCAGGCAGGTATCTCTCTGTGTCACTCACAGCTCTGTCTACATCAATGATTCCAGCCAGGTGTCAGGTTGCAATCATGTGTCACAGCACAAGATGGGATGCGTCACACTAGATGGGACTGGTAAAAAGTGTAAACAGGGAAAACTATTTGGCAATGAGGATATTTTATGAAAGGTGTTAGAATTGAGCTAATCGTTTTTAATACAGCTGTCCCAGTGTTATATGCTAATATTAAAGGGGTTCTCAGAGTAACACTTACTTGTCCCCTATCCTGTGGATAGGGGACAAGTAAGCGTTAATCGGAGAACCCCTTTAAGTAATACTGAGGAGCTTCTCTCAGTCGCCCCGTGTAATAGGGGCTTTAGTTTTGAGAAACAGGGTGAAATGTAGCTGGGCTTTTGCAGCGCAGGGGAACACCCTGTGGGCTTTATCTGCTAATTTACATGAAACTTCTAAAGCAGGATGGGTAGTACATTCTTTTGATGATATTTTACATACATTTGTAGGTTTGTATGTTGGGGTAAATCTGTTCTGAAAGAGTGCTGGTTCTCATTGAGGAGAAGGTGTGTAGAGACTTACAAGCAATGCCTCATGGGAAAAAGTATGCATATTAACTCTCCTCCTTAAGCATGGACATGTATATTGTATATTATTTTGCGCCATGTGCCATACTAAAATATTTTTATTTTTAGTTGTAATATGAGAACCATTAACTAGTTAGCTTTTATGCACTGGTATATCTCGACATGCCAGTTCTGTATTTCTGTGCATCCTATTTTTCAATCATTTTTTAAAGGATGACACCGCAATCTTTAATAACTGTGGTGTCTGACAGGTTAAATGACGGGGATCATTGCTATGGCAGTAAGACTGTCAATCACAGCCATCCTCCTAATACATTGACTTTGTCAATGCGATCACCAACCTGTACATGTAAAATCTCAGGTAGCTATTAGTTCTTGAGATTTCCTCTTCTGTCAGGTTTTAACCACTTACACCTCCGTCTTTCCTCAGTCTTCTTCAAAAGTGATAACAGGAAATACATATTATTACTGCTTGGCCAATCAGGTATTAGGACAGGCCAGTGTCTTAGGTGGCTCAGTGAGTAGTGTTAAAGATTGGGTGGTTGAAGTTTCGGACAATACCTTTAAACAACCCTAACTGTAATATACAGTAATATGGTCAGTAAAGTGCAAGTATTAAAGCTGTAAACCTGCTGGGAGGTATAGCACATGTTACCATAACAAAAGGTAATATATGTACATTGGCCCATTGTTTGATTATTGATCAACAGGGAATGGAGTCATCCAGCGCCAATCACTAGCAGCTGTGGTGACTAGAGATGAGTGAGCATCAAAATACTCAAGTGTTTGTTAGTTGAGTTGAATGTTTTCCAATGCTCGAGTGCTCGACTCGATTGAAAACAATGGGAGACTCGAGTATTAAACCAGGTGCCCCTGTTTGTCAAAGCAGAGGGTACCTGGTTAATCTGAAAGTGACAGCCATGCTCCCAGGGAGTTAAGTTAACCCTCTGGGGGACAGACTGCTCTCTGTTGGTGGTGGTGGTATTGGTGGGGGAGCGGGGAAAGAAAAGTTACAACTCAGGTCTTCTATCTGTCTTCACTATTGATGCTCAGCCCCCCCATGTGGTTTAAAGTGTACCTGTCATGATCAACCCTTCAAGATCAGCGTCAAAATCCTCTGCTAATTTGGAAGGTTGGATCTCCATGGATACGGAGAAGCAGTCCGACTATAATGAATTATCGGCTATTTGCATCTCTGTATCGATGGAGAGCCCACCTTCCATATTAGCAGAGGATTTTGCTGCTGATCCGGAAGGGCCGATCAGAACAGTTACATGTTAAAGCAGCACTATCAGCTGGTTCTTCCCAGAAAACCTGCTGATATGCCGCAGTAGCTGCGTATCTTAGTAGTACATAGCCATTATTTTAAGCCCTCTCCTCCCCTGCTTTGTTTGTAAAATTGATAAATGCTCTTATGCAAATTACTTGAGCATTTAAGGTGTTGCTCGGGGCCAGAGAGCATCACCCCACCCCGCCCGCCCCCTCCTGTCCAGCCTGCCTCCTCCCATCCAGCATGCCCCCTCCCGTCCAGCCTGCCCCCTCCCGTCAAGTCCCACCGGAGACAGGCTGCTTCCTGCGCATTCGTTAACCCCCCGGGCCGCAGCCAATCCTCCCGGAGGTCACTCAGGACGTAAGTATAAGATAGACTTTATAGTTATGTCTTGAGGAACCTCCGGGAGGATTGGCGGCGGCCCGGGGGATTTACAAATGCGCGGGAAGCAGCCTGTCTCCGGTGGGACTGCTTCCTCGCTCAAGCACAATGTATAGAGCCCACTATGCAGTTATGAATATGCATAGTGGGCTTGATGGGAGGGGGCGGACTGGGAGGGGGCGGACTGGGCGGGGCACGGCAATGCTCTCTGGCCCTGAGCAACACCCTAAATGCTCGTATGCAAGTAATTTGCATAAGAGCATTTATCGATTTAACAAACAATGCAGGGGGCGGACATGGCTTAAAGTAATGGCTATGTACTACTAAGATACACAGCTACTGCGGAATATCAGCAGGTTCTCTGGGAAGAACCTGCTGAGAGTGCCGCTTTAAGGCTGTGGAAATGCATTAGGCATTTCCACAGCCTTAAAGCTTGTTATAAGGCTGTCTTAGCAACCCTTCAACTGGCTTTTTGTGAACAAACACCTGAGCAGTACAGAGTAATCACTCCAGTATTGAATACTTTCGAGTAGTCATATACTGGAGTAAATGCTATAATTGTTAGAGCATGCTCACTCATGTCTTATTGTGCAGTAGCCAGGGAGTTTCAGTACAATGACAATACAAAGACCAGCATTGACAATTGTTCAAGGCTATTCACACCTTTGCTACCATATTTGCGTTTAAAGTAAAAAAAAAAATACAAACAGTTTAATTTAAAAGTCTTTTAGAATTATGCTATTCAGTTCCATGTATTTCCATGGTAACAGACAACAAACGAGATCTACGTAGTCTGATCCTGTATGTTTGTAAGAAAAAGATGAAAGGTAATAGGCCTGCAGGATCAAACTACACAGGTATTGCCTGTAGTCTATTACTATGAAGCTGCTATGTGATTTTAATCGGTAGACCTTTTTAAGCAATTTTAAGGGTCAGAAAACCCTTTGAATAAATCTGCCCCATTGTATTGCAGAACCAGAGACTTGTTAAGTTATTCGGATCTGTTTGAGCCTGTGTATAAAACATTGGGGGAAATTTATAAAAGGTAATCAGTCTCTAATAGTCAGATTTTTCAGAGGCTTCTTAGAAAATGAAATCTGCATCCTTTTCTTTTCCCATGTATTATAAATCTCCCCTGTGCATGTACACCTTCCTGCATACTATCCCGATAATGATATGTATTATAATCCTCACCTCTCCAAATGTCAAAGAAGAATAAGTTCTTAGGTCAGTAAATAAGAAAATAATGTTGCCTATTCAATCTGCCATTGTTTCCATATATAGCGGGTCTCGTGTGTGATTCCATTTCCTCCGCAGCCCCATGCAAAATGAAGCCCCTTAAGTGTTTTTCCTTCAGATATGGATTACTTGGTTTGATAAAACACAGAATTCACATGAACAATTTTACACTTAGTGACCCATAGTCTCTGGAGGAAAGAAATGTAATTTCTTATTTCTTGTATTCCTGTCGATTTATATTTCAACGTTACAGCTTCCTGTTAAAATGATCTAACAATAGAGCCCAATGTCCTTCCCCATAGCTATTTTAGGGATGTTTATCTCTTAGCCAGGGCTGTCATGCACCCATGGGAGACGTCTATACAGCGGAGTTAATTTATTTTACGCATCTCCATCTTCCAGATACTATAAGCGGCTTCATTTCCAAATGGTCATTCACACACTTTAAATGCTCTCTTGATGTGTTTACAGTTTGTATTTCTGCCATCGGGAAGAACTCGAGGAACGGAGGGAGATATTTGTTCGGAGATAAAAGTAGAAGCTTCTTTTTGAAGACTGAACATTTGGTATTTTTAAGTAACAATGTTTATGGGCTTTTTAAAAAAAAAAAAAAAAAAAATATATATATATATATATATGTATATATATATATATATATATATATATATGTATACCATGTTGGTTATTGCTCTATTTATATAGCGTTCTGGTAAAGGACTTTTTTTTATATTTAGTAGAATCAGGTAGTTACAATTTTTGAAAGGAGCAAAATATATCCCGGTTATCCTCATATTCCCTCCTTGTCGTGTTGTGTGCTCCTAAAAGTCAGCAGGATTTTCGTGGTTGAACTAATTCCATGGCCTTATAGGTCTTGTCGGAGGATTCATACCTGTTCTATTCATAGTCCATCTCTGTGCCGGGATATGTCATTTTCTTAATATGATAATTAGGCTCAAGTGCTTAAGGGCATTCCTGTTCTTGGCAATAGCCCAGCTTAACCCTGCCCATGTCCTCTTCATCCCCACCTCTGTGCCCGCTCATTCATGTGCCCCCTTTTTGCTCTTGATTGACAGCCAGCTAGCAATTTTCTACTTTTGGCAGCTTCAGTATTGTTCTGCACTATGGAATGGTGCACCTGTTTTCCTTCTTTTCTTCCTTTAAAATCAATTTGCTTAAGCAAGTTATAAAGATTTGTAAATTACTTCTATTTAAAAATCTCAAGTCTTCCAGTACTTATCAGCTGCTGTATGTCATGCAGGAAGTGGTGTATTCTCTTCAGTCTGACACACTGCTCTCTGCTGACACATCTGTCTGTCTGCTGACAGTCCTATTCTGGGGTTTACAGAAGACTGAGAGAGTCTGGTTGTGCTAGTGAAGAGATTATTACAAACAAGCAGATTGGTGGTGTAGGAGGGACCGTATCCGACCAAGTGAGTTATTCCTCCTCCTGCACATAAGGTAAAAATTCAATTGTTGCATTGTGTTCTACAAATCTATTGCAGAACAAGCTCTGAAGCCTGATGGTTGTGTTCCAGTGCTACACACCATAACTTTAAGTTCCTATACCTATATGCAGTATATACGACTTGCTGTTGGACATTCATAACCCTGCTTTGAGTCCTAATACATCTCTTTTTCTCCAATAACCAGTAGGCAAGTCAGTGCTGCACAATGAAATTACATGCTATAGCGCCACTTCCTCCCCAGTGATGAGCAGCTAGTCTATTCTGCTATTTAGATCTGACAAGGAGCCGATCATGTCTTGGCCGATCAGTGCCTGGCAGTCTGTGATGGGGCGGCATTTTTGAAATACCAGTACCCAATCTAGGCACCCAGTACATAGGCATGGAGGCCTTACTAGCATGTAGTCACACAGCTTCTGCCCTCCCCCCAGCCACTAAGGCTTGCATGGTATCCTAAGTTCTGGGAACTTAATAAAGAGACTCTGTCAGTAGGTTTAGGCTGTCCTATCTTAGGGTAGCATAAAGTAGTCACAGAGAAGCTGAACAGAATGATGTATAACTTACATTGTTCTGTGCAGCTGATTTAGGGATATCCTCCTGAATAACATGGACAAAAAGTAGTCCTCTCCATTATGTGCATGAGCCCAGTAGTCCTGGATATTCATGAGAAGCAGAAAACTCCGCCCACCAGCTGCTGATTGATCGTTTCTATCCATTCTGTGTATAGGCAGTCAACTGGCAATCAGCAGCTAGAGATCAGGGGGGAGGGGTGTGACAAGAATCCTATTCTCCTGCATATTAGGAGAACGACTGAACAAAATGATGTAAGAAGGATTTATATCACTATTTTATGCTGCCCTAATTTAAGGCAGCATAAACCTAGTGACAGATTCCCTTTAAGGCAAACCCGGCATGCAGACAGAAAGTTTGATTGACTGGGTAGAGGGCAGAGACAGCGTGACTACATGCTAATACGGCTCCGCCTCCATGTCTACTTACCGGAATCTGAGAACAAAAATGCTGCTCCGCAACAGGCTACCAGGCACAGTGTCAGGTTTTGGGGGGCTTACAGAGCAAAGCCCTTTAACAAGTGGTTTACCAAAGCTAGTGAATGACTAATAAAAAAAGAGATAATAAATATTGTGCTTTTATACCTTTTAAGATTATTCAGAATTCATAGAAAAATCCACCCATCCATTACCAGTGAATAAGTCAGCCATTTATAGACTGAGCCGTTTTATAAAATCATTATAACTTAGCTGAGCCGTCTATTTTCCCAGGCGGCAATGTAAAAAAGATTAACAATGTTGGCTTTGTTCTATTCTTTAAATCTATAGTCACTTGTGTTAGCGTTTCATCCTCTTTTATTCTCAGCGTTATAAGAATATATATAGAATATGTTTTATATTTAGATTAGAGCTTGCGGGGTGTTTTCATGAGCCGCGATAATCACATTTATGAGGGTCCTTAAATTTTCATCTTTATTTAGTTTTACTACCAGCTGTGGTCAGTTCCTACTCTTCTCCAATAGAAATACAATGAAGACTATAAAGCAGAGGAGATATGTGCTTAGTATAGGAAGTACACCACTTTATGTTCTGATCAGCACTTTCTGTAGGAAGTGTTTTAAAATACGATAGGAACCCCCTACCGTGCTCACTCATTCCGTGATCTGTTTTTCATGATGAACCTTTATTTTATTACTTTTATGCATTTTTTTTGCTGCTGTGAAGAACAGAATGTAAAACAGACCCTAGAGCCTAAAGCTGGATGACATTGCTGCCTTTCGAATTGTTACATAACCCGGATGTAACGGGGAGATTGCATTAGAATCCAATCTGGCATGTAGGTAAGGATGGTTAGGTAGGATATTTGTGATGGATGCTTGGTGCTGTTAGGTTGGCGAGGCATTATAGACACAGGCTTAGGTGAAGTAAAGCCTTGGTAAATTCAACTTTTGATGATATGCAAACAGATTGGGATGATCGGGGGTACTTGGTGGGTAAATGGCAGGCACTGTTTTGGGAGGCACTTGGCAAAGCAAGCGCTTGCACAAAGCCACTATGAGTGGGAGATCATGGCAAGCACCAGTGTGAAAGCACATGGCAGCCAAATAGACAACATGTAACTTAAGGAGAGACTTAAAGGGGTTGTCCAGCGCTACAAAAACATGGCCACTTTTCCCCCTCTCTTGTCTCCACTTCAGGTGTGGTTTGCAATTAAGCTCCATTTACTTCAATGAAACTGAGTTTGAAACCACACCCAATCTGGAGACAAGAGAGGGGGAAAGTGGCCATGTTTTTGTAGTGCTGGATAACCCCTTTAAGAAGAGACTGGGAAGCGCAATTTATAATCTTAACCGGTAACCACTGGGGTTTGTGTTTCCTAGAGTTGGGTAAGCATATGCTGCGGAAGAGAGAAGCCAAAAAATTTCCAATTTAAAAATTCATGGAATCAATGATAGAAAGAAAAGCTAAACTTCTGTATTTAAAGAAGATGACAGAACTTGGAGTAATTTTTTTTTTTAAATTAATCCTTATATTGCCTGATCAGTGCCAGTGCCATAGGCTACCCTCTGTTTCATTTATTTCCATCAGCAATGCTGGCCTACTGTCTCTTACCTGTTCATAACTACTTTAATACTGCCCACTGTGTACAAAGATATAACTACTATAATCCTTCTCTCTATGTATAGAAATATCACAACTATAATACTGACCCTTATGTGCATTAATAAGACAAGTATAATATATCCAGTATAAGGCCAAGCTTACAGAGATATTTTATTTAAAATTTTGATAAATAGTGTCCAGTGTTGCAATGGCTGTTATTCATTGAAAATTTACATTGTGTGAACTTAGCCTTAGGATCTGTTCACTCTGAGTAACTCTTGTGGAATTTCAAGCGGAGCCCGCGCCGCAGACTCCAATTGAAGTTCTGCCTGTCCTATTCATTGAATAGGGTGCCTCATGTGCCCTCCGCTTTACATGAAAAGAATTGTTGGGCCCCGCTTAAAATTCCGCGAGAAATACTCAGTGTGAACAGATCCTACATGTATAAGAAAATAACCTCTACAATACTGTGCCTTTTGTACAAAGCTATAACTTTTAATATACTGCCCATCATGACTATGGAACAGTTCACACGTAAGAGGCCTTCTGCTGGAGGTATATGTTAGGGGATTATCCTGATTTATACCTCTGATAGAAGGCTGCAAAATATCTTTCTGTACCATTCCAACATATACAAAGACCCCATTTTTGCATACACTGGGACAATAGAGGCTTATGTATGGGTTCCGTGTTTACATCAGATTTCTCAATGCATAGGGAAATCGTGGGGCTGAATCAAGATGTGAACATGTTCTTAGACTATACTCTGTTAAGTACAGTACATATACATCAATCATAAAGCATAAAGTAACCCTTGCTCTTGATGGATATATTTGTCAATAAGGGGTTAAGAAAAGCAATCTATTAAATTGCACAAAACCTCTTATTGATTGTTGTGTTAACTTTATGCATCTGCATATTTAATGTATAATTTACAATAAACATTAGTTTCTTCATGTTTTCTTGGCCATTGAAGATATTATACACCCATCAGCACATGGGCATAAATCACTGTCGACAAAACCTGAGAGGGGCTCTCTAGGAATGGATCGATGGGATGCATTTTATGTTCTTCTACTCATCTCTGCATCTAAAGAGAATCATTTTAACCACCGTCCTCTGAGGATACCGGTATCTGCTAACCTCTAAGAATCTAAGAATAGATTGTTCAAAATCACTGAGGATTCTCAAGAAATTTCTTGTTTTGCTTGACTACAAGTTACATGTGCTCAGGGCTCCTGTTTTTCTACCTAATACAGTTTCTTGGGTTAAATCATAACCTGTACCTTAGTTAGAAAATCTAAAAAACAAAAAACAAACAAAAAAAAACAAAACATATGGTTATGGAAAATGGCTGTACATGAATGATTACTTCCTCTGCACATTAGTGTTAGAGTGCACCTATCATTAGACAAATATATGAGGACCTGGCCTCTATCCTGACATGGCTGTTCTAGTAAGTACATACATTCCCTGCTAAGTAACAATCCTGGAACATCTAACCTCAGGGCTCCATGTTGTTCAATTTCTATGTTATTCTTCCTTGAAATGTATCAATCAATTGATAAAAGGGCATTAACAATATGTCTATGTACTGTACCTACACAGTAGGCCTCACCACACATCAGTTTTTCTTCAGGATCAGTGATTCTGCAGGATCAGTGATGTCCTGGAGAAAACATCAGTGAGGCATCGGTTTTTGCCGATCCACAGCAACAGATAGGAGGGTAATAAAATGCCACAGGGTAGAACCTGCCTAGGGCTTCCTAGTCTTGTTGAGTGGACCTGTCAAATTGTTACGATTCAGCAACGTTTTTTGAACCCGGATACCTAACATTTGATTCCTTGTGGCTGCAGATGGAGGCCACCCTTGGACTACTGGAAAACATGGATCAATATTTTCCTGGCAGCCCTAGGACTGCATCCACCTTCTGCAGCCACAGGAAAATAAAAAGCGTTTGGGTTCAGGAAATGTTGGCGAATCCTCTTTCTGTCAGTGAATTGGGATCCTGACTAATGGACAGAAAGAACTGATGTGTAGATGAGGCCCTTAGAATATACAACAAACAAACGGAGAAAAAACTCCAACTTGCCACATAAAAAGAAGTCCTTATGAAGTTATGTTGATGGCAAAATAAAAATATTCTCTGTCTTGGAGAGCACAAAAAAATTACTTATTTGGCAAAAGTAGTAAAACATATAACAAAATAAATTTGGTATTGTAATGTACGTTCCAGTGCACAAACACATATACGCACACACATAGCCACACTTATATAAACATATTTTAATGCAATATAGGTACTCTAACCCTACAAAAATAAGCCGTCATAGAGTTACATTAACAGAAAAATTAAAAATTATGGCTTTCGGAATACAGAAATTGAAAAAAGAAAAAGTCTGCGTCCATAAGCCTGAAACTAGGTCATGTCCTTAACAGATACTAGTATCCTCACAGGAAGATGCTTAAGATTCTCTGTAGAAAAGGAGATAATAGGATAGTACATACAGCACATCACATTGATCTATTCCTAGCTTTGATTTTGGCATATTTGCAAGTGTATACTGTAATTTTTGGGGACTTAAAAGTGAGGTGCAAAAGTGTCAATAGTGTAGAGCACATAAAAATAGAACTGGGCTATAACCCTAAACTTCCCACTATGATTATACCTCTGGGTCTGTGGGGGTGCACAGCAGAAATAGGTGGTAACAATTTCCCTGTTACGCTGAATAATATCTGGTTTGATGATAGGTGAGATGCCCGTGATGGTAAGTGGATTGAATAAACCAAAAAAGAAGTGAAAAAAAGGTGTACCTTGGCATTCATGTTGCCTCTAGGCCCTAACAGGTCCCAGTGCAGCCATTGGGCTCATGTACCTCTTCTCTCCACAGACTCTTGTTTTTGTCACCTTATCTTCTCTCCTGTCTGGATCCCTCAGAATGGACTAGGAAGGTCTTACCATAGGTATAGAATCTGAAATTTGTAGATTCAACAAGGCCATACAACGAGGCACTGGAGTAATTTCTAATTCTTTGTTTATAATGTGTTGTTTCCATGAGAAGGTCTTAAGGGTTATAATTTGATATATCATCTATTATAATGTATGGTTATGAATCTTCGGCCTGTCTGATTGTCAAGCCTATAAGAACCCTACTCATCGATGCATTTTCATGATCCTGTCCTTTACCATTGGAATCCTTTTACTTATAATGACTTGAAATTAAAATGAAAGATCACCGTTAGTTTCCTCATCAATCTTATTTCCATGTCCACAACTTGGCAGTTCTTGAATCTGAGATCATACATTTCTAGCGCTAGTGGGCTGTATGCAACGCTGCCTTTGCTGACATCAATATTTCATTTCTGTCACACTATCTGTTATATTCACCATCCTTTATTATATTTCTGAGAAAGGCATAAAATGAGCACACGGAAGATAAAGCAGCATTAAATTCTATTCACTTTGCGTCCCTTAAAATTTCTCGGGGTCACTGTGTTTATAGAGTCCTAGATCATCGGCTTCTGCAGGCCAGTAATTCCATTTGTTTCAAGTTATACAGAAGACGGTGAATTTAAAGCAGCGATCCCGGAGTATTCGATGGGAGACTCGTCAGCCGCTTCTAAAGGAGAGGATTGTTTTTTACACTATGCAAATGTTATAAATGAACCAATGGTGGAAAAAAAGGAGCCTTAACCATAACAATTAATCATGTAGCGTTCAGTGGTATTCTCGCCCAGTGTGCTTTACATGTGTCTCTGTAATTAATGCTTCGGGTAATATGAGATTGCCTCATACCAGTCACAACATGATTAACAACCGTTAGAATCAGCTCACGAGTCACCGTCAAACTGCTTAATTTTGCTAAATTGGCCTTAAATGAGCACAAAAAACAAAAAATACTTTTGAGGAATAAGAGTCCAACAGAGAAGCGGCAACTTATCGTCCAACTGCAACATTATTTCAGGCAAACACTGTACATCGGTTGACAGGCAAGGCAATCACATAGCAAGTGTGTTCCACTGAGGCTACTGGTGCTTCTATGTCTAAGACGGATGTATTCTGATGTTGAAATGGCAACCGTCCAATAAGGTGGCCGTAAAATGGCGAAAAAAAAGACTTTGTGGGAACATAGCCTTAAAAAGTTTCTGCTGGAGATCTAATAGGATATCTGTTTGGGTTTGCATCTATGGTTGTGTTGGGCTAGAATATAGATAGGGCAGAAGAAGATGCTTACAATGAGCTTCCCCATGGGGTTGCCATTTATTCATTCTAAAGACTTCTTTAAAAACACAGAAACATAGATTGTTGGAAGAAAAAGACCAACTGGTCCATCTAATCTGCCCTTATATTATTTCCTTCCTTTCTATAAAGGATTCGATCATGTCCTCTCTTTCCATCCTTTCCTCCAGATTTTACAGACTTAGATTCTGAAGTCTTTCATTATAGAGTTAATGCTTCAGACCAGCCACCATTTTGATTACGAGTACTAACCTACCTCTCCTCGTGCCAGCGGTGAGTGGTGGGACCGGCCTCAGGACCTCCGCCTGGCTCTGGGATCTCTGGTGCTGACATGTCACAACCCGGCTGATGGACTAGCCGCCCAGACAGTCAATGACTTTGGCAGGATGCTGCTCCAGTCACTGATTGGCTGAGCAGCCAGTCCATCATCCGGTACAGGCCTTTTCCCCAGAGTTTTGACATCATCAACTCAGGGGAAAATGTCTTCGAGCGGGGGTCCCGAGGCCAGTCCCGCTGCTCACTGCGGGCACGGGGAGAGGTAAGGTAGTACTTGTAATCAATTTCCCCCCAGGATTTCATAAATTGTCAGACTTCTCCTTTAAGTTTCTTTGGTAATCGAAAAGTTTTTTTTTTAATTTTTATTTTTTTTTAATTATGGAAGACATACTGTATGTGCCACAAAATTGATTGACTGCCTAATCTAAGACCAACCAGGGGTAATCGCTCCACGTCCATGTGACCTTTTTCAATCCTACAATAAAAATTGGGTCAAGTCTACACCAGACTGAGCTACGGGCTGTAATGATTATATCATATTATTATTTCTGTCACCCCAGGGAAACAATGTCTAATTCCCAACTGTAGACCTCCTTTTAGGTCTTGTCACGGCTAATTCAGCTGTAGTTTTATCAGACGATACTTGTTCTAGTGAGAATTAAAGGCTTATTTGTCCCTAAGAAAGATAATTCCCTCACAAACTCTAATAATAACATGGGGCACGCCGAGGCTAATTGTTTGATTTTTTTTTTATGGGAAAAAAAGTACAAATTAAATACTGATCTTAGAATAAATTCATTAAATTGAAAATGATAAGATTTAACTTTTAGTAGAAAAAAATTCCCATCAGTGTGTGAATGATCATGAGGCCTATTTGTTTGCAACTTTTTTGTCTTTATCGTGTTTATTTTTTTATGTCCGTACTGTATTGGAGTCAAGGGTATTCTGGATTAGTTTTGTAAAGATTTCAGTAATCAATGTACTAGTTTTGGTTCATATATTCAAATGAGGGAGCTCACATTAATACAAAAACCAAGCGGTGCAGCTTAGTGTCCAAAATATACACTTTATCAGGGGTCCCCATACTGCGGCCCCCGAGGCTATTTATCCGGCCCCCGCTGCACTTATCGTTATCGTTATCCCCAGGTGGGCCGGGCCCCTCGCACTTTCGGAATCCCTCCGGTCAGTCGCCGGAGGGATCCCCCAGCAGGTGCAGAGACGTCATCACTGCCCCTGCCGGAGGACCCCTCAGAGATCGTTTCCAGGTTACATCTGGGGTGGGCGGTCGGTGGTCCGTGCGGCACAGAGGAGGCATGCGGCAGGGCAGACCTCTCACACTGCTCCGGGATTTGCGGTCCATTGCACCACCCTCTGGGTGGGGGTGATGTGCAACGGACCGCAGAAGAGGCCAGGAGAGATGAAGACAGTATTAGGTGAGTATAATTTTTTTTTTTTAGCAATGCAGTGGGACATTATAACTATATGGGGTACATTGCAGGGGGACAATTTAACTATATGGGGGACATTGCAGGGGGAGAATATAACTATATGGGGGACATTGCAGGGGGACAATGTATATGGGGGACATTGCAGGGGGACAATATAACTATATGGGGGACATTGCAGGTGGACAATATAACTATATGGGGGACATTGCAGGGGGACAATATAACTATATGGGGGACAATATATATGGGGGACATTGCAGGGGAACAATACAACTATATGGGTGACATTGCAGGGGGACAATATATATGGGGGACATTGCAGGGGAACAATATACCTATATAGGGACAATGCAGGGGGACAATATAACTATATGGGGACATTGCAGGTGGACAATATAACTATATGGGGGACATTGCAGGGGGACAATATAACTATATGGGGACATTGCAGGGGGACAATATAACTATATGGGGGACATTGCAGGGGGACAATATAACTATATGGGGACATTGCAGGGGAACATTATTACTATATGGAGGACATTGCAGGGGGGCATTATTACTATATAGAGAGCACAACAGGGAGCATTATTACTATATGTGGGACAATGCAGGGACACATTATTAGTATATGGAGGACAATGCAGGGGACAAGATTACTATATGGGGGCACAGCAGTGGATCCTACATACAGGCTTAAGTGCCGCTTGAGGGGTGAAGTGGGGGGAGTTGAAAGTGGGGTGAGGGGGCTGGTTGAGGGTGTGAAGGGGGAGTAAGGGGGCTGGTTGAGGGGATGAAGGGGGAGTGAGGGAAGGCTGGTTGAGGGGGGAGTGAGGGGTTGAGTGGGGGCTGGGTGGAAAGAAAAAGGGATGCTTTTACTTTGGGGTGGGGTGGTGGTGGGGGTTGTGGCATTTTACACTGGGATTTGATTATAGTTTTTTTTATAGTCCGGCCCACCGATGGTTTTAGGGACATTGAACTGGCCCCCTGTGTGAAAAGTTTGGGGACCCCTGCACTATATACAGAAAGAAAAAAGCTAGACACTATAAAATGCAGCGCACACCATTATGTATAAAGAAAATATATACAATCTTTATTAGGACATAATTAAAAAAACAGGAAACACAACAAGGACGTTAAAATCAATTAAAAAAACCACATAGGTATATAGAGAGCTAAGTAAAGGGATATGGTGCTCCAATACTTCACCAGGGAATCAAGCAATACTGTTATTGTTCCACATGATTAAGTTATACATAAACTAGGCAACAAGATGGCTTCCATATAAAACACAATCTCTCAAACAAATAAATAATCCAAATGCAATGATTTTATAAAGTGCTATCGTGCAATGCACCCAAACGTATTAATATCCTGTTAAACCTAAAGTGTAAACATTAAAAACCATATGCATCACATGTATATACTGATCACCCTGTTATCATGGGAACAGATGTCCTGGTGTGGACCACCCCTGACAAAGTCACTGGGTGTGATGATACGCGTTGGGTCCACACCAGGGCATCTGTTCCTACTTCACAAATGAGGGACTTGAGTACAGCAGTTTGAAGAAGAAAAGTGAGTCCATAAAACTCCTACTCGCTTCGAGTGCGATTAACCCTTAATCAGCCTTGGGTAAGGGTGCATAATAACACTGGAAACGCGTAGGCGTTTTCTAGGCATAGTAGCGTTTTGTGTGCACATGGATGGTTTTATCAAATACACTGAACTCCCTTTGCTTTAATAAACCACTAGACTCAAGACGTCTTCTGTACTGATATCAATAGACTGACAAGGTGGCAGTCACCACTGATCAGTCAGTGAGTCAATGAGACATGAACCGGAGCACTCTCCCTACTTAGGGGCTTGATTGGTGAAGTGGTGACCATATGGATAATAACATAACATTGCAGGATTTTTCAAGGGGTCATAAGTTGTGTTGAACAGAGAGGCCGAACTTTTCAGGTTCAGCAACATTCTACGAACCAGAATGCTAGGCATATGACTCCCCACCGCTGCAGAGGTTAGATGTCATAGGCTGTACCCATGTTTTGCAGGACTTCCTAGAGCTGCATCCAATTTCTGCAGCTGGGGGAAGTCAAATGTAGAGCATTCAGGTACAGAGAATGTCGCTGAACTCGAACACTTCGGCCTCTCAGCTCAACATAAGTCATAGGTTCCTTTTATCAATAGACATGCCCATGTTCTGTATTAGTGGTGAAAAACTACTGCGGAGGCAATGAACTAGCCAGATCTTCCTCCGGGAAGAAACAACAAAGCCAATATACCCTAAAACAGATGTCTGTGGGTGGATACCTTGCTGGGGTATTTCGTAAGTCCTGTAATTTTTTGATTGTGGCTTGTTCGAAATTGGTTTCCTTGACTAAACACCCTCCTTGGCTTAGTTGTTCCTTTTCAGAGGAAGGTCTGGCTAACTCACTGATGTTGAGAAACACGTGATGTTGTCTCCGTAGTATTTAGCATATTTGATTTCCCAGGGGGCATGTTTTGGTTGATCTCCCTTAGGTTCACCATCTTTTCTCATGTATTGGTTAAATAATTTCTTCTACTGAGCTTAAGGAGTCATAGTCTACACCAGAGATGGGGAATCTTTGGCCCTCCAGCTGTTGCAAAACTACAATTCCCATCATGCCTGGACAGCCAAAGCTTCGCTTTGGCTGTCCAGGCATGATGGGAATTGTAGTTTTGCAACAGCTGGAGGGCCAAAGGTTCCCCATCCCTGGTCTACACTGATATCATACATGATTATGACGGTAACTTCTACGCTTTACTATATATTATCGCATTTATATTGTACAAAGTTATTAACAAAACCTATTTAGAGTCCCATTTCTCCAGATTTATGATTCCTGCCTTTTTATGGCACAGATTAGACTCCTGCATCTAACCAGATGTAAGTGAGACCCGAAGTACAAATGGAAATAAACAATTCTTGTACCACTCGCTGATACCATGATGTTAATACAAACAGAATTACAATGGCATCCTGAATTATATTAATGCAATGTGCATATACACACCAAGGGGCACACACAATACTTTCTGCACGGCAGGGGTTGCTAAGACTATTTATGGGTTCAAAGCATTCGGCATAATTTACCTTGTTACGAAGGTTACATAAATTAACATACAAATGCATGTAAACCAAGCAGACAAGCGGCTTCTCGGTATTTTCTAAAGACAAAATGGAGTCCCTTGAGCAGCGTACAAAGGACCTATTTTTCTTTTCTAATTTCTGGTGTACTTAAGATTTTATTCCGCTTTATCTTATTCCTCCTACCTTGTACAAATGTATAAGCATTAATAAGAGACAAGAAAATTGCATCAATTTCAAGCCAGCACACTTGAAATTATATTCCCATAAGGTTCGGAGCTGTAGTGCTTGAAGACTATACTTATATAAGAAGATTATTAGGGATTGAAGATAGCGTTTCAGGGAGAAAAAAAAACCCTATTAAGCAGCAAAGTAACAGAGTTTTATTGCCTTCAAATCCTGTTATTTAGGCTTTGTCCCATGACAACTGAATCAGCAGTAATATCAACTTAACTTTAAAAAACAAACTTTATAATCTATTTTCGGAGCTTTCAGACATAGAACCTGGGAGTCCTCAGACGGCGGCTTCATTGCATCGTATGCTGATGTAGCATTTAAAAATTAAGCAAAGAAAATGACTTAAAGGGGTAGTTTAGCAAAAAAATAAAAAAATAAAAATTCAAATCGACTGGTGCCAGAAAGCTCCAGCGATTTGTAATATGTATTCTTTCCAATCTTACACAATGCTCTTTGCTGCCACCTCTATTTGTGCCAGGAACTGTGCAGAGCAGGAGTAAATCCCTATAGAAAACCTCTTCTTTTCTCCAGACTAAAAATAATGCCACTTCCTGCAGGATATACAGCAGCTGATAAGTACTTGAAGACTTGAGATTCCATACAGGGACTTCTGAATGATGTACAGCTTTCTTGGGTGCGCCATTAGACTGGGTTCACACTATGTATATTTGAGGCTGTATTTGTGAGGCTGTATAGCAACCAAAACCAGGAGTGGATTGAAAACACAGAAAGGCTCTGTTCACATAATGTTGTAATTGAGTGGATGGCCGTCATTTAATGGCAAATTTTTGCTGTTATTTTAAAACAACGGCTGTTATATTGAAATAATGGCAGTTATTTACCGTTATATGACGGCCATCCACTCAATTTCAACATTGTGTGAACAGAGCCTTTCTGTGTTTTCAATCCACTCCTGGTTTTGGTTGCTATGAGGACCTGACTTGAGGACCAAATACTGCCTGAAGTATACAGTGTGTGAACCCAGCTTTAAGGTGTCAGAGAGAGCCTCCTATTTATGTGTAACCACTTACTGTAGATGCGCCAGCTGATATTGACTATGGCATCTGAGGGGTCCAGAATGGCAGCTGAGTGACAGCTATATTATGCATCTCAGTTTTCACTGTGTTGACAGCTTTTACTAGCAGCCTACAGTGTTTTCTTTAGCTGGTCTCCCTAAGATCAGTGATTTTTTTACCGTGGTGGTCTACTAGGCATTGATACCGCCTAGCCAAAATCCTACTACTCACAGATGAAGTGCAATACCCCGAAACAGCTAGAGTCCTTAAACTCATAAATTGAGTTGGATATTTACTGAAAGAGCCACCTAATATGGTGGTCTTGGTGGTCTCCTTACAGAAGCCATTCCTTGGCTGGGTCCTTCTCGGAGGGATATCTGGCTAGTCCCGTATTTAGAGACTCTTAAATGAGGCTTGACAGACTCTTTGGGGGACATTTATAAAGTCCGGCGTTTTTTATGCCGGACTTATAAATGTCCCCGCATCTCCGGTGCTACGGAGATATATGTAGAGGCGGACTGCCTCTACATAAATCCTGTGCGCGTCGGTGCACACAGCCGAAAAACCTACGCCACCTGAAAGATGGAGTAGGTTTTCAGCTTATCTTTTAGTGTTAAAAATGATAAATCGGGCGGACTCTGAGTCCGCGCCCCCCGTTCCGCCTCCTCCACACCCCCTCCCTGCCCCCTCCGGCGTAGTTGGGGAAAAGGGGTGATTTGCGAATATTTTATTCGCAAATGGCCGTTTTGCGAATAAAATATTCGCAATCGCCCCTTTCCGCAAAAAAGTATGCAGTTTTGCCTTCATACATGTCCTCCTTTGTGTATATTTGTTCTATGATGTCACTATGTTTACTTCTCTATAACAGGCAAGGGGCATTTGCGGCCCTTCAACTGTTGCAAAACTACAATTTCCATCATGCCCAGACAGCCAAAGCTTTAACTTATTTCCAGATATAAGCAAACTGAACTTTCTGAACAGACATTCATTTAAAACGTAAAGCTTTGCAAAAACTTTGGTTTGGTACAAAACATTTACCAAAGTTCGGAACAAGATGGCCGTAGCACATCTAACAAACAAAAAAAAGTTCTCACTTGTTTACACTTTTTCAATGTCCTCCTTTCCGTATCCGCCCAAAATCTCGTCCAGCTAATCACTGACTGAGACAGGATGGCGCTATGGCCTGTCATTGACTTTCACTTTAATGGAAACCTGCTCAAGCAGTCATTGGCTGCGGCGCTGTCCCATCTAAGTCAATCAGTGATTGGCTGAGCGGGCTTTCACTCTCGTCTCAGGATTGAGAGCCTGCTCAGCCAATTGCTGGCTCACTGAGACAGGACAGTGCCATTGCCAGTGATTGGCTGAGTGGGCTGTCACTACCTAGACAAGAGCTACAGCCCGCTCAGCCAATCACTGGCTGCAGCGCTGTCGTGTATTAGTCAGTGATTGGCTGAACATGACGGCGGCTGCCGGGACCATGGAAGAAGGACAACAGAGAATGCGGACAAGTAAAGATGAGCAAATTTTTTAAACCACACTAAAATAGCTAAATGCCTGCAATTGTTTAACTGTTTTAGTGCGGTTACAATAAACGTCAGCAAATCTGCTGAACTGAACTTTTTAAAGTTTGCTTATCTTTTCTTATTTCTATACATGCAGCCCCCGCCCTTTTTAATATAAAGGCTGTTCACCGTGTGATTTTGGATTTTTTGTTTGTTTGTTTTACCAAACCACTGTGTTTATTATTCTTGTAGTGACATCACTGATTTTATTATTCTTGTCCTGTGATATCACTGTACTTATCCATTTACTGTATCCTCAGTACTGTGACATCATCGTTTGCTTAATTCCAGGCATAAGTAGTGGAATATTTATAGCGATATGAAAATGATATAGTAGATTATTAGAATATTTATATTAGTTTTTGAGCCAGTAATTTTACAATTCTCCCCTTACTCCCTCATTGGCGCAGTAATTCAAAAAGCTGATGATAGTTTTGGTATTGTGGCTATATAGTAAGATAAGTTTTTATACTTTGGAAAAAAGCTGTCCCCAGCTCCAATTTACATGGTTGCTTAATATACAGATATAAAGGGTTTCATGTGACAAATACTCCATAATTAAAACAATTTTCCATTTGGTAAAAATAATTACCCCTTCCAGCCCTATTGTTAATTGTAGGTCTGGGCTTTTTATATGCTTCAGTAATGATAACTTTGATCTAACTGAGATAATATTAGAATTGTGGCTGGAAATATAATGATAGGGTTGGGATAATTTTTTTCATGCTTTATTGGTGGTCAGCCTGAGTTAGCAAATGTGTTATACCCATATTTAACCATTGTATTCATGTTCCCTACACATGAAACCTTCCTGAGAGCATATTATTAAAATGAACATTTTCTGCAATACAGAACGCCCAAAGATGAAAAATTCTAATTCAAAAAATTCTAATTCAAGTTATATAAAATTCTGACAGTACATTACTTTCAGGCTATGTGGAAAACATGGATATAGTCATTGGCTGTATCCATGTTTTCCAGACAACCTTAGAGCTTTATCCAAGTTCAGCAGCCGCAACTAATCAAATGACAATCGTTCGGGTTCGGATGGACTCGAATCCGAACCCGGTTCGCTCATCTCTATTCTAGATCCTTACACCAGCAGGGGGCAGTTTGTCGCTTCACAGCAAAGGAAGGGTTGAAACAACCACCACAATTGGTTCTGATTCTGTTCTGACCAGCCTAGCCAACCTGGCTTTCTCTTCCTTTTAATCCCAGCTCATCCTATGACTATGCACTATAACTTCTTGTATAAAATAATATGAATTTTACCGGCCCCTGTATGAGGAAACACAACATATACAACATAAGTCAATTAACTCTTGCACCTGCTGAGAACACAATATGAGGTTATTTTCCCACTATGACAGACATCTATTGATCACAAACATTATTTGCAGCCGTTATTACTAGAGATGAGCGAACCGGGTTTGGGTTCGAGTCCGAGTCCATCCGAACCCAAACGTTCGGTATTTGATTAGCTGGGGCTGCTGAACTTGGATAAAGCTCTAAGGTTGTCTGGAAAACATGGATACAGCCAATGACTATATCCATGATTTCCACATAGCCTTAGGGCTTTATCCAACTTCAGCAGCCACCGCTAATCAAATGCTGAAAGTTCAGGTTCGGATGGACTCAAGCATGCTCGAGGTTCGCTCATCTCTAGTTATTATCAATAGATAAAATCCCATAATGGGAACATAGCCTAAAAGTGTCACACATCATAAGAGCCTAACAAGATCTCTGGGCACAAGAGAGCATCCAGGGCACCAGGTAACCACATATACCTTCTTCCGACCTTATATAAAAGCACAAAGAGACTCGGCAGCTCTTCATTATTGGATACCATTTGCCTTGCAAATAATGCATACATGCCTTGGTATATTTTCATTCCTAGTAGAAATAGTTCTTGGAAACCGTAATTGAGATCTATAATTGAGATCTATTTTACATGCATATCATGCATGTCATGCGTGGAAATAATTGTACATACAAAACAAAAACCCCTCACAAACACTGACAGAAATAGCATATTGTAATTATTTTCAGATGGTGCCAAAGCCAACGATCTGCATTGGAGTGAACCTGATTTGAAAATGGGCATCTAAAAGCAATGAAGCTGATCGCTTCCCCAGATGAAGCGCATGTCCCCCCCTAGGAATCTAGTTTTAGGCATCTGACATGTTTTCAGATGCTGTTTCTCACCCATTAATGGCCTGGAAACAATAAATGAATATCTCAGTAAGGATATCTCAGTTTTTTCTTTTTCTTTTTTTGCAACCATTTGTAATTTTGTTTAATCATTTTGGACCCTGAATAAAATAGCTGGGGGCTTGGTTAGACCTCTGGTTGCTATGGAAACATGCCTGTACTATGTGCGGTTAATGGAGACCTTATCACCAACATTGGTATTACAGTAAAATCCCATCCATCTGGTGTAGCTGGGACCTAATAGGTTTTGTTTTTTCAAATATTTTGGTTATTACATGTTTCTAGATCGTATCTGTCCGTATGCAATAAAGACAGTCAAAACATGATGGCAACTTACAAACTGGGGTCAACTTTACTTAAAGTGACTCTGTATCGGTATTTAGCCACCCCCAAACCCCCGGTACCACGTTTAAGTGCCTCTTTTCCCTCCTGCCTTCACTTTCAGCAGGACCCTGGCTGTATGGAGGCTGGGAGAGTTTTTCTTCAAAATACTGGTACCGGGAGAAGGGCTCACCCCTGCCCCAGACGTGGCGTGTGGACCTCTACAATGCGGTACTGGCGGTTTGGACCAGCTACATGGCGGTACAGAATCGCTTTAAGATCACAGTGCAAAGTCCAGACAATAAGTTCTTATTGTGGAACAGGTTACATCATGACAGATATCAGGAAATTTGTCACTGTTCCCCTTGAGTTGATTTGTAAGCATTAAAGCAGTAAAGATGAGTAAACTTGCTGAAACTTTGGGTTCGCACAAACGCGAATGGTTGGCATTCAAATCCCACTGCCAGTAGAAGGTAGATGCAGCCCGAGGACTGCCTGGAAAACATGGATACAGCTTATATCCATGTTTTCCAGGCAGTCCCTGGGCTGCATCCACTTTCTCCAGACAGTGGAATTCAATTGGTGATCAGTCAGGTTGGTGCAAACCCAAACTTTCAGCAAATTCATTCATCTCAAGTAAGTAGTTGTACCGACTAAAAGTGTCTGAATTCCTGTTACGCACTTTAGTATTACTAGTGAAGATGTTTACATGTCCCATTAGAAATTTTCTTTTGTCTACACATTGTGAAGAGACTATGGTGATGGTACTTTAGACTTAACTCACAGATATGGGCGGCACATTTCCCTAGCGCAGGGTGTACATAAAAGATGATCATAACAGTGAGCCATGCAGCACTTACTCTGGCTGGTAGCCCTTTAATGGTTTAGTGTAGGCAGAAGAGTCGTCACTCAGCTCTTCTATTTTCTGACTAGATGATTCACACTTTCAGAGTTGGAATAGGATTTTAGAGATGAATGCCCTCTGAACGTGGACTGGAGATAATATTGTATAACACCTCCTGAAATACCACATGGTGCTTTGGCAAATGGATTTGGATGTAGATTCACTGGCACAGCAGAGACTTTGATATCTTACTTCCCAGTAGGCTTTATCTGAAAACAGGGGGACTGATTTAGGCCTAAACCTTTTCATCGCATATGGCCTACCAGGACAAAATCTAACTAGACATTTCTTTGGTCAGGGCCAGACTCTGACTGAGCTCAGCCCTCTGTGGAGAAAGTGATGGCCTAGGTTGCAGTGATTGTTTCTAACCCAGGAAAAATAGTTAAACCTGGAAGATTGTCACTCTAGAACCATATTCTAGCAGAAGCGTGGCTAAGGAAAGGTCATGTGACCAAGGTTCCATGCTTCCTTTACAAGTAAACTTTACTAGTGGTGGCAGTAAAGAGTAACATATTAACCTTGCTCACCCTTGATACCACAGTGTATGCTGAAATGGCAGTGCAACACAAAGTGACAAGTTATACCTGTTAGACTTTTGGAGAGAGATTCCTCAGCCACACAACAACTTTTTACAAAAGCAATTAGGACACAGATACCAGGACACTGCATAATGCTTAGTAAATAGAAAGTTTATGTCCGATTTTATAGTCACTTTGTACACTGTAAGTTCACATTGACTTTCTGTCTTCTATCTCATCGGATTCTGATCCCCCTTGCGGAAACCCTTCTTGTAGGAAGGAGAATTAATACTTTCTGAAAGCCAGCACATATGGAATTTCACACAGCCAATTACAACCTTAGGCTGTGTTCACACTGCGTATGTTTCCGGCCGTAGTTCGTACGCCGCCGTACATGTGCGGCTGAAACTACGGGTGTGGGAAAAATAAACCTGCGGCCGGATGCGTACGAATCGCAAACATACGCCCGTAGTACAGTTATGCTTCCCTAGCTTGTTTCGAAGCGATCTGAAACAGGTAATTTACTTGGAAATCTTCGACCAGCCCAATAAAACTCATGGAACCTTTTGGATAGAAAAATCAAGTTCAATTTGGCTGAAATAAGTACTTCATACGGGACCGCATGGAAATCCACGGCCGTGAGTTTCAACATTTACGTGCTCAAACAATGGTCTTGTTCATTTTTCACAGCGCCGTATACGATCCGGCCGTAAGCTCATACGTAGTGTGCATTGTGCAGGCGTATATCGTATACTTTCAAGCGAACGCATCAACCTCAAAACTACGTGCGTATATTCGCGGTTCGCACTACAGACGGAAACATATGCAGTGTGACCATAGCCTCAAACTGTACTGATAAGGAGAAACAACTCCGGTGTATAGATGGTTTTTCTCTGGTTTAACTGATAACCCAAGTCATGTTCCTAGGCTCCATAAAGGGTCAGGCATTATAGGTTAGCTAATGGTTACAGTAGAGATAGTTTTCTTCTTTTAAAAGAAGAAAAGAGCAGATGGATGTGAGGCATAACATAAAGTCCAAAAGCAAAATCAGTAAAGTGATCCCCAATTATTACACACCCACTGCGGTACCTTGGGCCTACCAGTGAATTTGATTCTACTGGCTCACCCTACATACACCAGTTATAAAGAGTAATATAGCGACTTTGCACAAAGCTGTGTACTGTATATGACCAGCGATGCTAGCTCACTGCCAGTAATTTGCCTACAGGTTTACATATAAGAGGGGAAGTTACAAATGAGTGCACATACCTCACAGGCTTGTGCAGCAGTTCTGAGGGATTATATGTTATCCTGGAGCTGCTAAACAGGGAGGCCCACCTCCTGCTCAGGGGCCCACTAAGGGGTAGGGCCCACAGGTGGATTCCCCTGATCCCATTTGGGTCAGCCTGGCTTAAACCAGTACATTGCTCATTCACTAGTTCACCCTTGTTGTTCAAGTAACAGTCCAGTTTTTTTTTAAATTCACAGCCCCCCCCACCGCAGACTGGCACATGTACTTGTCAATAATGATCAGTGTCCGACGGCACGACTTCATTTGGGTTCTGTTGTGTCGATAGGATCCCGCTGGCCCCTCTTCTTTCTACAGGTCTATTGAAGGCCAGAAGTCAGGGTCTCCAATGCATTTCTACGACAGCTCTCCTAAAGATACATTGGAGACCCTGACTTCCGCCCTCCTGAGCTTCAGAGCTGAAGCTGAAGAGGTTACATGGGATCTAGTGGGATCCAAGCAGCACTATAGGACTGGAACAAAGCCATGCCGTGGGACACCGATCATCATTGGTAAGTAAATGTGCCAGCCTGCAGCCGGGGAAAGAATAAAAAAAAAGCTTTTTTAAGTATATTCCCAGAATGAGCCATTAATTTTTTTAGGCCTTATTATCTTTTATTAGCGACAATCACTCGTTTCTCATTCTGTTTTATGTGACTCAGTTTTGATGAAGAAACTAAAACCTTGTAGGAGTAAAACTGTGAAGCACAATAGCCTCTAATCATTTGCAGCTAATCTCTGTCTGTTCCGATGTGCTCCAATATCTTCCTGTTTTTATCAGCTTTTACATTGAATGTATTTCTGGTAGACATACGCAGAAGACTTGACCTAATCATTGCCAAGGCTCAGGACGTTCCAGAACTTTATACAGTATTAAATGTTTCAGAATGTTAAGTCCCGGATTTTACCTTACATTACAGTTTTTAATGAAACCATTATCACCCAACTTTTTATACTATAGTGAAAGAAAAACCTGCCTAGCCATACAATGCTGCCTTTCCTGCCATTTCACAGAAGTTTTTTGGTGTCTGTTCTATGACCGCAGTATATCACTCACACTTACAATATATCACACTCTTACATAGCGATGGGGGGTCATTGAATCAAATGTAGGTGATATTAGGTTTCTATTATGGTCTATGTGCAGTTCAGTAAAATGAGTGGGGCCGTGGTATTGTAGCTAGTTACATAGTTACATAGTTTATACGGTTGAAAAAAGACGCATGTCCATCGAGTTCAACCAAGGAGGGGATGGATGCAGGGAAGGGGGATATACAAGGAGGGGATGGATACAGAGAAGGGAAGGGATGGATACAGGGAAGGGAAGGGATGGATACAGGGAAGGGGGGGATGGATACAGGGAAGGGGGGGGATGGATACAGGGAAGGGGGGGATGGATACAGGGAAGGGGGGGGATGGATACAGGGAAGGGGGGGATGGATACAGGGAAGGGGGGGATGGATACAGGGAAGGGGGGGATGGATACAGGAAAGGGGCAGGAAAGTGTTGAGCAGGCATGCTCAGTCGGGGTCAGTACACCTCATGGTGCTTGGGTAAAAGTGGCCATATGCCTTCAATAACTGATGGCTGAACCACAGCATACCTCCAGACTTCTAATGTGTCGTGCAGTATTGTATTGCATTTTTTCATTTTATTTTTTATATTTTCCGTTTACACATCCCTTCAGGGGATGAAATATACAAAAAGTTGAATGAAAAATGCTATAGGTTACTGCAAGATATATTAAAAGTCTGGCTGTCAATTCAGCGCCAGATGATATATGAAGAGACAGAAGACCAGTGCATAGGTGCGCCAAGGGATTTAGGCCCACCCCTGTGCACCCCTGTGCACCTAACTACATATTAATAAAATAGGATTGAAGGAAAACAGGGCTGAGGATGGTCATGATATACTATGTCCCAATGCCCCTCATGTGAATGGAGTGGTAGTCAGACAAGTGCTGCTGCTCTGTTCAACTCTATGGGTCTGATGAAGATAGCCAAGCACAAGTCTGACTGCTGGTCTATTCCCACAGGGGGATTGGTAGAGGTCTCCCATAGGGGGATTGGTGGAGATCTTCCATGGGGGATTGGTAGTGGACTCCCACGGGGGACTGAAAAGGTTTCCCATAGGGGGATTGGTAGAGGTCTCCCATGGGGGACTGAAAAGGTCTCCCATAGGGGGATTGGTAGAGGTCTCCCACGGGGGATTGGTAGAGGTCTCCCACGGGGGATTGGTAGAGGTCTCCCATGGGGGATTGGTAGAGGTCTCCCATGGGGGATTGGTAGAGGTCTCCCACAGGGGGATTGGTAGAGGTTTCCCACGGGGGATGGGTAGAGGTCTCCCACAGTTGCATTGGTAGAGGTCTCCCACAGGTGGATTGGTAGAGGTCTCCCACAGGGGGATTGGTAAAGGTCTCCCACAGGGGGATTGATAGAGGTCTCCCAAGATCAGGCACCTATCTTGCAGATAAGTGATGAGTCTGGTTGGTGAGAAAAGCAGCTTTAATGCTTTCATGGCATCTGACATTACTACTACTTGGGGCAGGATATTCCATATTCAGACAACATTAACTGTAAAGAAGCATTTCCTAAATTTTTGTCTGTTGCCAAGAATGTCCCCAGGTCCTTTATTATTTTTAATAGATAAATCATATGCCAGTTATTGCTTATACATATATTTATACATGTCAATAAGACATGACACATTTTTCCAAGTCCCATAAGTCCAGCATCTCAGTGTAAAAAGAGAGTTCTCGTGCCATATATCATACTGATCGTCTGACTTTGAACCCTCTTAGGTCTTCTGTATCTTTACCCCATACAACAAATAAGAGACAAGCACACTCTACTGTGACATCTGCTTTATAGCTTTGAACTACATTGGCCAAGTACATTCTCACAGCAGTCTGTATTGTTGATGGATAAGCTCTCTAGGAATGGGGTCACCAGGGAATCGCACAGTCATTATCATCCTTAAACCAAAGTTATTGGCGTCAGTGCTTGCAGCATGTGTTCTCTATGTGCAAAGACCATTCTGTTGACTTAGGGATTGTCTGGCTAAGAAAACCCATTTTCAAATCCTCTTCCAGGGAATACTGAGTTAATGGAGGGGCTTATCTAGTCAAACATACAACGTTTATGTCTCTAGTCCTTTGCTAACCCTCCACTCTCCCATTTTGTATTCTGCATGGTGTGGTAAAGTACTTGAATTTATCGGCTGTACAGCACACTGGGGAAATTGATCAACTCATCTGTGCCAATTTATCAGTATAAAAAGTCACAATTCACAGCACGCCACAATGTATTTTCACTTCATTTTATCCCATTGGCACTGCAAACAGTATGGGTGGCGACTTTTTAATTTTTTCATCTCTGTCCTTCAAGAGCCATAACTTTTCTTTTCCCTTTGACGCATCAAGATTTGTTTTTGTTTATTTTTGATGGCACCTCTTAATGTACCATATATTGTATTGGAAATAAAACTTTTTCTTTTACTTTATGTGTAGAATGGAAAAAATGCAGGGGGCAGGGATAGATAAAAACTGTGTAAGCTCAAACTAGACAGTCCAAGGATACACTAGATCTATAGCACTGGCTCAGAGCTTATTCCCATATTCCATATAACAGAACCTAGTAGTGGACTGTTTCCCTGCCTGGCACCATGTATCGAGAGTCCACTATAGGGCTTCCACGTCCATGGGTTCTGTGATATACAGCAGGTGGGAAAAGCCCTGAGGCTGTATAGTATAAGATGCATTGTTTTGTGTAATTTAAGTTTACACTCCCTATAAGATTTAGTTTTATGTATTCCCCATAATTTTCACATAATTTTTTGGGGGAGTTAATTATTGTGTGATAAAAAATGATGTATTATCTTTTTTTCTGTGGTTCGGTATTATTATAGTTCTTACTGGTGTAATGTTAGGTTATTACTTTTATCATTTCTTTGCTTCTTTTGGGAGAGGTATCTAAATAAGTAAAATTCAGCCATTGTTGTTGTTTTGTTTTTTTTTCCAATGTTGCCCCATGTAGGATAAATAACATGGTATTTTAATTGTTCACAATTTGATTGTTTATTTTGGTGTTTAAATATATTTAGAATTTTGATGACTAAACCTGTAGTGGAATAAATACAGTGTGTGATTGGTCAACTAAGAAATATTTTACATTGAATCAACAGGGGTAAAGATACTGGACATGACGTTGATCTCTTAATTACATGTCCCAGAAGTGGAGGTGAAAAAAATATTTTGCACAATACGATTAATGTACTAAAAAATCAGGTAAGACTAAAAAGATATCACATACCAAATGTCTGTCTATCTATCTATCTATCCATCTATCTATCTATCTATCTATCTATCTATCTATCTATCTATCTATCTATCTATCATCTATCTATCTACCTATTCTTCTATTATCTATCTATCTCCTATCTATCTATCTATCTATCTATCTATCTATCTATCTATCTATCTATCTACCTATCCTTCTATTATCTATCTATCTATCTATCTCCTATCTATCTATCTTCTATCTATCTATCCATCCATCTATCTATCTCCTATCTATCTATCTATCTATCTAACATCTATCTATCTATCTATCTATCTATCTAACATCTATCGATCTATCTATCTATCTATCTATCTATCTATCTATCTATCTAACAACTATCTATCTATCTATCTAACATCTATCTATCTATCTATCTATCTATCTATCTATCTATCTATCTATCCTCAAGAGGGAAGTAGAAACAAAGTACAGTGTATGCAAATGGCCACTAGATGGAGCATTTAGGACTTGAATACGGATTCATTACAGTGTTAATACAAGGAACAGTAAGTGTAGAACATTATACAACAGTATACATCCATTTTACATAACAAAAACTGCTGAAGGCATGACACACATAATAAGGGGCAGGAGCAGACTGTCTGTGTACAAGCACCATACAACCACTAGTACCACCAGACAGTGACCATATAGTTGTATACAACCAGATGTATATAGCCAGTCTGCAGATTAATATAACTATAAGACAATACAGATCCGACCTGTCTGATTTAGTAAATACCTGTATTCCCCTATGAAATAATATTTCTGGAGCATCTTTTCTTATTACTCTGTGATGTGCCTTTTCTCTGTTATTCCTCTTTGACATGTGTGAACAAAATGTCAGCTTGGTGTCACTATTCCTCAGACTGTGTAGAAATGTATCCTGTTCACAAGGTAAATGGTTCACCCAGCTGTCAGTTATGTCTGAGCTATACTGAGGATGTACTCTAGCAAAAGATCCTCAAATTTAATATTGAGGACAAGATGCCAAAATTAATTTACAACCCAGACTAAATACTTAAATAAAGTCGTATTGAAGACCAGATACCTTAATAGTTTCATATTGAAGACTAAATCATTAAATAAATTCACATCTTCGATCAGCTCAATTCAGGTGCAATTCCATACACCATCCCAATGCTATGGAACAGTAAGTACAATTACAAAAAATCCAGACAAAATTAAGAAAAAATCATTTCCTTCCTTCCTCTCTCCCACCCTTTTCCTCCTCCCCGCCCTCTCTCCCTCCCTCCCTCCTACCTTCCCTCCCTTCCTGTCATCCTTCCTTCTTCCCTTACTTCTTTCTTTCATAGTTACATAGTTAATACAGAAATACAGAAAAAAGACACATATCTATCAAGTTCAACCAAGGACAAGATGGATGCGGGGAAGGGGGGATATACAAGGAGGGGATAGATAGATAGATAGATAGATAGAGGGAAGGGGAATGGATAATCTTCCTCACTCCTCCTCTCCTCCCTTCCTTCGTCTTCCCTATCTTCCTATTTCGCTATCTACCTTCCTTACTTCCTTTCTTCTTCCCTCCTCCCCCCCCTCCTTCCCTTCCTTCTTCCTATCTCCCTCTCTCTCCATTCCTTCCTTCCTTCTACCTTTCTATCTCCCTCCTTCCTCTCCTCCCCTTCCTTCCCTCCCTCCCTCCCTCCCTCCCTCCCTTCCCTTCCTTCCTTCCTTCCTTCCTTCCTTCCTTCCTTCCCTCCCTCCCTCCCTCCCTCCCTCCCTCCCTCCCTCCCTCCCTCCCTTCCTTCCCTTCCTTCCTTCCTTCCTTCCTTCCCTCCCTCCCTCCCTTCCTTCCTTCCTTCCTTCCTTCCCTTCCTTCCTTCCTTCCTTCCTTCCTTCCTTCCTTCCTTCCTTCCTTCCTTCCCTCCCTCCCTATCTTCTTCCCTCCCTTCCTTCCTCCCTCCCTATCTTCTTCCCTCCCTTCCTTCCCTCCATCCGATCATCTTCAGACATTACCAATGTGTCTCAAAGAAAATTTTACTTCTGAAGAAAATTGCCAACACTATTGAAAATGTTATAGTGACTATTTTATATTATATTGACTTTAATGTACCAGCTATTTTCTTCTACATAGCTGGGTTCTGCAGTTTTTCTGTTGCCAGGGAGCGAAGCCTCCTGAGAGCTATGATCACAGTTGGAGCGAGTTGTTAGGTCACATATCTGAAAGCAGAGTAGAGCTGCACTGTGCTCTGTTTCCTATGGTCAAGTGGCAGAATTTCAGAAGAGGCTATGTATAATAATTGAGAAAATAATATGAAATAACCGAGAATAAGGACAATAACAGCAAAGTAGAAAAAGAATTTCACTTTAGGTTTCACCTGTTCCCCGTTCTTGCCTCTAGCCATATGCTGCCAAAGAATAATTATAATTCTGTGAATTTATTTCTTTCCAAGGGTCGCATTCTTTTTCATGAGATAATTGAATCAACATTTGATAACACAAAGCGCCCCAGCAGGAGTGTGGATGCCCTCGATCACTATCAGAAAAGCTTTTTAATACTAAAACTTTTTAATAAAGAAGTTAAGACTGAAAAACCAAGAGATGATGACTGGACAAAGCTCGAGGATACTGATGGGAGAGACTGGAAGGCTATACGGGTTGACCTAGTAATAACTCCACATGAGCAGTATGCCTTTGCACTTCTTGGATGGACAGGCTCTCCGGTAAGCTATGATGCTATGTCACATCCCTGTAAACCTGGCAGCATCACATTGGCGCAAATTATACCGCTTCTATTCTGTGTATCTTAACTAGAGATGAGCGGACTTTTCGGATTTCTGGTTTGTGAGAACCAGAATGATCGGCGTCGGATTCCCGCTGTCTACTCGCTCCGTGCAGGGGTGGATACTTCCTAAGGAACGCCTGGAAAACTGATGCCAATGGCTGTATCCCAGTTTTCCAGGCGTTCCTTAGGAGGTATCCACCCGCTGCACGGAGCGAGCAGACAGCGGGAATCCGACGCCGATCATTCTGGTTCTCACAAACCAGAAATCCGAAAAGTCCGCTCATCTCTAGTTAAGATACACAGAATAGAAGCAGAATAGCAAATACAGGAACATACCTTCGATAGGTACACAAGGATCCAATAAACGGCAAGGAGGAACAAGGAGAGCAACCTTAAGTAGGTACAGATGGAACAGTACTGGAGAATGCAGAAAAAGCAGGAGACATGCTGGCCTTTTAAATCTTCGGCAAGCATACCCGGGACCAGTGAGGAATATGATTTGGAGAGGGCCGGAGGCAGAAAGCCGTGTGGACAGGAGTCATGCTTAAAAACAAAGCCATACTTACTTGATATCCAGGTCTAGTCTCCTAGAGGCAGCTTTTTAGTTGAAAAAAGATACCAAATACAGGAAGTCCCTGTCATCTACGCTCACAGAGAAAGCAGTCATTTGATTGATGGACACATGGCAACGTGATTCTCTGTACTGGCCGGGACTTTATATATTTAGTCTCTTTTTTCAACACAAGACTTAAAAGCTGCCTTCAAGAGTCTAGACCTGGATACAAGTAAGTATAACTTTGATTTAAAGCATGATAACTAAAAAAAAGTTATAACGAAAGTGACACTTTAAAGCAAAAGTCTTTACAAAAATAATTCCCTATGTAGAAGAAATCCACCTTGATTTAAGATCTACCTTGCACAACCTATCTTTGTCTTATGTCGTTACATAGAGCTCTTTAGAACACACAATACTAAGGTTATCAGTATATCCCCTATTCTATTACCATCAAGAAACCCTGATTAAATTGCCGGTTCTTGCAGGAGGAAATGAAATGTGCCTCTAGAGCTGTGTCTTACACAATGTTATTATCATTTACTACATAAGACTGAGATGGTGCACATGTAAGGAGTTGCACACTCCCCTTAACAGATGCAGGCTGTAATAAGCAGAATACACTCCGTAATTACAGCAGAGCAGACAGGCAGAACTAACATTAGCCGGGAAAAGTGATATTATATCTGAACGCTGGACCAAGTGTGGATTGTGTTTTCCTCAATCAATTTCCATAGTTATTTACATCAAAATAAGGACAATTGCTGCATGTTTGGAGCAGGCAGGAAGGGAAGGGTTCATCAGAATATTTATTGTTATCAGAGCGACCTTGCTTTTGCATTTACCCTTTATTTCTATGTCCTTTACACCCTTGATTTATTCAAATTTATCTCTTCAGTCTGTAGTTACTTTACATTTTAGCACATGCTTAATTTATAGTGGCCCAGATCTACTAAAACAGAGCAATTGTGTAAAGTGTACCTAACATTTAGAAAATCTTCTGACATGTCACCTGCAGATCTTTAAAATAGAGGGGCAAAAGCATGTGGCTGCATGCACTGTGCCCCTTCCTCTCTGCTCTAAACACCTATAGTAAACGGTAAATGGAAACATGAGACCTCCTGCATATGGAACTGTTCTCATTGATTTCCATTATAATTCCAGAAACCACTTGTGACCTTTAGATAGGTGTGGCATTGGCCATTTTTTCTAACACTAGAAAACCCCGTAAGAATAGCCCTGTCCTGATGTCTTCTTTGAAGAGCTAATTCACACGATCATAGACATTTGCTCCAGGGTCCAGTTTTGCCAGTCAAATCTTAAATTCTTCTTTCTTCGAATAAAAAAAATTAATCATATAAAAAGTTTTGATTATCTGCACTCTGGAGTTTAGACTTCCACCAATTGCAGAAACAAGCTGGGAGAAGTTTGCGCAAAGAGCTCTGAGTACATGACTGAGATGGGCTATAGTTAGTGTATGGGTTTGAAATGGTGTGTGGGCTTATGCACTTTGATCAAGTTGTATCTAACTCCTGATGTTAGTAGTATATAGTGCTGAGAAGCAGATGACATTAGTGATCAATTTATGGATGTGCGGCCATGTCTGTTTTTCTCTCCATAGAATTACTTGGTATATTCTGTCCCGACACTTTTTTTTTGTCTTGGTCCTGCACTCCTGCTCCCAACCTAGGTGGTTTTAATTAGTAAGTGTACTGTATATTGGGTCAGCACCTAACTTCCTTCAGTTCTTTGGCTGAAAGCATAGGGTGAGATTTTTCTATCTTCTTCTGTCTCTTGGTGGTGCGGTTCCATGCAGCAACCTTTATTGCGGCAGCATGGTGCCTGTGGGATGGTGGGGCCCATGTCTAGCGCAACTGGGATTGCTTGGCAACTGGGTCACTCCCCCCTCTGGCACTGTTGTTTTTATGATGGTGGTTGCTGCAACGGGTTGTGCCATTTTTCAGCTAGGGACCCACACGACTCGAAGCAGTGTTTGGGCTTCTGCACTTTGATCAAATTGTAACTAACTCCTGATGTTAGTAGTATATAGTGCTGAGAAGCAGATGGATCAATAATAAGTTTAAGGATGTACAGCCATGTCTGTTTTTAGCCCTATAGAATTAGTGTATGGAAATTTCACCGTGACTGTAGACGGTGCAGAGATTTAAGTTAGGCCCTAGAATATGAATACAACCAATGGTCCCTCTGCCCATATTTTAGGAGATCAGGGCTATAAATAGTACATTATTGTTTGGGGGTTTTGTCACAAAAATTGCATTGGGACCCTATAGCTTTAGGTTGTCCCTCTGATTAGGCCCATCTCAGCATCTTCTATTTCCTTAAATTGTTCTAGAAAGTCCATTTTGCAAAATAACAGCCAAATCTCCCTACCATACACTTATCTTATCACCTTCATCACAAACTTCATAATTACTTTCACCAATGAAGTTTCATTTTCCCTTAGCTAACATTAATTCATTGTCTTGCAGTTATTTCCCAGCCTCTGTGACACACCATCCATCATTAGCATCTACTTGTTCTCCCCGGACTGCCTACAGGAATCTGCAATCCTCTTCCTCTCTGATATCAGGAGGTTATAAGATTCAGCTAATTAATTTAATTGTAAATGGGGGTTTCACCTTGGAATAGAAATCTTCAGTGGATATTTTGCTCTTCATCATTTTTCTTATTTTTGTAAAATTTTAAGGAACAGAAGTTGAGAACTATTAGAGCCTTATGCCATTATTGTCTTCATAGGTAATCCCAGTCCACTGTTACATTCAAGGAGGCACTAAGTATTGTGCAAACTGAATTTGTATTTCATTTAAAGAGAAGTCCAGGGGAGGCAAAATAATAATGTCAGTCTGGGGGTGGGGGGAATACAGAAAAGAAGGTATATTTACCTTTCCCGATGCCCGTGCAGCACATGTCCCACTCCCGCACCCCGCCGACAGCCTGCATGTCTTCCCCTGCTGCTACGTCATTTTGATGGATGCCCCACTCAGGGACACCGGTGCAGTCACTGATTGGCTGAGTGGGCTAAATCCCACTCTTCAGTGACATAGCAGCAAGGCCCATAATATATACCTCACAGCTGGGAGAAAATGTCATCTGGCAGGATACGGGAGCCCAACGATGTGGTGCAGCGCAGTCATAAAGTCCGCTAAGTTCCTTGTTACTTCCCCCTTTTGCCGGACTTGGCCTTTTATGTATGGGTGTTTGCACCTCATGTGGGCATGAGAACTAGAGGCGAGCGAACCTTGAGCATGCTTGAGTTCATCCAAAGTGAAACACTCTGCATTTGATAACTGGTGGCAGAAAAAGTTGGATGCAGTACTAAGGCTTCCTGGAAAACACGGAAACAGCCATGTATCCTGTGTCCATGCTTTCCAGGACTCCCGAGGGCGGCATCCAACTTCTTCTGCTACTGGTTAGCAAATGCAGAGTGTTCGGCTTTGGACGAACCCAAGCGCTCATGTACACATGAGGTGCAAGCACACATACATTAAATAGAACACAAAAATTTTGTTTTCACAATACTTAATACTTGTGAACGTACAAAAAACACTACAACACATTGTATTTGGGTCAGTATTTCTGTCAGTATTTGTAGCCAAAATCTGGAGTGGAACCAACACTGCAAAATTATAACAAAAAGATTGAACAGTTGGGGTATATGCACATTACGGAAATCATGTGGACAGGGGCGTAGCTAGGATTCATGGGGCCCCATTGCAAAATTTTTTAAGGGGTCCCCCTTCCCTACGCACAACTCAAAGCACTGTGCATATATATATGTGTGTGTGTATGTATATATATATATATATATATATATATATATATATATATATATATATATATATATATATACTTTACTGCTGGTGCACTGATAACCCCTGACCTCTGCATAGGGCTCTGCACATTTTCCTTTCCTACTTTGTTGCCAGCTGGAGAACAGAGGTCAGAGGTTATCAGTGCAGTGAAGCAGAGATCTCTGTCTTCTTTTTGTTAACCTTTTTTTTGTGTTGCAGCATGTAAGTAAACGGGTCACTTACACACTACAGTACATAAGGGGTTATGCAGAAGGACACATGCTCTTACGTTCTCCCCCGGGCCCCCCTCCTGCACGGGCCCCATAGCAACTGCCTACCCTGCCTCTATGGTAGCTACGCCACTGCACGTGGATAACTTCCAGCGTATTGCGTGCACGTTTCCACTTAAATCTCCACCCTCCCCATAGGCTCCATTATATGTTCAGGTGGAATTGACATGACAATTCTTTGGGCGGACGGTGGAATCTGCCTGAGCATAGAATGGAGCTTATGGAACGGGCAGAACGGGGGGACGAGCGGCGGAATGCGCTGGAAGGTATCTGTGAAGATTCCATAGTGTGCACATACCATTTCTGTGTTTTCAACCCACTCCTGGTTTGGTTGAAAAAATTCTGGCCAAAAGGCTGACCAAAAGGAATACATAGGGGTACATGTATCAAGCGGCGAAATGCGGATTTTCAGCAGAAAGTGCCGATTTGCGAATGAATTTAAGCGCAAATGAGCGATTTGCGAATAAATAGTCCGCTCAATTCATCACTGTTTCCGCCTAAAGAAACACAGAAAACCTACTACAGCTCTCAGCTGGCGTAGGTTTTCTGCAGTGTGCACCTGTGCACATGGGATTTATGTAGAGGCAGTCCGCCTCTATATAAATCTCTGTACCGGCAGAGCTGCGGGGACATTTTTAAGTCCGGGGCAGAAAACTTCGGCCATAATAAATGTCCCCCTAAGTGTAAACATAGCTGCAAGGGAAATATTTCATTTGCAGCAAATGAATAGTCCATAATAAAAAACAAACAAACAAACAAAAAAAAAACATTGATTTGGCCACGTGAAGACATTGCTCTTCAGGATAATTCTCATTTATTTCTAAGCCTTGTAAGAAAACGCCTAAAGTAGATATGAGAGGGGATTAAAATGCATGAAATAGCTGCCATTCCCCTCAGATTGCTGCTCTTTATAATGTTCTAAATTAACAGTGAAGAGGCGCATGGTCTTGTCGGGTGATAATCCTTACAGGCCAATTATTTTTAATACGCAGCTCATCCAGTTTATCAGGTATTGAATCCCAGTTTATATGGGCATCTATAATCTAAACCGCTGCCCTAATACACATATCTTACCATTGTAACTGCAGAAACTGTGTATTCACTGACATTTGTGTGGTGTAACTCATCATATTACCATCCTGGATAAGCCTTACGATAGCTGTAAGAAAAATAAAATGTGTTCTTTGTTTTTCTTTAACAGCAGTTTGAACGAGATTTACGGAGATATGCTACATGGGAGAAGAAGATGATGCTGGATAACCACGCTCTCTATGACAGAACCAAGGTACGGAAAAATAAGTATGCTTTGCCTTGGCTCTCATTTTATTCTGTATTGTATAAGTTCAGTGCTGATATTTCTACATGTCAAAGAAATAGACTTGACAATAAGGCTGGGCGATATGGCTAAAAAATAAAATCTCAATTTTTTTTAACATTATGGATGATTGTCAGTTTAAAGTGACTCTGTACCCACAATCTGACCCCCCCCCCCCCCCGCCCAAAACCACTTGTACCGTCAGATAACTGCTTTTAATCCAAGATCTGTCCTGGGGTCCGTTCGGCACGTGATGCAGTTATTGTCCTAAAAAACAACTTTTAAACTAGCAACCCTGTGCCCAACGGGCGTGGCTTAGAATATCTGTGCCCTAACTTTGCACCACCCCTCTGTCCCTCCTCCCCACCCTCTTCATCATTAGGAATGCCACTGGAACATTTTCTTCTGTCCGAACATTACACAGGTGTCTTAACGATCCAGCCCATGTGCCGGGTTGATACAGGTGGGGAATAGGAGACCTCTGCCTGGAGCATTCCTAGTGATGAGGAGGGCGGGGAGGAGGGACAGAGAGGTTGTGCCAGCCTAATGCATACACAATCTAAGCCAAAGAGAAAATAATTGGCTACTATGCAACTGAGGAATCATTTCTATAAGTCAAATTAACACTTCACTAATGTTCACTAGAGAAAGTATATTGGAAACACTAAACTTCATTTGTGTCTTCTGATAACTTTCTGCTTCATTGACAAATCCAGCACTGCTACATTCGTAGATAAATGATCCATTACTAGACTCTTTATTGGTGTGGCAAGACTAATTGGTTTATCTATAGACTCCTTTTGTGATTTAAGAAGATAATTATGGAGCTAATGAGGAACAAGCGATGGACAAATTGCACTAAAAGCATTTTGGAGCTTATAATGTATTTGATCCCTGCCCTTTTTATTGTGATGGCATACTGAGTTTTTGATTCACATGTTATTCTAATATGAGCAGGACGACATACACAACAAGCGGGGCAGATTTGCTGACAAACAGATTTGTTGACAAAAGAATATCTGCATTTTTAATGGCACTGAACAATGAAAAAATATAGTGGGACATTTACTAACAAATCTAAAACTACAATTTTTTTTAAAGATGTTTTGGCATAAAAATCGATCTAATCTTTTGAGTCCAATTTATTGTTAACGTCTAATAGCATAGTAAATGTGTCTTTAAAAAAATGTTCTTAAAAATAGTTCAAAAAAGATTTTTTTTTAGCTCAATTTATTAACTGCTCAATTTGTTATAAAGTCGTATATATTGGCGCATCGCTACGTCTGCTCCGAACCACGTAAATAATATTCACCTTTTCCCAGTTCAGTCTAGTTTTCTGTGAATGCTTTTTCCTTGCTTTGTGTTGCACATAGGTAAAACAGACATGCGGATAAAATTCATTGTATAAACATAATTATTAATCAATAAACATGAGGGTGAAGGTGGTGATACATGCTGTATAGCCGGCAGGGTACGGGGGAGCTGTAGCTTATTCATGATCGGCCGCCGCTGTAAGCAAAGGAGCGGTGTGTGCGGCTGGAGAGTGGTCACTGTAGGTATCGGAGCGATGTGAGCGGGCTGTGGGATCTCCATATAGCGGTCGCGTAGTTGAGAGTGGGTGGAGTTAAGCATGACCACTAAGAGCTGCTGGGCTGTACGGAGCATGCAGGAGACCGGCTGCTGATGTGTTGGAGTGCAGTGGAGCCGGCTGCGGTCGTGTACATGTGTGGCCGAAGTAGAACGGGTCCATACAGTGAGTTGATGTTTGTAAATATATGTAGAATGTAAATAGAAGGATGTGTTAGTAATTTACAAGGTAGAGGCAAATAGTGAGATGGTTAGTATGTAGTACATAAGAAGTGTGTAAATACATGATTAAATTATACATAATGAATGAGAAGTACATATGAATGATATGAAATGATTACAAGATACATAATATGAAATGATAATATGAAATCATTTCACATCAGCAGCCGGTCTCCTGCATGCTCTGTACAGCCCAGCAGCTATTAGTGGTCACGCTTAACTCCGCCCACTCTCAACTACGCGACCGCTATATGGAGATCCCACAGCCGTTCACGTCGCTCCGATACCTACAGTGACCACTCTCCAGCCGCACACACCGCTCCTTTGCTTACAGCGGCGGCCGATCATGAATAAGCTACAGCTCCCCCGTACCCCGCCGGCTATACAGCATGTATCACCACCTTCACCCTCATGTTTATTGATTAATAATTATGTTTATACAATGAATTTTATCCGCATGTGTGTAATGGTAATGAAGACAAAAATAAATCTTAAACTGCACATCGATGTTATTTTGGGATGTACAACAACTTCTACAACTGCCCCCTAAAAGAGATCACAATACTAATTAACAACTACCAGCCAACAAGTTGTAGGACCTACACAGGATATCCATATTTTACTGGATCTATCATTGTTATTACTGTATACTCCCTTCATCCCCCATCTCTCCATGCTGTCTGGACACGTATCCCCACTAAGATGTGGACTAAGGTTTATGTATGATGCGATAGCCTTCACAAAGACAACTTACCAAACCTGATATATACTATGGAGAGACTTTGCAGCAGGTGATACCCTGCAGGACCTTCGCTAGTGATCAACAGACACTTTTCTGTAGCTGTTTTATTTAAGTGGACTGTTAACCAATTGTTATGAAAAATGTTAACCTGTTTACTCCCTGTTTCATCTATTCGTTACATTACTGTAAGAAAAAGAAAAATTTCTTATGTAATTGCACTTTTATTAAAAAATAAAAATACAGATTTGAAAAAAAAAAAAAAAAAAAAATTCTGTTTATACAATGAATTTTATCCGCATGTCTGTTTTACCTATGTGCAACACACAGCAAGGAAAAAGCATTCACAGAAAACTAGACTAAACTGGAAAAAGGTGAATATTATTCACCTGGTTCGGAGCAGACGTAGCGAAGCGCCAATATATGCGACTTTATAACAAATTGAGCAGTTAATAAATTGAGCTAAAAAAAAAATTCTGCCGCACTTTTGATCTAATTAACAACAAAAAATCTAATTCTAAAAGTCGCATCTAATTTGGATAGTCTTGTCTAAAAAAGCTTCATAAATTCATATTAGATTTATTTTGAGCGCAAACTAGATATATTCGACTAAAAACAGGCACAATTAGTTTGATAAATGTCCCCCATAATGTTTACTTTAGTGAGTGAAAGGGGGTTTCTAAGTTAAAGGGGTACTCCAAAGGAATAAAACTGATTTGAAATTAACTTGCTCCAGAAAGTTGGACATTTTTGTAAATTATTACTTTTTTTAAATCTCAAGCTATTCATTACTTATTAGCTGCTGTATGTCCTGCAGGAAGTTGTGTATTCTTTCCAGTCTGACACAGTGCTCTCTTGTCACGGCCGCGGCGGCTTCCCGCGTCCCGGGTTGCCGCCGCGACCGCCTCCTGTCCCGTGCAGCCGCCAGGGTCCTTGTGTAGGGACCCGGCGCTGCTGCCGCTTCGGCCCCTGGGGCGCCTCACCTTTCCGCCGTGCATGTCGCAGTCTGTGCCGGCCGGCGCGCGCGTCCCCGCCTCCTAGGGCGCGCGCGCGCCGGCTGTCTCAGATTTAAAGGGGCAGTGCGCTCCTAATTGGTTAGTGGCACCAATCACTCCCCTATAAATCCCAGCATGCCCTGTCCTTAGTGTTGGAGCCTCTACATGCTTCCCATAGCGTTGGCCCAGCCCCCTGTTGTTCCTGTGTCCTATTCCGCTACCTGGTCCTAGTCCCTGTTCCTGAGTCCTATCCGTTACCTGGTCCTAGTCCCTGTTCCTGAGTCCTATCCGTTACCTGGTCCTAGTCCCTGTTCCTGAGTCCTATCCGTTACCTGGTCCTAGTCCCTGTTCCTGAGTCCTATCCGTTACCTGGTCCCAAGTCCCTGTTCCTGGTTCCTGTTCCCCTGTCACTCCATCTGTTCCCGTGTTCAGCCTGTCACGTGCGCTCTCACCTGCAGACCATTGCCTGTGCCATCTCCTGCCACGTCTCGCCTGCCGACACCAGCAACCAAGCCAGGGGTAGCGACCTGGGGGTCGCCTGCCGCAGCAAGTCCATCCCGCCTTGCGGCGGGCTCTGGTGAAAACCAGCGGCCCCTTAGACTCCGCCCCCTGGTGAGGTTAGTGCCATCGCTGGTGTCGGTCCAGTGGATCCACTACTCCAGGCGTTACAGTAGGCTCCAACCATGGATCCCGGCGAGGTGCCTGATCTCCATGACGTCGCCAGAGTGGTCACTCAGCAGGCGCAACAAATCCAGAAACAGTCGCAGCAGATCCAGCAACTCACTACCGCCTTACAGCAGCAGACTACTGCCCAGCGCATATCACCTCCTGACGCTTCTTCTTCACTCCGACTGGCTCTCCCAAGCAAGTACTCTGGGGACTCTAAGTTGTGCAGAGGATTCTTGACTCAGTGCACCATGCACATTGAACTTTTGAGTAGTCAGTTTTCCACCGAGCGCTCTAAAGTGGCTTTCATCATCAGCCTATTGGAAGGTAGAGCCCTGGCCTGGGCCACGCCACTGTGGGACCGTGATGATCCTGTTGCTGCCAATCTCCGGGCCTTCCTATTCGAGTTTCGCTCCGTCTTTGAGGAACCTGACCGTGCTTCTTCAGCCGAGACTGCTCTCCTCAACCTCTCTCAAGGCAGCTCCTCTGTTGGTGACTACGCCATCCAGTTCCGCACCCTGGCAGCTGAATTGGACTGGAACGAGGCCGCCCTATTGGCCACCTTCAAGAGGGGTCTGTCTAGTCGAGTGAGAGACGTGCTCGCTGCCCGAGACCTGCCTACCTCCCTGAACGAACTCATTCTACTGGCCACCCGAGTTGATACTCGTTTTTCGGAGAGGGAGGAGGAGGTTCGGCATGAACATTTACTAAGCCGTTCCCGTCGCCATCCCCAGCTGGCGCCCGTTTTCCAGAATCCTGACCTTTCGATGTCCCAGCCCTCTCCTGAGATTCCTATGCAGGTGGAACGGGCTCACCTGACGCCTGATGAAAGAATCCGGCGCCTGGAGCGGAATCTCTGTCTCTATTGCGGTGGTTCCGATCACTTCCGGCTGGGATGTCCCCTACGTCCCCAAACATCCGGAAAATGCTCGCACCTAGGTCCGGTGGGACAGGTGTCCCTAGGTGTGAATGCCACCTTTCCAAGTCTGTCTATGCCAGTTTCCATCCGGACTCCCTCAGGACAAAATCATCAGACTACTGCCTTCCTCGATTCTGGGTCAGCAGGCAGTTTTATTGCGGCAACATTGGTCCAAAGATGGCGGCTACCCGTGACACGACTAGCCAGGCCCCTGACTATCTCCTCGGTCACGGGCGAAATTCTTACCGACCGTGTGTACTACCAGACCGCACCTTTAGTCCTCCAGGTGGGTCCTTTACATCAAGAAGAGATATCCTTCTACGTCCTGCCCCATTCTTCCCCCGCGGTCCTCCTGGGACTCCCGTGGCTGCAAGAACATGCCCCTCAGCTGGACTGTAGAACCGGGGAGATTCTCAGTTGGGGTCAGGACTGTTCCAACCAGTGTCTCAAGTCACCTCAGACCAAGTGTACTATGTCGTTTTCTGTCCCTGCCAAGCCTCTATCCGGCCTACCGGCAGAAGACCAAGACTCGGCGGATGCCTTCTCTGCCAAGGTGTACCCTCTCTCCGTACCCAAGACTGAGGTCATGTCCTCTCACCACCGGGAGAACTTACAGAAGGACCTCGTCCACAGACCCACATTCCCTTGCCACGTTTTACCGCCTGATCGCCTAGTACCAGTCGTCACCTCCACTCTTCGGAGAGTACCCCCCGGAAAGACTCATGTTCACCCTGCGCTTCGAAGAGGTATTTTGAAGTGGGGACATTCCTCGTTGGAGGCCGGGCACCCTGGAGTCCGTAAGACCGGCCAACGGATCTCTCGCTACTACTGGTGGCCCAGTCTATCCCAAGATGTCAAAGACTTTGTGGCTTCCTGTGCCATTTGCAGGCAAGAAAGAGGGGGAGGCCAAAGGGGGGGGGGGGGTACTGTCACGGCCGCGGTGGCTTCCCGCGTCCCGGGTTGCCGCCGCGACCGCCTCCTGTCCCGTGCAGCCGCCGGGGTCCTTGTGTAGGGACTCGGCGCTGCTGCCGCTTCGGCCCCTGGGGCGCCTCACCTTTCCGCCGTGCATGTCGCGGTCTGTGCCGGCCGGCGCGCGCGTCCCCGCCTCCTAGGGCGCGCGCGCGCGCCGGCTGTCTCAGATTTAAAGGGGCAGTGCGCTCCTAATTGGTTAGTGGCACCAATCACTCCCCTATAAATCCCAGCATGCCCTGTCCTTAGTGTTGGAGCCTCTACATGCTTCCCATAGCGTTGGCCCAGCCCCCTGTTGTTCCTGTGTCCTATTCCGCTACCTGGTCCTAGTCCCTGTTCCTGAGTCCTATCCGTTACCTGGTCCTAGTCCCTGTTCCTGAGTCCTATCCGTTACCTGGTCCTAGTCCCTGTTCCTGAGTCCTATCCGTTACCTGGTCCCAAGTCCCTGTTCCTGGTTCCTGTTCCCCTGTCACTCCATCTGTTCCCGTGTTCAGCCTGTCACGTGCGCTCTCACCTGCAGACCATTGCCTGTGCCATCTCCTGCCACGTCTCGCCTGCCGACACCAGCAACCAAGCCAGGGGTAGCGACCTGGGGGTCGCCTGCCGCAGCAAGTCCATCCCGCCTTGCGGCGGGCTCTGGTGAAATCCAGCGGCCCCTTAGACTCCGCCCCCTGGTGAGGTTAGTGCCATCGCTGGTGTCGGTCCAGTGGATCCACTACTCCAGGCGTTACATCTCTGCTGCCACCTCGGTCAGTGTAAGGAACAGTTGAAAGATATAGGAATTTGCTACTGCTCTGGACAGTTCCTAACAAAACACACTAATCACTGAACTTAAGGAGATCAGTGAAAACATTTCAATAAAGTACTCATACTAAATCAAGAGTCTCCCCTGATGCCCCCAAAAATTTAAATATGCAAAACAAATGTCAGTGGAGCCTCGGTTGCGAGTCTTAAAACATGGGATAGCCAGATATCTCTAGCCTGTTGCCACGGGATTCCTCCATGATGGGGAGAGCACCACACCACCCTGATAAGTAGCCCCTTAAGTCCCACTCGGGTGCAAGTATTGAAACATAAATAGGGTAACAACAGGGTGGCCCCTTTTTGTCAAAGTCTAACTCAAGGTTCGAGTATTGCGATCATGTCAAGGGCTTGCCAAGGCAGGCATCCATCCACAGACAGCCATTTCGGGTTGTTTGCCCCTCGTCAGTGTGGAGCAGGATTCTGGCTAGTTGGGGCAATGACAAATCAACCAACAAAACACATTAATCACTGAACTTAAGGAGATCAGTGAAAAAAATCCAATGAAGTACTCAATCAAGAGTCTCCACTGATGCCCCAACTAGCCAGAATTCTGCTCCACACTGACGAGGGGCAAATACCCTGAAACGGCTGTCTGTGGATGGATGCCTGCCTTGGCAAGCTCTTGTCATGATCGCAATACTCGCACCTTGAGTTAAACTTTGACAAAAAGGGGCCACCCTGTTGTTTCCCTATTAATGTTCCAATACTTGCACCCGAGTGGGACTTAAGGGGCTACCTATCAGGGTGGTGTGGTGCTCTCCCCATGCAGGTACCCTGTGGCAACAGGCTAGAGATATCTGGCTATCCTGTGTTTTGAGACTCGCAACCGAGGCTCCACTGACTCTTGTTTTGCATATCTGGACAGTTCCTGACATAAAAAAAGGTGGTAACAGAGTGTACAATGTCAGATTAATAAAAATGCACCACTTCTGCAGGACATACAGTAGTTGATAAGTACTGGAAGGCTTGAGTTTTTTTTTTTAAATAGAAGTAATTAAGAAACATGTATAACTTTCTAACACCAATTGATTTGCAAACAATTTATTTTTCTCCGGCGCACCCCTTTATTCAAAACCTTTACTTGCACATTCTTGTTTACAACCAGAAACTAAAGAATGACATCTGGTGTTTGCAAAAGACTTCCGAAAATAATTGTCATGATCATTGTTGTGAAGTCCACGCAGACGTCTGTCATTTTTTACATTGTGTGCATTGGATGGCCGTCATTCCATTGATTTCAATGCATTGCTTTGAAATTACAGAAATACCGGACACCTTTTCTCTTTTTTGTTTTTTTTGTGTTGTGTGAGGGTATGTTCACACTACTTTGTTAGGCCTTATCTGCTATGGGATCCCAGCCGGAGCGTATACACATAGTATACGCTACGGCTGGGATCCCTACGGCTGGGATTCCATACGGCGCCGCAAAGAGCTGACATTTCCGTTTTCTGCGGCCGCAATTCAGTGAATTACGGACGCAGAAAGACCTGTTAGTTCACACAATGAAGCGAGCGGCTCCGGCAGTTCATAAAAAAGACCCCAGCACCACCATTCCTGCACCAGCATCGGTCTTTCTTATGTAAAAAACGTTAGTGATGTATCTGATGGTACATTCGCTTTAAGCAGCACAAACATGTAATCTTCATGCTGTAGGATAAGAAGCAGTCAGTCATGTGAAGGAGAGGTTATAATAAGAGGCCAACAAAGGCAGGATTAAGGGATAATAAACTATTTTAAGAATGGGAAAAACAGATAAGATGAAAGTCCTGGAATTCTTAATTACTTTTGCCCAGTTACTCTTCTTTATTGATTAGCGGAGATGGAACTGAACAGTTACATAAGATAGAACACATTTACTTCTACAGGTTAATTATAGTGAATCAGGTCACATTGTAATCCCGACCATCTACAAAAGTGTCTACAGTTCTGCTATACATCAAACAAGAGGTGCCATGTTTTAAGAAGTCTTTAAAAAACACCCCTGCTGCTTGGTGGTAGCTAGCTGTTCCTTGAAAATATTAGCTGATTTATAAAGTTCTATAGAGGGACCTTATAGAGACTCTGTCAGTAGGTATATACTATCTCAGAGTAGCAGAAACTAGTGACAGAGAAGCTGAATGATGTATCACTTACATTGTTCTGTGTGGCTGATTCAGAGATATCCTCCTGAATAACATGGACAACAAGTAGTCCTCTTCAGTATGTGCATGAGCCAAGTAGTTCTGGATATTCATAAGAAGCAGAAAACTCTGCCTAACAACTGATGATTGTCAGTTATCTATGAATTCTGTGTATAGGCCGCAACTGTCAATCAGCAGCTGGAGGGTGGGGGGAGGGGTGTGGCAAAAATCCTATTCTCCTGCATATTAGCAGAACGGCTGAACAAAATTATGTAAATAATATACCAACCAAATTATGTACAACATGCCCACATGACCATTAGCAGATGCCACAGATCACATAGCAGACTTCCCACAAAAATAATTTTGGCTAGACCCTCCTGTATACAGAGCTTCGTATCAGTCCACTCGGTACAGAATGTACAAGAGAGACAAAAAGACACAACCTCAGAATTGCAAATGTTAGACCAGTTCTCCGAGTTTATACAGCCCTCCATATATAAAGGCCTTACAAAAATTAGAGACCCCAGATCAGATTCCCCCCTTGTTTAAAGAAGCTTATTACAGTGGGACATCTGTACATAAAGACCCAAAGGGGGAGATTTATCAAACATGGTGTAAAGTGAAACTGGCTCAGTTGCCCCTAGCAACCAATCAAATTCCACTTTTCATTCCTCACAGACTCTTTGGAAAATGAAAGGTGGAATCTGATTGGTTGCTAGGGGCAACTGAGCCAATTTTACTTTACACCATGTTTGATAAATCTCCCCCCATGTGTACAGATCCCTATAAATTACAGACTCCAGACCAGCATCCTCTTATACATAGACAAGATGAGACACCATTAAAATGAGAGGCCTAAGCTCATATCCCCCTTCTTTACAGACCCCCATGCCAATGTGACTACATGATGATGGCTGCGGCAAATGCACAGCAAAATGTCAGCAGGTGGTAGCAGTGGTAGAAGCCAGGTCAGACACAGACAAGGTGTACAGCGGGCTGCTTTAGGTATGTGGACTTCAAAGGCCCTATTACACTAAACGATTATCGGCTATATTTGGATGATATCGGCTGTTAAGGCCAATAATCGACTGGTGTAATAGAAGTCAACAATCACCCGGCGTGAACGATGTCGGCTGTTCCGTGAATAGGAGCCGCAGCAGCAGACCATGGCTGTCCTCTATGGGCTGCCTGGACGATTACCCGGGCAGCCCCCCCCCCCCCCCCCCCGCAGCTCCCCGCTGCCCAGGTGAGCAGGGAAAAAGGAGCACAGAAGCGCTGACAGACCCGTGTAATACAGGCTTAAGACACTTCAACTTGTTAAGGCTTAAGGCTTTTTTTTACATTACCTGACACCATTGGTTGAGACCTGCTGCCGTATTGGACCTTGCTAGTTCATGCATTATATAGACAGGTCATGGATTTTAATGGTAACTGTGTAATCTTGCTATTTCCCTATGGAGGTGGAAGAAAATAATAGGGGTACTCTCGCGAAAATCCTTTTCATTCAAATCAACTGGTTTTAGAACGTTATTTAGATTTGTAATTTTCTTCTATTTAAAAATCTCCAGTCTTCCCGTACTTATCAACTGCTGTAGGTCCTGTAGAAAGTGGTGTTTTCTTTTCACTCTGACACAGTGCTCTCTGCTGACATCTCTGTCCACGTCAGGAATTGTCTAGAGCAGAAGCAAATCTGCATAGAAAACCTCTCCTGCTCTGGACAGTTCCTGACATGGACAGAGGTAACAGCAGAGAGCAGTGTGTCAGACTGGAAAGAATACACTACTTCCTGCAGGACATACAGTAGCTGATAAATACTGAAAGACTTGAGATTTTTAAATAGAAGTAAATTACAAATCTATATAACTTTCTGAAACCAACTGATTTTAAAGAAAAATATTTTTTTCCAGATTAACCCTTTAAACACTTGCACATTCTGCTGGTTAGCTGTGGATTAATACATGTATATAAGACAACCTGTGCTCAGTGTATTTTTAGAGGCTCCATTCCATAGAAAGTAGACAATTCCCCCATTTAAATCCCAATGCATTTGTTTTCCTTCAATAACATTGAAACCACAAAAAAACAACTTCTGAGTGATTATAGCTATCTCTTATCTGAAAAGTCCAACGACAACAGAGAGAAGCTACAAAGAGCTGAGTAGATAGAAGCTGAGAAATAAAATAACTATATATTAATCAAGGCTTCATCTGAACCACAGGGAATGTAACTTTTTGTGATAAGCTTTTATTAGATTTTTCTTCTTTGCAGGTTGTAACTCGCACAGTCTGGCTTTTCCTACTAATGTATATATTTTTGTGTAGGAGTAAGGGGGGGAGTGATGTGGGAGGTATGGCCGCAAGGCAAACTCAATACTGCGGCTTAGTGTCTCTGCTATTATTCTGTTTGTCAGGAGATCTGCAGATTGCTACATTATTGGATTGCTGCTGCTTGCTGACAATTTTACTATGGATAAATAAAAGTAAACCCCAAACCGTCTATACTTTAGCTGCACAACACTATATAAATGGTGAAATAATAAGGCAAGTGGAAATCCATCCTAGAACAATCTTATCTGGAGCAGGAATGGTCTACTCAATGAGCTGGGCAACCTGCTCAGCCAATCACTGACTTAAGCAGGACAATGCCGCGGCCAGTGATTGGCTAAGTGGGCTGTCACTACCGAGTCCATGTGAAATGTAGCAGCTGGAACATTAAAGGGGTAGTTCATTAAAAAAAAAAAAAAAATCTTTAACCCTTTGACGACCAAGCCCAAAATGACCCTAGTGGACCACACCAATTTTCATTTTTGCGTTTTTGTTTTTTCCTCCTCCCTTTCTAAGAGCTCTAGCACTTTCATTTTTCTATGTACAGGGCCATGTAAGGGCTTGTTTTTTTTTCAGGAATAGGTGTGGCGTCTTTCATTCTGCCATACCATGCATGACGTATCCCCCAAAATATTATTTATGAAAATATAAATTGGTGAAATCGTAAAAAAGAATGCAATATGGTAACTTTTGGGGGGTTCCTGTGTGTACGTAATGCACTATACACTAAAAGTGACATGATACCATTATTCTGTAGGTCAGTCTGAACACAACCACATGCAGGTTTACACAGATTCTCTTATGTTATATATATATTTTTTATGAAATCCTTTTTTGGCAATTAATTATTAATAAAACGGTCCTATAACAGTTTTATGGGGCTGTATGGGGCGTCATTTTTTCCGCCATGATCTCTAGTTTTTATTAATACCATATTTGTGTAGATTGGACGTTTTGATTACTTTTTATTATTTTTTTTGTAAATAACGTAACAAAAAAATCGTCAATCCTGGCGCTTTTTTCCCTTTTCGTTTTCCTTTTTCATTTACGCCGTTTGTGATGACAATTTTTATATTTTAATAGATTGGACAATTACGCACGCTACGGTACATAATATGTTTATTTAATTATTTGTATATGTTTTATTTACATAATGGGAAGGGGGGGGTGATTTTAATGTTTATTGGGGGAGGGGCTTTGGGGTATTTATAAAAACTATTTTACTTTTTTACACATTATAAGTCCCCCTGGGGGACTTTTACATGCAATCATCAGATTGCATACACTGATCATTGCTATGCCATAGGTGCTCTGCTGATTGAGCCTGCCTGTGGTAGACTCAAGCAACAGAGCGTCGATCGGACCGTGTGGAAGAAGGTAAGAGACCTCCCGCTGTCTCTTAAAACGATTGGGACCCCGCAATCACACTGCGATCACACTCCCGATCGGTAAGTGATTGCATCCTTCCCCCACCTGCTATGTAGTGCGCTCTGCCCCGGAACGCTTTTCATAGCTTTTTAAAGACCCAGGACGTACAGTTACGTCATGGGTCCTCTGGTGACAGACATCCATGACGTAACTGTACATCCAGAGTCTTCTAGGGGTTAGAATCAACGGTAGTCAAAAAGTGATAGAGATTTGTAGCTTAATTCTATTAAAAAAAAGGGTTACAGTACTTATTAGCTTCTGTATGTCCTGCAGAAAGCTGTGAAATCTTCCCATTCTGAAGAGCAGGAGAGGCTTTCTATGGGATTTGCTACTGTGCTGGACAATTCCTGACATGGAAAGAGGTGGCAGCAGAGAGAGCTGTGTCAGACTGCAAAGAATATATCACTTCCAGCAAACATACAGCAGCTGATAAGTACTGGAAGACTTGAGATTAATAGATAAATAGAAGTAACTTACACATTTCTGTCACTTTCTGGCACCAGTTGATTTAAATTTTTTTTTTTTCTGCTTAACTACCCCTCGAAATGAGGTACACAATTACCCCAATGGGTTCACTAAGAAGCACACACGTCTTAGCAAAGTATTTCGTAGAGGTGTAGAAATCTAAACCTGGTAATCCTGGTAAATCTGGCGTCTAAGGAGGCTACACCTCCTCCCCACCTTACCACACTGCCCCCACCAGCCCATTAGTCGAACAGGGATATCGCTGGTGTACGCATATGACAGAGGTGCAGCATTCTTAAATGTCCCCCCATGTTTTCAAAATATTGTGAAGGATAGTAGCAAGGCTATTTAAGCACATTTCCACAATTATTTAGTAACCTTTTTGTGCAACCTTCAGAAATTCTGCCATTAAGTGTTTAAGTGATATCAAAATTATTCTAAGTGCGCATTGCCCTGACTCGAACATTCTGCACTTAATGTATATAAAAAAAAACTGCTGATAGCTTCCAAGGTTGTTTGTCAATTATCTTCCCACATTTTCACCTCTCCGTTGTTTGTTCTGTTTAACTTCAAAACCTTTTCGTTAAACACAATGTATTATATTTCAGAAAATCTAAGTCTAATGACTTTACTATTTAAAACATATTTCACAATGTACAACCTTTATCTCCAAGTGTCACTGATTCCAAATAAATTCTTGAGAAGGAGCGGGAAATGAAGATTGTATTTACGCTTCAAAGGTGAAGGGCATTTACCTTGAAGAGGGATTTTTAAAAATGTTATTTGATTTGTTAAGTTGAATTTAAAGTTTACATCGATTTAGTTCAGTCTTAACCTAACAAGATAAAGGCATATCCTGGTGCTCTCCTCGATCAATAAGTCGGAGGACACTGGTTGTCTTATCTTTTGCTTTTACATTGTTCCACAGCCACGTTTTACAGGCAAGATAAAAATTGCCTAAAGGTCCTATTACATGAAGCGATTATTGGCCGATTATTGGCCATTATGGACAATTTTCTCTTGGTGTAATAAAAAGCAACGATCAGCCAACATGAATGATGTCGGCTGATTGTTGTCTTTCATTGTCTTTCAACATTTTAAAAGACAAACATTGTGGAGAGCAATGATCTGCTGCCGTTGCTCCGTGCAATAGGAGCGGCAGCAGCAGACTGCCGCTATCTCCTATGTGCTCCCCGCTCCCCTGCAGCTCCCCGCGACCCCCCTGCACACACCTGCTAGTTTCAGCATGTGTCATAGGACTAGCAGCAAGCTGGGAGCGATGAACAAGCGCTGACCTGACAGCCCTGTGTAATAGGGACTTATGCCTGCAGATTTTGGCAAGATTAGGCAACAATGGCATATGTTTATAGGGGCACCTGATGGTGGTGCTCCTATACACATTAGGCATGTTGGCTGGTGATGAGCGAGCATGCTCATCCGAGCTTGGTACTCATTCGAGTATTAGGGTACTCGATGGTGCTTGTTACTCGGACGAGCATCTCGCAATACTCGACACTATGGCATCTTCCTCTTCCTGGACGAGCATCTCTCGATACTCAAGACAATAGCATCTTCCTCTTCCTGCATGTTTGGCGCTTTTTCTCAGCCAATCATCAGGCAGGAGAAGCTTTGGGAGCTTGTAGCATCACGTGGCAACCCTACATGCCGATAGCAGAGATTGGCTGGCCAGATCAGATGACCTGGGCATATAAGAATCAGGTCTCGTGGTGCTCGCGTCAGACGCAGGCTGGAAGAGATTAGGGAGAGAGCTGCTGTCTGTCAGGGAGAGTGTTAGGCAGGGAATTAGTGTGCAGTTAGGCAGGAATCCGACACAAAGAACCCAACAGTCATTTGAAGGGCTTAACATTTTTAAAACATTTTTTTGCTACTCTTGGCTGCTGACCTGGACTTGCAGTGCAGCTGTCAGTAGTCAATTTGTCCTGTTGCTGACATTCTCTTGGCTGGCTGGGGTCTGTAGTTCAGCTATACAAATCCTCACTGTGCAGTGTCCTGTGCAATGGGTGCCTTTAAAAAAAAAAAAAAAACAGCACCAGTTACACACATTCTCTATACGACTACCCCCAAAACTGCTGTCAGTAGTCAATTTGTCCTGTTGCTGACATTTTCTTGGCTGTCTGGGATCTATAGTTCAGCTATATCTACCCTAAAAGTGCATGCTGCTCCTGCTGTTTCCTGTCCATTTCTGTGTTGTTTCCATCATTTTCTGAGGTTTCCAGGTTTTCACACATTCTTCCCTGTGCAAAGCTTGGGTCCCCTGCAAAAATGCTTGAGTTTTCCATTGTCTTCAATGGGGTTCATTACTTAAAAGGAGCACCCGAGCATCTGGAAATATTCGTCTCGAGTATCAAGCACCCGAACATTTTACTACTGACTCATCTCTAATGTTGGCCAAATCCAAAGATTTCAGTGGGATTGGCCAAACACCTAGGGGGAGATTTATGAAAGGGTGTAAATATACACCGGGTGTAAACTGTCCACAGCAACCAATCACAGCTTACCCTTCAGCTCTGGTAGTATATAAGAGGAGCTATGATTGGTTGCTGTGGACAGTTTACACCAGGTGTATATTTACATATATTCCCTTTCATAAATCTCCCGCCTAATGTTTATTTCTGACTGAATTCCGACTGTCCCCTAACAGATGATGTCAGGGAAAAGAAGTATTGGACATGTTGAATTTTAACTGCCTGATCCAGGTGGTCCATAATCAATCTTTAGTACCTCTACCCCTTTTGTTATGTTTTTGTACTTCATTTTTTAAATTTACCTTTTCCCAGCATTATGTGATTCCATTTTTTTTTATGTAGGTTCAATCTTAATATTAAATGTTTTATCCATTCTGACAAGTTCTCAAACTGTGTTAAATAATTTATTTTGACAGCACAGCCGCTAGGGAGGGCATTGCTGGAGTTGCACACTTGTTTTACCATAACACGGGGCAGAGACAATAAATAAAACAATTGTCTAATGCACTTCCATGCATTTGAGATATGTATTCCATAGGAAATTTTATCTAGGACACCAGCACTTGTGAGAGAAACCAAATGCATTTAACATGTGCTTAAATTACATTCCCAAAGGAAACCGATGATGTAAAGCCTGAAGTTTTAAGCCTATGGGAGTTAGAATAGCATTTATTTAGTTCTATAACTTTTATAGACATGTATTCCTTGTCTAGGCCATAAATTCCTAAAATGGGAATGTCCATTTCATTTCTTTCACACTTTTGATCCTATGCTGTCAATAAAAAAGTCTCTATATATTCTCTATAAATTCTACATACTGTATCTCCAAGGAGATCATTAGAGATGAGCGTAATGTTTGGCAGCCTTATAGACCTCCGATCAGACATGTTTCTGTCTGTATGGTTCCTGGTACATGGAACAATCATAAATCATAGATCGGTGCTAGTTTACTGAGCAATTACAGGGGCCGACTATCAGGCAGCAAGGGCTGTATATATATGTTGTTAGACATGTCCATGCAGAATACTTTATTACTTTATTGTACTTTATTATTTCATACTACAATCATCAGCCGTGCATCGCTATTACATGTAGCGATGTGCGCCCCACACCCAATGATTTCAGGTCTGGACCTCAAGAAATGATTAGCTGAGGATCGATTCATCGGCTGATCGTTCTCTCTATTACCCGGAGCGATTATCGGCCAAACTGACCTGATTCGGACCATTCTTGCTCAGTGTAATAGGGCCCTAAGGCAACTGGCTGCAGTAAGAACTTCCATCACTGGCTTAACCATAGCTACCCTTCAAGATCTAGCCTAAATTGTCCAATCTCTCATAGTAAAGCCTCTTGTTTTTTTTATAATAGTTGCCATAGTTTTCTTTTTCACTACTTTTATAACAGTGAGGTCTTGATTTTGAATCTGACCAAGACGTTTGCACATTGTACTTATGATTAATTAGTAAGGATGGTCCGAACCTGCCGAGGTTCGGGTTCGTACGAACCCGAACTCTCGGCAATAATTCCCGCTGTCTTCCACCTCCGTGGAGAGGGTGGATACAGCGGGAGGACCATAGATATAGGCTGTATACCAGTTTTCCAGGCGGTCCTCCCGCTGTATCCACCCGCTGCACGGAGCGGCCAGACAGTGGAATCTGATGCCGAGTGTTCGGGTTCATACTAACCCGAACTTCGGCAGGTTCGGACCATCCTTATTAATTAGCAAAGCATTCATATATAAGACTATGTTCCCATAAAGTCTTTCTTTAATAGATACCTTTTTGGCTGACTGTCATTGTGAGCCCAAATAACGTCTGTTTTTTTTAAATTAACAACAGCCTGATTGTGCAAATAACGGCCATCAATAAGTAAAACAGTCTTTATTGGGTCTCAAAATAATGACTGTCCTAAAAGAAGCCGGTCGAACAGCTAAAAAAAGGTGTGTGTGTATGTAGATATGCATCTCTATTTCTACTTGTAAAGTTACATTAGCCTAATATGCATACAAAAGCAATAACGCTACCTCAACAAACACTACAAAGCTGACATGTTACCTATGTTTGCATAGGTTTCTCTTACATTCTAAAACATACTAATAAGTCCATTGTCTTTTTATGATATTAAAGGCAAACTTTAAAAAGGGAAATCAGCAGTTGAGATGGTTTGGTGCACTGGGGGCGGGACTTCCACCCTTGGTGCACCGATCCGCCATGGCGGGCCTGCCTTTTCTAATTAATATTGGTATGGCACCCTGCAGAGCGCTGGATGCATATTCATTAGAAGGGGCAGGGTGGCCAGGGTGGATCGTTGCACTTAGGTTGCTAGCGCCGCCCCCAGTCCACCAAAATAACAAATAACTTTCATTCTCAGTGCCCTATGCGCTATAGGGACATATCAGTAACTAGATTCTTCCAACCTGCTGATAGTTTTCCTTTAAAGTGGTTTCTGACATCAAAAGTTTTCCGCTATCCACAGGTGGGAAAGATCTCCCCATGCTGATCCCAAAAATGGAGAAAAGTGTTCCTGGAATAAATAGAGCACAGCTCAACCCATTGCTGTCGGCGTGTGTAATATTGCCATCAGACAGCAAGCAGGGAACAAGGAGCAATCAAACGCTTGCTCCTGGAGATCAGCCCATGTAATAGAGGCTTTAGTTGCAATCTTATTAGTCAAATGACAAACCCATTTTGGAATGGCCTTATGGCCTTAGGGTGGGTTCACATTGAGGAATCCACGCAAAGAAGAAGCGGATTCTGTCGTTCGTCCCCGTTCGCAGCCGCACGCATCTTTTCTGTGCCATAGAATCAATTCTATGCACAGGCAGATTCTGCCGTCCGCTGAAAAAATTGACATGTCAGTTCTTTCAGGGGACAGCGGAATTCCCCCCCTACCATAGAATTAAGTTTATGGGACAGTATGAGATGCGTTTGGTCGTGAGCAGACAAAGCGAAAAAATACGCCGGAATTTCTCAGGATTCCTCAATGTGAACCCGCCCTAAGAGGCAAAACCTGTAGCTGTTTCTTGTACATCCTTCTACTTGATATTAGTTCTCATGCCTTTGGTTATTGTATGGAATGATGATTGATTTCTTTTCTAAGAAAAACAGTTTTGTTTTTGTTTTTTATACAAAGAAATATTATTCACAGAAAACTTTTCATACATTTGTGTTTCATCCCTCGTTTTAATCTTTTTCTTCTTTGCTTTATGGGTTGAAAGGCTAAATTCGAGCACAGTGAGAAATAGATATACCTGTTTTAAGCTTATTTACTGAGACCATGCTAGTAAATGTATTTTATGCATTGTTCTGCTTGATAGTAAAGGACTGAATACAACATCATACATTTGCACTGAAACATATTGCAAATGTTTTTTTAGTTTCATAACAGAAGGTGTCTTAAGGTTTTATAGCACCACCTGGCAATGCAGAAACAGCTCTTTAAAGTTTTTCTTCTTGATGAAACAAATTGATACATATAGCTTCTGTACCTTTCTGATGATTTAGAATAAGTGGTTCCCATATAGCCATATGGTAAGTGTCATTTTCAATTCTTCCTTTCTGCATCTTGCGTACATTTGATAGACACCTGGGATTAGATGAGCTGTGTTGGTAATATATGGGTCCCCTTTGATAGACTGTAGAGAGATAATACTGTATAATATTTGGTGGCTCTTTTAGTGGCCCTTAAAATGGTTGCCCTATAATAATTGTAGATTTTTATCAAGATTACCAACCACACACTCCTACCCAAAGTACATAGCCAATCTAACAATTCCGAGTACTAACCATTACTGGGAAAAATCTCTAGGCTTACTTGGTGAACACTGCCTTATGCCTAGCAGAGCCCAACTCTAGGCTCACTTCATATGAGTGCCCAAGATATAGGTGAAGAAAGGAAGCAATTAGTGTTGAGCAAGCACTAAGTCATAAGCATATTTCAGTGATCAACTCGAGTGACAAACTCCATTGAAATCGATGGGAGACTTGAGCATTTTACCTGGTGCCTCTGTCGGCAAAGCGTAGAGGGCCTGGATAACCTGTTTCATTTTTTCGTTCAAACTTTATTGTATATTTTGTCCCCTAAAAGAATGCTGCTGGCATACTGCTGGAGTTCTGTGTCTTGCAGTAACCTATTGCATTTTTTGTTGTTGTAAATTTTGTATATTCCATTTAAATATCCCTCCAAGGGACAAAATATATGAAAAAAATTAACGAAAACAGGAAATAGCTTACGGCAGAAGATATAACTGACCGCCAAACATTAGTCTGGCCTTCATTTATTGAAGGTGTGTGACCCCCTTTACCCGAGTACCATGAGGTGCCCAGTTGAGCATCGAGGTTGATCGAGCACCCCAATGCTCAATTGAGAGGCTATACAATTTTGAAAAAGATTAAATAACAAACATAGATTTAATGTCAGAAAATAGCGTTTCTTCCTCTAAGCTAGTCATCTTGTAACACACATTTGCAGTAATGTGAGGGAAATTTTACTAGGGAAGGTAGGAAAAGTCACATTTGTATCACGGGTAGTATTTGTTTTTGAAAATTTTTAGACTGAGAAACTCTAGTGATCTAAACTACTTGCAATAAGGCCTTGTTGCCAGTGCAATACTAGATGAATCAGGAATTAAAAAATTATCAATCTTGTTGGGTTTTCTCATGCAACTGTGTTGAGAGTATACCAAGAATGGTGTAAAAGAGAGAAAAAGTCCAGCACACGGAGATCCTGTGGATCCACTCATCAATGACAGGGGTCAGAGGTAGATGTCAGATGCTAATCCTATAGATGATTTCAGGGATGAGGTAGAACAGTGGTACCTCCTCCAGTAACTGTATCAAATTTGTGGCAACTATGGCCGCATAGACCAGCATGGCCGCATAGACCAGCATTACTGCATGACGGTTTCAACAACTAGAGGAATATTTGTGCCAGAGAGATTTTTCGCAATTCTATACACCAAAGCCTATATGGATAAGGGTTTTAATAAAAATGCCATTCCATTTTTTATGTACATAAATTATTAGCAATAAATACCTTGAGGCGTGTTCCTCGTATCCTTTAAGACCCTATCAATGTCCCTAAAAGCAGTAGAGATCAGGGATACCATACTTTCTATAATGCCCGTTGCCTGAATTGACTAGATGTGGTTGTGTTGTACAATATTCCTGCATATGGAGCCAAAATTTTTTATTTAGTTTCACAATGCCTAAAACTAACTCAGCAAACTGTATGTCCTCAATCGAGTAGGGGTGTTCACCTGCTGCGATCCTGGGTGTTATTAATAACCCGGGACTGCGGCTATTAGCGGCATGGTCCGATCGGCGTGCCCACTAATGAGCCGTTTAGATGCAGCTGTCAGCCATGACAGCTGCATCTAAACAGCTATTTATCCCCTATCCCCGCTGATCCGGCTTGGTATTCTGCTGATCTGGTCTGCAACAGAGCAGACCAACAGAGCACCGATCTAATGGATCAGTGCTCTGTAATATACGCAGCATTGATCACAATTGCATATGCGCAATGAAGGTACCGATAGAAAGTACAGATCATGGCGCAAAAAATGACACCTCACACAGCCTCATAGACCAGAGTATAAAAGCGTTATAAGCATAGGAATAGAGCGATTTTAGGCTGGGTTCACACTACGTATATTTCAGTCAGTATTGTGGTCCTCATATTGCAACCAAAACCAGGAGTGGATTGAAATCACAATTGTTCACACAATGTTGAAATTGAGTGGATGGCCGCCATTTAATGGCAAATATTTGCTGTTATTTTAAAACAACGGCTGTTATATTGAAATAATGGCAGCTATTTACTGTTATATGGGGGCCATCCACTCAATTTCAACATTGTGTGAACAGATCCTTTCTGTGTTTTTAATCCACTCCTGGTTTTGGTTACAATATGAGGACCACAATACTGACTGAAATATACATATACTGACTGAAATATACGTAGTGTGAACCCAGCCTAATTAAGGAGCATTTAAAATTTTTAAAAGGTTGTAATGTTTTTAAAAGCCATCAAATAAAATAAAAGTTACACAAGTTACATATCATTGTAATTGTACTGACTTGAGGAACATAGATAACATGTCAGTTTTACCATAGGACAAATGGTGTAAACACAAACCACCTCCAAATAAAAAAAAAAAGGCGTTTTACTTTCAATTTTACTGCGCAAATTGCCCCCCCCCCCCGTTTTCGCAGCATATTTTATGGAAAAATTAAGTCTGTTATTGCAGAGCATAATTAGTAGCGCAAAAAATAAGGGTTCGTGTGGGCCTGTAGGTAAAAAAAAAGGAAGTGCTACGGCCTTTTAAACGTGAGGAGGAAAAAACGAAAGCACAAAAACAAAATTTGCACAGTCCTGAAGGGGTTAAAAAAGAAAAAAATCAAAGAAACATATTTAGGTTCTCTTAACTTAATCTAAAAATAGGTCCATAAATATAATTTCCTTATTAGTTTGGGATATCTATCTTTATTATGGAAATTTATCATATGATTAATAACGTGGAGGACCGATGAGCTCTCTGATACCTTCACAATTGTCTATAAAACCCTCATGATTTTCATATCCAGCATTATTAATCTGCCTTCATTATTAAACTGTGAGGGGGGGGGGGGGGTCAGCCTTCATGATTAGGTGGGATGCGAAGAGTTTGTTTCTCCGGTTGTCTTTCATTGCCTAAGCCTAAAGCTATTTGCTTGCACGGTTAAACAGACTTTTTATGCCTTTTTAAGTTAGATGTAATAGTCTTGTTTTGGCAGACGCCGCTCTAAGATTATATGGTTATAACTGGGAAAGAGTCAGCCCCGAGAACATCTTGATAAATTAAACATTCCACATCTGCAATGCTTCCTTCAGATGTCTGCAATAACGACTGAGATGAGCCATAAAGATATACGGAGGTTATAATATTGATTTCTAACTTGATACGTGTATAGCTCGTTCCCACAATTAAATACTATCACATTGCAAACACAATAACAGATGCATATTCCTTCATTACCTAAGTGATTCCCGGGCTTTTATCATTTTTCGGCAGCGAGCTTTTGTGTTTTATATTGAGTTATTTGTTTGTCTTCGCACCTGGTTGACGGGAACATTACTGTAATTAGTTTATGTTCCCCCATGAAGAGAAGAATTTGTTAGCATTCCAAGACAGTTCAGTCTCTTAGCTTAATTTATATATCTATGAATTTCAAAGGAGATATTAAAGGAATTCATTCCCTTTGGACAACCCATCGTTAAAGGGGGTGTTCAAGGTTAGACAGTTTGTCAGGGATCTTTTTGCTGCAAGTTTTCTTGATGAATCTCTCTCTTATATTTATGTTCATGATGGTTTTCCGAGCAAAGCCATCAGAGCGTAACAGAGTCATCCATTGCAAATACATACCAATTATTTACCTTTGAATACTATTTAAAAATATGCATATAGAAAGTGAAAGTCTATTGGCGTCTTTGCACTGAATTCCTTATTATATTGCACATACTGTGTGAAGGTCCCTGTGCTCCGAATAGAGCCCAGAAAGTCTTGCTGCTTTATTAAATTAATCAAAAAAAGCAATGGGTTGAGATACGTCTGCTCTCCAACCAATGACCATTGTACTAGTGGCACTATGAATGATACACAGATGTAGTAGTAGTTACCATTTCCCTGAAAATTAGACATCCCCTGAAAATAAGACCTATTAGAGGTTTTGCTGAATTGCTAAATATAGGGCCTCCCCCAAAAGTAAGACCTAGCAAAGTTTTTGTTTGGAAGCAGCTGTGATTCTTTTCAGCCTGCCACCATTGTCCCCTACCTTCACTGTCTGTTGCAAAGCAGCTGCATGAAGGACATGAAGTCACCTGTCGCCAACCCTGATGTTCCCTTCTGTGGTCTTTCTTGTAAATGTGCAGGGAAGGCATCAAGAGGCCCATTGCCTGCCGTCATCCCTGTTGTCCCCTACAGCATGTAGAACTGCACCCAGTCTGTTGTTTTCCTGTCCCGTAACGCCATACTGTACGCTGTCCCTGCTATGCTGTACAAGTGTGCTTTGGTGAGCTCCCCCTGGTGGCTGGAAGCCGCCATCCATATGCTCTGTCCCTGCTGAGCATTAGACCTCCCCTTAAAATAAGACCTAGCGCATCTTTGGGAGAAAAAATTAAGACACTGTCTTATTTTCAGGGAAACATGGTATATTAACATGAAACTGTCAGTTCAAGTTCTAAATTGCTGACACTATTAGATGCTGTTAAGTCAAGGAGGCACATGCTCCCTTAACCTCTTAAGGACATAGGACGTACCGGTACGTCCTATGTCCTCATTAGCACTTCAAAGCGGGGCCGCGCGGCGGCCCCGCTTTGAAGTGCCGCGATCCCGGGTGCCGCGTGTAGCCCGGGACCGCCGCTATTAGCGGGCACGGTCCGATCGCCGTGCCCGCTAATTAGCTAATCGGAGGCAGCTGTCAAAGTTGACAGCTGCCTCCGATTACCGGAGGCAACGTTTCCCTGGTGTCTAGTGGGGGAGATCGCTCCTCCGGGACCTTGTCCCGGAGGAGCGATCTCCGTTACTGATGCCGGCCGGGGACGCGTCCAAGATGGCGCCGTCCTCGGCTCGGCACTCGTTTACTTCCGGCTGCAGCAGCCGAAAGCAAACGAGTGCCGATCTCATGGATCTCTGCAGCATATCTATGCTGCAGAGATCTCTATGAGAGATCCAAGTGTATATACTAGAAGTCCCCCAGGGGGGCTTCTAGTATATGTGTAAAAAAAAAAAAAAAACGTGTTGTTAATAGTAAAAATCCCCCTCCCCTAATAAAAGTCTGAATCACCCCCCTTTTCCCAGGTTTTAAATAAAAGTAAACAAATAAATAAATAAACAAACATGTTTGGTATCGCCGCGTGCGTAATCGCCCGAACTATTAATTAATCACATTCCTGATCTCGTACGGTAAACGGCGTCAGCGCAAAAAAATCCCAAAGTGCAAAATTGCGCATTTTTGGTCGCATCAAATCCAGAAAAAATGTAATAAAAAGCGATCAAAAAGTCGTATATGCGCAATCAAGGTACCGATAGAAAGATCACATCATGGCGCAAAAAATGACACCTCGCACAGCCCCATAGACCAAAGGATAAAAGCGCTATAAGCCTGGGAATGGAGCGATTTTAAGGAATGTATATTGGTTAACAACGGTTTGAATTTTTTACAGGCCATCAGATACAATATAAGTTATACATGTTACATATCGTTTTAATCGTAACGACTTGAGGAACATGCATAACAAGTCAGTTTTACCCCAGGGCGAATGGCGTAAAAACACATTTCCCCCAAATAAAAGAAATGCGTTTTTTTTTTCAATTTCACCACACTTTGAATTTTTTTCTGGTTTCGCAGTGTACTTTATGCAAAAATTCAGCCTGTAATTGCAAAGTACAATTAGTGACGCAAGAAATAAGGGGTCATGTGGGTTTCTAGGTGGAAAAATGCAAGTGCTATGACCTTTTAAACACAAGGAGGAAAAACCGAAAACGTAAAAACGAAAATGGGCCATGTCCTTAAAGGGTTAAATATACATGTCTGCACTTCCAGAATGTTTTTTTTATTTTTTTTAAAGCTTTTATTTATTCCATAGTATAGGGAGTCTAAGGGCCCTATTCCACCGGCCGATTATCGTTCGCATAATCGTTAACGATTAACGATCTCAAACGACTGCTATTGCGAAAGACTTGAAAACGTTTACTCATTTCCATGGAACGATAATCTTTACTTATGATCGTATTTGCGATAGTTTTTTCTTCACTATTACTTTGCTATTGCGTTCGTATCTACTGCGAATGACCGAACGATGTCTTATTCAATGCGAACGATTTGCGAACGTTTTGCGAACGAGCAACGATAAAAATAGGTCCAGGTCTTATAAAGCGATCAAGGATTTCTCGTTCGGTCGTTAATCGTTAACTGCATTTCAACCAAACGATTATCGTTTAGATTCGAACGATTCAACGATAATCTGAATGATAATCATCCGGTGGAATAGGGCCCTAAGAGACTTTCTCAAACTCATAAATTACAGCAAGCTGTAACTTCTCCTTATCTGCAGAAAGCTGTAACTTCTTATCTGCAGCAAACTGTAACTTCCCCCTACTCCCCCCCTTTCCTTTACCTTAGCCTGGTGGGACTTCAACTTCCAGATGTCAATCAAGCAGGGGAAGAGGAGCTTTCCAGCTCGCAGCTATTCAGAAGCTTGGGAAAGCCTTTTTTAATCTGAATCAGCATTTTCCTTTATTATGAAGGCACAGACAGATATATGAAAGGTACCATGTGTCACCTTGACCTAACAGCCATATAACAGTGTCAGTGTTTGGAACGTGAATTAGAGCTGACAGATTGCCCTTAAGTTTATTAACCTACATAACACACAGCATTGTGCTGTGTTGGGATAAACAACTGTAAAAGGGAGAAAAGTACGGCAGTGATTGAGAAAAAATGTTAAACTTAGGTTTGTATATTGTGTCATTGAGTCGTTTTTTTTTAAATAAATAAATAATTAAAAAAAAAACGCATAGGGTCCCCCCTATTTTTATAACCAGCAGGGTTAAAAACCAAACAACAGCAGCCTGGTAACACCAGGGTGGGAAGAGCCATTGGTTTAGGCCCTCCCCAGCCTAAATCTTACCAGCCTGCTGCCGCCCGGTCCAGGAGCGCAAATTTTGATGCCCCGGGACCACTGGCACCCGGCTCTTCCCAGTACCCCTGGTGGCATTGGGTACTGGGGTAATAATAGGGGGTTAGTGTTAGCCATTTTATACCGGCTAACACTAGGCCCCGACTTAGTAATGGATTCCGTCTATTAGACGGCTTCCACTAATAAGTCTATAAAGTAAAGAAATAAAGACAACACACAAGTGAAATTTTTTTTTTATTCAAATAAAAACACCCCCACACCCCTCATTGACCATTTTATAAAAAAAAAACACCAAACAACCGCTGGTCATCGACGTAGTCCATGGAATCTGACGTAATCCACAGGATACCGATATCTGAAAAACAAAAAGGGAGAAACACACAAAAAACACACAAACTGGAGCACAACACCCATCATTGTGAGCAGTGTTGTGTTCCTTACAGTATGCAGCATCTTTACAGATCGCTGCTTACAGTCTGGCCCCCAAGGGGTTAAGGGAGGATGTATTGCATCCCCCTTAACCCCTTGAGGGCCAGACTAATGTCAGACTGCACCCATCCCAGCAAGGAAGGGGTTAAGTGACCCCCCTTCCTTGCTGGGAGGGGTGCAGTGCAGGGGAAGGGGTGGGGAGAGCTCTATACTCACCCCGATGTGTCCTCTTCGCTGGTCCGCAGCACAATGAAGTCACTGTGCTGCGGACCCGCTAATTATATGTGCGCTCAGCCGATCAGCCAATCAGCTGAGCGCACATATAATTCTAAATGTTTCTTCTAATAATGCTATTGTGATAACATAATTAGAAGAAACATTTGATGTTTTAATTAAAGTAAAGTGATGATTAGTACAGAATGCTCTATTGCCGGCATATGAATTAACGGCTTATGGAGCTTCCTGTACTAATTAATATTTAATTAATAAAACACATTTTCGTTGTAATAAAATCAGTTTAGTTGTTCAATAATTTAATTTAAACGAATCCATCATTGTGCAATTAAATATACTGTCAAAAAATAAATATATATATAAATATACATTTATTTATATATATATATTTATTTTAACAGTATATTTAATTGAAAAATGATGGATTCGTTTAAATTTAATTATTAAACAATGAAAGGGACTTTATTACAACGAAAATGTGTTTTATTAATTAAATATGTTAACCATGAGAGGCATCGGCATCGGCATACTGCAGAGGATCGCAAACCCCGGTAATAGCAATTCATGTAAACTTTTTTCCTGCTTTCCCAGATGCATCCAGAGGTGTTTGCATCACTTTCTAAAGATTTTATTTGTTATTTTTAGTTGAACCAGATTTCCAAGTAAATGACCGTATGTTTTCAGCCTCATGTCTATTTTTCCCACGGCCGTAGTTTCAGCCGCACATTTCCAGCCGCATAAAAAATACAGCCGCACACATACATAGTGTGAACATAGCCTTAGTATGTAAAACCCTTTTAAGAAAAGTATTGAACCCCCCCCCCCACACACACACACACACACTTTTTTTCAAAACTTTTTCCCTATTTCCACTGACAGTGACAATTTCTTTGTAGAACATAATAACACAATGTTCTTCTGATATGGAAATATATTAACAGGTCAAACAGTATTTAATTTCAAACAGTATATCAATTTGTTTCTTGCTGATAATTTTATTATACATTGTAATGTACTTTGTGCAAAGTAGAGTTGTTTGCATAGAGCTTAAAACTGGAAATGTGTTTTTATTAAAGCCCCAGTAAGCAGCATTAGCAAGTCAAAAACAGCATAACAAGTCCACAAGTAAATGGAGATAATGAGGTGCGCGTAGAACAAAATAGAGATCTAATAGGAAAAGAATCCATGCATGCTTTCCACTAAATAGGCACCAATGACCTGCGGTGGTTAACACTGTAGTGCTGGTTATCCTGTTGTTTGAGAGCTTTAAAGAACATTAGACCAAATTAGTCATTGTTCTGTAAAGTATTAAACGAATTTCCAGGTATTTTTGTTAAATCTTTAGTGAAAATGTGCCAAATGGAATACCATTGGGGGTATTGAAGTCATTAAAAGAAAAATGGACAACATTAAGTTATATAGTTACATGGTTGATAATATTGGAAAAACTAAAAGGGTCTATCAACTTCAACCTATATCTTCCAGCATTGACCCTGAAGAAGACACCAACCGCTTTTGTCAATTGCCGCATTACAGGAGAAAGAGTCCTTCAAGACTCCAAGTGAATTGAGCATCTCTAGAAATCTAGTATACTGTATTTAACTTGTTATATTGTGTCTTTCCAGACAGACATGCAGGTCCCTATTGAACTTGTTGAGTAAAGTAAGCATGATATCATTAAGTGATGTTTTTCTAAGTCTTAGGGTCCTATTCCACAAAGCAATTTTTCGACAATTAACTTTAAAGAGTCTCAAACGACCGCTATGTCGAACGACCTGAAATTGATAACCCAATTACACGGAGCGATGATCGTTACTTATGATTGTTCTTGTGAATATCCTGTCATCCCTACTGCTTTCATCGCTACTGCGAACGACCGAACAACGTCTTATTACACTGAACAATGCGCAAACAATTTGCAAACAATTAGCGATAAAAATAGGTCCAAATTCTATCAACCGACCAACGATTTCTCGTTGATGGTTTAATCTTTGTATGCTATTACACAAAACGATTATTGTTCAATTACAAACTATGTAACGATTTTTCGGACAATAACCGTACTTTGGAATACAGCTTTTACAGTAGACAATCTCCATCTTTGATGATGAAGAAACTGTGGTTCCTGTTAATGGGGAGGATGTCCCCTTTTCATGGCTTGTCTTTTTCTTTATGAGTAATGTGAACCTGTGCAAAGCTCTATTCCCACAAGGAACTCTGATAAAGTAGCCCTTGTAGATTTGTAGGTATATATAAAAGCACATAAAAATTGGTCTTTGCCCAATGTTTTTTTCTGTGTCCCCATAATTAGAAAACAATTTTACATGTTAAGACAAAAGTTTTGATGGGTTAGGGTCTGCAGTACCGGCCGGGATGAGCTTCAGACAGCAGCCGTTCTGTGACACGCCTGTGTCACAGAACGGCCACTGTCATACATCATGTGAACCCGGCCTTAAAGTGTACTTATCATAAAAAAAACTTTTGACATATGAAAGAGATATTTCAAAAGTATTGATTGGTCCGGGCCTGAGTCTTCAGACCTATAACGATCATGAGAATGAGCGGGAGAGGACAACACTGCAGTGTGGTCGTCTCACCACTCTGTGTCAGAAAAAAAAGAGTCAGGCTCCATAGACTTGCATTAGGAGCCTGACTCATCATGTGACATGGGGCTGGGAGAGGACCATGTTTAACGCCGTCTTCTCCCAGCTTGTTCTCATTATCGGTACGGGTCTAAACACTCAGACCTGGACAGTTCAAAATGCTAGACATGTCACTATAACATGTCAAAGGTGTTTTGTAAAGATGTACACTTTAAGCATACTCCGAACACTCAGACCCAGGCCGTCTAAAAAGAGGAAGAGTTAGCATTATTAGTTGTCTGGTTATTTTACAACTTTATTTCTTGATTTTATTAATTTCTTTATTTATCTCTTTTTTATTTTTATAAAACTTACAATGATAGAACACCTAGTTATTCCTTTTATGTATCTTTGTCACTAATCCTATACAAGGATTAGCAATAAATTATTTTTTAAACCTATCTTTTGGCATATAAGAAAAACAGATGGGAAAATTCACAGCGAAAATTGCATTTTAAATATATCATTGTTAAGTACAGCGCCTCGCATCTCAGATAATGTCTTTCAAAGACACATCAAAGCGGAGTGTTTTGCCTCTGCAATAATTTTCAATGCTAAATAAAATAGAAAGGAGCGTGAATGCATAGAGGAGCAAGACAAAAATAAGATTACAAGGTAATTACATTGAGCGGAAAGTATATAATGTTTCCTAAAGACATGGATATGGCTATTACAGTAAACATGGAAAATCTGCTAACCTACTATATGCTGAAATCATTATATACATAAAGATATATTGGCATAGGCTCAGACAGGCTCTCTCTTCTCTTCTGTTTAACCCTTGAGGTCAATATACATTATTATTAGGGCTAGTCTTACTTTCGTGTAACGTCAGTGGATTTCTTCCTATGGCGTTAACTGTTCCCAGTATGCACGGCTGCTGGATTACTTAAACACCATCCCCCTCTCCACCGCCACACATCTACCCCTGTTCTTGCTGTGTCCATAGGGTGCGCTAACTTCCTTCTTGATTTTTTAAGGGGTACTCCAGCCTTGAGGCCTTTTTTAAGCAATGGCGGGGAGGGGGTGGATGAAGACAATGGCGTTCACTTACCTTCATGGCTCCAGTGCTGGGGTCTGTATCCACGCTGCTCTGGCTACCCGGCCCCCTGGTCTCAGACAGGACTTGAGACATAACATTGGCAGGCCTGCTCAGCCATTCAGCAGCTGTAACAGTGTTCCGTCTGCTGGCTGGCTTAGCTGGCATGCAAACATCATGCCTCAAGTCCCGTCTAAAATGTGAGTGGAAGGAGACCAGGGGATTGGAGCAGCATGATATAGGCCCCAAAGATGGAGGCGGGGAAGTAAGTGGACATAATTGTCTTTATCCATCCCCTCCCATGATACTAAAAAAAGGCTTCCCGTCCCGTCTGAGAAGTAAGTGTGTAAATCCAGATTCTTCCGCTTCCAATCACCTGCCACACCCGCTCTACCTTCCCTGCGGAGGTTTCATTATGTTCCAATGGAGGTTCATCTCTACGTGTAGATTTCTTTCATTGTATGACCTTAGTTTATTTCCTGACCATTTTTCCTGCTTACTGTTGTACCTGGTTTGCCTCTAAAATGTATGACCCAGACTGTTTACAACAAATCTATGCTACCTGCCAGGAACAGTTTACCCGTCTCTACTTACACCCGAATGTTGCCTGTCAATAACCTCAGTATGTACCTTGATTCACTTTGATAACTGCAACCTACACCATGATCACACCCAGAGGTAGTTACATGGTAGCCCCCTGCAGCAAGGTCCAGATTCCCATACTGGATTTTTAAAGGGTAAAAACCTTTCCATCATTCCTCTCCTATATCCCGCTGTTAGTCTCTTTCTCCTCTGCTGTAGTTGCCTACTGCCATCCTGCTCTCTCCTCCACACACAGCCGACTGGCCACCTCTATTTCCGAACCACCTTATATAGAACGTGAGAGGGAGGAGCTGACATCACAGGGGGGCCTGCAGCTGATTGGACGGGCGCTAGGTATTATGGTTAATCCCTTTCACCTGCCCAGTGATGCTCGAGACAGCATGTGCGTCCGCCATTCTGTTTTTGTTTTTTTTGCAAATTTCCTTAACAAATCGTTGAGAATTCGCTCCGCAGATCAAAGCAAATTGAGAACGCTATTTGCAGTGAAACTTGATTCGCCAGATTCGCTTCGCTCATCTCTAATGATAATGTGTATGTGGATATTATTATAGACAAGGCCAGGTCCCATAAATTTTCTTTGAGAACCATATTTTCATCTTTCCCTAAATCGGTAAATCAATCTATAAATACCATAGCCACCAATTTGTTTTTTTTTTTAGTTAGCATTTAATTTTATTATAGTTTATGCCACTAAACAGATCCTTGGAATGAACACACACTAGAATAGTTTTACCTTGTGTTCATCCAATTTACTTACTTTATAATGCATTCAGATTAAATGTTACAAAATACCACAGGTTTAATAAACAGGTGAATCTTGCAAAGTGAACTCCTAATCAGTCAGGCAAGATAATTAAAGAATCACTTAGATAACCATTCATCACCGAGGCCATTTGCACCTGTCACCAGGATATTATGTTAGCGTTGGGAAAGATAACTTATTAGCAATAATGCAAATGCAAATAAAGTTTAATGAGTATCTGCTAGCTCCATATAATTAAAGTTTTAATAAAATGTCAGAACAAACAAGTAACAGAGATAACTAACAAGGTAATGTCTTCATCCATCATTCATTAGGAGAACTATAATTTTCACCACTTGGTGGTCTGATGGAGTGAAGGTCAGATTTAGGCTACTTAATCTATACAAACTGTAGCCATTCACAAATTTATGTGCAGATTAGTCAGGCTGAAAGTTTTTTTCCTAGCAATAATAAATCTGATTTATGAGAAATCGGATAAATATTGTAACTAACCAGTTACAATAACAATGAACCCCATGCTGAATTATTCGGAAAGCTCCCAGGATAATTATGGTAATGACTTACTGTGTCAATTACTAATGTTAGAAGTTGTTCAAAGCATTATTAGGTCTTCCAGAAAGTTGTAGAAGTAGTTAATGTGTTACTTAGGATTATAAAAATGGCAATAAAATATACCGACACTGGTGGTCTTCATTACCTTTAGCAGTTATGTCAGCAAATAAGTAGTAAGGGAGTCTGTATATTATGAGGCCCACTGAGAGGTGCCATAGCTCTGCTTTTATTTATCATTTTTTCTAATTTCATCTATCATGTCTAGTGTGAATTTTCCTGGGACTTTGGTGGGGCATGGGCCCAGGGCAGAGGACGAGCCATTCTTTGGTCATGGTATTTCAATACAGAGCCAATGCAGCCAACAAACTTTTCGCCAGGTGAAACAATAACTACAACTCTGGAACTTTTCACTAACCATAATAGTATTACTTTAAATCTACCTATCGCAATGGCTTGCTGCAGTAAGATTCTCTGTTCGGGTCTCCACTTGGGTCTTGGGTCTTGGATCCAATGGGGGTGGGCACATTATATTGTCTTCGCATCCATGGAGACCTGAACTTCCAGATTAATAGAGAATCTCATCACTGATCCAGAAGTGGGCCGCAGTGACCTGTACTCTTTAACAAGCATGGGAAGGGCAAGCAGGTATAAGGATTTTATTTCCCTTTTGCCCCCAAATATCAATGGAAGAGGCTGAGAAGCAATATTTATTTCTTAATATGAGGAGTAATATGGTCAGAACGGTCATCTGGAAAGGGAACATCAAAACCATTCCAAAATGAACCACAATTTACCCAGAAATTTTGTTCTGTATTCAACCTTTGCTCCGTGTGCTAACAAACCTGGGGGAGATAACTGTTGGCTGAACTGTCACTAAGCTGACAGTTATTGAAAGTGTTTGGGCACCATTGTTTACGGGAGCTTGGAATCCCTTTATAATGAAGGGAATCCCTGCTCTAAATGGGGGGTTTCCCACACAATCTGAGTGGCTGCTGTTGAGCCAGAGGCATATTCTGTATGCCTTCTGCACAGTTTGCCAGACAGCCAGGGATTAAGTGGTGATGCTGGCTCCTTCCTGTATATTCATGTGTACTTCAGGCTCTAGTGATGGTCATTTGACCAGCACTATTGGTGCCATACGCACTACTGGCTGTGTATTCATGTACAGCAGCCTTTAGTGATGGTCATGTTTTCTAAGATGTAAGGGACATGTCTCCAAAAAGGAGCAGAACACCCATCATGTTGACAGGTGTTCTGCTCCTCCTAGGAGGTTAAGTAGTGATATTGTGCACAGCATCACCACTCAACCCCTTCCTGTCTGGCAAACAGAAAAAGAGCTCTGTAGCAGTACAGGCACAGCTCAGAAGCAGAAGCTTTCTGCTCTTGAATGGGAAACCCTGTATAGAGCTTGGATTCCCTTCACTATGAGGTGATCCCCCACTCCTGCAGTAAGGATAAGTGTGCAATGCACTGCTGCTTACTGTATGTCCAGAGGAGGTAAGCAGCGCACCTGACCCATGGGGTGTAAAAAACAATGAAACAGATTTACATTATTCTTGGTTTTCAAACGGCTCAGTTCTGAAACAGCCTTTCAGATCGGATTGTGTGTTGAGAACAGAGGAATGGGTGTAAATGTTTACTGCCCACATTCCATGCATTTCTTAGTCATTGATACATATCACACATTATATGCATATTTATTTCCTTTATGCATCATTATAGTAAAACTACAAAATCTATCTGTAGATGACACACATAGATGTGATTATATCAATCAGATACAAACAATCCTATGAATGTCACCATATAACTTACAGACTATAGAAATAACAGACTGGTCACTTTCCTCTTAAAGAGACTTGCTGCTATTGAACAGAAACTTCCCATCAGCTTTTCCAGACGGTAAATAGCAGCAAAAAAGACAGTGCTTTCTTTTTGGATGCGATAAATCTTTAACTCTTAAAACAGAGAACAGCACTTCGCCTATGTTTTCAGAGAGATAAAGAGTTTATTACTCTAAGAAAGAGAAAGACAAAATGGCAATAAGTTTTTCTTTAGCTGACCAACGCAGTACCAAGCAGTTCTCTTTTCACAGAGATAAGACACAGAGCAAATTCCCAACCTTTCCCATGTTTTCACAGCAGTTGAAATGCGCTTTCCTTATCATCTATCAACCACTATCAGCTAAACCAAAAACTAAACTTCGCTTAAACTACAGTCACTGTACGTTTTTTTATTTCCACAAACATCAACACACAAGGCATACAAGTGAGTCCTTTCATGTTAAGAGGTTTAAATGTTCGATATAAAAACAACTTTAACTCCCTATGCTCAAGCTAGGTTCACACTGGCGTTATTCTCTCGGCCACAGTTCCGTTTAGCTGTTCCATTTTAAAACAACATAAATAGAATCTGATGTCTCCATCCAACACATCATTAATTTCTGTGTATTTGTGCTTCGTTTGTCATAGTTGTGCACAGTGTGCATGTATTCCGTCAGTGTTTTTGCGTTTTTTTTTTAACTGAGGGGAAAAAAAAACAAAACCTGCATGCACCTTTTTTCCTGTTCAAAAAAAGGGAGCACAAATGGAAAGTGCAGGTCTAATTTTTTTGTTTTTGTTTTTTACTTTATAGTCAATGAGGACAAATCTAAACAGAAGGTATTTCCGTTCACATCTGTTTGCAAGTTACCAGGTTTTATCAGTTTTTTTTCAGTGAGCATGTGCAGAAGTGAGAAACTAAACAAGAAAAATAAATTGTTATGCAAACCGATGCTGACTGAAGCAAACTGTTTTTTTTTTTAGATAAAATGCAAATGGACCATTAAAAAAATTATCATTTTGCAATCAGTTTGCATCAGTCTACTCATCCGTTTATTCTTATCCGTTCAAGAAAAACGCTAGTGTGAACCCAGCCTTAAAGATGCAAGCAATAAATCAGTCTCAGATGCTGAACAAAGACAGTACATTACAAGGCTCCATCTCTTCCTTGAACTAACACATTCTACTAACACCTTTGCGTTTCACATAACACACACTGACAAACATCACAATAAGGACTCTGATCTAACAAGTAAACATCAGCCTAATACGATGCTTACTCTATAAGCTACAGTTTATTTTCATTCCTGTAATGGGTCCTTCTGAACACCAACTTTAGTGAGTGCCCAGGAGTATTCTCTCTTCATGGAGCAAACCAAAAGCATATATCCCTTTACCGCAGCCCGTTTATTCAAATGCAGCCCACTTCTGACACCAGTTGTTTTTCAGGAGTCTAAGATGCGCAAATAAATGGATTCAGATAGATTACCTAAGTGAATAAATATAGTTTACTAAAGTTCAGGATATAACGGATCAGGATATAATGCTAACTTAGGGGCCTATTCCACGGAGCGATAATCGGCCGAATCGCTCGATTCGGCCGATTATCGCTCCATGGAATAAATACAACGATCAGCCGATGACATTGATCATCGGCTGATCGTTGATATAGGTTTGAACCTGTAATTGCCGACTGTGCATTGCTACATGTAATAGCGGAGCGTGGCTGGAGGCTAACGATTTATATTACCTATCCACGCTCCAGGGCTCGTCTTGCGGTCTTCTTCTCCCCGAGTCCTGCGCGCGCCAGCTTCAGAGCGGCCTGTCAGCTGAGACGGGCTGCTCTGAAGCTGGAGCGCGCAGGACCCAGGGAGAAGAAGACCGCAAGAGGAGCCCTGCAGCCTGGACAAGTAATGTATAAAATAAAGCAAGGGCTGCAAGGACATCAGTAACGATGTCCATGCGGCCCTTGTTAAAATCTAACAGATCGGCGCTCATTTATTATCGGGCCCTGATCGGCCTATGGAATAATACCCTTAGTCACACTCGAAGAGGCTCTAGCGCAGACAAGAAAATATGATAGGGGTGGTAGTTTTATGGAGGCTTGAGTCCCATTCCCAGGCGTGATTGGGGCAGACACTCCAGCCCCCAACAATACACAGAGCTGACTGGCGGTGCCGGCTGCCAGTCAGCATAACCGGGGGTGGTAAAGCCTCGGCCGTGGCAAGAACAAAGGACACCTTCACCGGCACGCCCCTAGCAACTAGCCAGGCTGGTCACCAGGGACTCTGTCGGCATGCTTCCCCCAACCGGCCGGACCGGTTACCAGGGATGCCATCGGCACCTGCAGGAGGCTGGCCATAAACTCTGGCATTGACATCTGTCGCCGTACACCTCCGGTGTGCTGGGAGCTGAGTGTGACAGCCGGATCCTGACAATATAGTTATGAGTCAAGAATACAGCTGCCAGGGGGGCTGGCCACACACACCTAGTTTATGAGTAGTGTCTACTGAACATGGCTGCACTTGAGCAGTCATATTACACTCCAACCATTCTTTCAGAAAGCCCGCTTTGTCCTTAGAGTACGCCATTTTTGTCTCCCCTATTTCTCAGACTTCTCACACAAAGACTTTATAGATTTTACCATCAGGTGGCAGAAAAGTAACGTAACACTTGTGTATTGACATATAAAGGTTAAAGAATAGAGATGAGTAAGACTCAAGCATGCTTGGGTCCGTCCGACTCCGAACATAAGACATTTGATTAGCGGTGGCTAAAGAAGTTGGATGCAGCCTTAGGCTATGTTCACACAACGTATATTTTCGTAAAACCATGGCCTTTGTACAACGGCCGTGATTATTACGAAAATATATACATTACCTTGCTTTCTATGGGATTCCGGACGGAGCATATACACAAGATCTTTTCAGAGACTGGCTGTCTCAGACGGCCGGTCTCATACGTTGTCTGAACATAGCCTAAGGGAGTAATGGCAAACATGGATACAGCCATAGGCAGTCATTTTCATTCAGCCTTAGGGCTGCATCCAACTTCTGCAGCCATCGCTAATGAAATGCCGTACGCTGCGCTCATCTCTATTCAAGAAGCATTATTCATAGACATTCACAGTACAGAAATTATTATACATTGTAACAACACTGCAACCATGCAACAGTGTATATCTGTACCAGGACACTGCACTATGACATGTCTAAAGTTATATTTTAAAATAATTATCCTTTAACTACAGGTTCAGTTGAGGTGCTTAAAGGGATAATTACAGAACCCTCCCTTCACAGCCTGTAAACAACATATAACAACATCCTCATGCTGGAAAATAACCTCATTTTATAACAACGCAGCTGCTTTTCCACTCGTTTCTATCACCTCTACTGTCTTTCTAGAATCGCATTTTTTATTATTTATTTAATAAAAAAAATAATAGTTCAGTAATTTCAATTCAGTCCAATTTTTCCTTTTTACTGGATCCACTTAAACCTTGAAGATAATTGAACAAGCTCATAAAGGTAAAATATATAATGCAGAGTCTGAAGAATATATGTAGAGAAGACAATAAATATGATAATCAGGCTTTGGGAACACAGCGCAGAAAAGATTACAGTGCCTACACATTACAAGTTCTAAACATAAGTCATAGACTTGTTTAGCATAATACATAATCGCTTAAGAAAAAAAAAAAAAAAAAAAGAACCTCAGCGCTCCTCTATGTGACTCATACAATGGCTCCCCTGTAGCTAAAGCCATTTATTTTTTTACCGCTTTCTTTATGCTTGTCCAATATTTTAGCGTTCAACAAATTGTTATAGTTTAGAAAATGGAGCGGGGTCTAAGTTCAAGTTTTTACTTACAGTCTTCCATTTATTTCACAATATTTTTTTTTACCCATCCTCAGGCTGAAAGAAGATAGCTTCGGGCTGACGACATAAATTACATTTAATAACTGTGCATCTTTCAAGCCTGCGAGAGACTGTGGCTGCTCTTCCAGGTCTTATTAAAAATTCCTTTCAAATCCGCTTTGTCCATATTAACACAGTGTAACATTTCTGTGCAGCCAGTGTTCTTCGGAAAACGCTTTTTGAAGGATCCTGGCTGAAATATTTTTTTGGTGGTAAATTGATTGTGTAACCCTTCAGGTCCGATTGGGCTCCGCGAGTACACCTTTCGGAGGTGAACACAGCTGAACAAGATGGGTAATTTCTTTGCAGGACTAAATTTTGTTTTAAATGGCAGTATCCTTTCCTAAGACGGAAGGGAAGAGTAAAGTCTGAAGGAAAGAGTAAAGAGAAGAGAACCAAAAGACAGGTGGAGTCCTATAGGCTGTGCAATGCCCAAAAATATGCAAATTAGCTCCCCTCTAGAAGAAATAGAGCTTACTCCCAGGTGCCACCTAATGACTTGCATAGATGCCGCCTTCAATAAGGCAACATACAGGAAGCTCATTTCTTTCAGTATCCTGAGCTCTCACCATATTAAGAACATTGGCTCAGATGTACTATAACAATCTTCATGAATCTGGGGTAGCTGTGGACTGTCTAGTTCAGTAATATTATTATTTAGCTTACTTCAAACTATAATCGCTCAATTTAGCACATTTAGGCAATTCCCCTTTCAAATTGAAGCCACACCTAGTTTTTCACAAACTTTCATGATATGATGTGTCAACTTACCCAGCTTCCCCTGGTAATGTTAGCTAATTCCTTAGGGTTAGGTAATCCTGAATGATGGTGATCAATTGTCCATTCAGGTAGATATATTCTAAAAGGGCAATGTCAAGCTGGGACAATCCCTTTATAACCATAAAATTACATATTATTATTATTATTATTATTATTATTATAGCATTTCCATTGTGCTCAATAGCATCTTGTAAGTATAAATGTGTTCTAGAAACATGGAAGATTGTCAGCAGAAAAGCCCCCCTGGTCCATCTAGTCTGCCCTAGTAATTCCCTTCTTCTTATCTTAGGATAAAAAGATGTTTATCCCAGACAGGTTTACATTCTGTTATTGTAGATTTACCTACCACATCTGCTGGAAGTTTGTTCCAAGCATCTACTACTTTTTCAGTAAAGTCATATTTTCTTGTGTTGTTTCTGATCTTTCCTCCGACTACAATGTGCCACCTGTTCTTGTGTTCAGTTTTTTTAAAAATTAAAAACACTTCCCTCTCGAACCTTATTTTATCTTAAACATATCTAAAGCTTTTGATCATGTCCCCCCTTTCCCTTTTTGTCTCAAGACTATACAGTTATAATTCCTCAAAGTGTCACTGTCGTTATGATTTTTAAAATCGAAATCAGCAATTTTCATTAATTATTTTTTTGTTAGCAAGCTTTAAAACAAAGCTATACTCACTGGTATCCAGGTCAGGCTGGTTTTACACTGCGTTTTTGCAATCCGTGTTTTTCATCCGTTTTTGCAATAAAAAAAAAAGGATGGAAAAACGGATGCAATTGTGTGCGTCCATTTTGATCCATTTTTCCATTGACTTCCTTTATAAAAGAAGGATCAAAACGCATTTGTTTTTTTTTTTAACGTACACAAAATAAGGTCAAGTACATTTTTGTGTACATAAAAAAAACATGCATTTTGATCTGTTTCTTTTTTATAATGGAAGTCAATGGAAAACGGATACACAATTGCATCCGTATGGATTTAAAAAAAAAAAAAAACAGATTGCAAAAACGCAACGTGAACCCAGCCTCAAGTCCTGATCATCTGCACGCTCACACAAAAGTCAGTCATTTGACTGATAGACGCATTGAGTGTACTGGCCGGGGCTTCATGTGTTTAGTCTCTTTTTTTCAACCAGCACAAGACTAAAGAGCTGCCTGCAGGAGACTTGACCTAGATTTCCAGTAAGTATAGCTTTGTTTTACAGCATGATAACTAGAACAATTAGTGTAAATTGCAAACATGCTTTATTTCACATCTGCTGGTGATTTAGATTTGGAAAGTTATAACAATGACACTTTAAGGCTTTCCTGATTTTTCTTATGCTTGAGACGATCCATCAATTTTGGAGCCCGTCTATTCTGATCTAGTCTTACTAGAGCTCTATACAGCTGGATCAGAATCTCCCTCTTCCTATTGGTTATACCTCTAGCTATACAGCCCAGCATGCAATTTGCTTTCCCCACTGCCTGGTTGCCCTGGTGACTCATTTTAAGGCTGTCAGAAATTACTATCCCTGAATCCTTCTCCTCTGAAGTCTTTGGTAATACAGAACTGCCAATATGATACTCAGATACAGGATTCCTTCTTCCCAAGTGCCTTATTTTACATATGCAAAGCTAAATCCTTTTCCATATTACAGACACCTCCAGGAATATAGACCCTATTGCACACTTTTGTATGATCTTGTGAGTACTAGCTTAAACCTTGTAGTGAAGGCAGCCATAATTTGTTCTTTTTTTGGATAATGGACTCCTAAAGGCCAAATCAAGAACTGCAAATGTAATTGTGTTGAATTTATTGGGTAGAAGAAGCAAGAGTCTGAACTCATTGCATGTAATGGTTTATGGCCTTGACACAGCTGTGTATCAGGACCCAGGGGTTTCAATCTATGTCTCTGCTTTAAGCCAATCTACAGTACATCTTAAGAGACCCAGGAGCCTCATATTAGATTCTGGAAGCTTGAATGTTGGTAATTTTCATGAGGCAAATTTACATGTTGTGGTAATTAAACAGTCCAGACTATATACTATGTATATTCTCAGGGGCTCCTCTGTAGAGATCATCAGTTCTTTGTAAAGATCAGTGCAGCATTTGATAGGATGAAAGAGAGACAGTAATGCTAATTACAAACATCAAGATGGGAAATCATTTGAATAACATTATTCGTTTCATGTCATTATACTGACAAGTTGAAAGGAAGAACTGGTTTTCATATAAAATTGTGATACTAATGACTTTATGAGTCAAAAAGTTGAATTGCTGTGTGCATTATGGAGGTAAGGAAACCTTGTAAAAAAAAATGCTAACCACCAGGGTCAGAATAACCCACCAGAGTACCAGTGGATCCTCAACTGGACCCCCAGAGCCTCAGAGGTCTAGGAAAAAATACTTCTATTTGAAAGGTATGAACATGTTCATATTCTGTTTAGATGTAAGGTCGCCCATATGTTATATTTGCAATCCTTAATTTAAGCATAATATCGCACTCAACAAAAAGCAAATGTTAAAACTGTTTCTGGATAGGGGTATATGGATCTTCACTGTATATATATATATATATATATATATATATATATATATATATATAATCTGCTACTGCAGTGTTACAAGCTGTTAGTTACCACCAGGTGCCCTCTGTTTACCAAGATGATACATATTGCTGTAGCCTTAAAGGTGTACTCTGACAGGGACAGGGTGGATGAAAGCAATGATGTCCACTTACATCCACGGTTCCTGCGTTGGGTACTGCATCATGCTGCTCTGGTCTTTGATCCCCAGCCACTCCCTGGTCTAGGAATGCGGCTTGTATGGCTGAGTGGGCTTGAAACATCATGTCTCAAGCCGCATCATAGACCAGGAATTGGCCGGGGACTGGAGACAGAAGCAGCGCAAAGCAGGACCCATTGATGGAACCGGGAAGGTAAGTGGACATTGTTGCTTTCATCCACCCCCTGCCCATCCAGAGTGATAAAAGACTTCTGACCCGGAGTACCCCTTTAACAATAGGGACTAGGGGACCAAATAATGTTACTGTTGAAGTTTGGGTTGGATTGAACTAGTTATGCTAGAACCAAACTTTTTTCCAAAGTTTGGCAAACTTGCCTAACTTCTAAAAAGTATAGCCAAACAGTTGTTGTGATATAAGGAAACAGTGGCGTATAAGGAGTTAAGTGGAAATGCATAGCACATCACTGTATACTGTACCCTGTCAAAATCAGTCCTCACTCTTCATGTAGGTGCTGTGATGCCCTATACCATGGAAATGTGTAGCATGGACTCCTATTAATATGACAAGTGATCTCAACATACTGTAGGTCAAAAAGGAAAACTTTAGTCTAGATCTGGCCACAGACAAGACAACAGGTGACTATTGTTACAACACATCTCCGGGGCTGAACACCTGGGCACCAGCATATGCCTGGCCACAGTAAAACCTGATGTAAATCACAAAAAAACTTTTGTTAAAATTCTGAACAATTCCATTTTGCCTTGGATCGAAGCTCATCAGCACTTAATAGCAATATCTTGCATGTCCTCCAACTTTTTTTTTTCCAACACATTTCTTTTTGTTTTCCCGAACACGGAAGCAGTAGAGCCCAGGGCAAGTGTACCATTCGGATTGTAAGCGCGCCGACTGTTGTGAATGTCCTTGCACCTGTATACATTTCATTCTGATTGAAGCCGTGTCAGTAACAAGCTGTGCTTGATCTCCGTTCCATGATCATTTTTGTGCGGTAGAATCATTAGCGGGGTGGCCTTTGTTCTCCGCTTCATAAGTGAAGTACTTCAGCCTTTAAGCCTTTTAAATGCACCAAGTTTTACATAATTCGGTGCTCCAAATGTGAAGGTAACTGATTTCGCCTTTATAGTCTGAAATTAGAGAAATGTAATACTGAGGATAGGAAATGATAGTACGAAAAATACAGTGCGTCTGCCGGCTATGTGGTGTTTTTTGTACAGCTGCTTTTAAACACATGCTGGGTCTAATCAGAAAATCTAAGATTTCCGAGTTGTTTCCCGATTGGACACAGCAGTCACCAGGAACCAAAAGCAAGATAACCACTGAACTCCAAGCCATCTTCTGCTCTTTCTTTTTATTAAAACCCTTTTCCCTTCAGTCACAGTCTGTGCTTGACTTTAGCCGCACCACTGAGCTTAATTTGGCTTATTTCGAACTATATGTCCTTTGATTGAAAAGTCCAGAGAAGGGATGCAGATTAAAATATCCAAGGCAATGGGGAACACTACCATTAGGTTCATGCATCCTTCTATTTTATGGGTCCAGTGTAGAGTTGAGCGACGGCTTTCATTCTTTTAGGACAATTGCAGCAGGGAGGGAAATGATTGCTCGTCTTTTGCATTTAGAATTGGAGCTTTGAATCATATACAACTTCTGAAATGTGTAATGGTAATACTTATTTATAGATCTATTGCACAGGGAGCAAATTTAAATGTTGGCTGAGGAAAAACTATGCATACTGCCTCCTTGTGGCATAAAACAACAAATGAGCCATACTTACCCCCTCGCTCCTCCTGCTGTGCATTCTTTTGGTCCTGGCTGTGTTCCTATTCTTCTGGCTTTTGATGGCGTCCCACTCCCCGCTCAATCAATCACAAAGCTGACTGGGGAAGCAGGATGTCAGTGGAAACCAGCAGAACGGGAACACAGCTGGGGCCATAAGATTGCACAGTGGATGGAGTGGGGGAAGGGGGAGGGTAAGTATGGTTCATTTTATGCCATGTGGAGGCATTATGCATAGTATGGGGGACATTTATTAAGTACAGCACTTTTAGTGCCAGACATAAAAATGTCCACACAGCGCCAAGGCTCCCAGGATTTATGTAGCGCCACACTACCTCTACATAAATTCTGTGTGCATCAGTGTGCGCACATAGTAAAACCTATGCCAGTTTAGACCTGGTGTAGGTTTCTTTAACATTTTTGCACAGAAAAAATGTTAAATTTGTTGGCCACAGAGTACTTGCCCCCTGTTCCGCCATCTCTCCACCCCTTCCTCGCCAATCTGGAGGATCTGGTGTAGAGGAGCCAGATGCAAAAGTGTGTGCAAATAAATGTATTTGCATCTGGCTCCTCTGTGCCAGAAAATGCCAGCTGCCCACCTTAATAAATATCCTAGGCTCCTGAGCTAAGAGCCCCATAGACTCCCCTTGGCACCATACTATACAGTATAGTGTTACATTGTAGCTATAGAGGCCCATTAATGCAGCTCTACAGGTGGGCCATGACTGACAGTGAGAAGTAGAAAGGAGAAGTGTGGGAGTTGGAGACATGCTGCGGCGGCACACGCTTAGTCTGTGCTGTGACTGCAGCCTTACTCCATTTGTGTAGATAAAGAGGAGGAGGAGGTGCAGGGTCTTCTTGGTGGTCTGTTCCATATGGAGAAGAAAAGGAAAATGAACAACACAGATTAAAGAAGACGTCACCTGTGAGATATTGGATGTAAATGCCGATTCATCCCTGGCTGCATATGATTAGTGCCGTTATACAATCTACAGATAGATTTATAGCGAGACAGAGTAGTGTTTTCCCCTAACATCTTTTCCCTGTTTGTTGTTCTATTTTTCTTTACTCTTTACAAATATTTTATTTTACTTTTACATTACACTACATCAGTAAAAGGAAGAGTACTTTTAAAAAGTACAACAGATCCAGCAAAAAACAAGCCATTATACTTCTTTTTCAATGGAAGTATAAAAGACCAACAAAACACAGTTATCACTGAACTCAAGGAGAACAGTGAAAAAAGGGGCCACCCTGGTGTTTCCCTATTTATGTTCCAATACTCGCAACCGAGTGGGACTTAAGGGGCTATTTATCAGGGTGGTGTGGTGCTCTCCCTATCATGGAGGCACCCCGTGGCAACAGGCTAGAGATATCTGGCTATCCCGTGTTTTGAGACTCGCAACCGAGGCTCCACGGACTCCTGTTTTGCATATTTAAATTTTTGGGGGCATCAGTGGAGACTCTTGATTGAGTACTTCATTGGAATTTTTTTCACTGTTCTCCTTGAGTTCAGTGATAACTGTGTTTTGTTGGTCGATTTGCTATTGCCCCAACTAGCCAGAATCCTACTCCACACTGACGAGGGGCAAAAACCCCGAAACTGCTGTCTGTGGATGGAAGCCTGCCTTGGCAAGCCCTTGTCATGATTGCAATACTCGCACCTTGAGTTAGACATTGACAAAAAGGGGCCACCCTGGTGTTTCCCTATTTATGTTCCAATACTCGCAACCGAGTGGGACTTAAGGGGCTATTTATCAGGGTGGTGTGGTGCTCTCCCTATCATGGAGGCACCCCGTGGCAACAGGCTAGAGATATCTGGCTATCCCGTGTTTTGAGACTCGCAACCGAGGCTCCACGGACTCCTGTTTTGCATACGGAAGTATAAAGGAACCATGGCTCTTAGGCTTAGTTGACATGTTTTCTTTTGGTCCATATTTGGATCTTATTTCAGAGCTATTTTTTTTAAAACTAAAGCAAGATTAAGAAACATAAAAAAAGAAAAGATTTTTTGATTTAATAGATTAGCACCTGTGTTATTAATCCAGTCCTGGTTTTCAATCAAAATGAGCTCCAACATTAAGTGCAAATACGGAACAAATGTGGGCCGAAAATTCAGTGTCTGAACACAGCCTAAAAGGCAAAGAGGTAAAACAAGCCAGTTTTTTAATTGGTTAAAAATTAAACATTTGTGAGAAGTGCTTTGAAATGATGAGAAGAGGCAGTGGATGGAGAGCACGGGCTCGTGTATCCAGCTCTCTTTAAAAGCTCTCATTAACCATGATTAGAAAAGATACATCAATGATAGCTAAAGCGTCCTTGGTTTGGCTGCTGCTGGGTTTTAGTGCTTATTGATTATCAATGCCAACATATAAATATAGGAAGCTGCAAATCAGAGCAAACCCCCTTCCATAGGCATTTTGCTTGCGTTAAGTGTAGTTAATGGTCATGTTTACAGCCTCACAAGCATTATTTGCAGTCATTGAAATAACAGAATTGATGGGCACGGAGAAGACAAGGGAGTGCCAGCTGCTCTTCTGCATTTCATATAAGCTTGATTGATGCTGATTAGCGATTAGCTATAAGCTCTCTAAATGTTACTGTGAAATGGCAAAAATGTAGATGAAGACACACAACTCATTATTAACTTCCTCCGCTAGGAAGGCGTAAAGAATAGTATTGATTGTAATCATCAGATAAACACCTTCACCGCATGGATGGCGACGGGAATAAGACAAGAATGCAAAAAATAAGGTCAAATAAATCTACTTAATGGCGGCATAAGAGTATAGCGTGCACTGTGCGCCAGTTCTTGGTTCTGTGCCAAGTTCTTGATTGGGGACACTGAACAATAAAACTACACCTGTGTTTAAATTATTAATCTAAATGTAAAACCATAGAAGATGGATGCATAAAGGAATAAAACTAATCATAGTATTGCAAAGGGAATTTTTTTTAAAGAGAATGTACCAGCAGATCTTTACATCAATAGACACTGGTGCGGGGATGACGGTACCACGTCACAGAGAAGAGGGCAAAAACTGGGGGAAGGCCTATCTCCAGTGCTTCAGACTGGGCTGGTAACCAGGAATAGACCAGCGCAGTGCACAGGATCCGGTCCACAGTTCAAAAAAGGGCCGTGGCATCGGCTTCCCCACGTTGGCACGACCTCTTGATGTAAAAATTTTGGAGCGATGTACCTGCTGGTCGTTACTGCTGGATAGTGACAAGCTCTGTACAGTGCTGCGGAATATGTTGGAGCTTTATAAATAAAAATTATCATTATTAATTCAATTAAATAATAAAAGGTCCAGCACATGTATGCTTCAGACATATGCAAATGTATGTACAGGTGCATACCTGCCAACAAAGGCAAAAAAAAAAAAAAAATCAGCTATGGTTACTAGTGTTGAGCGAGAATGCTCAGGCAAGGTGGTACTCAGGTAAAGACTATGCAAAATGCTGTACCTAACTGCAAGACACATTAGAATTCTGCAAAATGTCTGCAAAAATTTGTAGTGTAGTGCAGGGCCAAGTCTGCAACCATTTTATGACAGCATGCCGCCGGAGTTCTAATGCGTCTTGCAGAAAAGTATTGCATTTTTTTGTTCTAATTTTTATATATTTTGTTTACACATCCCTTCAAGGGCCGGAATATACAAAAAATTTTAACAAAATAATGCAATATGTTGCTGCAAGACATATTGTAGGTGAACCAGATACCCTTCGCTCTGCCTAGTAGGGGGTTCCTGGTTAAATGCTGGAGTCTCCCATTGATTTCAATGGTGTTTGTTACTCAAGTTACTAATGGTCACATAAGACATTCAGGTTAAGAGAATTTCCATTTCCTAAACATAGTAAGTGTTGTACTTACAAAGGTTTTTTTTATGTTTTTCAGAAAATTTTTCTGAAAGTCAGAACTGAGGAAGACATCTTTATTCACCTTGGTCTGGAATATGTGGAACCAGAAGACAGGAATGCATAAATGTGCCATTTTTACATGGATATTGTTGTCCATGTCTTTCCTGGGCTTTCCCTAGGCTAAAATCAGTTCATAGAAAACTTAGAAGGCTAAAGCCAGCTCCTGAAGCTTCAGAGAAGACCTGCTAAGAAGGGGCTAGTCATCTTAAACATGTGTTTTAAGGTCTAAAAAGGCAGACCTTTCATGAGGAAACAACATTGATCTCTAGATTTCTCCATTGTATCTATCTGGTTTTTGCCAAGCTATGTAGGACACGGTAAGCATGCTATAATATAAGGCAGCAATTGATCAGTACCTGCAAAATGCTCTTGCCCTCCTCAGAGTGAAGAAGTGGAGCGCCAGAGAGCGGAAGAAGTAGAACCTTTTCTGCTCTGTGGATAGCCCCTTTAACCCCCAATTGTGTAAATATTCTGTATACCCTATTTCTTTTAAATGGAGAGCACAGACAATATTAGTGATGAGCAAAATGCTTTGAATACATAGAATTTCTTACAAAGTTTGCAAAAAATTCAGGTTCTTTCAAATGTCAACTTGTCATGATTTGATTTTAGTACAGAAGCAGAGACTCCTATCAAAGACAGTAGTCCCTGCTTCTGTACTTACTGAGCAGCAGGCATATGCTTTATGTCTGGCTCCTAAGATCCTAAGTAATGTACAGTAATACTCTTTACTCTCAACTGTGTCCAGGCCCTAAGTTTTATTTTGCAGCCTCTAGTGACAATTGGGTGATGGCTAGAGTGCTGCAGTCTTTTTCTACAAGACTCTAGTGATCCCTAAATGGTCACTAAAGGTCTTGGAGGAACATTTCAGGCCCATATACAGATAGGAGACAGGATCAATAAGCAGTGAGTATTTTCACACCACCGTCTGATCCAAAGCACCCCGCCAAGTGAACAGGAGATACTCAGTGTAAGTCTCCTGCTTAGTACATAGTTTACTTGGTACCATAGTGTAGATTGCTAGCGCTAGAAAAACTACATAGGAGACAGGGACTCATATTATTTTGATAGGCGTCATGGCTCCTATGCAGCAAGCAGCAATGTGATATGCATTGTATGCCAATAGAAGGAAGTGGTGATACTATGCATTGCCACTTAACTCCCGTGCTCCAAACCCTTTGCACCTGGACTTGAGAAAATAGGGTCAAATGTGTATTGAAGTAGACCCTAGAACAAATTCAACAACCTAATTTAAGCTAAATCTCCCAAAATGAATCTTGAGAGGTTTGTTTATTTTAGCTAAAACCAATGATGCCAAGCTGAAAGCATTACTGGGCCAATGGGGAGGAACAGTCCTGGTAACAAGGTAAGTAGTGCTGGTTACAAGTTTATAAACTCCAGAGGTGGAAAGGATCACTGCCTAATGGACCACTTGTGCGGTGATCCCACAGTCTCCCATCTCCAATCTCCCGTCTTCATCTTGGACTCTATAGAAGTCATGTGGCTGCTCTAGCCCCATTATAATACTTGCTTTTTTATCATTTCACTTTTCATGACTTCTGAGGTTGACACGCCAGGTTTCTATCCTTTTATATTATTTTTAATAACAATTTTCTCTGACATTAGTTTTCTTCTAAAATGGAATCCATCACTTACAGCATGTGTTTTTAGCTCAGCGTCTTCGTCCTCACAGTCTGATGTGTGTTTTTTTTGCCAGCTAATGGTAGATAAATGCCATCATATTTATCTGCTGCTAACTGCATTTATTTCTGTCATTTTCCTTTTTGATTTTATTTCATATCATAATATTTTGGACACATTACAACAGTATCGGGTTCACATTCTCAACAATAGAACATGGAATGTGGAATGAAAATATTTCCTGGAATTCATGTAAGGTTGTTTCTCACAGTTTCAGTGTTTTGTTTTGCATTATATGTTCTCTTTTGTGTAAGCTATGTGTCATGGTAGAAGGGCGCTGCTTTTATCATCTACAATCATACAATGTATCATGCGCAGTTGCATTAAGGACAGGCTTAAAGTCAGTCTTTTCCATTAAAATCGCATTTTTTATTTCCTTTATTGAGTTTTTTTTTCTGAACTAAAATAACTATAACATTGGAAAAACTGTCAATCCCCGACCATATTGTCATCATAGATGAGCCTGAATGTAGAGCTATTAAAAAAAGAGCAACTCTTGGTCAAGCAGACTTGTCCTGGCCGTGTGTTCGTGTGATGCCATTTCCCCAGACATGGCCACGGCAGAAGACAAGCATAGATAACCAAAAATTCTCCTGGGGTATCATTAGATTGCTACAGTTTCCAGGGCATGAACTCATGGAATTCTTCTTGTCGAGAAAGTTGTTGAGAACTTTTTTTTTCATAGTGAAAAATGCCACGGCCCTTTTTTGAACTGCGGACCGGATCCTGTGCACGGCGCTGGTCTATTCCTGGTTACCAGCCCACTCTGAATGTGATTAGCATCATACTGTCACATGTCCCTTGGTTGACGTGCCGCTTCCTGAAGCTTGTCCGTCCCTGGCCTGGCTCTGCCCAAGGTCTCATGGGCTCCATTGTCAGAGCGCGGTATGAGCCTAGCTCATGAGGCTGCACAAGATCTCGCACAGAGCCAGGCTGTTGATGGATAAGCTTCAGGAGGCGGCGTGTCAACCAGGGGGTGTGTGACAATATGACTGCTAATTAGATTTACAGTGAGACTCGGTGAAATATGGTGCATGTGAATGAAGCATTAAAGTTTAACTTAACCTTGATCCTGACTTGTCAAAAAATCTTTTGTCCTATCATACATGCAAGGTGAAGTAAGTACATGTAAGCTGCGTTTTGGCCCTTTAGGGTCTTTGTAAAGCATACTCTGAGAGGTCGAAATGAAGCTAACATGTACTTGGGAATCTAATAAAACGTTGAAGCTTTTCCACTGTTTTGGAAGCTGTTGGACCCTTTCATCTTGAAGGTTACCAAAGCCTTCGCTTGGCTTCACACCATTGAAGCAGCAGAATACAGACTTCTTTCTATGAAACCAGAACATTAAGGCCTGGTCAAAATTGAGTCCATGTTTTCCAGAGAGAACCCACTGAAGCTAGTGAATAAGCTTGCTTTCTACAAGGGTTTGTCATGAGTAACTTTAAGTAAAAATATTGTTTCTACAGATATGCAAAGCGGGCCATCAATTTGCTTTACTCTGCAAGGTGAATTCCCTTCCATTTATTAGGGAAATTCACAAAAACAAAAAACAAAATGGCGGCCGTACATGCTGTCTGGACCATAATCCCTAGCTCCCTTTCAATCAGTTGCAGGCCTTTCTGTGATGTCAGCACCTCCCCTTCTATATAAGATGGTACGTAACGAAGGTGGCCAGTGGGCTGTGTGTGGAGGAATGAGCAGGATGGCAGCAGGCAGTTACAGCAGAGCAGGGAGAGACTAACAGAGCAATATAGGGACAGAGAGGAGAGGAGGAAAGATTGTGGGTGATTGTTTGTTGTAGCTGCCAACCAAGTGTCCAATTTACCAAGTAACTGGGTGCTTATAGGAATTCTCTGAGACCAGTGAAGACATAGTCCATATTATTCAATCACTGGGCACTGTAAACTCCTGTAAACTCATATTGACTTGGGGCATGCACCTTACATAATCAGTGTTCTCACCCCACTACTACTGTGTTATACAAGCTAGGTTTCATTACTGAACTGAGTGCACCTTACATAATCAGTGGTCACACTCGACTCCTCTCCTGGGAAAAAAATTGATATTACGCAGCTGATCCACCAAGGCCCACTGCTGTACATGGCGGAAATTGGATGACTGACTGGCTGATTGACATTTTTTTTTAAATGGTCATTTTCCAATTTTTGACACTTTTACAACAACATGCTTTAGCAAACTCGCCCTTCTGCAATAGTCCCAGTATTGTAGCTACTATAGTTACTATATTTTGGCTGTTTTTATGACATTTGTTAAGATTTGCAAATCATATCTTAACAAATTTCATTAATGAAATTCATTCATTAAGATTCGATTCGTGAATCTTAACAAGTTTGGCCCAAAATTCGCGAAGCTCATGATACAAATTTGCCTGCTTCGCTCATCTCTAAATTGCATCATTATGTGATTTGACAATGAACATGTCCTGGTTTCAATTGCTGGACTCTGAACTCCACCAAACATTTGCATATAGTACCTGACTCCATATAAAACAAAAGGTCAGCGCCCTGACGGTTTCCAATGTTTAATTACTAAAAAAAAATCCCAATAATATTATCAGGAACTCTGTCCTTATATGTAAATGTATTGGCTCCCTAAGTGTTATTTAGCATGCAGATTCTATCATTAGTATTCCACAGAAGGTTAAGTAGTTTTAGAAAAGAGCCCTCCATAACTTCTCCTTAGTAGTAATTGATGATGGTGACATTGTAACCTAAAAGAGTTGAGCCATTGCAACCAATATAGAGCAAGATTTGTTACATTTCTCCTGCTATTAAATTCTCCCTGTCATCTGTCATGACGCTGAAGTTTAATCACAGAGACAGCTCCTTCAGTTCTCTATGGAAGCCTTGTATTACATGTAATGTATTAATCCTCTAATGAGCCTCCATTCACCAAGGACATCTATCTGTATAAAAAGTAAGGTCATTTAGTAAGTATTAATTTGTCACTTTTAGATTAAAGGTGATTGAGAGCGCCAGCTCTTACAAACTCATTTTCTTTAACAATGGAGCTTCTGAAACCATTGAAATGATTATAACACTTTGTACATTGGGAATAAAGTGGAACATGTACGACAATTATCCTCGGAAACAATAGGCTTCTCTTTAAGCCGGAGCGAAGGTGCTATTATGAGATAGGATGTGACGGCTTCAATTGCTTCCTCCCTACACTGCAAAAAACAAGTTGATTAATCTATGGATTTTATGTATCATGCAATGCAGTTCTAGGCAGAATGGAGCAGGGCAAGTGTGCATTTGGCACCATTCAAAAGGAAATGACTTTGTGAAATAACCGTAAGACGTTATTACTCCAATGTCAGAAAACGTTGTACCTTGTAATTCCTGTAACCTTGTATTTAATAAGTGGTTTTGCACCTATCTGTATAGTATTTATTTGAGTCTTCAGGGCTTTGTAATAATACATTTAGTTATATCTATTATTGTACACCTTCAGCCCCAAATGACTTTTATGCAATGACTTTGTATAGTTTATCTATTGTACTCTCTCTATCTCTGTACTTCTTTCCAAAAGGTCCCTATACAGTTTATACTTTTGTCAGCTGAACCCAATCAGGCGTTCACTATAGAGTGTAGGGGCTCTCCGAATATGCCACCAAAAGATGATGTTGTTGGTGGAGTCAGGGGTCGGACGTCATGGAGAATCACTGCCCGATCCCTTTGTTTTTCCGCTCTGGGTAGTTACAGCAGGAGGCCCCAACTTATTCTAAACCCTGCTGTAAAAAGATGTATAAGTTTCCCAATACTGACCACCATAAAAAGGTGTATTGGTATTTGCCTTGGGGTTTAATTAGGATTTATTTTTATTGTTGTTGTTGTTGTTGTTATTATTCTTATAAGTTAACATTATTAGGAATAATAATAATAATAATAATAATAATAATAATAATAATAATAATTTTTATTATTATTTATTGTGACCAATTTTTACACGTCCTTAAAAATATGCAGCTACTGTCTGGTAACAAATGTAAATGAGAGCTGCACTAGTATTTATGTACAGTACATTGTGTAGTAGGTACTACAAGATCCAGAAGTTGTGGAAAATGGATGAGCACTGGGAGGAGGCAAAGGACCAATTAAACAAAGGGTGAGAACATGGAGACAGGGAGAATAAACATTTAGACAAAGTGTGGAAGTGGTGGAGGAATTACATTGTGACTACATCAGAAGGGACAAGGTGACAGGGGCACTCACAATACAATATGCAAGTCTCTTCTTCAGAGTATCCATAGAAACCATCTCTGGGTAAAGTATTTCTCAAGAATACATTTACCATTCTCACTTAAGAGAGATTCTGTCAGCAGGGTAATGCTGTCCTATGCCAAGGTATCATTAACTAGTGACAGAGAAGCTGAACAGAATGATGTATCACTTACATTGTCCTGTGCAGCTGATCTGAAGATATCCTCCTGAATAACATGGACAATAAGTAGCCCTCTCCATTTTGTGCATGAGCCCAGATATGCATGAGAAGCAGAAAACTCCACCCACCAGCTGCTGATTTGCAGTTATCTATCCATGCTGTGTATAGGCAGTCAACTGTCAGTCAGCAGCTGGAGGGCGGGGAGAGGGGTGTGGCAGAATCCTATTCTCCTGCATATTAGGAGAACAGCTGAGCACACTGATGTAAGTAAAACACCAATATGTTCAGCATTTCTGTCACTAGTTTATGTTGCCCTCATTTAAGGCGGTATAAACCTAGTGAAAGATTCCTTTAATTTTTTTTTACACTCTGATCATTATGTGCTTATAACAGTGTGCTACAGGAAGCAATTGTGTAAAATACTTACAGTGGGGATCCCATGGCCCTCGTCTTCCCTGCTTCTCTGCACAGTGCCGAAATTCTGGGGTTTGGCATCATACCATTACCAACAGCAACTCTGTGTCTAGGGCCAATCAGTGATCCTGGATGCCGAACCAATCAGGGCTCTTCCTATGCATCCAATAATTCTGAATGGCCCTATATTTAGACAGGCACAGTATAAGCATCTGTGATTCAAGATTCACCTCCTAGCTGTTTAGTCTGCATTTTAGTATTGATCTAATGACTACATTCTCCTTGGACTATACATTTGCTTATCCGTTGTATGTGCTGACCTTATGTGACCATTATGTGCTCTCTTGGGTTCTGACCACTGGACTCTTACCGTTTACTCGTCTTCCTGCTGATTTTGTCCTGTCATGCTCTCTTGGTACTAATCCAGCCAGAGGACCTTGTAGTTTGTAGTCTTTTGACCTGCGCTATTATTCCATTCTCAAACTGTAGATGCGACCTAGCTCTCCAGCAAACAAGTCTGTCCAGCCTCATGGTAGACTCTGGTGAAGTCACAGGGGTTGACAGTGCTAACCAGAGTGCAGTGTGATACAGGTGGCTTATTTTAGTCATTTGTTGTCATCTCATTAAACCCCTGATGCTTCTCCTTTAAAGCAGCATTTTTTGTATCAGATCCCCCTGATCTCCAAGCACAGACACCTGAGAACAAAACACATCTACTGGCAGGAATACTTGTCAGTCACAGCAGAACCAAACACAGATTAACCATAACATGGCCAGACAGAATTCAGCAGGTGAAGTCGGGTGTGTCTCCAAACCAAGGTGAGCATATAAACCAGTGTTCACTCACAGCAAAACAAAACAGAGAAACAGAATGCTCCGCAAAGATACCATTCTAACACAGCCGCTGCCTAATACTCTAAATGTGCCCCATTAAAGGTGAAGTCCCATGAAGACTAAAAATGGGAGGCAGACGGGGGAGGGGGGGGGGAGCAAGAAAATAATAAACAAGTAAACCCCTCCTCTTGCCTCGTAGCACCATTCTGGGGTCCCGTTCACAGCAGGGGTCCTGCAGCTCTGATAGCTGCAACTTCACACCCCGGGCTGAGTGATTGCCTGTTCAGCCAATCAGTGACTGGGGCGGGACTTCTCTTTAAGTTAAAGTTTTTATTATGATGTTTGTTATATTGTACTATACTTATATAAACCAACATTTACATGTGGACACATGAATAGATGATACATGAATACATATACATGCTCTTAGAGACGTGCAATAGACCCTGATCTGATTATCATTCAGTCTGTCTGCGATTTCAGTATGTGAAGAGCAGGAGCGTTGCTAGGGTCCTAAAACATCCGGGGCCCGGGCCCTCTGAGTTTCTCTCCCCCATTTCTCTCCCCTGTTTCTCTTCCCCATGCTTTTCTCCCCTTTTTCTCACCCCATGTTTTTCTCCTCTATTTGTCTCCCCCATTTGTCTCCCCTGTTTCTCTTCCCCATGCTTTTCTCCCCTGTTTCTCTCCGCCATGTTTCTCTCCCCCATACTTTTTCCCGTTTCTCTCCCCCCTGCTTTTCTCCCCTGTTTCTCTCCCCCATTTCTATCCCCTTTTTCTCCCCCCCCATGTTTCTCTCCCCTGTTTCTCTCCCCCATGCTTTTCTCCTGTTTCTCTCCCCCATGCTTTTCTCCCCTGTTTCTCTCCCCTATGCTTTTCTCCCCTGTTTCTCTCCCCCATGCTTTTCTCCCCTGTTTCTCTCCCCTATGCTTTTCTCCCCTTTCTCTCCCCCATGCTTTTCTCCCCTGTTTCTCTCCCCCATGCTTTTTTCCACTGTTTCTCTCCCCCATGCTTTTCTCCCCTGTTTCTCTCCCCCATGCTTTTCTCCCATTTCTCTCCCCCATGTCCCTCTCCCCCCTTGCTTCTCCCCCCTATTTCTCTCCCCCTGTTCTTCTCTCCCGTTTCTCTCCCCCCTGTTTCTCTTCCCCCGTGCCTGCTCACCTCCTCCTAGATAGTCGTGGCTGCTAGCCTCACCTATCGTAGCGCCCGGAGGTGCTCCTACAACTCAATCAGCTCAGAGCGGGAGCGTGGGGCCGCTGCGGTGGGCCGTGGCGCACGCGTTGATTGGATACGTGCACCACAGCCCACCGCAGCGGCCCCACACTCCCGGTCTCCACTGATTGGATGGAGGAGCGTGTCCGGGTGCTGCGGGAGGCCAGTAGGTGAGGAGGACAGCAGCAGCGGCAATCAGCGAGCCAGATGCGGCCATCAAAAGAGCCGCATCTGGCTCGCAAGAGCGGGGCAGAAGAGATCCGGGGCAGTAGGCATTTTATTCGGGGCATGAGCCCCGAATAAAACTGCCTAGCGATGCCATTGGTGAAGAGACAGAAGCACTTGAGCAGCAACATCCCTAGAATATCTGTCAAATTTCTCCCTGTGTGCAAGTACAGAGAAGAATACATACTGATTATTATTATTCATATTTATTTTTAAAGTGATTTTCACTCCAGTTTGCTATATATATGATAAGGGGTGAAAATACAACATAAAGTTAAAGGGGAAATATCAGCAGGTTAGAGGAATCTAACCTGCTGATAGATCCCTATTTTGTATGAGGCACTGAGGATGAAGGAAAGTCTCTTACCTTAATCCTCAGCGTCATTCCTGTGTAGTTTGTAGTGTAATCCTGTGTCCAGTAAGGCTGTTTGGAGTAATAGGCATTAGGCTACCGCCCCAGAGCAGTTGATCGGGCTCCCTCTCGGGTCAATAAGAAGGCAACATAAATTTCATAACTCTCATTTGTCACACTGTCCCAGTCCTTGGTGAGCTGGCTTCTAGAAATCTCCACACAGCTTGTGGTCCCCTCTACTGATGATGTTAACACAACCACAGCTTTTCTCAACTACTCAGGGCATTCCTGTCACAACTGCCTTATATGGGGTAACCATTGGAATAGCTCCACCCACTTTCTGGATGTTTCTGTTAGTTGTTGCAGTACACTAAGGAGGCAGTTGATGGTGCTGTTACCTAATTCCCTGTATGTGGTGTGTTTGTGTGAATTAGTGACCCACTTTTACCATACCTTACCTCTATAATACAGCTGGTCCACTGATAATAATTAGAAGGGGCGGCCTGGACGGGGGTGGGTCACATAGGTGCTCTGGGTCATTAGCACCGACCCCGTGTTCCAAATGGCCTGACACAGGATTACACTACAAACTGCACGGGAACGGCGCCGAGGATGAAGGTGAGAGACTTATCTTCATCCCCTTTAAAGGGGTATTCCCCCCCAAGAGCTAAAAAAAATAAAATGCCCCTAAACCTAGCTGTTCTCACTCACCAAGTCCCCCTGAGTATTTTGAGCCATCTCCTGTCTTTCTAGCTGCCGCCGTTCCAGTGTTGCAAGTTTTTCTAAAGGTGCTGGCAGGGAAACTACATTTCCCATCATGCACTGCTTCTCCCTTTCCTGATGAGATGATGTTGCAGCAGAGCCGAGGATGTTGTAGCAGAGTTGATGATGATGCTGCAGAGCCGATGGGGGGGGGGGGGGTGCACTCATACACTGGACTTCACTTTTACTGACAGCTTTACTACATCTGGTAAAACTCACTCAGCGCTGCTACATCTCATACTCTCTGCTCCTGACGGGGGGGGGGGGGGGGGGGAGGGGGACACACTCACTTTTGCTATATCTTGTAGAACCTACAACACACTCACCTCTGCTACATCACATAGCCTCAGCACTGCTGGAGCTGACAGATTGATAAACCTGTGCCAGTTTAGTTCAGGCGTCCGGCTGGCTATCTTCTGGGGGGGGGGGGGTGCGGGTTGCCGCGGGCCACACACTGCCAGGACCACCGGACTGATGCCATGTCCGTAGCCTGCACACAGACCCGCTCCCCCCAGCTCAGGCTCAGTTTTCCCCGGCACTTGCCACTCATTGTGCCCGGCTTGTGGCATGCAGGTAAATATACACCAATGCCTGAAGACCTGCAAGTCCAGCTTCCTGGGGTGTAATGTGCCGCGGGCCCATGGCAATCTTCTGAGCCGTGAGGGTGGGGGGGGGGGGTTGCGGGCTGCCGCGGGCGGGATGAGGGGGGGTGATGTCGCAGGCGGATGGCTATCTTCTAAGTCAGGGAGGGGGGGCCCGGTTTTCGCCGCGGGCTGCCTATGTTCTGAGGTGGGGGGGCATGGTGCCGCGGGCGGCTGGCTATCTTATGAGACGGGGGGAGGGGGGGCGCAGGGTGCCTATGTTCTGAGGCGGGAGATTACAAGCACTAGCCCGGCTCATTAAAGAGACTGAGGACACGTGATGCCATCTCGGAGGGTCGGGGCCAGGAGCAGGGAGCGTGTCGGGTTGGACTGTGACTTGATGATTCTATGCATTTGGTGGGGGTGAGTGCACCTAGATAACAGCAAAGCTGTGCAGAATCCATAATAACTTTATATTGGAAGGATGGAAAGCTACGGGTGGGCAATGAATTAATGCAAAAATAATTTTGGGGGGAATACCCCTTTAAGTACAGACAACATAAATAAACTGAATGACTATGTCTGGTACATTTGGGAGAGAGGACCCTGCCTGTGAGGGTTGATCTAAAGACGAAAGGTGGTCACACCAAATATTGATCTGATTTAGATTGTAAATTATTACAAATAAACTATTAACCTATTAACACTTATATCTTTGTAGGCATTCTTTTTTTTTTTTAACTTTATTATCATAATTCAAAAATTACATGCCAAATCCACCACAGAGTAACATACATTGTAAGAATTTAATTTATATACATATTTCTTTAATTTTAATTCCTTAGCCGACACCAACCTGGAGAGCCACTTCTTTTCATTAATATATAAAATACAACCCCCCCCCAAAAAAAAAAAAACTTTCCTCCTTTTTAAACCCCATCATAAGAAATAAAAAATAAATAAATAAATACAAATACACACACACACACACACACACACACACATACCTACATAAACAAATACATACACATATACTGACCTCGAAAAAGAGAACAGTAGGAGAAGAGACTCCACGTATTATAGGTACGTTTGATGCAAAAGCAAGCGAAGTGAAACAGATTCTTTCACAATACTGGCAAATCCTCAAAATGGATTACATGATCTCAGATATCATCCCCAAGTACCCCCAGATCACATATAGACGGGGGAAGAACCTTAGAGACAGGCTTACACACAGCTACTTACCTCCCAGGACATCAGAACACAATTGGATACGGACAACAGGCTCATATCGATGTGGTCATTGCTCTGTATGTCCATGTATGCAGCCAAGTAAAGAATTCTACAGCAGCAGTACGGGGGAACACTACACAATAAAAGACCTTGGAAACTGCTCAACAAAAGGTGTAGTCTATATGCTAACATGTCCATGTCCCATGAACTATGTGGGCAAAACATGTCAGTGACATTAAAAATAACAGGGAAACTCCGGTGGCCATACACTTCCGAGAAAATCATGGGAGTGACCCGACTGGCCTGACCTGTCAGATCATTGAAGTGGTTAAACAAACAAAACGAAGAGGAGATTGGGACAAAAAACTTCTGAAAAAAGAAGCAGAATGGACGTTTAGACTGCAAACAGTAAGACCCAAAGGATTAAATGACTTTATCTCATATGGTTGCTTTATTGAATCGAGTGTTATTGGCGGAGAACTAGTGAGCCTAAATTACTGCATTGTAACTATACAAAAACAAGTAAGGGTGGATATCCATAGGAAAATTCCAAGTAAATAATGCTGGACTTTATAGGGAAATAAAGTGCAATTATTAGGACATATATACAAAAAAACGCATCTATACAACATAAAAACGCATGGGTAAAAAACGCATGATATGTATGCTGCCTTAAAGATGCACAATTACAACACCCAAGAAAGGACTTTTTACTCAGGCTAAGTATACATGAGAAATATCATACATGGAGAAATAAGGTGAGGTATGGAATGGAATCTATAAATATCTACAAATATCTATAAATATCTAAGTATCGTGGATACCACGGCAGGAGCCAAGAATGGAAACGAGGCTTGGTAGCGGGAATGCGGCCCACAGCCCAGTATATGGAGGAACATAGCACCTCCCCTCATCATGTGTCAATCCACGGGCTTAGATTGGACAAAGGGATCAGACAAGCAGGTGGATTAGAGGACATGTGACTGAAAAGAGGGAGGAGTTAGCACATAAATAGCGTGAGCATATCACTCAGAGTGCGGCCGCCATCAGAGCCGTACGCACATGTACAAGCTGTCTACAAATGTACTGCTGAACGAGACCCCTGATGAAAAGTGGCGAAGGAAACGACGTTGGGTCATTACAACAATTATATCAACAAATAAGGAAAGTAAAAATTTTAATAGTCATATATGGATGTTTGCACAAAAGGTCTAATGTTTACAAAGCTTGTTTTGCACTATGGAATACACTAATGGACTACGGGAATAGTGCATTAAAAAGCTGTTACAAGACCTAAGAGACTGTTGCAATATATGAACTAATGTTTACATGATGCGTTATTTGTACAGAGGCCAGGATATTTAGAATTGATGGTGGCCGGTTTAGAGTAATAAGAGGAGTGAATCACGTGTGTTTAAAGTTTTTTATTTTTTAAAGGAAATTAATAAAGATTAAAAATTTTAATGTTTTCTACAATTCAGTGATTTATAAAACTATTAAGAAAACCTACATATTTATACAAATTCATTTTGCATTATATACATACATACACATACATTCTCATTAATAATAACAATAATTTAAATAAAATAGAAAAAAAAAATATCTATCCAGAAGGAGAGAAAAAAAAAATATAAATAAATAAAGAAAAGTTTTTATATAGGGGAAAGAGACAACTTCCAATTGTCTTCCCTGTGTTAATAGTTGCAGGGTGATTCATGGTGCCTTAATTCGCACCCCCATATTTACTTAAAGAACCAGAGCACAGTGCAATATTTTTAATTATACGGGTCGGCTGAAGGGGGGACTAATGTGCGTATATCACACCCATCATCCCCATTAGTGCCCCTACCCCTCACAACATTCATTCCTCAGTTCTTCCCTCTGCCCACCCAAAGAGTAGGGGTTAGGAGAACCGGTATAAGTTTTAGTTAGTCTCTCATACCTTGACACCAACTGGGAGAAAACATCCATAATGCCCCTCCCAATCGGTAATCCTCTTTTATTCATTCATACCTCTGGTATTATCCAGGTTTTTCATTTCTTTTCTTACAATCTAGCAGTTAACTCTTCTCATTTCTACTCACAAGAAAAAGGGAGGGAAAAAAGAGAACAATAAATAAGTAAATAAAATAAATAAATAATAAATAAATGAATAAAAATTATGATTAAATAAAAAAAAAATGATATACATACATACACACCCACATATATACACACCTACATATATATATATATATATATATATATATATATATATATATATATATATATATATATATGCATTTGCAGCCAAAAACAACGAGAAAGATTTTTACCTTACATTTTTACATTTGGACTGAGACTTGATGATTCTATGCATTTGGTGCAGAATCCATAATAACTTTATATTGGAAGGATGGAAAGCTACGGGTGGGCAATGTATTAATGCAAAAATAATTTTGGGGGGAATACCCCTTTAAGTACAGACAACATAAATAAACTGAATGACTATGTCTGATTCATTGGGAGAGAGGACCCTGCCTGTGAGGGTTGATCTAAAGAAGAAAGGTGGTCACACCAAATATTGATCTGATTTAGATTGTAAATTATTACAAATAAACTATTAACCTATTAACACTTATATCTTTGTAGGCATTCTTACCTTGCAGAATTTTTTCCACAACCTTTGCACAGTCCTGTATACCGGTACTGGGACATATTGTAGTTGTCATCCTTGGCAATCCTGTGTTTCTTTCTAGTGATAACTGTACAGGAACAGCGAACTGTCCTCCTTGTGTGGCTTTCTGGTCACCTATCCCTGCTGATACCAGGGTGGGATGAAAGAGCAGGAGGCGCAGGGAACAGTAGGTAGGAGAGTCTGCACAGTGTGAAGAGCGTGGATCAGGAGAGGTGATGGATCTCTACATCTAGTGCCTGCTGGTGGTGGCAGACAGGACCCCTGGAGTATGAGGTTTTATAACAGACAGGGAGTCACAAAGTTCTACACAATGGTAAAATATGTGCAGCCTACTATGCTAGAACATGATACAGGGGAAAAAAAACAAAAATGTATATAACAACACTGGAATTCCAGGGTATAACTATGGAGGGGGCAGAGATTGTGTATATTATCCCTGTACTCTGATTTCACTGTTTATTTTCCCTGTAGTCATCATAGTTTATTTTCCTTGTAATCTGACATCATGTTTATTATTGCTATACTTTTGACATCATTGTGTTTATTATTAGAGATGAGCGAACCTGGAGCATGCTCGAGTCCATCCGAACCCGAATTTTCGGCATTTGATTAGCGGCGGCTGCTGAAGTTGGATAAAGCCCTAAGGCTATGTGGAAATCATGGATATAGTCATTGGCTGTATCCATGTTTTCCAGACAACCTTAGAGCTTTATCCAACTTCAACAGCCCCCGCTAATCAAATACCGATCGTTCGGGTTCGGATGGACTCTAGCATGCTCGAGGTTCGCTCATCTATATTTATTATGCTTGTAGTGTGATATCACTATGTTCATTGTACCTGTACTGTAACATCACCTTATTTATTATATGTGCATCTCTGTATTGATCATGACTGTGACATCACTCTCTTCATTCCCCCTATACTGTAACATAACTGGGATTGTCACATCACTGCCCATCTACTGTTATATCACTGTGATGTGCTGTGAAATCAATGTTTTATTGTAGGGATGGTCCGAACCCTCCGAGGTTCGGGTTTGTATGAGCCCGAACGCTCGGCATCAGATTCCCGCTGTCTGCCTGCTCCGTGCAGCTTGTGGATACAGCGGGAGGACCGCCTGGAAAACTTGGATACACCCTATGGCTATGGTTGTATCCCAGTTTTCCAGGCGGTTCTTCCGGACCATCCCTATTTTATTGCTCTTGTACTGTGACATCACCGTATCTATTATCCATGTACTATGACACTGTTTATTATTAGAGACGAGTGAACTTTGTACATGCTCTTGTTTATCTGAACCCGAGCGTGTGGCATTTGATAACCGGTGGCTGGAGAAGTTGGATGCAGCCCTAGGGAGTCCTGAAAAACATGGATGAAGCATATGGCTTATGGCTGTATCTATGTTTTTCAGGACTCCTTAGGGCTGCATCAAACTTTTCAGCCACTGGTAATCAAATGCTACACGTTCTGGGAAATATACACAGAAAAAATAGATGATTGATAGATAGGAGATAGATAGATAGATAGGAGATAGATAGATAGATAGATAGATAGATAGGAGATAGATAGATAGATAGATAGATAGATAGGAGATAGATAGATAGACAGAATAAAAATAGATAGATAGATAGATAGATAGATAGATAGATAGATAGATAGATAGATAGATAGGAGATAGGGCCCTTTTACACAGAAAGATTATCTGACAGATTATCTGCCAAAGATTTGAAGCAAAAACCAGGAACAGACTATAAACAGAGATCAGGTCATACATGAAAGCCTGAGATTTCTCCTCTTTTCAAATCCATTCCTGGCTTTGGCTTCAAAGCTTTGGCAGATAATCTGTCAGATAATCTTTCTGTGTAAAAGGGCCCATAGATAGATAGATAGAGTAGATAGATAGAAAGCAATTCTCCCTGGACCTGGAGGCAGCTGCCTCTTTTCTGTATCATGTCTCTTTTGTCCTATTTACGCTGTTATATAACCTGCCCAGGTTTATGATGTGATGTTTGTAGATGAACATTTGGAAGTGGAGCGAGGGGGTAGATGTCATCAGAGCAGACATTCGTTCACTGAGTCCTCCTGCTAACAATTCAGTTGACAGGTAATCTACCAATCCCATTCAGTAAGGAAATTGATTCTATGGTCTTCCACACAGCGAGTAAAAGACAGAAAAGCAATGTGAGTTTGAATGAAAGATCACAGGTCCTGCTCCTTTCTGCAAATAACTACTATGACCCAATAAATAGGAATGACTTACAAATGGCATGCAGCCCCCACCTCAATAGTAACATGAATAATTTGGGGATTTTATGGTTCTCTGCAACTGCCCCCTAACAGCCTACTGTATATTCTGCAGTTTAGGGCTATGTTCACACAACATCCTTTTTTTCCCCAGCTGTTTGATGGCCATCTTTCCAGACTGCTGTTATTTTAAGTCCACATAACGGTCCTTGTTGCATAATGTCGGCCATTATTTGTACAATCTCCGGCAAAAATTTTTTTCTTTCAAATCAGCTGGTTTCAGAAAGTTATAAGGATTTGTAATTTACTTCTGTTTAAAAATCTCAAATCTTCCAGTACTTATCAGCTGCTGTAAGTCCTGCAGGAAGTGGTGTTTTCTTTTCAGTCTGACACAGTGCTCTCTGCTGCCACCTCTGTCCATGTCAGGAACAGTCTAGAGCAAGAGAGGTTTTCTATGGGCATTTGCTACTGATCTGGGCAGTTCCTGTCTCGGACAGAGGTGGCAGCAGAGAGCACTGTGTCAGACTGGAAAGAATACACCACTGGAAGTACTGAAAGATTTGAGATTTTTAAATAGAGGTAAATTACAAATATTTTTTAACTTTCTGAAACCAGTCGATTTAAAAGAAAAATATTTTTGCTGGACAACCCCTTTAACAAGGAGACACCTAACTAGACCATGTAAATTACTGTGGCTTCAGAACAAGACTACAGAACAAGGCTACCTAGTGTCATGCTGACTATATGTCTGTGTGTTCCCTGTGGAGATAGTCCCAAATCGGTTTTCAAACCATCTCCCATCACCATAAATGTTGAGGCATACAGAGGTACAGCAAGGACCCAAAACTGGGCAGAATAATTATTGTACATAGCCATATGTATGACCCCTTAGTAAAAAATGCCTCTAGCTATTGCCCATTGTCGTCATGTCAAAAAATAAAACCCCATGTGGTCAATTGGATTCTCCATCAAACTCTCAGCTTTCCTTTAACTTGCTGTCTCTTCCCCTCTCATATGCATATACACACACGTTTCCAGGTCCCAGTATATTTTCTCCGACTGGATTTTGTAATTTTGTACTTTTATGACCAGAGTTGCAAAACAGTAGGTGAAAATTTAATTCTGTTCTCTCTTTGAAGTTTTTTTTTCTAATGACTATGAACCCTGCTAATCTCAATACATGAATACTTATCTCATTACTACAGCTGGATGTTCTCAAACTAGGGAGAAAAAAAAAAGTGTTGTTCTCTTTTGCATAAAATAATACCATAAATTCTTTGTCAGCCAAACTCAATCAATATAAATTGAGCACACCTGCAGCAAACGTTCAGCTAATGTGCACTAAAAGTGGAAGCCTCTGACTATATAATCAGAACTTCGCTTAAAGTAACTGTCCTACATTCTGCTCCCGCAACCCGCTGATTAGGTATTCATCAACATCTGCATACCTTCTGTGTCTATCAAAGCTTCAGAGAAATGTACAACTAGCATTGCTCTTAATAAAATTAAGCCTTATGCCGGGTTATAAGTGGAGAACAGTTCTAGCGGTAAATGCTCTGGGCTCCTAGTGTCACTCAAAATAACTTAAAAAGTAAAATAAAATAAAATGTTAAATTATGACACGAAAATTAAACATTTAATACCCTCACCATCCTCTAGACCATTAGAAGTAGCAGCATGTCCTCCGCGGTAATTGTACTTGTTTGATATTGTATTACTTAGGAATATTTCTTATAGTGAGCTTCTAGGCATTAGCTATTCTTTCTAGTAGAGAGCAAGTGCATACCGCACATACTCCTCCCTTGGTGTACACACAATAAAAAACCTCCTCTATAGTCTCTATAGGGAAGAGATCCTGCCAAACCTCCTGTGACATCAGAGGATGATGAGTTGTCTTAAGAGAGAGGGAGGAGCCAGGGAACTGTAGACAATACGTCCTTCTATTGTCTATTTCCTGTCAGGGGTGATGCACACCAAAGCCAGTACTATTAGTTATTACACTATGTTAGAAAGTTATTGTCACGACCAGTCACACCAAACACACAGAGACAGTGAGCCCTGAGCTCAGCCCCGCCCACTGTCCCTACCTAATTGCCGCAATCTGCCCTGAAATGGCAGCGGACAACTTGGTGGCGATCCCTGGCCTGGATATGTGATACAATAGACAAGACAAAACGAACAAACACAATAAGAATGGTCAGGAATCTGGGTCAAAACAGTCTGGCAGCAAAGGTACAAAATCAGGATCCAAAAGAGTAGTCAAATAACAGGCAATATGGTCGGGGGCAGGCAGCAAGCAAGCGAGGTCAAAAGATACAAGGCAGAAATCAGGAGAAGCAAAGAAACAGAACCGGCCAGGCACAGGCAGAAACAGAAATCTTAAATAGGACACCAGGAACATAGTCCAGAAGATGATAGGAGGGACCAGCTGTCAATCACTGAGGCAAAGGCAGGTTAACCGTTACATGACCAGGGAAGCTTTGAAGAACAGACACGGGTGGGGCAGGGAAAACAATTAGCAGACCAGAAGGAAAAAGACACAGTTCAGACTGGCAAAAACAAAAGGCAAACAAAACACAGAATAAATAGAAGATTATGGCCAAAAGCGCAGTCTCGGTCGTACCCAGGGCCGGCCTTTGGGGTGTGCGACCTGTGCGCTTGCACAGGGCGCTTCACTCCCGGCCAGCTAGGGGGCGCCTCGTCAGACAGAGAGCTGCACTGCACATCTAACTGAGATATAGAATTTAGATGTGCTGTGTGTCTGCAGGAGCGCGCCCCCAGCTGGCCGCCTCCCCTTATACCATAGTGGTTCGGTCTGGGCGCTCCTGCAGACACACGGCACATCTAACTGCTGTTACTAAGTGAGGTGTGCAGTGCAGCTGTCTGCCGGAGCGCCCCTGCCTGGCCGGGTGGTGGATACTGTGGGTGGCATCTCCTGATAATAGGGTCTGGTCTCAGCCAGACTGTTATCAGAGAGGAGAGGGAGAGGGGGGCGGTCCGGGAGAGGACCCTGGGGCTTCCACCAGATTGAACCCTGAAGCAGGTTCAGTCCATTAGGAGAGAGTGGGGCTTATACAGGTGCATATAAGAATGGAGAACATGCAGCACTCCAGTATATGCTGCACATTCTCCATCTCCTGCATTCCTCCGGAGCTTCCTCCTTCCCTCACTGTCGGGTCAGAGAGGAGGGGAGGGACTAACAGTACGGCAGCCTGATGGGGCCAAACAGCAGCTCTGCACCCTGAAGCCTCATGCTGCCTGCTCTGTGCCTTCCCTGTCTTCTCCTCTCTGTGGCCCCCTTATCTCCTCTCTGTGGCCCCCTCATCTCCTCTCTGTGGCCCCCTCATCTCCTCTCTGTGGCCCCCTCATCTCCTCTCTGTGGCCCCCTCATCTCCTCTCTGTGTCCCCCTCATCTCCTCTCTGTGGCCCCCTCATCTCCTCTCTGTGGCCCCCTCATCTCCTCTCTGTGGCCCCCTCATCTCCTCTCTGTGGCCCCCTCATCTCCTCTCTGTGGCCCCCTCATCTCCTCTCTGTGGCCCCCTCATCTCCTCTCTGTGGCCCCCTCATCTCCTCTCTGTGGCCCCCTCATCTCCTCTCTGTGGCCCCCTCCTCCCCATAGTGCCCCCCCAGCTGCATTCCTGTTCCTGCTTCTTACCCCTCCACAGCAGCCCCATGTTGGATGGAGAAGGTCTGACAGGTGAAAGGATTGCATGACAGATCCAGCACAGAGGTCAGTGTATTGTATGACTGTGTGTAAATGTGTGTGACTCTGTATGCATGGGGTGTGTAAGTGTGTGTGTGTGTGTGTGTGTGTGTGTATGCTGTTGTATGTGTGAGAAGTAGGAAGATATCTTTGGGGTTGGGGTAGAGTCACTTGTGGTTTATCTGCTGCAAATTTTGCACATGAAATATCTGTGTGGTAAATGTGCCCCATATACAGGAGGAGCAGATGGGATAAAAAATCCCATCTATACACCTATAGGCTATGTTCACACAACGTATATTTTCATAAAATCATGGCCGTTATACAACAGCCGTGATTTATATGAAGATATATGTTACCTTGCTGCGTATGGAATCCTAGCCGGAGCGTATACACATAGGGGGAGATTTATCAAACATGGTGTAAAGTGAAAATGTCCCAGTCGCCCCCGGCAACCAATCAGATTCCATCTTTCATTCCTCACAGACTCTTTGGAAAATGAAAGGTGGAATCTGATTGGTTGCTAGGGGCAACTGAGCCAGTTTCACTTTACACCATGTTTGATAAATCTCCCCCATAGTACATATATACATACATAGGGTATACGCTCCGGCCGGGATCCTTGGCGCCGCCGCAAACAACTGACGTGTCAGTTTTCTGCGGCCGCTTTTCAGTGAATAGCGGCCACAGAAAACCATGTCAGTGCACACTATGGAGCGAGCGGCTACAGCTGCTCGCTCCATAGTGTGTTGTGGGGAGTTCTGATGCAGGCGCATGCGGATTTGCCCGCATCAGAACCCTGTGGCCCTAAAGATCATCGGGCTGGTACTGCAGTACCGGCTGGGATGATCTTTTCAGAGACCGGCCGTTCCGTGATCTGGCCTGGTCACGGAACAGCCGGTCTCTTACAAAGTGTGCACATAGCCAAACACAGCATGACAGTTTTCATCCGGGAAATAAAGTGGATTTATTGTGGATTAAGAATGTCAAAATATGCAATAAATCCTCTGTGCTGCACATTTTCCTGTAGAAACACTGCAGATCCCCACTGCTAACAGCTAACGGCACAGAGAAAGGTAACAGCCACAGCTTCTTCCTCGGTGCCCCGTGCCCAGTAGGGGGCTAGATGAATCTAACATGCTGAAAGTTCCCCTTTAAAGTTATTGTACCAATTACCTTGCTGAACTTTTTTTACACTACCTGGTTGGCGCCAGCGCAGAGATTCTGTTGGCTTGGTCCATTTTTCAAAACGCCTCTTTCTTGTCCATCGGCCTGCTCTATGCACTTGAAGCAGACCCGTCGCCCCCAGTGTAACACTATCCCCTCCCCTCTTCATTGCGGCTCCATCAGGATGAAGTCTCACCGCATCACCGAGGGGAGGGGATATTGTTACACTGGGGCACCGGGTCCGCTTCTAGTGCATAGAGCGGCCTGCTCTATGCACTAGGAACTGGGCAGTGTTTAAAAAAAAAATGGATGCCGTCACTGGGATCTTTGCTAAAAATCTGACCAGGTTCCTTAAGGGGTTAGAACACATTTGGACACACATGGAGATTCGATTACTACCCACACCATGCATTAAAATGTAGTAGATGATGGGGGTTGTAATTGAATTGTCATGTGGGCCGAAAATGTGTGAACAGGCCAACTGCCCTGCTCTGGTGGTCCAGTATATAGACCACCAGTACATAACCTGTGACTAGTATACTGGTGGTCCCAGGACCTGACTACTAGACCTGGAGGTTGCTTTGTGCATAACGCACCTATAGTAAAGTTGACTTCCAGTTGTGTATTTTTCGAATGTAATTTACTTTTGAGTTTAGCGCCAGAATATGTTTTTGATCGCAGAGTCTCCCTGTCGTGCATAACTAAGCAAAAGAGACAGAGCTCCTCACTCCATCAACATTGCAACAAAAACACTGTACCCAGCGCTTTGTAATTCTATGGCTCTGGGTCTCATGCTGGATTTGGGCGATATGGACGCAGTGGAAGGCTCTTCCCCTAATGCATACGTGTGCTGGGGTGAATGAACGGCTGCTCAGAAACATATTCTGGTGGAAAATTCGAAAATAAGGTTTATTAGTAAAATAAATATTGTGCACAGTGCAGCATATGGCATATAGCCTGTATGCGATGTATGATATATAACTGTGTGCGGCATATGACATGTACCCTATGTGTGGCAAATACACCCTGTCTGCTGGCCGAATATCAGTGCATTACTCTACGGAGATAACACTGTTGGGTCAAGTCAGTGTTGTAGTGCTCTGACCGTTTGGGAACTCACTGCAGTATAAGTGTTCAATACATAATATTTGTCCAGCATATGGTCTGTTGTATATCATGGGATGTCCACAGCTGTGTGTTTTAAGCCTTACGGTACAGTCACATATACCATATCTGCTACAGCTTTTACACAGCCTTTAGGTGCTTTCTGCAATCTTTACTGCTTTAGAAATATTACAAGACTTAAACCCCCAGCATACCCTGATAGCTGAAATTTTACAAAACTACAACACCCATCATAGCCTGATAGCTGAAATATTACTGGACTACAACCCCCAGCATACCCTGATAGCTATAATATTACAGGACTACAACCCCCAGCATAGCCTGATAGCTGAATATTACACAACTACAACCCCCAGCATAGCCTGATAGCTGATATATTACATGACTACAACCCCCAGCATACCCTGATAGCTGAAATAGAATAGGGCAATTTTAACCACAATTAAAAAAAAAAATGTAAACTTTTATTTTATTATGTTAAAACTAAAGGTTGTTGTAGTTGTGTGTATGGAGGTAGTTGTTTGTATGGCTGGGGGCTGAGGGGGTAGTTGTTTGTATTGCTGGGAGGTAGTTGTGCGTCTGGAGGGTTGGGAGGCTGAAGCAGCTTTATGTTACCTGGGGGGGGGGGGGGGGGGGGGGGGGGGGGCGCCGAAAAAAGGTTTCGCACAGGGCGCCATTTGCCCTAAGGCCGCCCCTGGTCGTACCTTACGCACCGAGGACTGCGCCAAAGTTGCATTCATGACAGTTATATATCTTGGGGTGATAGTTTTATTTAAGTTACCATTTTCTTATACCAGATCACTCCTTTAATTGTAGAAAACCATAGTTACTGACACAAGTAATTACCAATTTACATTAGCATGCATAAAAAGTCATAATATTATAGGGAAGGACGGACAGCAGCAAAATACTGATGAGTAGTCACTCAAACGCCTGCCATTCATAAGAGGGGTTTGCTGCTTAGGATTATACTTGATCATGGATAACACTTCTTTCACCTGTGTATAACCCTTCTCATATAATATTGTAGATTGCTTTAAACATATTGTATTATGCAATATGACAGTTCAATTCAACATGTCCCTGGTTATTATATGGGCATAGTTATTCTAGGCAGTCAACACAGAGTGGTAATTCATGCGTTAAGTCACAGGCCTTGAGATCCACTGTTGATGAAGCTAAGGTTGGCAGTCAATGCAATGGTAATATGACTGCCGTGAAGAAGCATCTACAGAACCTGATTAGTTCACTTGGTGGCAACAGCCAGCAGAGGAGAGACACAGCATTCATAGTGAATAAGAAGTCTGGGGAACATTGGTCATGGGTTTAACGCTTCCACTTATTCTTCTGTAAGTAGTGATGAGCAAACTTGCCAAATGTTAGGGTTTGGCCGAACCCGAACGCTTAGCTTTTGACTCCTGGCAAATGAAAAAGTTGGATGCAGCCCTATGGCCGCTAGGAAAACATGGTTACAGCCTATGGCCTATAGCTTTATCAATGTTTTCAATGACTCTCTATGGCTGAATTTAACTTCTACAGTCACCGAGAGTCAAATGCAGAGCATTAAGATTTGGCTGAACCCTAATGTTTGGCAAGTTCACTCATCACTATCAAGTATAGTGCCTCAAGAATATTTGATGTGACATGAGTTAAAGTGACTGTACCACCAGGCCCAGGCTGAAGCACTGGAGGCGGCCGACCCACCCCCAGTGGGAAGAAACCCCACTCCATGAAGTGACTCCATTAGAATCAATGGAACCCTATCATAGAGGGGCTAGGGTTTCCTCCCAAGGTGGGGTCGGCCGCCTCCAGTGCTTCAGCCTGGTGGTACAGTCACTTTAAGTTTCAACCAGAATACCTGTCTTCTTGAACTAAGTTTCAGAATACAACACACTCAACATTCTAAACCCTTGGAAATGAACAGAGTAGAGGACTGCGCACCATTTTTAATGTATTATTCAGTTTGAGAAGCAAATTGTTGGTCATTGTGAAGGGGAGAACTGGAGATGAAGCTTCCCTTCCATCATTGCCTGCTCAACCCTGTGTTACCCATTCTGCAGTGTCAGTATGCACAACCATCTGTAGGTTTGAAGAAGCATTATGGGAAATGTTTAATTATTTGTGTCCCCCCCCCCATGGGCGGCTTCGTTCTGGTCACATGACCGCTCTTCTGACCCCTTTTCTGTCTCCATGTTGATTGAAAGCCTGAAGTCATGCTCTCCCACTCAACATCCTAAACTCTTAGAAATGAACAGAGTAGAGGACTGAGCCCCATTTTATGTATTATTCAGTTCAAGAAGCAAATGGTTGGTCATTGTGAACGGGAGAAGCGTGCACAACATTTCCCGCCCAACCGTGTGTTCCCATTTTGCCATGTCAGTATGCACAACCATCTGCAGGTTTAAAGAAGCACACTGGAATTTTTTTTCTCTTGTCTCTCCGTTGCTTGCTGTTGGGTATACTCACAAACGATGATCGCGTATCCCACGGTGCAGCTTTGTTCCGGTCCTGTGGCTGTTCAAATCCCACACACGCTCACGTCACCGCTCTTCTGACCCCTCTTCTGTCTCTATGTTGATTGAAGGCCGGAAGTCCATCCATGAATCTCTATGGGAGAGCGTAACTTCCGGCCTTCATTCAACATGGAGACAGAAGAGAGATGACATAAATGCGCATGGGATTTGAATGGCGCCACAGGGCCAGACCGAAGCTGCGCCATTGGACACCAATAATTGTTGGTGAGTATACACCCTGACGCGCAGTGAGGGGACAAGTAATACATTTTCCTAAGTGCTTCTTTAACTAAACTTTATCCCATTTTTAATATTTATTTTCTTTTTTTATCACAACCCACAGTGGGAAATACTCCTCTGTCTATATTTACTTTTCCGTCTATTTTATTGTTTGCATAAACAGATCTGTGGGGACCATGCCTGGATTTCATTATTCCTGTTAGGCACTTGTGCGGACACGCTATCACTACTGAAGCTGATAACAGTGATGTGAAGGTATCCATACACATGTTAACTACGCTAAGCCTTGGTCCTCATTGGATAGAAGTAAATAATATAATAACACCCGTCTCTGGTGAAGATAGACTCCGAACCATCTCCCATTCCCCTACATGTATGTACGGATATAAATATGCTCCCGGGAACCATTTCTAATTTACAGGTGCAATCAGACAATCAGAATATATTTGGTGCTTGATTAATGTTTCACAACAGCTCTGCCTCCCAGCTGCTGAGGATGATAATATAAAAATTACCATATTACATACAAGCTAATTAACTTTGCGCTCTTTCTCCGGAACCTTTGGTGTCTGTTTTCAAACAATTGTGTGCATGGCAGAAGGTTAATTGTTATTCTTCTTGAAAGACATGAGCAAGCATGTACTTTGACCCCTTTAATAAATGAGCTAACTTGTTGGATCCCATCATGGGAAATCACCTGTCGTTCATTTTGTCAGATGTTTGTAGCTTCTACATGACTCTTTCCTGAAACCGGCCTGAAGAACATATCGCTTGGTCATAATTTTATACTTTTCCGGCTAGATGTTTATTTTCAGATTCCAACGGGTTTTTGGTATTTTTTGTTAGGGAGTCGGTCACTTGGGTCAACTTGCTCTAGGTCTTCTTGTCGCTGCGGGAAGTCAGTCTACTCAACCATAGTTTAGGATGATGGACCTGTTATAACTGCTGTGAAGATGTGCGACTGAGCTTCAGTTTTTAGTCTCCTTGAAAACTCTTTTTAGGCATCCTATTCACCAGGTACACAGGAAGAAGAGCTAATGCATGGTAAAGTATCACAGAAATACTAGCTCAAACTATAGAACTGATGGCAGGAGAAGCTGATGATGAGATAGAGTGGCCAATAGTGATGAGCAAATAGTGAAATATCCAAATATTGGATATTCTTAGGAATATCTCCCGAATATTCGAACGAATATTTGATCCCATTAAAGTCAATGGGAACAAGTATTCGATTATTGAAAAACATCTACTCGACCACGTGGAGGTAAAAACCGGAAGCGGGGGGATTTGAGTGCTTATCGAATATTTTTCGAATATTCGGCGAACTATTCGATAATATTCGAAGGATCGAATACCTTACTATTCGATCGAATATCTATTTGATCGAACAGTATTCGCTCATCACTAGTGGCCAATTGTTTAGGCAAGGTAAAAACTAGGGATGGTCCGAACCGAGTTCATACGGAGTTCGTACAAACCCGAACCATCCGCAATGATTACCGCTGTCTGCCCAATCCGTGCAGCGGGCGGATCCAGCTGGAGGAACGCCTGGAAAACTGGGATACAGCCATAGCCATAGGCTGTATCCCAGTTTTCCAGGCAGTCCTCCCGCTGTATCCGCCCGCTGCACGGAGCGGGCAGACAACGGTAATCCGATGCCCTCGGCGGGTTCAGACCATCCCTAGTAAAAATCTGTCTACAAAATTTAAAAGAGAGTCCAATGATTGACATATATACTGTACCCTTTGCTACTTCTAAATTCTAAACTTTCGCTTCCTTTATGTGAAGAGATCCAGGATATGATTATGGAAGTGATAGGAAAGGTTAGATGAAGATATGGGCCACCCTTCCTCTGGGACTTTTTCCATGTTGCAGTTTTTGTTATTTTCACTTGAAAAGGGTCATGATTTGGCCAAAGCATTACTGCTTTGCTGTATGTGATGCTGTGATTTTATTTGGGAGATGTGTTTTAAAGGGGTACTCCAGCGAATTCTTTTCAAATCAACTGGTTTCAGAAAGTTATTACTTCTATTTAAAATTCTCAAGTCTTCCAGTACTTATCAGCTGTTGTATGTCCTGCAGGAAGGGGTGTTTTCTTTTCAGGCTGACACAGTGCTCTCTGCTTACATCTTTGTCTGAGACAGGAACTGTCCAGAGCAGGAGAGGTTTGCTGCTGCTTTGGACAGTTCCTGCCTCAGACAGAGGTGACAGCAGAGAGCACTGTGTCAGACAGGAAAGAATACACCTCTTCCTGCATGACATACAGCAGCTGGTAAGTACTGGAAGACTTGAGGTTTTGAAATAGTGATGTTGTCAATAAAAAGCCCCCTCCCATGTAATAAATAAAAGTAAACAAATAAATAAATAAACATGTTTGCTATCGCCACGTGCATAATCGCCCATTCTAGTAATTTATTTAATTCCTGATCTCGCATGGTAAATGGCAAAGCGCCAAAAAATCACAAAAGTGCAAAATTGCGCATTTTTGGTCGCATAAAATCCAGAAAAATTGTAATAAAAAGCGATCAAAAAGCATATGTGCAATCAAGGTACCGATAGAAAGTAAACATCATGGCGCAAAAAATGACACCTCACACAAACCCATAGACGAAAGGATAAAAACGCTATAAGCCTGGGAATGGAGGGATTTTAAGGAACATATATTTGTTAACAATGGTTTGAATTTTTTACAGGCCATCAGATACAATAAAAGTTATACATGTTACATATCATTGTAATCGTAACGACTTGAAGAACATACATAATAAGTCAGTTTTACCTCATGGCGAATAGCGTAAAAACAAATACCCCCCAAGTAAACAAAATGCGGGTTTTTTTCCAATTTCACCATACGTTTTTTTTTTTCTGGTTTCGCAGTGTACTTTATGAAAAAATTCAGCCCGTCATTGCAAAGAACAATTAGTGGCGCAAAAAATAAGGGCTCATGTGAGTTTCTAGGTGAAAAAATGCAAGTGCTATGGCCTTCTAAGCACAAGGAGGAAAAATCGAAAACGCAAAAATCGAAATTGGCCAGGTCCTTAAGGGGTTAAGTGACATATATCTGTTGACAATGGTTTGAATTTTTTACAGGCCATCAGATACAATGAAAGTTATACATGTTACATATCGTTGTAATCATAACGACTTGATGAACACGAATAACAAGTCAGTTTTACCCCAGGGTGAACAGCGTAAAAACGAACCCCTCCCCCCCCAAAAAAAAAAAAAAAAGAAATGTGTTTTTTTTTTTTTCTATTTTACCACACATTGAATTTTTTTCTGGTTTCGCAGTGTACTTTATGAAAAAATTCAGCCTGTCATTGCAAAGTACAATTAGTGGCGCAAAAAATAAGGGCTCATGTGGGTTTTTCTAGGTGAAGAAATGCAAGTGCTATGGCCTTTTAAGCACAAGGAGGGGAAAACGAAAATGCAAAAACTGAAATTGGCCCGGTCCTCTAAGGGTTAATATAAACCAAGGATGAAATACTGAATAAAATAGCACGTCGACTTTTACAAAGAGTCGTCAGAAAGAAAATGGAGAACTACAGATTGCTGGTCCATCTCTTCCTAATAAGTTTCACATCATCATATTCAATAGTTCAATAAGAACAAAAATCTAACTAGGTATACATTAAGGGAGTTCCTGGAGGCTGAAACTCTAAGGATCTATCTTTAGTATAAGCCATCAATGTATGATCAGTAGGGGCCCCTGACCACTGGGTCTCCTGATGAGCAGTATTACCAAGGGGCCACAGCTTTTTCTTTCAATATATTGCTAATGATCCAATGTTGGGTACAGCATTTGCTTTTTCTAGCATTTCCCTCATTATTTCTCATTAGTCGTACTCAGTATAGGTTTTCAGAGGAAATGAACATTGCTCTCGCCATTTTACTGCGCTGTCTCCCTAGTCTTTAATTCACATGTCATATTCGGCGTTTCCTGCTGTCTCTGTACTTAATGTTTTCTGTGTTTGAGTCTTTGCCACAGGGGCCGTAGAACTTATAATTACTCCTGTCACTGTAGAAGACTTTGCTACCATGTCAGCCATAGTGATTACACTACCGTACTACTAGCTGTGAGAAACTTGCAGTTTTCTGCTGATTTAGAGCTGCTATTAAATATGCACATGAATGAACACCGAGTAGCTTATTACGGATTAAAATAAAACCGTCTAGCACTAAATAAATACCATAAGTAGTGAAGGGATGATCCATGCACAGAGCATAATAAAATCACCTCTAGGGCCATAACTAGTGAGTACACAAGCAAAAAGAAATGCCAGGGGCAGTCTTATTTTAGAGCAATTATTATGCGATATATGTTTTTACTCATTTCTGCTTTGTCTCATGGCGTCTTTGTTTTGCTCCTTTGTTCCACTACAGCAATAGAGGAACAGTGGTGGTAAGATGCTTAGCTTGTTAATGCTCACATTCAGTGGAAGATTATTTTTTCTATTCTATTTATCTACAGACTGGGGGCTATCTACTGACTAGGGACCATCTAACTAAAGGGGGCTATACTGGGGCCAATCTAGGCCATCTGCTAAAGGGGGGACTACACTGGGGGCCATGGACTAAAGTGGACACTACACAGGGGACCATCTACTAAAGAGAAACTACACAGGGGACCATCTACTAAAAAGGGGACTACACAGGGGGGCATCTATTATATGGGGGGGCACAGATGGTGCAACACAGGGGCCATCTATAAGAGGTGGACTTCACAGGGGGCCATCTACTATAGGGAGACTACACAGGGGGCAATCTAATATATGTGGGCTACACAGGGACCATCTATTATATGTGGGCTGTACAGGGGGTTATCTACTATAGGGGCACCTACACAGGGGCCATCTACTATATGGGTGATGCAAAGAGCGCGCCATCTACTATAAGGGAATCTATACAGGGGGCCATCTACTATATAGAGAATGCACAGAGGGCGCACTGATGCAATAGATCTCATCCTTCTAGGGTGCTGTGTCAGTATGCCTCTGCACTGGGGGAAGGAGAAGGGGGGCAGGTTGGGTGGACAGCCCAGGGCCCATGGTTTATTTAATCTGCTACTAGTGATATTACATATATGTATGGCAAGTGGGTGATAGCAAAGTATGCAATGTGCTCAGAAGTTGAATTCCTCATCTTAAACAATCTATTGAAAAAAAAAAAGCCAGCAACAATGGTGGGTCTACCTCAACAAAAATACCAGTGTCTCAAAACTTGATGTGTCCTTGAGTATCAATTTCAGCTTAACAACGACGCCTTATGCTGTTCAGAACTTGATTTGTCTTATGAGGGATGGCATCCCATTCTTCTTAAAGGGCGTCCCTCAGGTCATTGAGGTTCTGGGGTACAGAGTTATGGGCTTCTTTACAGTGACTCAGCTAATCCCATAGGTTTTCTATGGGATTCAGGTGTGAAGAAAATGCAGCCACTCCATTTGAGGTCCCCCAGTCTCCAGCGGCCATTCCCTCAATGAGCTGGATCATTGTCGTCCATGAAGATGACATTAGGCGGCTGTGTTGTTCATGCGGAGTCACAATGACTGTATTAATAATGGTAATCAGGTAGTATGGGCCTGTCACTGTACAAAGTGAGGGGCAGTTCTGTATTGACTAGACAAACCTGTCCACACTGTAATACCACCACCACTGGACAAACTTGCCCACACTATAACACCACCACCACTGGACAAACTTGCCCACACTATAACACCACCACAACTAGACACACCTGCCCGCACTAAAACACCACCACCATTAGACACACCTGCCCATACTGTAACACCACTACCACTAGACACACCTGACCACACTGTAACACCACCTCCACTAGACACACCTGCCCACACTGTAACACCACCACCACTAGACACACCTGACCACACTATAACACCACCACCATTAGACACACCTGCCCATACTGTAACACCACTACCACTAGAAACAACTGACCACACTGTAACACCACCACCATTAGGCACACCTGCCCATACTGTAACACCACTACCACTAGACACACCTGACCACACTGTAACACCACCACCACTAGACACACCTACCCACACTATAACACCACCACCGCTAGACACACCTAACCACTATGTAACACCACCACTAGACAAACCTGCTCACACTGTAACACCAACATCACTAGACACACCTGACCACTATGTAACACCACCACCACTAGACAAACCTGACCACACTGTAACACCACCACCACTAGACAAACCTGACCACACTGTAACATCACCACCACTAGACACACCTGACCACTATGTAACACCACCACCACTAGACACACCTGACCACTATGTAACACCACCACCACCAAAGGCAACAGTGGCTGATACCCAGCACTCTCCTTCTATGTTGGATGAGGGACCAGCGGGCCTCAGTGCTGTTCACTGATGAAAGTCGATTTGCGCTGAGCAGAAATGAAGGCCGCCAACAATGTTGGAGACATCAGCTGTGCACTAAAATGTCCAAAAATAAAAATAAAGTTGCTGCATATTTTATACATAAAGAAAGTCCACTATCAGTTGGTGATAAATTTGGAAAACCTTTGCAGCCTAATAAAAGTTTACATTACATTACATTACATTACATTACAAGATTTTTACACTTTTCCTAAATCTGCTTAATTGATTTGGAAAGATCATATCCGTCTCTATAAAGTCGGCACTAGAGGATGCATGGTAGCTTACTGCAGGTTTATACTGGATAAAAATACAGGAAAAAAATATCCAGTAATAGATAAATACTGTACTGGAATTATATATAAACAATGTATAGTAAAATTGACTCATAGGTCCTAACCAGGGTGTACACAAACCATACATGCCAGAGGCTATCTTTGATATGTTTAAGCAATATATGCTTTGTCTTCTGCAGCTTGTAGGGGCACCATGTCACTATCACTAATACAATTCTACAATGTTCCTTGTGAACTGTTTATACAGATAGAGACATGTCCTCTGCATTATATAAAGATAATCAGCACTCAATAATACATATAGTACTTGATGTAATTCTCTCTAATGTGTTGATGTCGCAAATCCAGCTAACAATTACTCCGTATCCCTTGCAGCAGCTAAATTTGTCTTCGCTATGTTGGTATCCCAGCGCGCACATCAATGCTAAGTTGCTGTAATAGGGTCAGCCTAGCCTCCAGCTACACTTAATAGGGCACAAAATTCTTGTGTCTAAGATAATTTAATTAACTTCTTATTCTGTTTGTCTAGTAGAGGTCTACGAGACAAAAGGTATATATAAAATTGTACAATTCACCCACTGCCCAGGTCTCAATACAAGTGATCAATTTCTTTGATTCGTATATTGAATGTCTTAGAAGAAATATTAGTTTTCTTTCATTGTTGTGTAAAATGCCTGAATCTCAGATTAATCTGGTTGTCACAATGGGTAGTGCTTATCTACAGTACATATAAAAACTACATAAAGATGAAGATGTTAGTGTAAAAAATATCAACGCAATAAAAAAACTAAGGTTCCCTTTTAACCTCTTCTAACTCAGCAGTTTTTCCCACTGATATAGCTGAGGGCTTGTTTTTCAGAGTCATTTTGGCATGTTACCGTTGAAGCCCCCTCTCCCCCAGAAGATATTAGGCATGGGAGTCCTCTGCGGAAATTCTACCATTACAGCACCACATAATCACATTAGAGGGGCCCTTTGGTAGATGGAGTCCCCCTCAACTATTTGCTTAAATTTCACAGTTACTATTGATCTGGGCACCTACAAGTAAAACAACCTGGATTTGAGTTATCTCCGACCCCAGGCACAGATGGTGAGTGTCCTTGTATTTCATAATTGTATTTAGTTCAGATTCCATGTCCCATTCAGATTGTAAAGTGCCTGATATTCATTGAATACCTGAAGAAATATAGTGTACTGGGGCAGGGGCTTCTACCTTCGATTGAAATTTCTGCTCCTGTATGCAAATTTCCTGAAACAAATTAGAAATTCTAAGAATTTAAATATTATGGGAAACTTGTTTAGAATTTATTAGCTCATTTGAAGCAGGGCTTGATTTAAAGGGGTATTCCCCCCAAAATTATTTTTGCATTAATACGTTGCCCACTCATAGCTTTTCATCTTTCAAGTTTTGCTGTTATCTAGATGCATTCACCGCCACTAAACACATAGAATCTTCAAATCTTAGTACACTCCGACACTGCTCCCAGTTCCTGGCCCCCACGCCCCGTGTCTGGGTAAGGTGTGCTCCATCTTTTCAATGGGCTGGGTTAGCGCTTTTAACCCTGCCCACTGAAGTGAAGGAGGACACTGACAGCTGCTGCTGATTACTGTCTTCCTCCCCCAGGTCACCTGTATTCCCCCCTTGCCCCAGAGCTCACCTGCGCCCCCCACACTGTGCCCCCTGACCGTGCCCCTCCGATGCTCACCCGCAGCTCCCTATGCCCCCCCCCCCCGCACAGTTCAGGCCCCTGGCTCTCACCCACTCCCCCCCGCAGCTCATCCTCAGCTCAACCGCCCCCACCTCCCACGGCCACCCCTGCGGCTCACCCTCAGCTCACCCGTGGCTCCCACGTGACTCACCCTCAGCGCATTTTCGGCCCTCCCACGGCTCACCTGCAGCTCACCAGCAGCTTCCCTCGTGGATCACCCCAGCCCCCCCGTGGCTCACCCACGCCCCCTGCGGCTCATTCTCAGCTCACCTGCCCCCCCCCACGGCTCCTCCTGCGGCTTCCCCTCAGCTCACCTGCGGTCCCTGTGGCTCCCCCTCAGCTCACCTGCGGCCTCACCCATTGCTCACCTGCAGCTCACCAGCAGCTTCCCTCGCGGATCGCCCCAGCCCCCCGTGGCTCACCCGCGGCCCCCCTGGCAGCTCACTCATGCCCCCCTGCAGCTCACCCGCAGTCCCCCCTGTGGCTCACCCCAGGCCCACCGCAGCTGCGCCACCTCCCTGCGGATCACCTGCGGCCCAGCCCCACCTCTGAATAACACCCTGCATCAACTCACTGCCTCAACTCTGCTGTCACTGCTTCAACTCACTGCCTTAACTCTACTATATCACTACCTCAACTCTGCTATGTCACTGCCTCAACTCTGTTATTTCACTGTCTCAACTCAACTCTGCTATTTCAATACCTCAACTCAACTCTGCTATGTCACTGCCTCAACTCTGCTATGTCACTGCCTCAGCTCTGCTATGTCACTGCCTCAGCTCTGCTATGTCACTGCCTCAGCTCTGCTATGGCACTGCCTCAGCTCTGCTATGGCACTGCCTCAGCTCTGCTATGGCACTGCCTCAGCTCTGCTATGGCACTGCCTCAGCTCTGCTATGGCACTGCCTCAGCTCTGCTATGGCACTGCCTCAGCTCTGCTATGGCACTGCCTCAGCTCTGCTATTTCACTGCCTCAACTTTGCTATTTCCTTGCCTCAACTCTGCTATTTCACTGCCTCAACTTTGCTATATCAATGCATCAACTCAACTCTGCTATATCACTACCCCAACTCAACTGTAACTATGAAACGGAAGCAGCTAGAAAGACAGGAGATGGCTCAAAGTAATCAGGGTTACTTGGTGAGTAAAACCAGCTAGGTTTGGGAATACCCCCTTAAGACATATAAGTACACTGAGTCACAGTAGTCACAGTAACATCCTCCAGCACTGCCACTCTGGGTTTTCACCCTCCCCCATCAGAAACCGGCATCTCACAGTCCTGTCAGTTCACTCTCCTTACAGCTCAGGCTCACTCCGAGATTAGAGCACTCTGATTGGACCACAGCCAGCACGCCCCCGCCTCTCATTGGTCCAGGATGATCATGTGACTCCTGAGCCTTGTAAACAGCAGCACGGCTCTCCCTGCATCTCCTAACACTGGCTGTACTACGCCACAGCATGATGGGGATTCCTCCTTGCAGCTGTCACTTTTGTTTACATTGTCCTTAGACTTTCTAAATGCAAATTCTCATTTGAATCAGATGAACATTCTTCCATTTACATTTATTATTATCAGTACTGTTATATTTTATGTGTTTTTTATATTCTATCATGTTTTATAGATCAATATGCTAATTAGGGGACGGGACTGGCGCCCTTTTTATGTGTATTTATACCTGCTCTTTTATTGTCATTGCCATGCACCTTACTTTGAGAAAGGGGACCTGTTTATTCCCGAAACGCGTCAATTTCTGAGCTTTTTATGAATAAATTGCATCTTTATTCTATCTGGCAACTCTTGGATGTCTTCCTTGGGCAGCGCTGAGTAAGAAGTACCCTGTTTTTTTATTTTATTTTTTTCACTATTGCTCTTAATAAATGTCAGCCATAGATTTGAGAAGAGTGCACACTGGATTGCATACTACCACAGCCTATGGGACATCAAATACCTCAAGTGTTCCTCCACCAATGAGGGATTAGCCTGGTCTTAGCCTATATATAGAGAGAAAAAGTTAGTTTGGGGTTGTCCTAAGTGAGTGTTAACAAGTCTGCTGTACAGAGAGAGAGTTACTGCAGGGCCTGGCCTTGTGGCCGGGTCCAGATCCTGTCTGAGACTGAATCGCTTACTGAATCGCGTACCTCACAGCTCTATCCTGGTGCTTATGTTCCTGGAACTCTGGGATCTCCTCTGGCAAGAGGTGGTATTGAAAAGCAATGAGTATAGGTATTTTCTTCCAAGTTTTCGAAAGTCAAGTCTTTACAGTCTTCTAACAGTGCTGTTCTTCATAGACAGGTCCCTTTGGTAGCTCCCTAGTCCTCTGAACCTGCTACAAGTTCGGTACCGCAACATAATGCCTTTTCAAGATCCACCTAGCACCCTTTGGGTCACCACACACACATTAGACCTCCTGACCCACAAATATCCTACAGGACTATTGAAAAGCCATGAGTATAGGTATTTTCTTCTAAGTCTTCTAAAGTCAAGTCTTTACAGTCTTCTAACAGTGCTGTTCTTCATAGACGGTCCCTTTGGTAGCCCCCTAGTCCTCTGAACCTGCTACAATTCCAGTACCGCAACATAATGCCTTTTCAAGATCCACCTAGCACCCTTTGGGTCACCACACACACATTAGACCTCCTGACCCACAAATATCCTACAGGACTATCAGTGTATTACAGTGAGCCCCTAACCACTGTGCCCCACCATCCACTGTAGATCACATGGATTATAAAATTAACAGAATTATAATTAACCCCTACTTGCAATATGTGACACTTGAAAAATGGCAAAAAAAAATAAATATAAATTTTAGATGATACCAGATGTATGCACCTGTTGTATCACTTCTTGGGTCCAGTTCCTAATCAAACCTAGGAGAATATATTGTATTACCTCTATCTATTGCAACACAGGTGAAATAATTTTCAAGTGGACTTCTTTAAAATCTTATCTTGAAAAATGGGAAATGTTATTTAAAATATTTCTGTCCACCTTGCTGAACAGAGGCAGATATGCAAATAAATAGAAGTGAACAAGATTGCCACATCTGCTGGCTTGAAATTGATTTTGTGAAGGCGACAGATATGAAAAACTTCTCTACAGGAACCTTTTTGCCTTTTTTAACAAATAAAAATCTATGTCAAGTGGGAATTGAAAAATACACTTTGTGGAATGACATAAGTCACTGTGCACAAAAACTGGTGTCTACCGAATGTTCAGCAAGGTAAGGAAAATGTGCCGTGTGATTTATTTACTATTATTTACTATTCCTAATGATAAGGAGGGTGGGGAGGAGGGACGGAGGCGGCAGTGCAAGCCTATGGCACAGACACTCTAGGCCACGCCAATTTGACACAGGGCTGCAAGTGTAAAAGTTATTTTTTAGGACAATAACTGCATCATCTGCTGAATGGACCCCAGGACAGATCTTGGATTAAATGCAGCTATCCGAAGGTACAAGCATTTTGGAAGGGTCAGATTGTGGGTACAGAGTGGCTTTAAAGGGGTTATCCAGCGCTACAAAAACATGGCCACTTTCCCCCTCTCTTGTCTCCAGTTTGGGTGGGGTTTTGAAACTCAGTTTCATTTAAGTAAATGGAGCTTAATTACAAACCGCACCTGAACTGGAGACAAGAGAGGGGGGAAAGTGGCCATGTTTTTGTAGCACTGGATAACCCCTTTAAGTGTGAGGCAACATTTCTAAATATTTGAAGGGATCTAATTCCTGACACCCCTGCTGATCAGTTTTGCTGCAGCCTCTTTAGTGTGAAATTAGACTCATCCTAACATCTCCATGTACAAATTTTAGCTGTTTTTGGCCCATTCAAGTAAAGCAAAGAAGGAATTATAACTATAACTAATACTTATACTATAACATCTGAGTTCATGATACAAATTACACAAGAGATGGTTGGGAAGAGGAAAAGGCTATCTAAAGTAAAGCAACAGATAAGATTGTAGTAAAATAATTAGAAAATTACCATGGGGTCAACCATGAAATTACCCTAGAACCCTCAGAAGTAATAAAAATCATCAGGGCTTGTAACCTACAGTAAATGAAACCTATCAGCTCCATAGAAAAGATGAAGAGTCAGGGTAGAGCAATTGGCAATGGAATCAGAATTTATGGGAAAGGACAGGGAAGAGGGAATTGACAGTATAATGTGGACTAAATAACCCATACTTGGGGCAGACCAAGAAAGCAATCTATGTACATTATGTTTGATTAAACAAAGATGTTCTGTTCATTAAGTCCATGTTTTATCCATGTACAGAGATATTAATATTAAATGCACTGCGCCTTTAAAGTTACTCAAGGTCACTTATTGTATATGGTGGAAAACCATTCGACTAACACAGGGATGGGGAACCTGCGGCCCTCCAGCTATTGCAGAACTACATTTATCATCATGGGCAACCAACGTCAAAGCAGTAATGATCATATATACTCTTTTATGGTTAAATTTTTTTTATAATTGGATTAAATATAGTGTTTCATAACACTTTGGCTGTCCAGGCATGATGGGAAATATAGTTTTGCAACAGCTGAAGGGTCTGAGTTTGACACCTGTGATCTACAATATCACTTTTCTGTCCCATGTGTCATCCCACCATTTGAATGACAGTATTTTTGAAACTTTTTGATAGAAATTTATAAATGATTCAAAAACAGTGAACAAAAAAAGTTAAAAAAATAAAAATAAAAAAATAAGTGTCAGCTGAATGGCCAACCAAGTGTATGGGCACCTTAAAACGTTACAATATCTGGTGAGACCTTATGAAGAGTTAAGGGAGAATTTCGGGCTGGGGTGATTTTTGGCAGGTTGCGGGGGAGGGGGAGAATTAAAGAAGTAACATGGTCTCATCTTCCCCGCTTCAGCTCTGATGCCAGTATCCCGCAGCTATGGTCCCCCAGTCCGGTACGCTTCTGGGTCTGCTAAGTGGGGACTTGGGACATGACCTCTCCACTCTCCCCAACAGATGATGTTGGCATTAACTAACAGTGACTTACTCTCCCCCTGTCTTTACTGATGCATACTCAGCTAAGAGCTATATAATATGTATGGATACCTTTATGGGAAGTGAAGGTAAGAGACATCTAGGAAGGAGTTGACTTTTTTCTCTAGAAGACCTCCAGTCACTGTGGATTATCAAGAATTTGACATGATTTCTAACATAAACTAGCTAGCTGCGCGAATCTACAAATGAAGTCTATGAAACAGTGCACCACCAATGGTTGGGGCATCTAGTTCTCCAATTTACTGGTATTGCGAAATGATTATACAGATCTCTTGTTAGGTGGTCCAAAGTAAGGTCGCGTTCAAATTACGTAAAAAACAAGGCTGTATTTCGCGAAAACATTTGTGAAATAACGGTAGTTGTTTGCGCAATTATGGCCGGTTTTATGAAATACGGACGTGTTTTTTACGTAGTGTAAACCCGACCTAAGGGAGCAAATGAAAACAGTCTTTGCCCCTATTTAATGTTCCCTATGATCATACGTATGCTAATTTTTACACATAATGTAATTATTTCCATTAATATATGGTTTATTGTTTTATGTTTTAATGACCACTATTTAAAAATGTCAAAATCTGAATTTTTTTTTTTTTTTTTTTTAACAATCCACAGTACATACTAATCCAGCAACACTTGGACTGTCTTTTTTTCATGTGTAATCCTTCTTGGCGTTTACTACGATACATTAATACGACACAACATATGATTTTGCCTTTGGCCTACAAACCATCACATTTATGTAGAAGACAATTTCCTCTACCTGAGTAGCCAAAATAGCCCTGTGAGGACAAAATGTCTGGATGCGTATCTTTAAATAAAGGACGCACATAACTGAACTGTTTTTCTGTGTCAAGTGTCATAAAAAATATAGAGGTTTTTAAAAGTTGAAAATGAATACTATGAGGTGAAATGAACAAAGTCTGCCCTACGGACCCTTGAAATGTACAAGACTGAAATAATAAAATGTACAAATGTATATACAGTACAATGCATTCAGATAGTCCTCAGACTCACTATTCACTATTTTCACATTTTTTTTTTATGTTGTGGTCTTGTGCTAAAATAACATTTTTTAAAAATCAAGCTTTCCCCATCATTCTGCCATTCATAAAGACATAATAATAACAGAATGTTAGAAATCTTTGCATATTTATTGAAAAGGAAAGCCTAACATATTGCATTGCCATAAGTAGTCAGAACCATTACTCAGTACTTAGGTGAAGCCCCTTTGGCAGTGATTCTGGCCTCCAGTCTTTTTGGGTGAGATGCCACAAGATGTGCACCCGGGTTTGGGAATTTTCTGCCATTCTTCGATGCAAATTCTCTCAAGCTCTTACAGATTGTATGGGGACCATTGGTAGTGCTATTGTCATGTCTCTCAATAGATGTTCAATTGGGTTCAAGTCAATTCAGAGTTGTCCCTTAGCCGCTCCTGGGTTGTTTTAAAGGGCTTATCCAGCTAAATTATTTTTCTTTCAAATTAACCGATTTCAGAAAGTTATATAGATTTGTAATTTACTTCCATTTAAAAATCTCCAGTCTTCCCATACTTATCAGCTGCTTCATGTCTTGCAGGAAGTGGTGTTTTCTTTCGAGTCTGATGTGATGCTCTCTGCTGCCATCTCTGTCTGAGACAGGAACTGTCCAGAGCAGCAGCAGCAGCAAATGTCCATAGAAAACCTCTCCTGCCCTGGACAGTTCCGTGTCAGACTGGGAAGAAAACAACATTTTCTGCAGGACATACAGCAGCTCATAACTACTGGAAGACTTGAGATTTTTGAATAGAAGTAAATTACAAATGAATAGAACTTTCTGAAATGGGTTGATTTGAAAGAAAAAGATTTTCGCTGGATAACTCCTTTAACCCCTTGCCTCTAAAGCCTGTTTTGGCCTTAATGACCAGGCTCATTTTTCAAAATCTGACCTGTCTCACTTTATGCGCTTATAGCTCAGTGATACTTTAACGTATGCTAGCGATTCTGAGATTGTTTTTTTCGTCACATATGACACTTTATATTAGTAGCAAAATTTGGTCACTATGTGTATTTTTTGTGAAAAACATCAAAATATCATGAAAAATTTCATAATTTAGCATTTTATGAACTTCTGAAATTCTCTGCTTCTAAAAGAGGAAGTCATAGCACATAAATTAGTTACTTAATCACATTACCAATATGTCCTCTTTATTCTGGCATAATTTGGGAAACATATTTTACTTTTTTAGGGTGTTACGGGGCTTAGATATTTATTAGCAAATTATCACATTTTGGGAAAATTTCCAAAACTGATTTTTTTTAGGGACCAGTTCTTTTTTTAAATGGATTTAGAAGGCTTGTATACTGGAAACCCCCATAAGTGACCCCATTTTAGAAACTAGACACCTTAAAGAATTAATCTAGGGGTATAATGAGCATTTTAACCCTACAGGGGCTGGAGGAAAGTATTCACAATTAGGCCGTAAAAAAATCGAAAATTCAAATTTTCAAATAATATATACGTTTAGATTAAAGTTTCTCATTTTCAAAAGGAACATGATAAAAAAAAGCACCCCAAAATTTGTAACGCAGGTTTTCCTGAGTACTACGGTACCCCATATGTGGGCATAAACCACACAGCCGGTCTCAGAAGGGAAGGAGCGCCAATTAGCTTTTTTAATGCAGATTTTGCTGAAGAAGTTTCTGAGCGCCAGGTGCGTTTGCAGAGCCCCTGTAGTGTCCGCAGAATAGAATCCCCCCAAAAGTCACCCCATTTTCGAAAGTACACCCCTCAAAGAATTCATCTTTGGGTAGGATGAGCATTTTGACCCCACATGCATTAGAGGAAAGTATTCAAAATTAGACAGTAAAAATGAAAAACACGAATTTTTCCAATAATATGTTTGTTTAGTTTGAAATTTCTCAATTTCACGAGAAACAAGAGAAGAAAAGTACCCCAAAATTTGTAACGCAGGTTCTCCTGAATACAACGGTACCCCATATGTGGGCATAAACCACTGTATGGGCACACAGCAGGGCTCAGAAGTAAAGGAGCGCCAATTAGCTTTTTCAATGCAGATTTTGCTGAAGAAGTTTCTGAGCGCCAGGTGCGTTTGCAGCGCCCCTGTAGTGTCCGCAGAAGAGAAACCCCCCAAAAGTCACCCCATTTTGGAAAGTACACCCTTCAAAGAATTCATCTTGGGGTGTGGTGACCATTTTGACCCCACAGGTATTAGAGGAAAGTATTTAAAATTAGACAGTAAAAATAAAAAAACTTGAATTTTTCCAATAATATGTTTGTTTAGTTTTAAATTTCTCAATTTCACAAGGAACATGAGAGAATCCGCACCCCATAATTTGTAACGCAGGTTCTCCTGAGTACAATGGTACCCCATATGTGGGCATAAACCACTGCATGGGCACACAGGAGGGCTCAGAAGGAAGGGAGCGACAATTAGCATTTTCAGTTCAGATTTCGCTGAAGTAGTTTCTGAGCGCCAGGTGCGTTTGTAGTGCCCCTGTAGTGTCCGCAGAAGAGAAACCCCCCAAAAGTCACCCCATTTTGGAAAGTACACCCCTCAAAGAATTCATCTTGGGGTGTGGTGACCATTTTGACCCCACAGGTATTAGAGGAAAGTATTTAAAATTAGACAGTAAAAATGAAAAACTTGAATTTTTCCAATAATATGTTTGTTTAGTTTTAAATTTCTCAATTTCACAAGGAACATGAGAGAATCTGCACCCCATAATTTGTAACGCAGGTTTTCCTGAGTATAATCGTACCCCATATGTGGGCATAAACTACTGCATGGGCACACAAGAGGGCTCAGAAGGAAGGGAGTGCCAATTAGCATTTTCAGTTCAGATTTCGCTGAAGTAGTTTCTGAGCGCCAGGTGCGTTTGTAGTGTCCCTGTCGTGTCCGCAGATGAGAACCCCCCCAAAAGTCACCCCATTTTGGAAAGTACACCCCTCAAAGAATTTATCTTGGGGTGTGGTGACCATTTTGACCCCACAGAGATTAGAGAAAAGTATTTAAAATTAGACAGTAAAATTGAAAAACTAGAATTTTCCCAATAATATGTTCGTTTAGTTAGAAATTTCTCAATTTCACTAAGAACAGGGGAGAAGCTGCATGCCAAAATCTGTAATGCAGGTTCTCCTGAGTAGAACGGTACCCCATATGTGGGCATAAACCACTGTATGGGCACCCAGCCGGGCTCAGAAGGGAAGGAGCGCCAATTAGCATTTTCAGTGCAGATTTTTCCGAAGAAGTTTCTGAGCGACAGGCGCGTTTGCAGCGCCCCTGTAGTGTCAGCAGAATAGAACCCCACCAAAAGTCACCCCATTTAGGAAAGTACACCCCTCAATGAACTCATCTTGGGGTGCAGTGAGCGGTTTGACCCCACAGGTATTAGAGGAAAGTATTCAAAATAAGACAGTAAAAATGAAAAACTCGAATTTTTCCAATAATATGTTCGTTTAGTTTAAAATTTCTTAATTTCACAAGGAATGGGAGAAAAAACGTACCCCAAAATCTGTAACGCAGCTTCTTCTGAGTAAAACGGTACCCCATATGTGGGCATAAACCACTGTATGGGCACACAGCAGGGCTCAGAAGGAAGGGAGCACCAATTTGCTGGAGCAAAACCGCAGCTAGTAATAGTTATTAGAATAGCGCAGTTACTAAAATACAATAAAAAATGAGATTACAGGTAATGTGGGGTGGTCACGGGCAACCTGGGGTGGTCACGGGCAACCTGGGGTGGTCAAGGGCAACCTGGGGTGGTCACGGGCAACCTGGGGTGGTTATAGGTAACCTGCGGTGGTTACAGACAATCTGGGGTGGTTACGGGCAACGTGGGGTCGTTACGGGAAATGTGGGGTGGTTACGGATAAACTGAAGTGCTTATAGGTAATCTGGGATGGGTACCTGTAATTTGGGGTCGTTACAGGCAATCTGGCGTGGTTACGGGCAATCTGGGGTGGTTATAGGCAACGTGCGGTGGTTATAGGCAACGTGCAGTGGTCAGAGGCAACGTGCGGTGGTCAGAGGCAACGTGCGGTGGTCAGAGGCACCGTGCGGTGGTCAGAGGCAACGTGCGGTGGTTAGAGGCAACGTGCGGTGGTCAGAGGCAACGTGCGGTGATTACGTGCAATCTGGGGAGTTACGGGCAATCGGGGCTGATTACGCACCATCTGGAGGGGGTCACTGGCAATTCGGGGTGGTTACGGTCAACATGTGGTGGTTACAGGCAACGTGCGGTGGTTATGGGCAACGTGCGGTGGTTATGGGTAATGTGTGGTGGTTATGGGTAATGTGCGGTGGTTATAGGCAATGTGCGGTTGTTATGGGCAACGTGCGGTGGTTATGGGCAACGTGCGGTGGTTAGAGGCATTGTGCGGTGGTCAGCGGCAACATGCGGTGTTTATGTGCAATCTGGGGGGTTACAGGCAATCGGGGCTGATTACGCACCATCTGGAGGGGGCACTGGCAATTCAGGGTAGTTACAGTCAACATGTGGTGGTTACAGGCAATGTGCGATGGTTATGGGCAACATGCAGTGGTTATGGGCAACATGCGGTGGTTATGGGCAACGTGCGGTGGTTATGGGCAGCATGCGGTGGTTAGGGGCAACGTTCGGTGGTTGGGGGCAACGTGCGGTGGTTAGGGGCAACGTGCGGTGGTTAGGGGCAACATGCGGTGGTTAGAGGCAATGTGCGGTGGTCAGCGGCAATGTGCGGTGGTTACGTGCAATCTGGGGGGTTACAGGCAATCGGGGCTGATTACGCACCATCTGGAGGGGGTCACTGGCAATTCGGGGTGGTTACGGTCAACATATGGGGGTTATGGGCAATGTGCGGTGGTTATGGGCAACGTGCGGTGGTTAGAGGACACGTGCGGTGCTTACGGTCAACATGCGGTGGTTATGGGCAATGTGCGGTGGTTATGGGCAACGTGCGGTGGTTAGGGGCAACGTGCGGTGGTTAGGGCAACGTGTGGTGTTTACGTGCAATCTGGCGTGATTACGGCAACCTGGGGCGGATACGGGCAACCTGGGGCGGATATGGGCAACCTGCGGTGGTTACGGGTAATCTGGGGGGGTAAGGGGTAATTTGGGAGTAAACTGCAATTATTACTATAATAAAAAGTGTGTGTTTTATTTTTTTGTATGTTTGTCACTTTTTGTACTTTTACACATTCTTTTTCACTGTATTACTATGATTACTGTGATATTTTCTATCACAGTAATCATAGTTCAGTGACAGAGACCAAATTGGTCTCTGTCACTTTAAATTTTCAGAGCTGGCTGGTTGTGGAGCGAAGGAGCTCCAGGATCAGGTAACGTATATGGGGAAGGGGGGGGGGGTGACTGGGGGACGGGTGTGACAGGGGGGGTGGGGGGCGACTTGGGGGGCGACACACTGACACTTTTTATCCCCTGTCACCAATGATTTATGGTGACAGGGGATAAAAAGTGCTTCCCTGCACTGGGAACAGGCGATCAGCGGTAAATAGTACCGTCGATCGCCTGCTTCGGGACCACACGGGGGAGGGGTCCCCGATCACTGCCCCATGCTCTCCGCTACCTCATTTCCATCCCTGCGAACAAACATCGTTCCCCGGGGAGGGGAGGGTTAGTAATCTGCCACTAGGGGGGCTGATCTGGGGTCTGAATTATACATTTTCATCTCCCCCCACCGTGGATTCACGGTGGGGGGAGATGAAAGCGATCGGCAGCTTTCATCGGTAATAGCGGCGATCCGCCGGTATCGGGGGACGAGGGGGGGGGGGACCGGGGGACACATTAGAAGTGGCGGCGGGAGGAGGCAACGTTCTGAAGCCTCCTCCCGCCGCCTGATCGGCGGGAGGACATTGAATCTCCCCATAGATGCTGCGGTCGCATTGACCACGGCGTTTATGGGGTTAACTGCCCGCGGGGAGCGCGGCTCCCCTCCGGGCAGAGGCAGCGGGAGGATGCTGTGTGACACAGCCTTCTCCCGCTGCCCGATCTCACCTAGGGACAGCGGGGGGAAGCAGCGAAGACATGACGTTTGGGGAACGTCATGTTGCGGGAACTAGTTGTTTTACATGACATTCCCCAAACGTCATTTTGCGGCAAGGGGTTAAGGCCCTATTACACTAAGGAATTTTCGTTCAAAAACCCGCTAAAACGATCTATCATTAGAAATCATCGTTAAGTGTGATAGTTGGAGACGAGCGAATGACAAACACAAAATCTTTATATCGTTATTTATCGCAATCTTTTAGCTTTTAGAAAAAAAAAATTGTCTTTCAATAATAATTCACTAATCTGTGCGTGTAATGAGAAATCTTTCGGCCATTCGCGAAAAAACAAAAAAACAAAAAAAAAATTAAAGGGGTTATCCAGTGCTACAAAAACATGGCCACTTTCTTCCAGAGACAGCATGACTCTTGTCTCCAGGTCAGGTGTGGCTAGCATGACTCTTGTCTCCAGGTCAGGTGTGGCTTGCAATTAAGTTCCATTCACTTCAATGGAATAGAGTTACAAAGCCCCAACCAAACTGAAGACAAGAGTGGTGCTGTCTCTGGAAGAAAGTGGCCAAGAATAACCCCTTTAAGCGACCATGTAACGCCCGCAAAAAAAATCTTTCAGTACAGCAATCGTTTAGTGTAATAACGTGTAAATAGTTTGCAATAAAATTGCTAGTTATCGAAAGCGATCGATCAGTATAGTAAATCTTTAAGCAAGGCTTTAGATGTGTGCTTAGGGTTAGAAGATAAGCCATATATATTAAACACCCATATCTCCTCTTTCTCTTAATGTGCATAGCGAGTTTCTTGCAGTGGACCAAACAATATTTTATTCTTCTCTATGAAGCTGCTGAAGAATAAAAGAGGCTGAGGTTAGCATTAATAAATCCATCCATATATAATATATCCATCCGTATGAATAGAAATTCATGCATGCAGCGTATAGCCAGTCTGTGAGTATATAGGCGTACATAAGAGCACGACTAAAGCTTTGGTTATTTCATTAACATAATCATCAATTCTCATTGCATAACTAAAAATGCTGACTTTACTGTAGAAACTGAAGAATGATTATGAGAAAAATCGAGTCTGATCTGGAAGCTGGATGTATAATGCACTTGCATTATTTATAGGGGCCATTATTATAAAACACGTGTATCTTACCAGCCAGCAAAGCATTTCAAACAGTAAGCAATTACCATCAAAATAACTCATTAATAGGTTAGGTTGACTTTGTATTTCAGTATTAATATTTTATTCAAATATTTTCATTGTTGCAGATGGGAGGAGATTGTTTTACCAAATTTAAAGGGCTTGAGTCGAAAACACCCTTTTAAAAAATTTCCTAATAAAAATGTTGAAATTCGTAGAGGGGTATCTTGTATATGGGATCCTCATCTATTAATCATAGTGGTGGAAGGCTCCAAAGATTTTCTCTTGGTCTAAGACATGGTTCATCCATTAAAACAGGGATGGGGAACCTTTAGCCCTCCAGCTATTGCAAAACTACAATTCCCATCGTGGCTGGACAGCCAAAACTTAAGCCTTGGCGGCCAAGCATGATGAGGATTATAATTTTGCAGCAGTTGGAGGGCCTAAGGTTCCCAACCCCTACATTTAACTGACAACTCAAGGATGTTATGGAACTGTGCAATATTTGGAGAGCACATATATACCTTTGTCTTTTAACCAGTCATTGTGCTCTACATTAGGAGTTATGAGTAACCTTGAAATATCATGGTATATTTTTGTGTGTTGATAACCAAGAGAAAGAGGTGTAAAATTTACGCTATGGTTCTAAGGCCTAAGGTTTCACAAGGGCATATGGTACCTGTATCACACCATCTGAGTCACCATAGGGCTGGATAGTCAATGGAACCATGGGGACCTGAGAGTTATGTCCATCATATACGGATTAGTGTTGAGCGAGCACTAAAATACTAGAACACTGAACCCCACTGAAATCAATGGGAGACTGGACAATTTAAAGGGGTGCTCCAGCATGGGGGCACTTTCTAGGGGGGGACCGGGAAGGAGGTGGCTGAAATAAAAGATGTCCACTCACCTCCCCGGTTCCAGTGGCGGGTCACTCATCGCGGCGCTCCGGTCCCCGATTCCCGGCCGCTTCCTGGTGTCTGATGCCGCCCGAGACGCTACATCTCAGGGCCGCTCAGTCACTCAGTGAAGACGGTTTGAAGTCCGCTTGGATTACGCCTCCTTCACTGAGTGGCTGAGCGGCCCTGAGATGTAGCGTCTCGGGCGGTGTCAGACACCAGAAAGCGGCCGGGAACCGGGGACCGGAGCGCCGCGATGAGTGACCCGCAGCTGGAACCGGGGAGGTGAGGGGACGTCTTTTATTTCAGCCACCTCCTCCCCGGTCCCCCCCAGAAAGTGCCCCATGCTTGAGTACCCCTTTAACCAGGTGCCACCTGCTTAGCAGAGCGGAAGGGGCCTTCCATTTTCATTTCTTTATTCAAATTTTGCTATATTTCATCCCTTAAAGGGCTGTGTAAACAAAATATACAAATAGAAGGAAAAAATGCAATACCTTACCACAAGACACATTACACCTTCAATTGACGGCATACCGCTGGAGTTCTAATATGTTTTGCAGTAAGGTATTGCTTTTTTTTCATTGTAATTTTTGTATATTTCATTAACAAAACCCCTTAAGGAATGAAATATGCAAAAATTAGAAGGAAGAAAATCAATACCTTATTGCAAGAACTCTAGCGGTATGCCGTCAGTTAAAGGGATGCGTAAACAAAATATACAAATATTTAAAATAATTAGTATTTAAATAGTTTCTGAGCTACTGAATGATGATACTAGGAGCTCTGAAATGGTTTAAACAGCACCCTGACCAGCATAAAGTGCTTATTTGAGCATCAAGCTCGACCCCAATGCTCGCTGAAGCACTATAGTCGACTGCGCATGCTCGCTCAACACTAATATGGATACAAGCCTCAACATAGAATATAAAACATTTCCTACATCGCAAGTCCAATTATTTTTCTGTTAGTAGGGGAATGATATGCGTTGCGTTGATGTACATGATTAGGCTATGTTCCCATTTGATAAGAGACCAGCCGGTCTCAGAAAAGATAATTTAAAAAGATGATCTTAAGCCCCACTGAGTTCTGATGCAGGCGCATCTATGTGTGCCCGCATCAGAACTCCTCTTTGAACACAATAGAGCGTGCGGCCGGAGACGCACGCTCCATTGTTTGAACTGACAAGGTTTTCTGCGGTGAATAGCGGTCACAGAAAACTGACATGTCAGTTTCTCGCAGCGCTGCTAGGGATCCAAGCCGGAGTGTATACCATGTGTATACTCTCTGGCCGGGAGTCCCTTAGTCTGCAGCACTACGTCAATACTGCAGAAATCACGGCCGTTGTAACAAGGGCCGTGATTTCTGCGGAACTTACGTAGTGTGAACATAGCCTTAATTTGCATTTATTTTTTTTTGTGTGACAAAATTATCTTTAGTTTAAAAGTCTCTATGTCACGCTCAGAGCTGCAGACAAGAGAAGATAGCTAGTAGGGAGATGAAATCCACTGATGCGAAAGCTAATACTTATATAAACAATCCTAAAAGATGAATCTACCTGAATTTAACAAAAAACAAACCAGTGAATAACAGATCAATACAAGTGGGAACAGATCCGACAATTAACAAAACCTGAAGCGCAAAACCACATGAGTATCAATAACCCGACCGAGCCGCAATCATTAAGCCACAATGTCCTGATGCTGTTTTAATGAAAAACTCAAAGGGATACATCTTAATACAAGGCAGCTCTTCCCCTGTAAAGTATTAGTAAAATTGGTTGTGCTTCCATAGAACAGGTAAGAGCAGTCAACAGTAATCAACATTTTACTTTCTTATTCGTATTACTATACCTTCAGGTACAAAGAACCCCCTGAGGTCACCAAGAGCATATTGAAGAACAACAGACCCAGCTAGTAAAGACAGTGTTGGGAGGCTATGTCCCACTGAACAGTTACTCTCCCAGAGAGCCATGTACATCTTAGCAGTGAGAGTCACTTGTACACAAGTACACAAACTTGTAACAATAGTACATGATCTGGGGAGCCAGTCAGTCACTCCTAGTAGTAATATGAGGGGTACTAACAGCTCAGTGATATGTACCGGACTTTCAGTGGCTTTCGCGGCCAGTTGTGAACTGTTTTTTTTTTCAGGATAATACTTGCCCACTCACAACCGGGGGTTTCCCAGGAATGTCTCCACCAGATTGTAACACTTCCTTATCTTATCTTCTATTCAGGCCATAGACGCCTCACAGGGTAGTAGAGCCTCCTTTCGGTTATACAGTTTTCCCCAATAAACATATCCTTTTACTTTAAATTGTAACTTCTTACATATTTTATAATTACATTTACATATATCAAGTTTTGTTTCATTTCAACAACTCCTTCTCGGTGCTTTTTCTTAGGTCAATGAGTATAGATGGATTATGGTGTTTCAATGATTCGACCATTCTGCTAAAGAGAGAGATTTTCAGCCTCCATTACTGTACACTGAGCTTGCTGCAGACAATCCTTCAGAAACTTGATTCGACTCCTTTGGAGGTAAACCAATAATTGCCATATTCTCTAGCACAAAAAATTTATACGAAATGTATTACCTTCTGGGTGTCTAAAACATCTCAGCAGATAATGATGAACCTTGCTTTGTGTGTTTTTCCCCCCCGTCTTACGTTACACCTGTGTGGCTCCTGTAACTTCTCTTTTGTAAACCTGTTATTCCTCCTACATCCTGGCATTTGTCTATTTTCTTCTCGCAGTAAGATTGCTAGTGTTCACTTTGATTAAAAAGATATAAATACAGAAATAAAAATACAATTACCATTTATCTACCAGGGTTTTACAGTCACAAAAAAAAATCCTTGATGATACCTTGAAGCCTATTCTGGGACGACCATCCGCATAAGTGATTAGTATATCTAGTGAGAAATATTTTATAAAGCTAAAAAAATATATATTTTATATAATAATAATAATAATAATAAACATTTATTAACATAAATGACTATTTACATAATTGATTACTGATTTAGTTATTCGCTACTTGCCCTTATGCTATTCAGGGGCTAAAGAGCATTTGGGGCATTACCCGACAGCCCGGAGCACCAGCTCGGCCTTCCCAGTCTGCCCCCTCCCGTGCCGCTCACTATGCATATATGAATATGCATAGTGGGCGGACCAGAGCAACCCCCTTGACCCGCCTGGAGCAACCCCTTCCTGTGCTGCCCAGCCCGCCCTCTCCCGTGCCGCTCACTTTGCCCATTTTTAATCAGCATAATAAAATGAACAAAATCAGTCCACTCCAAATAGCCCAGGTTATATCGCCTTTAAAGAAATGGGTTTATAACTTGCAGAATAAACTACATTTAATATAGAAAGGATTAGACAAAAATAAATAAATAAAATGTTTTCATTTAATAAAGTTATTAAAAAGGAAGAAAACACAAAAATTTTGGCAAATTCCAGCAAAGTTCCATCATGTCTTTTATTTGAACATATTGCAGATATGTTGCATGCGTGCTCTGGGACTTCTATGGTGGCCTCAGAGCTTATGTTCTGTACTTAAAACATCTAAAAATAAAATGATTTCGGTTTACCAGATTGTGAGGTTCCAATGTTATTAATCCGTTCAACTTTACAACTTAACTTTATTTACATCATGGGTAACATATATCAGAGAGGCTTCAGATGAAGCTCATCTTCATAAAAACCTCTAACGAAATCACTAAAGAAGAAATTCCTCCTTACTTGAAAGCTTTATGTTCATTGTAATAAATGTTGACATGTCACACAAGTTTAGATTAGTCAGTGTCTCAGTACTGGAACTCCTCCTATCATTAGATATATCCAGGACAAGAGTACAGCTATGTGCTACACTCCTCGGCCCAGGTATGTCTTTGGTCACTATGGACGTTTCGGTCCTGTACACCAACATACATCATGATCTTGGAGTCCAATGTGTGAAGGAATTTTTGGACCAGGATGAACAAGTCCTAGCGGGACAAACTGAGATAATTATTGAAGCACCTACCATCAGATTTGGGGCAAGGCCATGGGTACGCGGATGGCACCATCGTACGCAAATCTTTTTATGGGGGTGTTTGAAAACACACATATTAAGTCCTGTCCCCTTTTTAAAACACATGTTTTGGTCTACAAGAGATATATAGACGACTTGTTTTTCCTGTGGAAGGGTGACCCAAATATGATTAGTGATTTTGTACAGTATATTAATAATAACTCATTGGGCATTCAACTAACCCCTAACCATTCCGAGATCCAGATTTAATTTCTGGACTTATTAATCAGTCATAGAGGGAACAAGATCATCACATCAACGTTCTTCAAGGAGGTAGACTCTAATAGCTACCTATCCTTTAAGAGCGGCCTTCTGAAAAAATGGAAGACAAGTCTCCCCTAAAGTCAATATAAATGCATTTGGAAGAACTGTACGGAGGACACATTCAAGAAACAGGCAAGTATACTGAAGAAAAGGTTTACAGCAAAAGGTTACCCCAAAAAGTTACTACATAATGCATACCAAAGAACATATCAACTCACCCAAAACAACTGTCTAAGTAGAAGTGCAAAGGCTCCAGAACAGCAGGAAACAAGTAGAGTCAACTTCATCACCCAGTTTAGTAAATCGCATAAGCACATACAGAGGATCCTACAAAAACACTGGCACCTCTTAAAAGTAGATCCCAATATAGGTCCACTCAGCCCCCAACACTGCCGATTAAATGGACACAGATTAAATGTGAACAAAGGTTTTCTCAAACATGGGGTCTCCAGGTACTATTATGAAACACATATTTCTAATCCAATTTCATTGAAGATTTGCCCCATCGATCAGATCGACCCCCATGTTGGCAATCGGTTTGATCAGTTAATCAAGCGTGAGATGTATTGGATCTACTGACTACAAACATTACAGCCCTCAGGGCTCAATGAAATTACAGAACTGATAGTCTGAACAGGGTAATACTATTTTTAACCCAAATAACATACAATAGTGACTAACAATATTGAGGTTCGACAACATTAAAGTGGGTTACGTTGGGGTAACAGTGGCCCTGTCACAAAAACACTTCCAATATAATGGTTTTCAGCTACTAAGTCCATCCATTCATTTGTCGTGCCACTGACCAACTGGTTCCACTAAGATGTGTGGGGATCAGTCTCAAAAGCAGTCTTTGATATGAGACCAGCAGCAGGTTTAAAGAAAAATAAGTGGTTTATTGTCCATAACAGCAAACAAAACATACAGCTTTCTTCAGCCAACACCCAGGTATGGAACAGAGTCCGTGAAAACAGTCATTGGCAGTTATGCAACACAGTCAATTGGTTCACATAGGGCTCTCACCCGGATAGACGCTGCCAGACACCAAACAGCTCCTGGAAGTCTCCTTTGGCCTCAGAGAAGCCACACACAGCTCCTTCTCCCCAGCAGCACACTCTGCAGACTGGAGATCCACACACCCACTCTCAGCTGGTTCTCCCAGGCTTACAAAGGCCACACCAAAACCAAAACCTGGACCTGGAGTGTGGGAGCAGCCACCCACCCACTCTTTGGCATGCTCCCATGAAAGACCGTCCCAGACTAAACTGCATTGCAGCCATACTAAATTTTAAACGTGTGCCAGTGGTCTATTGCCGCTGACACCAGTTATCATAGTCTTTCACCTCACCAAGGCCAGGATCCTTGGTGAGACATATCTACCATCTATGACGGTGCCATGCGCCTTCTTACATACCCCCCCCCCTCTGTCCAAAGCCGGGGTTCTGGGCACCTTCAGCAACCATGCAATGTACCCTCGACAAGGCGTCTGCATTAGCCTGCAATTTTCCTGGCCTATGCTCTACTGTAAAATTGAAGTCCTGTAGTGCCATGAACCAGCGGGTGACTTGGGCATTTTTTCCTGTTTTCTCCCTCAACCATTTAAGAGGGGCATGATCCGACACCAGCCTAAACTTGCGCCCTAACAAATAGTAGCGTAGGGAATCTAGGGCCCACTTGATGGCTAGGCATTCTTTCTCAATAATTGAGTAGTTCTGTTCTGCAGGGGACAGCTTCCTGCTTAAATAACTCACCGGATGTTCTTCTCCGTTTATCACTTGGGATAACACAGCCCCTAGACCTACATCTCATGCATCAGTCTGGATGACAAATTCTCTTTCGAAGTCTGGGGCTACCAACACCGGCTGTTTACAGAGGGCCGACTTAAGATTCTGAAAGGCCTTTTCAGCCTCTGGAGACCACTTAACCATGGCTGACTTCCCCCCTTTTGTTAGGTCAGTTAGGGGAACTGCTATCTCTGCAAACTTGGGGATGAATCTTCTATAATACCCCACAATTCCTAGGAATGCCCTGATCTGTTTTTTGTTAAGTGGGCGGGGCCAGCTTTGAATTGCCTCTATTTTATTTAGCTGGGGTTTTATTTTCCCTCTTCCCACAATGTACCCCAGGTATCGGGCCTCTTCCATCCCCATGGCACACTTACTTGGATTAATGGTAAAACCGGACTTCCTTAATGAGTTCAGGATGGCTTGAACTTTACCTAGGTGACTTTCCCAATCGTGACTAAATATTACTATATCATCCAAGTAAGCAGCGGCATATTTCCTGTGGGGACGTAAGACCCGATCCATGGCCCTCTGAAACGTGGCGGGGGCCCCTTGCAAGCCAAATGGCATTCTAACGTATTGGAAAGAACCCTCAGGTGTAGAGAAGGCCGTCTTTTCCCTAGCCTCATTAGACAATGGGATCTGCCAATATCCTTTTGTTAGGTCTAGGGTAGTGATGTAACGAGCCGGACCTAGCCTCTCAATAAGCTCGTCTACCCGAGGCATTGGGTAAGCATCCACCTTAGACACTTCATTTAGTTTGCTATAATCATTGCAGAAGCGCCACTCTCCATTGGGTTTAGGGACTAGCACAATAGGACTGGACCAGCCGCTTTTAGATTCCTCAATAACCCCTAGGTTTAACATTCTCTGCACTTCCCCTGCCACAATTTGCCTTCGAGCCTCAGGAATCCTGTATGGCTTTAAATTTACCCTCACATGAGGTTCTGTAATGATTTCGTGTTCCACCACATCTGTTAGCCCTGGTGCATCAGTAAATAAGTCCCTATTTTGATGCAACAGTTGCCTGCACTGATGTTTTTGGGAGGGGGATAGGGTCTCAGCAACACTCACATTCTCCCAGGTGACCTCTGGTTGCGATAACAGACAAGGGGATTCTGGAGGGTCCCTATCCTTCTACGGTTTGAGCAAGTTGACATGATATATTTGATAGGGTTTCCTCCTACCTGGCTGGTGTACCGATAGTTGACTTCCCCCAGCTTCTCAACTATCTCATATGGCCCTTGCCACTTTGCCAGGAACTTGCTTTCTACCGTGGGTACTAGTACAAGAACCCGCTCCCCTGGACTGAACTGTCTCACCCTGGCTGACCTATTATATACTCTAGCTTGTGCCTATTGTGCCTGTTGGAGGTGTTCTCTGACAATGGGAAGTACCTGAGCTATACGATCTTGTAGTTGAGCCACATGCTCAATGACACTTTTATGGGGCGTGACTTCACTCTCCCAGGTCTCTTTGGCTATATCTAACGGGCCTTGGGAATGTCTGCCATACAGCAACTCAAAGGGTGAGAAACCTGTAGAAGCTTGAGGGACCTCTCTGATAGCAAACAGAAGACTGGGTGACAGGTAATCCCAGTCCCGGCCATCCTTCTCAACTACTTTCTTCAACATGGCCTTTAAGGTTTTGTTGAAACGCTCCACAAGGCCATCTGTCTGTGGGTGATATACAGAGGTGCTGAGTTGGGTGACCTTTCATACCTTGCAAAGATCCTGCATGACCTTTTACATGAATGGCGTCCCCTGGTCTGTCAGGATTTCCTTCGGCAGCCCTGTTCGGGAAAATATGTGCCATAACTCTCTAGCAATGACTTTGGAGGAGGAATTTCTTAGGGGCACTGCTTCTGGGTACCTGGTGGCATAATCTAGGACAACCAGAATATATTGGTGACCCCTCACTGACTTCACCAGGGGCCCTACCAGATCCATAGCAATTCTCTGAAAGGGGACCTCGATAATAGGTAGTGGTATTAGAGGGCTACGGAAGTTTGTGACCGGGGAGGTTACCTGACATACCGGACAGGACTGGCAGTAATCCCTCACTTCCCGGTAACACCCTGGCTAATAGAACCGTAATAGAATTCTCTCTATGGTCTTATCCGCCCCTAGGTGTCGTCCCAACATATGACTGTGGGCCAGGTCCATTACCATACGTCTGTATGGTTTAGGAACTAGAACTTGTTCCACCACTTCCTCACAGATTTTGGTTACCCGGTACAATAAGTTCCCATTCATTGCAAAGTGGGGAAACCTTTCATCTGCCCCTAGCTCTTGGGGTACCCCATTAAGTACCACAACTGTATTAAAGGCACCTTTTAGGGTTTCGTCCTGTATTTGGGCAGTCCCAAAGTCTCCTCGGGACACCTCTAGGTCTGGGACCTCCTCAAGGGTCATTTCCTCCTCCCCCTCCCCTACCATGACTGATAAAGGGAATTCAGGGACATCATCATGACCAGTGTTCCCGGGGCTGTCTTGGTACCTGGGACCTTTTTCCAGTACACTTTCCCACATACCCCAGAACAGAGGACAGTCTCGACCAACAATCATTTCGTGCATCAGTCCCTGCAGGATTCCCACAGGGTGTGACACTGTACTGCCCTCTGTTTTTAGGATGACTTTGGCCATGGGGTACACCTTGGTATCCCCATGAATACAAGTGGCCCCCAGGGTTTTCCCAGGGATTAACTTATGAGGGACATGGGCTGTCAGAAGGGTGACCAGGCTTCCCGAGTCCAGGAGTCCAGTGACAGGGATGCCATTTGCCCTAATGGTACAAAGGGGCAGTCCTTTTTTGGCATTTGGCATGGCACTGCAGGCCGCATGGGCAAACATGGAAGTCCGCCGCCCCACGGAACAGTCCATGGCTTCTGAGCCAAGGGGGCAATGAGCCGCGATATGACCCGGGGCCTGGCCTCTCCAGCAGATGATCTCTCCAAGGGTTTGTCTGGTTGACTCAGGCATACTCTTGGCCTTGGAACGTCCATCACGTGGGGTTTGAGAAGCCTTCCTTTGGCTTGCAGATACACTCAGAGTACGCCAGTACAGAGAGGGAAGGGGTCCTGGGTCAGCCAGAGAGGTCTCCACAGCATGATATCTCTCCACCAAGCCCACTAAGTCATCCGCATTCTGGGGATTTCCCTGGGCAACCCAGCACTGCACTGGCTTGGGCAGGGCATGCACGAACCGGTCCATCACCACCCGTTCAACCATTTCTGCTGGAGAACAAACATCCGGCTGCAGCCATTTTTGGACAAGATGCAGGAGATCGAACATTTGGGATCTTGGGGGCTTGTCCCTTTTGTAACCCCAGTGGTGCACTCTCTGAGCCCGGACAGCAACGGTTACGTCCAAACTTGCCAGGATCTCTGCTTTGAGCTTGCCATACTCCCGGGCATCCTGCAAAGACAAGTGATAATAAGCCTTCTGGGGCTCGTCTGTGAGGAATGGAGCTAAAACTTCAGCCCATTGCTCACTTGGCAGCTTCTCCCGTTCAGCAACCCGCTCAAAAACAGTAAGGAAGGCTTCCACGTCATCTTCTGGAGTCATCTTTTGCAGGGCTTCTCGTACAGATTTACGTGCTCTTTGCTGGTAGGAGGTGGGGTCTCCTTGACCTGAATGGCTTCTTTCATTATAGCCATCTGCCTGATGAGGAGCTGGTTAGTCTCCTGCTGGACTTGTACAGCTTCAGCATGAGCTTGTTGCTGCTGGGTGTTGGCCTGCACAAGGTGTTTGATAATGTCCTCCATAGTCTCTGCCTGGGTCTGTATCTGAGCTGCAGCCTTAACCCAGGACATACGATCCACTAGCAGGGATCTGCCCGCATCCGAAGCACCAATTTGTGGGGATCAGTCTCAAAAGCAGTCTTTTGATATGAGACCAGCAGCAGGTTTAAAGAAAAATAAGTGGTTTATTGTCCACAACAGCAAACAAAACATACAGCTTTCTTCAGCCAACACCCAGGTATGGAACAGAGTCTGTGAAAACAGCCATTGGTAGTTATGCAACACAGTCAATTGGTTCACATAGGGTTCTCACCCGGATAGACGCTGCCAGACACCAAACAGCTCCTGGAAGTCTCCTTTGGCCTCAGAGAAGCCACACACAGCTCCTTCTCTCCAGCAGCACACTCTGCAGACTGGAGATCCACACACCCACTCTCAGCTGGTTCTCCCAGGCTTACAAAGGCCACACCAAAACCTGGACCTGGAGTGTGGGAGCAGCCACCCACCCACTCTTTGGCATGCTCCCATGAAAGACCGTCCCAGACTAAACTGCATTGCAGCCATACTACATTTTAAACGTGTGCCAGTGGCCTATTGCCGCTGACACCAGTTATCATAGTCTTTAACCTCACCAAGGCCAGGATCCTTGGTGAGACATATCTACCATCTATGACGGTGCCATGCGCCTTCTTACAGATGATATATAGTGAGATCCATCTGTGTTCTGTTGATACAGTCATTGAGGGACTGTGACACATTAAGCTACAAATGTTATTAGTTTGATTATGATTGAAAGGAATTTCTGTCTCTAGGCTTGCTCATTGTAAAAGTTTTTAGAAGTATAAGGGATACGAACCCAGGCTACTACAATTATGGCTATGTCACTCTGAGGGGTGAGCCACACACCACACATTGGCTGAGGGGAAAGATCTACATTAGCTTATACCTAGGGGTATATTTAGATTGAACACAAGCCCTCTGAGTATGAAATAATTGATACATCATTCTATGTATTAAGGCATATTTTAGCACAGTGAACTAGGTATCTATATGGAAAGATGCACTTGTTGAGAATATGTACATCCCCATGATTTTTAATTATTTTTAAACATATTTATTTTAATTATAGTTTGTATGCAAAAATATATGGAAGTAGATATAGCAGGGTAGGACTGATTGCATTTGATTTTATATTCGAAATACCAAATGTCTTTCAACTTAAAGCGACTCTGTACCCACAATCTGTCCCCCCCAAACCACTTGTACCTTTGGATAGCTGCTTTTAATCCAAGATCTGTCCTGGGGTCCGTTCGGCAGGTGATGCAGTTATTGTCCTAAAAAACAACTTTTAAACTTGCAGCCCTGTGCCCAACGGCCGTGGCTTGGAGTATCTGTGCCCTAACTTTGCACCACCCCTCCATCCCTCCTCCTCGCCCTCTTCACTATTTTTCCTATTCCTCTGCAATGAAAACTACACAGGTGCCTTAACGATCCAGCCCATGTGCCATGCTGACACAGCTGATGAATAGAATACAATCTGCCTGGAGCATTCCTAATGATGAGGAGGGTGGGGAGGAGGACAGAGAGGTGGTGCCAGCCTAATGCATACACAATCTAGGCCACGGCCCCTTGGCACAGGGCTGCAAGTTTAAAAGTTGTTTTTTTAGGACAATAACTGCATCACCTGCCGAACAGACTCCAGGACAGATCTTGGATTAAAAGCAGCTATCTGAAGGTACAAGTGGTTTGGGGAGGGCAGATTGTGGGTACAGAGTCACTTTAAACAAGAGTCTTTTTTGTATGTAGATGTGGATTTCTTGTATATTATGTCTTTTAAGCATGTGTATGTAAGGGATCTTCCACCTGACAGGATCAGATAATTCTGATGATGTCATCATGACACCTGTGGCCAGACTTCCTGTTCCGGGTCATTCATTGTCTTTTTTATATAAATATGTGCAGATCAATAACCATTTCATGCCTGATGAAGAGGGGATGCTCACCCTCAAAATGCGTAGCATACCAATAAAGTGTGATTTGACTCCATAAACCGAGATCCCTCTCTCTGGGACGTTGGAGATACCTGGCTGATTTTCAAATAAGGGTTTGACTCCAATAGGAATCCACAACCTTTTTTCTTTCACTTGCTGAAATTCTACTCCTCGGCCCTCCGCTCAGTATGACTCAGTCAGCACCATAGTGTCAATACTAATGTATACAATATTTAGGAGATCAGGTGATCAATAATACTGCATTTCTAATAACTTTTTTTCTTTTTCCCTCTACCTATCTCGATGCCGCTTTTTCTACTGACCACAGCATGAAGTTAAAATTGTTGGAATTCAAGTTGTTGCCAATCCTGGCAGTTGCAACAGTAGCCTCACTCTTGTCATGGCTCTCTCTCATGATTGACAGAAAAAAGTAAATCTCTATATATGCCATAGAGACAGCTATCCATTATACAGTATACATTTTAGTCATAGGTCAATAAAGGTGAAAGTTTATCATCATCTTTTTAAGATCCTGCGCTAATTAATTTTCTAATATACTATATTTTAATGTATAGAACAGAACAGAACCCCATCATAGACATAACTATAATGCTCTTGGGGGCACCTGGCGGTGACCCAATACCTACCCTCAGCGGTGCCATCTTGGTCTAGCTCCTGCTTGGCACCATTAACCTGTCTGCTCCTCTGCTCATCTCTACACTGGTCTTGTCTTAGTCTTCCGAGGTCTGAATAACTCCCTGCACCTGCTTTCTTCATCCTTCCACTGCTATAATGCCACCTCTGTCCACTAGGGTGCATATGGCAAATTGCTTTGGACTTAAAAGGCCACTCTGTGTCTACCTGCTTCTTCCTTCTTCCAATCAAATTCCACCTGTACCTATTTAACGTGTCTCTGCCAGCTCCTTCTTGCCTGAGCATTGTTGCATTGTTGTATTCCAAGCTAAGATGCCGTTTTGCAATTCTGCTGATTCTCCCTGTATCCTGACCTATGGCTTTTGCTTACTTTGCGCTTTCTATCGACGCCTGATGCCCTCGTCCATCGACCACAATGAATCAGTCAGTCAGCTTCTGCATCCTGGAGCGGAACAGAGGGTAAAGTCCTAGAGGGCATGTAGGTATCCTGGTGTGGCCCATAGCCAAAGTTGTTGAGTAGCACAGTATATATATATATATATATATATATATATATATATATAGAGAGAGAGAGAGAGAGAGAGAGAGAGAGAGAGATACAGCCTATGGCTATATCCATTGTTTTCTAGGACCACCTAGGTCTGCATGTAACTTCACTAGCCACTTTAAACCAAATACTGCATGTTCGAACGTGTTCGAAGTTTGCTCTGCTCTAAGGTCTATGCAAAAAAAAAAAAAAAAAAAAAGCTCTTCAAGGGTGGGAATGCTTTACTGTTCATGGCTCTAAAAACAAATATAAATACTGATTTATTGGTTTGCAAATGTGCCACTTCTTATAAGAAAACCCCACTGACTATTTTTATTTATTTATTTCCATCCCACTAAGAATTGCTTTACTAATCTCATGTTAATCTTTGCTTCCAACATTGAAAATGTGAAATCTCTTTCTTCAAACCGTCTGACAAATAACTGCAGTGGGAGGCAGCTGGCTCCTCACCACACCATTCTTGGCAAACGCTGATAAATAGTAGAGACAGAACTCATATGTGCTGATAATTATTTTGTTGTTTTATCCATTGTACCCGCCAGCTACATTTTGTCAATGTTCTAACAGGGTTAGTAGTATTGACAAAAAAAGAAGTATTGGTGGCATGCCAGAGATATAATGTAATGATTTCCATAGTTTAGCGGAACATCCTTTTGTAAAACATTTTATAGCGATGATCTTGTGCTGTGCCTAAAGATATCGGAAAATACAAGTGAAGTGTGATGTTCAAGTGCCGCACAATACAAAGGAACGTCTCTCTGTTAAGGAATTTTCAGTTGGTTTTAATGCAATGTATTTTTTCCATTTAATAACGGCCAGTGTTACAACGATCGTTATTAAATGAAAAAGTATGTTGTGTGAACTTAGCCTAATGGTAGAAAAGGGGCAGTATCCGAAGCAGGGTGGTCAGAAATGGCACCAACAAACACTTTTCAATGACCAGGGAAGTTTGAACAGAACCTTATCCCTGGTGGAGCCTGGCTACAGCCCGGATGGAAAGGCATGGTGTAATTTGAGGTTAATGGCATTATCACCTGCAAATATAGTCTTAAAAAGAAAGACTTTTCTCATGTGCCAACAACTAGATGGCTAACAGGAACAGTGACTTCTCTCTTTAACCCCTTTCCCTATGTTTTGACATAGACGTATTATAGCTTATTTTTACAGAAAAAAAGTTTCAGTTATTAAAGGGACTGGAACATAGAATCTATCCATTTTGATGTTAAGATTGCTATTAACTGCGGCATCTTGGGGGTTAAATGGCCAGGATCTGAGTTATCTCTGATCTCAGGTACTGACGGAATGTGTCAGCTAAAGTTAGCCAAAACCTGCTGACTGAGCCTGCTCCACAGTCCCTTGCCTGAAATTGATGGACTGATATGGTGACCCCCAGGAATCTCTAAGGAAAGACCCTATGTTAGGATGATCTATCTATCTATCTATCTATCTATCTATCTATCTATCTATCTATCTATCTATCATGTGTATTACTACTTTGTTTTGCTTTTACATACAGAACCCATTTTCATTGACTTAAATAAAGCTTTTTGCATTTTTTTGTCAACTATGTGTAATTGTATGGTTAATATAACACCTTTTTCAGTATGAATGTAATATTCCTTAAAATAGCAGAGCAGTGATACATGTTCCATTGTCATTAGTTATATCCATTGCTGTTGTTATGTCCTTGAACCGGTGACTCCATAAATAGCTGCGCTCCAGCTGACAGCACCTACGATGTGTATATAGTTAGTTCCTATTGACATGGAAAATGCTGCACAGTCTCATTCTCTCTGTCACAACTGGCAGAAACCCTCGAACAAGCAGCCAAGCTGATTTAGATGTTGCTAATGGCAGATACTACTCAGCACATGTTCAACATCTAGATGCAATGATTTGGCAGTTTTGTCATCAACAATATAGATGTGCAAATAAAAGGGCTATAGAAAAAGACAACCCATAACTGATATTATGTTATATACAGAGACACTGACAACTTTGAAAATGTATGACCCAAAAAACATCACTGAAGGGGTGGCTGATCATGGTTGATTATAGTTGATCATACTTTATCATAGGTCCCGGACTGTTCACCAAGCTTGGGCCCCCCACATCACTGTAACTGTGGCAGCACTAGTGTGGTGTTTATAGTACGCAATACATAATGTCATACTTACCATGTGCTTGTAAAGTTTTATGAAAAATTATTATCGGCCATTATTGTGCCCACTTTTCATTTTCTAAATTATTTCCATTTAGAATTTGGTGCCTAAATACCTTAACAGAGACGCTATTGTCTCCGCTCCCTTCTTTTTTTTTTACCTGTCGAGGGGCCTGTCAAGAATAGGACTGGAGGACACAAGACAGGTGATGCTCTAGTATTGACGCACGCCCCACTGTTCCTGCCTGCCTACCTCAACTGCCCTAATTGGCATAGGATAACTGAGCGAAAGTCCCTGGCCTGAAAAGGTGAAACACAAAATGCAGACAAGACAAACCAACACAATAACTGTTTAGAAAGCTAGGTTGGTAACAGCCAGTTGGTGCAGTACAGAATCGTAAGACAAAAGGGAAGTCAGTACGCCAAAAGCCAGAAACAGAAAACTAGGAACAACAATCAGGATAAACGCTAGGTCAAGGGACACTCAGGTACTAAGACTCTACCGCAGGCAAGAAGGGACAGACAAGGGAGTGTATTTATAGAGACTAGAGTCCCAGCCCCAGGCCATGATTGGGGCTGAGACTCCAGATCCAAACAACATTACTCAGCCGACTAGTGGTGCCGGCCGCCAGTCAGTTCAAACATATGGCAAACACTTGAGCTGATTGGCCGGGGGCGATGATAATTCAGACCCCAAATTACTCCAAAATACCCCCTGTCCTTACACATACACTGCTCCTATGACCCTGCCGTCTACCCTCGTCCCTAGTCACTCTGTATCCCACTGCAGCTACCCTAGACTGGTCATCCTGTATCCTCCTGCCCCCTCCTTTGACTGGTCACCCTTTATCTCCCTGCCCACACCCTAGACTGTTCACCCTGTAACCCCTGCCCCCACCTCAGACTGGTCACCCTATATCCCCCTGCCGCCACCCCAGACTGGTCACCCTATATCGGCCTGCACCCAGCCTACACTAGTCACCCTGTATCCTTTTGCCCCCACCCTAGACTGGTCACCCTGTATCCCCCTGTACCACTTTCTGAAACACATAAAGCCATGTAATTTTAGTGCTGGTGACATGACCCAGCAACAGCAATGATATGTGTGGATGCAGCAGAGCTGGAATGAAACAGATGTCACCATCAGAACAGTGGTAGTGAGTATGCTTAATTTGGCCATAAAAACAAAAAAATTCTTTTATGAAGTTAGCATAGGAAAATTATTTGATTTTACTGGAAATAAGTGTTCAATTTCATCTTCCAACAGCAAAATACATATGAGCTTATCTAAACCATTGTAAAAGTGCGCAGGCTGTATATGCTTGGATTACTTTTAAAAAAAGAAATTATTTTCTGGCCAAAGAAATCCCTCATGCAGTAAAGTCTTCTCTTGAACAGCACGTCTCTTCTAAGCTGCTGACAAAACATCGCCACTGGACAAATCACTGCTTATATAGTGTTACTGCTTATTATGTCCAATTATCATCTTTAAAAAAAAAGAAAAAAAAGTTACTTCTATAAAAACATAATTGGAATCAGTGAGTGTAAATATTTTACCTCCTCGGTTCCGTTACCCGCTATGATAGCTATTGTTTGGCCAGAAATTGCAACCTGTCATTATGATCACCTTCATTAGCTTTTCTTTTTGAAGGGGTGAAAAAGAATAAATATTACAAATTCAACAAAACAGATTTATGTTTCTGTGTATTATCACGGGATTAAGCGGCTCTTTTATGAGGAATTGTTAGAGATATTTGTCTCCGTAGTGAGCTAATCTACAAGGGATTAAATGGCAAGCAAGAGCTAGAAGTATGTGAAATCTGCAATATAGATGACTGGTTCAGTTGTGTTCCAACCAACAGTTATTAGCTGCTGACCCCTTCGTAAGGTCATGTGACAATCACAATCATTGTGCTCATTGTACTTCTGCGCTTATGCATGATAGTCTGTAGTGCAATTGCATCACAATGTGGTAATATTTTTCCTTGAAGAGAGTGTCAAAAGTTGTGTGGAGATTAAAAGGGTGTTAAAGGAGGAGTCTGGGGTAGGACATTTTTTTCAAAAGAGTCGGGGAGGAGGTGGCTGAACACAGCACCATACTCTTACCTCCCCGGCTCCAGCACAATGGTCCCCTGTCCTTCACTCCAATTCAAGGTCTCCCAGACCTTTCCTGGTCTGAGTGGCGATGCTGGTCATGATGTTTTAGCCCAACTCAGCCAGTGAGTGGCTTAGGCAGGACTGGCCGAGTGGGGCTAACACGCCATGACTCGGGTCCCCACTCAGACCAGGAAGTGGCTGGGATACCGGGAACTGGAGCAGAGGACAGCGGACCCCTGTGCTGGAGCCGGGGAGGTAGGTGCTTGTTATGTTTAGCCACCAACTCCCCATCTCTTTTGAAAAAAAAAAGTCTGACCCCGGACTTCACCTTTAATGCTACACTGGGAAAAAGGATATGCAAAGTAGATCTCTCCCAGAAGGAAAAGATTATGCTCCTGGCGCCACCTATTGGAGGCAGCATCCCTACAAGTCAAGCTTTAGCTTCTCTAAAAGTCTTAGAACATTCATGCTCCCAATGGCCTATAAGTCGTTACATTTACATATTGATGTTGACCTCAAGGAGAAACATTAGCGCCCTGATTGTGGCAAAGACAGCACCTTGATTTGTACTGATAGGGGGCAATAATCCTAAAACAGCATATACTGGGTTCACACATACTGGATTCACAATGCATTTCTTGCTGCAAGTCCACAGTGAAATCCACTGCAATCCCCGGTACTGTCAGTGTATGTGTTCACACACTCGCAGCAGATTTTTAATTCCACTGTAAGTGTGCAAATGCCATCCCCCTTAACCCACAGCTGACAGGTGAATACTTTACCGGCTTGCTTCTGGGGCTCCCGGCCTCCGAAGGTCCTGCTCAGCCAATCAGTGCACTGCCCCGCCACAGCCAGTGAGCGTGAACCGGTAAAGTATTCACCTGTCAGCTGTGGGTTATGGGGGGCAGTGTTTGCCTACTCGTAGCGGAATGAAAAATACGCTGTATGTAAACTCACAGTGATGGTACTGGGAATTGCAGCGGATTTTGTGAAATCCACTGTGTGATCCCACCTTTGGAGAGTTTATGGCTGGAGACAACAGTAGGGGGAAAGTGGCCATGTTTTTGTAGCGCTGGATAACCCCTTTAACATAACACAGTAGGTGATTTGTCACCATGGAGCGCCAAACTAAACTTCCCTTTTACACAGGTATTTTTGTTAAAGACTGTCGCTAGAAATGCTCCTTCAGCCCGTGAAAAAGTGTCACCAATCAGCCAAGGATGGGAAAAAGGCCGCTTGTTGGATCACATTGTGCAGCTATAGGCTGGGTTCACACTATGTATATTTGAGGCTGTATTTGTGAGGCTGTATAGCAACCAAAACCAGGAGTGGATTGAAAACACAGAAAGGCTATGTTCACATAATGTTGTAATTCAGTGGATGGCCGTCATTTAATGGCAAATTTTTGCTGTTATTTTAAAACAACGGCTGTTATATTGAAATAATGGCAGTTATTTACCGTTATATGACGGCCATCCACTCAATTTCAACATTGTGTGAACAGAGCCTTTCTGTGTTTTCAATCCACTCCTGGTTTTGGTTGCTATGAGGACCTGACTTGAGGACCAAATACTGCCTGAAGTATACAGTGTGTGAACCCAGCCATAAACTGTATTGCTATTGGCCTCGCATCTCCCTTTGTGAACAGGGGATGGGAGGCCGATAGCAATATATTAAAATGGCCACACAAAGGATACAATGATCATTTGTGTGGCCCGGCCGCATGATTAGTTACATCATTACATAGTTAATACGGTTGAAGAAAGACACAAGTCCATCAAGTTCAACCAAGGAGTTCCTCCTGAAGTAGCTGCAAGTAGCTGAAGTAGCTGCAAACGAGCACCAATCTCGCTGATCGGCAATTGCTTGCGTCCTTGCGTGGCCCCATTTTAGGAAGCCTTACTTAGAACAGCTCTGCTCTAGTAAAGGGCTCTGCCTGTCATATAAAGTAGCGATAGTAATTAACATAAAGTTTTTATACTTTCCACCAGGTCAACCAGGAGTTGTCCAAATAACAATACCTCTCCCATCCCACATTGATCCTTCATTCAGGTTCTAGTAGGCACCCTGGTTATATGATCACCATAGCCAAAACACCACTAAAATGCAATTAAAGGGGTAGTGCACCCAAACATTTTTTCTTCCAAATCAACTGCTGCCATGAAGTGCCAGAGATTTGTAATTTACTTATATTAAAAAATCTCAAGCCTTCCAGTACTTATCAGCTGCTGTGTGTCCAGCAGGAAGTGGTGTTTTCTTTCCTGTCTGACACAGTGCTCTCTGTTGCCTCCTCTGTCCATGTCAGGAAATGTCCAGAGAAGGAGCAAATCCCCATAGAAAACCTCTCCTGCTCTCCAGACTGGAAATAATACCACTTCCTGCTGGGCGTACAGCAGCTAATAAGTACTGGAAGGCTTGAGATTTATTAATAGAAGTAAATTACAAATCTCTGGCACTTCATGGCAGCAGTTGATTTGAAAGAAATTTTTTTTTGGTGCACTACCCCTTTAAATCCAATAGCATCTGTGTAATTTCCCAGCAGTGCCACCCACAGGAGAAATGAAGCATTACACAGTTTTCATAGTAATCATAGGGTTGCTTGTGTAATGGATAGATGTGTGGGTTCTCCAGAGACAGCTCCTGAGGACCACTCATTATTGTAGGTTTTTTAACCCTCTTAATATTTTACAGTAAGCATTCTCCATAGTCCTTGTGTGTACAGAACAGTAATAATTTAGCCGTCCTCTGGTAAATGTCATTTTCTCATATTATCATCGGTATGGTGGAATGGTCATGAAAGGGCATGCATGACACCTGTTGCATTTGTTTTGTGCTTTAAATGTGCTGAGGGCTTTCAATGTGGTTTTACAACTCACTGACCTGGAACATTTATCTTATAGTGAAGCTTTTGTCTTCAGCTACTGAACTGTGTCAATAAAGTGGTCATGAGCGGGCTGAACTTTCAATTGCAAGGTTCTACTAAGGAGGATTTTTTTTTTCACCGTGCGTCAAATTGTTTGCAGCCAGATGTCTAGGTTATATAAATTAAGCACACATGAAGGTTACATAGAGGTCTCATCTCTGTTGATTCTGTCAGTTTTCATGATTATATTGTATTTCAGACTATTCAAAGTTTCTATTCTTCATTCTTGTTATGATTTTTTTTGTACATTTTTTAGGCTTGTAAATCACGCTATTAACTGAAGGCAATTTACAAATGTTAGGGGTTGGGTAGGGGCTCAAGTTTTTAATTAAAGTGTCACTATTGTTATAACTTTCAAAATCTAAATCAACAGTAGATGTGGTATAAAACAAGTTTGCAATATACATTTATTATTTTTTTTATCATGCTGTAAAACAAAGCTGAACTTACCAGAAATCCAGGTCCAGTCTGCTAATGCAGATTTTCTGACTTGTGCTGGTTGAAAAAACAGACTAAACACAGGAATTCCGGCCAGTACAGAGAGTCACGGCTCAATGTGTCTATCAATCACATGACTGCCTTCTCTCTGTGAGCGCTCAGATGGCCTGGGATACACAGGACTTCCTGTTTTCTGACCGTTTCCTGTTTTTTGAGGAAAACACAGTAAAAAAAACACAGTCTTTTCTCTTTATTTGCAATGAGGCAGCTTAATAAAACTGTCTATTACACGGAGCGATAATCTGCCAATGCCGTGGCCAGTGACTGCCCATCACTCCAGAGACTAGCTCAGAAGTGCCAGCGGTGGCTGCGGGCAATGGACAGAAGCTAGAAGAACACAGGACGCGTGGACACATATGTATAAAGTTTAATATTTTACTTTTAAGGCAAGGGCTGCACTGACATAACAAACAATATATGTACAGCCCTTGCTGCACAGTTATCGAGCTGTGTTATACGACCCTACATCAGGGGTGTCAAACTCGTGGCCCTCCAGTTGTTGCAAAACTACAATCTCCATCAATCCTGAACAGCCAAATCTAAAGCTTTAGCTTGGGCTCTCCAGGCATGATGGTAGTTGTAGTTTTACAATAACTGGGGGGTGCAAGATTGATGCCAAAGCCGACTTCAAAGCCCACAGCCTGATAAGCAGAGTGCAGATAGAAACAAAGTGATTCTCTTTGTTTCTACAGTAAATTCACTCATCTCTAATTGAAGCAATTTGTGCTACCGTAGGTCTTCTGTTAGACCGGCAAGCCTTTATTGCCATTGGGCGTTAATGAACCTAGAGCACCAACTGTGACCCGATATTATAACATATTGGCAGCAGTATCAGTAAGATTCTTTGCTGCTTCGTCTCCTGTAGGCCCCACTAGTCTTTATCCATGATACAACCTTATAAAGTAGTAAGTATTAATTCTTAAGCATATATGAAATATTCCCTTTTTATACCATAAATCCTGAAAAGTACAGGATACCTCCAAGTCCTCCACCTATCAGGGGAACATAGATCCATTAACCCCTGTTTGCTGACTACCAGGTGATGGTAGTCAGCCATGCAAACAACCCTCTCTGTTGAGTTCTATGGGAATATGTGCGGTTTGAAGACGATTGGCCCCTATTCTCTCAATAGTGTGTGTGTCCCTTTAAATAAGGAACTGGATTCTTCCTGAAATGTATCCATTCAGAATTTTATTTAATAGCAGAAGACCCCTTTAAGTATTTCTTCGCTATGTGTAGAATGTTCTGCATATTTTCTACGGACACGTGAAAAACGCATATTTTTATAGTTGATATCCTTAAGATTTCAAAGGAGCAATAGAATGTTTTCTATGTGAGGACATTAAATCTTCTATATGAATTAGATTGCAGTTTTTGAAGGATGACCTTTTCAACATCATAAAAGGAACGGAGGTGCTGAAGCATTTAGAATGTAAATGCTTTCACCAGGGCACTGATAATTTGATGAACACAGCTATCATTTTTTTTTCTCCTATGGCTGTAGATTAAATCTCAGACGTTTAACAATCCTCTATGAAAAATAAAATATGCTGTGCAACTTTTTCTCCTCGTAATCCTTTGTAACCCTTTATTTTCACAGTAAATTTATTCAGTTACATTTTCAGAACAGTGATTACAAGAAAAAATAAATTGACGCTGGAAATAAATTGACCGTTCTGTGGAAAGCGGGTTTTAACCTTGTAGCCAATGGTAGAACTTTAGGCTTAATGCAAATACATTACATTGAGATGCTGTAAAACTGACAAAGTCAGTTGTATAAATATGTAGGCTTTATTCTTTTTGGTGAAATGGGATGGATAGATAAGATAGATAGATAGATAGATAGATAGATAAAAAAAAAAGTAGAAAACCACAGCACTCCGGATAAAGAAAAAAAAAATACAATATTTATTTCACCCAAAACTTGTGACGTTTCGCTTCCTCACTGAGAGCTTTTTCAAGCAGTGAGGGAGCGGAAAAAAGCTCTCACTGAGGGAGCGAAACGTCGCATGTTTTGGGTGAAATAAATATCGTAATTTTTTTACTTTATACGGAGTGTTGCGGTTTTCTACTTTTTTATACTTCGAGCACTGCTGGTCCCTTGTGCTGATCGCTTAGCACCCATCCATATTGTGCATTTGAGGAGTGCTGTAGGACTTTCTTGTTCTATAGATTAATAGGTCTGTCACCCACTGACTGCCTACTGAGATGGCACCTTAGCTGAATAGATATTAAAGGGGTTATCCAGCGCTACAAAAACATGGCCACTTTCCCCCTACTGTTGTCTACAGTTTGGGTGCGGTTTTGAAACTCTGTTCCATTGAAGTAAATGAAGCTTAATTGTAAACCGCACCTGAACTGGAGACAACAGTAGGGGGAAAAGTGGCCATGTTTTTGTAGCGCTGGATAACCACTTTAATAAAAGCATGTTGCCTGTTTCTGTGTCATATTTTCATGAAGAAAAAAACTTTTTGGGTCCTAAATGGGGTCAAGAAAGCGGAGCCTAGGGTTTCCTAGGACCTAGCACCACTATGCTGTATGCCCACTTCTTTGCATAATCAGCAACATACATTGTGCATACACAGGGAGACATAATGATGCTTTGAAGCAGTTAACTACCTCCTTGACACCATTCATGTGTCAACCATGTCGGTGACATGGTTGGCAGTTTACCAGTCATTTTGCAGGTTACAGACGCACTTTAAAGTAAATTTCTGATTTCTTCATTGCCACAGGTCCCTTCTCCAAGCTTTCTTTTAATCATGTCCTGGATAACACCTTTAATTATCTTCTTTGCGTGTTCATCTAAAATGAGCTTCCTATATTTATCTGTGTTTCCTAAAAATATCCACATCCACTGATCACAGGTTTAGCGTGAAAATGTTTCCCATTTCCAAAATAAACTAAAGAGCAAATATAACACAAGCTGTGACATCAGCTCTAAGTCGCCCTCCTCCTCTTCCTCCTCCACCTCCTCTTTTACAATTGTCCTCTTTGAATTATACTTAATCAAATCTTTATATGTCTAAGTGCTATAAAAGTGCCACCATTACAGGACCGTCTACATGAGTGACTCATATTAAACGGCAATGATAACAGTTTTCCCTATATAACACAGCTGTGTCTAACTGGTCTTTTAACTTCTGCAAGTTTAAATCTCACCCCCTTCATTGACTTTTTCGGTACTTTTGCAGTGATTACGTGAGTATGTTCTTGGCTGATCCACTTAGTGGTAGAGTCAACCTTAATCTCTCTTCGGGATTTAACAAAATTATAAAAAATTGGTTCCTGCACAGTTACATTTCGATAGGTAGTAGTAGGGTAGGTGGTCGTGTTACTGGGACTTGTATATAGGCAAATTATATATGATAAAAAAATGTCTTGTATATTAACCAGGGATGTGGCACAGCAGTATATCAATCTTATTAAGATCACCTACCAAAGCTAAGGATTAATGTTTGTTTTAATCTCATACTTATTTTGCTATTAAAATGCATTGGGAACAATCTGTGCACATACAATATGGTTTTTAGCCGGTATAACTTATTTAAGCTTAGATTTTTCTCATGGGATCAGCATTTGCACACAGTCAGCTATTGCATACAGAAGGCTGAGGCTGGGTTCTGTTTAATCAATGGTTGGTGAGAAAAGGTTTGCATAAGCCCCAGTATAGGCAGTAGGGACTCATGGGTGACATCCGTTACAGTTGTAGTACAGCTGATTTTGGTAAAGCAGCAGAGTAACATTTTTTATTTCAAGGAATTGTTTCGGGATATGCTCTAGGAATCCAACCTCAATGAGCCCCAAGGATTGCAAGGACAATGTGGGGAGAGGGTGACCTTGAGGTCTCTGGAGGAAAGCAAAGTGGAATCAGGAGATAAAGAGGAAAGACATTATCCTAACATTGCTTTAGCACTGAGAGATGGCATATCATAGTAATAAGATGATGTTGTTTGTCACAAGACAATGCTTATTGTGTTATCGTCTATCAGTAGTTTTCCATAAGAATGCATAATAGAAATAGTAAAAATTCAGACCGTCTACATTATATTGCAGAGTTTAACGTGTTAGAACTACAGTAGCTTGGTTATTGACATGACCAGGTAGATGTTTAATTGAAAAGTAAGCATTTTAAACCTGAAGACAATCCTTGTCCATATGCCCCATTGAGACACGTGGATCTCATGGAGGCAAAACCTCTGTTAGGGACCTGTCCATGTTTCCGTGCTGTCCACCCCCTTGTCATTAATAACTTGTCATCTCAAGCGGCGACCAGGCAACCAATCAACTTCCAGGAGTAATGATGTGGTCCCGCAGCCTATCAGAAACGTGGGGAACGTCAGACCAATCACAGATGGCCTGGCACACCAGGGGAACATATGGTGGCAGATTTAAACAGACAACTATATCTCATAGCTGCCCATGATTGCTAAGGCCCTATTACACAATATGATTATCAGCCGTACTTTGCCAATGACCAGCCATTCCAGACGATAATTGTTTGGTGTAATAGGGCGTGTTAAAAAAGCATGATCAGCTGATATGCACAATGTCCACTGATCATGGTCTTTCAACATGTTGAAACAGCACAATCATGTCAGTGGCAGTCTGCTGCTTGTCACTCCATGTAATTGGAGTGATGGTGGCAGACCACCCCTGACTTCAATGGGCAGCCCCTCCGGCTGCTTCCCGTGGCCCCTCTCGCTGCTCTCCACTTGTGGTCTGTGCATGTAACAGCACAGGCAGTGAGCTGGGAATGAGAGGCAAGCAAGTGCTGTTTTGATGGGTTTGGGGCTCGCTTGCCCCTCATTATAGTGATCTGTTATACGACCTTTAGTCTTTGGCTGCATCACCAATGTGTTTCCCTGCATCTCCCGTGTTCGCTAGTGTTCCTGACCTCTGCCTATTTTCTGACTCTGCACCTAGATCCTGATTTTGTACCTTGCTACTGTAGGTGTTTGACCCCTGGTGTATTATCTGGTTGTGGTTTCCAATTCTTGGAGTGTCTTCCTGGTTTTGACCCTTGGCCTGACTCTTGTCCCTGTTTTTCTTATTCTGCCTTCGTAGTTCTTGCCTGGTTTGGTGGACTTTCAACCATTCTTCTTTGACAGCCCTGTACATAGCTAGCATAGGGGCTGCTGCCCAGTTAGGGTTTGCCATCCAAGGCAGTACCTCCAAGTAGGTGGGGGACAAGGGGTTTGGTACAGTTCATATTGGCACCAGCACTGGCTCACTGAGTACAGCCATGTATTACATATCTGTTTGATAACACAAGGCATGGAATCACTTCCTTCTTTAGGGATGGGTGAGGATCTCAGTACTAGTCACCATAGATATAACCTTTATGGAGATATGCCAGAACTTCATTTAAACACTTTAATGCAGTTATCAGTACAGTGCCTGGTCAGGAATGGCACTGTGAGGAAAAATTATTAAAGGAACCCAGTCCCTTTGTTCAGGGCCGGGACAAGGAGTTTTGGTGCCCTAGGCAGAGAAGGCAAATGATGGTGCCCCCCCCCCCCCCCCCCCCCCAACCCAGTGTTATTAGAATCAGTGCGCCACAGATAGTATTATGCCCTGAAAGTGCCCCCACACTGTATTATGAGCCCCAATACGTTTGGTAGTTACCTTAACATTCTTACCACCACACAGTGATTACATATTGCCTCTGAACAAAACCAAAAGATATCAACAATGATAACATTGAATAATACCGCCACAGTTGTATATAGACCCCCTGTGTGCTGCCCTCAGTAGTATATAGCCACCTATGTTCTGCCCTCAGTTGTGCTATGATGAGATGCCTGCACTGCACCCATGGGAGCTTGTAATATCAGCCCTATGAGGTGTCTGCATACAGAGATTTATTGTCTATGTGCTCCATGGTGCTCTGGTCAGTGCAGGATCAGGATTATTATTAATAGACAACAGACTGCAGCCCCATCAATCACAGGGAGATCAGGGTGACTAAACCATGTCTGATCTGTATGTAACATGTCCCCCTGTCATCAGACACACATCTGCCCCCTGTCATCACACACATCTGCCCCCTGTCATCACACACACATCTGCCCCAGTCATCACACACACACATCTGCCCCCAGTCATCACACACACATCTGCCCCCTGTCATCACACACATCTGCCCCGTCATCACACACATCTGCCCCCAGTCATCACACACACACATCTGCCCCCTGTCATCACACACACATCTGCCCCAGTCATCACACACACACATCTGCCCCCAGTCATCACACACACATCTGCCCCCTGTCATCACACACATCTGCCCCGTCATCACACACATCTGCCCCCAGTCATCACACACACACATCTGCCCCCTGTCATCACACACACATCTGCCCCCAGTCATCACACACACATCTGCCCCCTGTCATCTCACACACACACACACACACACACACACACACCTAACCCCAGTTATCACACACACATCTGCCCCCAATCACACACACACACATCTGCCCCCTGTCATCACACACACACACCTCCCCCCAGTTATCACACACACATCTGCCCCCTGTCATCTCTCTCACACACACACACACACACACACACACACCCAGTTATCACACACACACATCTGCCCCCAATCACACACACATCTGCCCCCAGTCATCACACACACACATCTGCCCCCAGTCATCTCACACACACACACACACACACACACACACACACACACACAGTTATCACACACACACATCTGCCCCCAATCACACACACATCTGCCCCCTGTCATCACACACACACATCTGCCCCCATTCATCACACACACATCTGCCCCCAGTCATCACACACATCTGCCCCCTGTCATCACACACACACACACACACACACACACATCTGCCCCCATTTATCACACACACACCTTCCCCCTGTCATCACACATCTGACCAGCCACATACCTGCACTCATACGTTCTGCTTCTATAATGGTGATGGACTAACCAGGAAGTTGAAAAGTCACCTGTGGGGTCCTCATGCTGATCGGCCTCAGGACCCTGTGTGGACTGTAGCTGCCTGCAGCCCCACAGTATCTTGAGTTCGGGGCCTCACAGCAGGGGACACAGGAAGTGATTAGTTAGGCAGGTCAGAGGCCACTCTGTCAGGGAACATCAGTGTGAGATGGAGGCAGCTACTCACCTATCACTGCTGCCTCTGTCTCACAGTGGGAGCACAGAGCAGGGACTGGGGGCTCCTTACAACCCGACCCCTGCATCAGAAGTATTACAGCGAGGGTGCTGCGTACATGCAGGGCTCCAACACACCTCCTCTCTGTCAGGATAAAGCTGCTGCTGAAGGCATTATGTATCGGGGGAGACTTTCGCCTGGGGCAGCTGCCCCCTCTACCTACGCTCCTGGTAACAGTGCAGGGGGTGGGCGGGCCGTGGGTGCTGAGTCCAGCCCTGCAGGGGGAAGCATGGATGGGTAAACAGATTAATTACCCATCCAGATTGCGCCCCGTGTCATCTGGCGCCCTAGGCCATCGCCTACCCCTGCCTACTCTTTGTCCCGGCCCTGCCTTTGTTCTTACAAACGGCCGGACCCCCACTGATCAGCATGTGATGGAATATACTAACATTTCACATCTGCTCTTTCCCTGTCTTCTTCACTCTACTTCACTCTTTCCATTTCTCATCTCTTTCTCCCAATCCTTATATTCACAAATCATAGCCTGGGGATCTAACATTTCAAGGCCTAATATTGATGATTCTAGCCATACTGTTACTTAATTCCCCTATGCCCTTTCATCAAGGGAGAAGAATGGGAATGCTGGGGGATCTGAGTATTTCTTTGATGTCATGGCTTCAGGAATGATGGCATGCATCTTCTTGTATACGGGATAATTGTGCATGGGTTGAGACCTTGAGTTCCAGGTTTGTGAACTTGACAATGCACAATCTCTGTTCTTTTGGAGGATTGCTTTGTTGTTCTTTCTATGAAAGTTAGACATTTGCTTCTGATGGGAAACTGGGGACCATAATACAATATGCCATCTATCTTTTTCCATCTTTCATCTGTTTAATCATTTATAGGCCCAGAAAAAAAATATCTTATTTTAAGTGAGAATTAGGGATGAGCGAACTTTTGAAAAAGTCGGTTCGGTTAGATCCGGCGAACTTTCGTGAAGTACGGATTCGTACAAACCTTGCAATAACGGCTGAATAATTGCAGCTACAATAGTGGGAGTCTGATAGGGTATAGTTTCGTGTAGTTGCAGTTGCTATTACAATGAAAAAAGTGGAAAAAATCTAAGTGCAAAAATAATGAAAAAAAATTGTTAATAAAAAAATAATAACAGTAATAATAATAATAATAATAATAATAATAATAATAATAATAATAAAAAATATAGTGAATAAAAGTGCAAAAATAGTGAAAAAAAATATTGAAAAAAAAAAAAAGTTGAGGAGGAGGAGGCAGCAGCAGCAACACTTGATTGCACCCAGGCCGGTATTGTTGAGAAGAGACAAGTTGAGGAGCAGGAGGAAGAGGCAGCACTTGATTGCACCCAGGCCAGTATTGTTGAGAACAGACAAGTTGAGGAGCAGGAGGAAGAGGCAGCACTGGATTGCACCCAGGCCAGTATTGTTGAGAACAGACAAGTTGAGGAGCAGGAGGAGGAGGCAGCACTTGATTGCACCCAGGCCAGTATTGTTGAGAACAGACAAGTTGAGGAGCAGGAGTAGGACGCAGCACCTGATCACACCCAGCACCCAGCAAAGCAGAAATGGACAGGTTTTGTGGGGCACTGACTTAGCGTCACACTCTATGGAGGGCTTCAATAAGTTTTGATGCTGTAGGTTACTTCACCTATAACAGCTTATGAGAAACAAACATTTTTTGTTGCAGCTAAACGGGGTTGACAGCACCCAGCAAAGCAGAAAAGGACACGTTTTGTGGGGTGCTGACTTAGCGTCACACTCTATGAGGGGCTTCTATAAGTTTTGCTGCCATAAGTTACTTTACCTATAACAGCTTATGAGAAACAAACTTTTTTTGTTGCGGCTAAACGGGGTTGACGGCACCCAGCAAAGCAGAAATGGAAAGGTTTTTTGGGGCGCTGACTTTGCTTCACACTCTATGGAGGACTTCAATAACTTTTGCTGCTATAGGTTACTTCACCTATAACAGTTTATGAGAAACAAACTTTTTAAAAACTTTTTTGCTTGCGGCTAAACGTGGTTGACGGCAGCCAGCAGAGCAGCAACGTGTAGCGTGTACTCTCGGTCACGGGACAGGAGCTGGTTCAATGCTACCTGCCCTGACTCTCACTTTTCTCTCCCTATTTCTCTTTTTATCTCCCTAACTCTCCCTAGATCTCACATTTTTTTTTTTATTTAGATGCCTATCTCTCCCTTTCTCTTGATTTCTCAGCCTCTCTCCCTATGCATCAGCTTATCTTCTATATCCAGCTTTCCCTGGATCTTGCTATTTTTTTTCTCTTCCTCTCTCCTGCTTCTCTGACCAACACTTTCTATTCCTTCTCTATCTCTCCCTGTATCTATCTAGTTGTTTAGCTATCTATCTATCTATCTATCTATCTATCTATCTATCTATCTATCTCCTATCTATCTATCTATCCAGGCCCGGACTGATAATCTGGCAGGCCGGGCAAATGCCCGCTGGGCTGCTCAGATTATCAATCGGAGGGCCGCCGACCAGCCCCCCTGCTAAGTAAACCACAGTCCACCACGTGCTCACACCCCCCAGCCCCCCGCGGCCGTAAGAACTTTGTGTGGCCGCCCCGGCCCCGGAGGCTCACAGCTCCAGCCCCGCGGCGCCTGCATCTCTCTCCTCTCCTGCTCGGGCGGGCAGCAACTGATGACGTCACAAGTCCGCCGACGAGCAGGAGGGGAGAGAGATGCAGGCGCCGCGGGGCTGGAGCTGTGAGCCTCCGGGGCCGGGCTGCATCGGGCTGCTGGTAACAGAATATGTAAGCAGCTAACAGCACCGGACCAGAGAGGACCTGCTGGAATCACCGGAGGTGAGTATACTTTTGTTTCTTTGTTTTTTACATGAATGCTCCTACACAGTGGGAGCTTCACTTGTGGCCTATAACATGGGGTTACAGAGGGGGTTGTATACAATGTGGGGGCTGTACAGGGGGAAATGCCATGTGGGGGGCTACAGAGGGGGGGATAATATGTTGTGATTTGGGGGCTGGCTGCACAGGGACCTATACTATGTGGGGGGCTACAGGGGGGGGATAATATGTTAAGGCTATACTATCGGGGAGGGAAATATGTGGGGGCTGGCTACACAGTGGGTGACATCCCTGTATACTGTGCATATACTGAGTGACATCCCTGTATACTGTGCATATACTGAGTGACATCCCTGTATACTGTGCATATACTGAGTGAGATCCCCGTATATTGTGCGTATAGTGAGTGACATCCCCGTATATTGTGCGTATAGTGAGTGACATCCCCGTATATTGTGCGTATAGTGAGTGACATCCCCGTATATTGTGCGTATAGTGAGTGACATCCCCGTATACTGTGCATATAGTGAGTGACATCCCAGTGTACCGTGCATATAGTGAGTGACCTCCCTGTATACTGTGCATATACTGAGTGACATCCCTGTATACTGTGCATATACTGAGTGACATCCCTGTATACTGTGCATATACTGAGTGACATCCCCGTATACTGTGCATATAGTGAGTGACATCCCCATATACTGTGCATATAGTGAGAGGCATCCCCGTATACTGTGCATATACTGAGTGACATCCCTGTATACTGTGCATATACTGAGTGACATCCCTGTATACTGTGCATATACTGAGTGACATCCCTGTATACTGTGCATATACTGAGTGACATCCCTGTATACCGTGCATATAGTGAGTGACATCCCCGTATACTGTGCATATAGTGAGTGACATCCCCATATACTGTGCATATAGTGAGAGGCATCCCCGTATACTGTGCATATACTGAGTGACATCCCTGTATACTGTGCATATACTGAGTGACATCCCTGTATACTGTGCATATACTGAGTGACATCCCTGTATACTGTGCATATACTGAGTGACATCCCTGTATACTGTGCATATACTGAGTGACATCCCTGTATACTGTGCATATACTGAGTGACATCCCTGTATACCGTGCATATAGTGAGTGACATCCCCGTATACCGTGCATATAGTGAGTGGCATCCCTGTATACTGTGCGTATAGTGAGTGACATCCCTGTATACTGTGCATATAGTGAGTGACATCCCCATATACTGTGCATATAGTGAGTGACATCCTCGTATACTGTGCATATACTGAGTGACATCTCCGTATACTGTGCATATACTGAGTGACATCTCCGTATACTGTGCATATACTGAGTGACATCCCTGTACACTGTGCATATACTGAGTGACATCCCCGTATACTGTGCATATACTGAGTGACATCCCCGTATACTGTGCATATACTGAGTGACATCCCCGTATACTGTGCATATACTGAGTGGCATCCCTGTAAACTGTGCATATACTGAGTGACATCCCTGTATACTGTGCATATACTGAGTGACATCCCTGTATACTGTGCATATACTGAGTGACATCCCTGTATACTGTGCATATACTGAGTGACATCCCTGTATACTGTGCATATACTAAGTGACATCCCTGTATACTGTGCGTATAGTGAGTGGCATCCCTGTATACTGTGCATATACTGAGTGACATCCCTGTATACTGTGCATATACTAAGTGACATCCCTGTATACTGTGCATATACTGAGTGACATCCCTGTATACTGTGCATATAGTGAGTGACATCCCCGTATACTGTGCATATAGTGAGTGACATCCCCGTATACTGTGCATATAGTGAGTGACATCCCTGTATACTGTGCGTATAGTGAGTGACATCAATGTATACTGTGCGTATAGTGAGTGACATCCCCGTATACTGTGCATATAGTCAGTGACATCCCCGTATACTGTGCATATAGTGAGTGACATCCCCGTATACTGTGCATATACTGAGTGACATCCCTGTATACTGTGCATATACTGGGTGACATCCCTGTATACTGTGCATATAGTCAGTGACATCCCCGTATACTGTGCATATAGTGAGTGACATCCCTGTACACTGTGCATATACTGAGTGACATCCCTGTATGTTGTGACTATACTATGTGGGGGCTGGCTACACAGAGACCTATACTATTTGGGGGATGGGATACAAGAAGGGGAGAAAAATATGTTGTGGCTATACTATGTGGGGGCTACAAAGGGGGATATACTATGGGCGCTACACAGGGGGAAGGGCTATACTATGTGGGGGGCCTATATTATGTGGGACTGCACAGGTCATCTATATTATGTGTGGGGGGCTATATGCCTGACTACTATCTGGAGGCACATATTGGGCCTGACTGCCTATGTAGGAGCACAGAGGGGGCACTGTTACTGTGTAAAGCAATGGGGAATATAAGGTTATGATGAGGTATAAGGTTAGGATGATGCTGGAGCATGGAGCCTAAAGTGTTTGTCTCGCAGATTCTGGGGAGACAAGTGATGGCTGGAGAAATCTTCATGATGGGCTGAGCCAGATGGAAAGAAAATAAAAAACAGACAACTTTGACTACCAAAAAGTCACTTATGATTCATGTAGGAAGACGCCTCCTGAAAGTCACTGGATGTAACTGCACAATCATGCATAATCACTTTTTGGGTGCATTCACACGTACAGGATCTGCAGCAGATTTGATGCTTGGTTCCGTCATTGAGTAACAAAGCTATCTGCAGCATCAAATCTGCTGCAGATCCTGTATGTGTGAACGTACTCTTAAGGTCTGTAGATCCTTTGTATAGCTGGATCTCTACAGTACCTCTATTTGGTCACTGCTAGAGATGAGAGACCTTACAGTAAGTTTAGGTTCACATGAACCCAAATGCTCTGAACTTCATCTCTAGTCATTGCTGAGGTAGAATATTGCATTTTATATATTGATGGTATAAAGGGAATATTAATAGACAGTACAGCAGTATAATCCAGTCACTGTATGGTGATGACGGCAGTGGTCATGGTGTGCTGGTATTATTTGTCCTGTACTCATTTTATTGGTAATACTTGTGTTCGTGTAGTGGATTTTATTCAGTGACAGCATAGTGGTATTAGTCATGTTGTAGTGATTATGGTAGTGGTCACAGTGTTGAGGTATTATCTTTTACTTGTATACTGTAATAATGGTAGTATCAGTCTCTTTATAATAGATTGGCCAGTAAGGCTAGGTTCACACTGCGTTTTCAGCATCCGTATAACGCATCCGTTTTTTGCAAAAAACGCATGAAAAACGGATTGCAAAAAACGGATTCATTTGTGTGCATCCGTTTTTCCATTGACTTCCATTATAAAAAAAAACGGATCCGTTTTTTTTGGCGGACCAAAACGGACCAAAAAACGTTGCTGACCCTATTTTTCTGGACGTTAAAAAAAACGGATCCGTTAAATGGATGCTGAAAACGCAGTGTGAACCTAGCCTAACAGTAATGATGATATTCGCTTCCTGTATACTGGTGTTTTTTGGTAACTATGACAACTATTTAGAGATATACATAATTATCATGCATAGAAAAATGTCTTTCCAGTGCTAATATTATACAGGAAATGTGTAATATTATTTTACATATCCTAAAAATTTCCCTAGGACCCTACTTATATATATTATCACTGCTGTAACCTGTTGTTGCATAATAGATAGATAGATAGATAGATAGATAGATAGATAGATAGATAGGAGATAGATAGATAGATAGATAGATAGATAGGAGATAGATAGATAGATAGATAGATAGATAGATAGATAGATAGATAGGAGATAGATAGATAGATAGATAGGATATAGATACATAGATAGATAGATAGATAGATAGATAGATAGATAGATAGATAGATAGGAGATAGATAGATAGACTTGGCACCATTTCTGTAAATAAAAATGAGTTGCAATACAACACAACACAACACGACCTCAGTGTGATATGGTATGTGGGCTGGAGGAGTGTGAGTGCCAGGGCTGATTTTCAGTCCCAGTCCGGCCCTGTATCTATCTATCTATCTATCTATTAGTGATGAGCGAATAGTGAGATATTCGAATATTCGATATTCGTACAAATATCCCGCGAGTATTCAAATACTCGATCGAATATTCGATCCCATTAAAGTCTATGGGAACAAGTATTCGATTAGTGAAAAACATCTATTTGACCATTTGGAGGGTGAAACCGGAAGCTGGGGGATTTGAAAGCTTATTGAATATTTATCGAACATTCACGGGATATTCGTACGAATAGCGAATATTCGAATATCTCACTATTAGATCTAATATCTATTCGATTGAACAGTATTCGCTCATCACTACTATCTATCTATCTATCTATCTATATATCTATCTATCTATCTATCTATCTATCTATCTATCTATCTCTTTTCCCTCACTATCTGATAGGGAGCTCCTCTCTCTGTGAACTCTGGCCACACACTGAGAAGCTGCTGGTGCGCACAAGCACTTCCTAGTGCTGGGGAGTGACGTCACACATCTTGATTTTCACAGAAAACCAGGATACAAGGCATTATAGGAGTAATAATCCCTTGTCTCCTGGTCTATTCTGTTAAAAAAGTACAATTTTGTGTCGCCGTTGTTATTTATACCAGATTTGTAACAAACTTTCTCAAAGTTCGGTTCGGTGCTAATCCGAACTTTTTGCAAAGTTTGTAATGAATCTGGTTCATTACGGTTCGGTTCGCTCATCCCTAGTGACAAAATTGAGCCATTATTTGATAGAAAAAAATATATATTCATTTATTTATATATATTAAATGGTCATTGTCATTTCAACTAACCTCCCTCCATGTGATAACCTATATGATCCTTAATATACAGTAGTTGTTCATCACTTTGCTTACCTAGCTTACCAGAAATGGCTCCTTACCCCAGAACAATAAATATCTTAACACTAACAAAATGAACATGACTTTTAAAAGTAAATGGCACAAAAAATCACAGTGAATTCCGAAGATATGTTTGCATATTTTTTTTGTGTCATTTACTATTTTAGTGCATGCTGGCTTGTAAATCCCTGTCCAGATAAAAAATGTAAAATCATGTACATCTCTGAGATAGATAGATAGATAGATCTATATATCTATGTAGTTTGCAAAAAAAAAAAAAAATTAACCCTTTTAGAACTTTAAAACTTTAGTTTTAGTAAAACAACAGCCACATCCGCTGTTAAGGGAGAAAAAAACATGAGTGAAAAAAGTTTTGCCCAAACAGTATAGTCATATACCTGATGGAGAACAGATTTTGTCTCTCCAGATAACAAAAAATTTAACAGTTTAGTAAATTCTCCCCATAGTTTTTTCTTCTTCTTCTACAACAATAAAGAAGCATTCTAGTTTTGCTTGTGTTCAACCTTTTAGAATTTGAATACCGGTATTTGAGAAAATTGGATGCAGTCCAAGAAAACACGGATAAAGACTATGGGGAGATCTATCAAACTTGGTGTAAAGTGAAACTGGCTCAGTTGCCCCTAGCAACCAATCAGATTCCTCCTTTCATTTTCCAAAGAGTCTGTGAGACGTGAAAGGTGGAATCTGATTGGTTGCCGGGGGCAAGTGAGCCAGTTTTACTTTACACCAGTTTGATAAATCTCCCCCCGTGTCTATGTTCCCACACAGCTGAAATTGCTGAAATTGAGTGGATGGCCACCAGTTATTAACAAATAAATTCAATTATTTTAAAACATTTCAATACAGGGGAATAGCCAGATATTCCTCCAGGGAAGGAAAGCCTGTTGCCAAGGGGGTGCTTCCCAGTGGGGAGATCACCAAACAGCCCTTATACGTAGCCCCTTAAAGGACAACTCCCATGAAATACTTTTTTCCAGTAATTGAAGCACATTACAAAGTTATATAACACTGTAATATACTTCAATCACCTGTCTGTCCTCCTTTCCTATCTTTTCCCCCCTCAACCCCCCACCAAGAAGTATAAGAAACTCTTTCATACCTAATTACTGTTGTCACCAGGCTCCTCTATCAGCTCCTTCTAGTGACGATGTGTCATCAGCAGGAGGGCTGGTCTAGCCCCTGTTACACCAGCCTCCCCCTCCCCTGCCTGGTCAGGTGACTCAGCTTGCTCAGCTCCCATTGGCTCAGCAAATGTAAGCCATCTGACATTCTGCAACTCAATAATGACTCATGACTGACTCCCGGCACATAACCAGCTACAGGACCCCCTCCCCTATACTCCCTCCTGCTGCCGAGTGGACTCAGTGAGTGAGTGAGTGAGTCATGTCACTTGCTTATCTTTCTCCTCACTCCCGGCATGTCAGCTACACAGACGTCTTATCTCTCCCCTGCTGCTCTGACCTAATTAGGGACGGCGATCCTGCAGAATGTACACTACAGTGAGGTGAAAGTATGTGTGTGCAGCTTCAGTGTGTGTGTATATAGCAGCCTGACTGAAGAGAGCGAGAGAGGGGGTCAGGTTTAGTGTATGATGGGAGTTGTAGTGAATGGAGGGGCAGGCACTTGCAGTGTCACAGCAGGGGGCTGGCTTGTCACAGCAGCCAAAGTGCATCATGGGAAGCTGAAACCAGGAAGCAAGGAAGAAATGAAGAAAAAGACTAGAAATCAGAAGGTACACAGACGGTGGGAAATTCAAACAGTGACAGCTCAGGAGGGATGATAAGTATAAAAGCTATGTTTCTGATTAGTTTTTGGTTTTTTTCCTTAGCACGGGAGTTGTCCTTTAAGTCCCACTCGGTTGTGAGTGTAGGAACTAAATAGGGAAACACCAGGGTGGCCCCTTTAGTGTCAAAATCTAGCTCAGTTGCGAGTATTGTGACATGACAAGGGTTTACCAAGGCTAGGCATCCATCCACAGACAGCTGTTTCAGGGTATTGCCCCTCGTCAGTGTGGACCAGGATTCTGGCTAACGGTGGCAATGAAAAGTAGACCAACAAAACACAGCAATGACTAAGCTGTGTCCATTTAAAAAAAAAAAAATTACCGGCATTTATTTGCCATTAAATGGCAGCCATCCATTCAATTTCAACAGTGTGTGAACATAGTCTTTATGTGTTTTCAATCCACTCCTGGTTTTGTTTCAAAATACTGATTTGATTATGAAAAATAACAGTGTTTAATCTGTCAAAGGAAGTTGTATATTCTAGGTCAACTAACTTCCTGTGAAATAAAGAATTACATCATAACCTATCAGATTTCTTCTGGCTGCTCATAGAAAAAAAAATACTTACCTATCCCAAGCTGATCCCTCGCTAGTCCCATGATCTACTGTCTTCTAAAGAGCACCTGGTGCAGGACCTGACTGCTCAGCCAATCACTAGTCACAATGGTGTCCTCTCTCTGGCCCTGCTATGAGCACTTGTCTCAGAAGAAGGAAAAAAAAAAACTAGGATAAATGGGTCTAGATGAGAGCTGCAGGGAAGCAGCTGGGGCCCATAGCTAGGTAAGATTTATATATTTTTTCTATTTTTTCATGCCCCCAGAGGCTTAAAGCACCAGCATACTCCTTTAACTCCTCCCTATTGACAGCTACTCTGTCTTTCCTTTGTCTCTTGGGAAGGGAATGGATTACGTTCAGATAATAGTGTTAGTCTATGGATGTTATCTGACCATTACGTTTCATTCCTTGAATCTACCAGCTTTTATTTTCATTATACTGTATAAAACAGATGAAATTTGTGCTTGTACAGAGTATGAACTGATACAAGTTATTTCTGTTAAGTCTTTGCATCTTGGTTTAAGATTGTACAGTAGTTTGTCAGCCAAGAAAGACAATTTCTTCAAATAAAACATAGAATAAAATAAAGTTCACAGTTAAAATGTACATAGGAAGTTGTGTAACTTTTTCTCCATATACACAGCTGCATTCAAAAGCAATTAAAATGTCATCTGGTTTCAAGAAGTGGCGCAATTTCAGTAAAGCAAAGTGTTTACAAAATCGTTCACCTCTTGTGTATAGAGTTTAAATTAATCTCCAGTTAATATAAAAATGACAGATTATTATTATGCTGGTAATTGATCATCTTCTCTAAATCGATGTTAATTTTTATGATAATTGGTAAACAATTCGTAATAATGAATACATCATTGTTAAGTAATACCGGGACAGAGAATTTTATGGAAACAGAATTGGGGGAAAAAAAAGATGACAAAAAATTCTAAGCATAAAATAAGCTGTCAGTTGCATGTATAATAGTATGGATTCTTGGATTTACCTTTAACGGCCAATGTTAGAGAATGTTGCTGTGTAGCTGTGGCCTTTTGTAGGAGTTAAGTGTTTATTGTAGATTAAAGTGGGTTCCCATCATGTAAAAGTAGAGTTTAATGCTAAGAAATAAATATAACTTGTGCAGAGGTGAGTGTTTTGTAAATTCTGCCGTCAAGTAATATAATGGTGAGTGGCCTTTGTTGGTTGTCTGGGGCTGGGCATGATGAAAACCATGCATCATTTAGGCTACACTCAAAGGAGAAGTCTGGGTGTAACTGGGCCTGTACCTGTGCCTGGACCCCAGCCGACTGTCTTCTGAGCTTGGAATCCGGAATCGTCACTAGGAATCAGGAGGTGAGAGTGACAATTGGGGGACTGGGATTGTTGAATTGGAAGCTGTGGGGGCCTGTGGTGGGTAAGTATTGGTTCCTTTTTATATCCTTTTAAACAATGACCCCCAATCAACCATTTTAATGACAAAGGGGAAAAGTATTTGGGGATGAGGTAACAAAGAACACACATCTATGGAGAAAAAACATTGCACAACACTAAACTTTATTTCATTGGGACCTAAAATGACTGCTGCCCTAAATCCTACCACTGATAAATCAGTGACCCAAGGAGTAGGAACCACCCAAGTCTTATTATAATCTTTTTTTTTTTTCAAACATATTTTTATTAGTTTTCATAAGTTTACAGAATATACAGGAGTTTGTTGAAGGAAATCTCACATCTCGATCCTTCCAGGCATACAGAGATAATAACAGACTTTGTAACAAAACAACCCCCCCCCCCCAAACCTCCCCCCCCCTCCCCCCCCCCCCAGTGCTCGCGGCCCATAGTCCTCTCCCTCTATATTCAGCAAGTACGGCAACACTGCCTAATCAGGAAGACGTAATCTGCCCAGAGTACCAGCAATATCCGCCAATAAGTACCACCTTGTATTACGAAAAGGTCTCACCACCCTCTGCCTTTCAGCCTCATCTAGAAAGTTAGTTATAAAAGCTTTCCATTTCTTGAAGAAGGATTTCACTCTCCTTTCCCTAGATGGCTCAGCCTCCAAACTTTCCATCAGTAGATAATGTTTAACTTGCTGTACTACATGAGCAGCCGTGGGCATATCAGAGGTGAGCCACCTAGACAGGAGACAGCGTTTTGCCACAAGCAGGAAAGTATGGGCCAATAACGTCACCGCGCACCCCTCTGGCGGTATATGTAATATCATAAGATGGGGATCAATAGGGACCGTGAGATTCAGCTTTCCCTGAAGAAGGGAAACCACCTCCCCCCAAAAGGTGTGTACTGGGGGGCAAGTAAAGAGCCCATGATATAGGTCTGTCCTTGCTTCCCCACAATTCGGGCAAGCTATGATACGGTCTGGGTGCTCCGGAGTGCGCGGAAACGTGAACCCATATGTGGCGTGATGCAGGATGCGGAATTGTGATTCCCTCCATTGCTCACAAACGATGGCCCTGTGTACTGTGGCCCATCCCTTGAGAGTCAGAGCATGTAGGTCAGATAAGGGTAGTTTATCTTTCCAATATTTGAATAACGAGGACTCCACTCCCCTTAGTGCTACCAGGCGTAGTGTGGCATGTAAATAGGACACAGAGTGGATCGGCACCGAAGTCCGCATATATACTGATATAGAGTTGGATGCCAACTCACTCTGTAAGTCCCGTAATCTGGAGAAGAGAAACCCATGTATCTGTCGGTAAGCCAAGAAGTGACTGGGCGGAAGAGAAAAGCTCTCCTGTACTTCTGCAAACGACAGGTACCTGCGTTCCGTGGTCTTCATAAGATCACCGGCAGTTCTCACTCCCCTTAATTTCCAAATCCGGAACATTGGGTTGTGGTGGCCCTGAGTGAATTCCGGGTGCCGCCACAAGTCCATATGTGCGCTGATCAGGATAGGAAGGCCTAGGAGCCGTCGACTATGCTGCCAGGCCTTAATTGTGTCCCGAAGGAGTAAGCTCTGCTTGACTAGTGAGGGCAGGGCAGCAAATCTTGTATGCAATAGGCAATTGAGTGACCAGGGGGTCACCAGTTGAGACTCCAGCTCAAAGTTAGAGTATGAACTGGTACCCTTCACCCAGTCAATGCCATGACGGAGTAGGGAGGCCAGGTTATAAAGACGTACGTCTGGGCAGCCCAGGCCTCCCTTGTCCTTAGGAAGAGACAGTTTTTTCTGAGAGATACGTGGCCGTTTTGAGGCCCATATGAAAGAGCTAAATGATTTCATGAGCAACTTGACGTCAGTATGCTTAAGAAGTAGAGGGACTGTCTGCAACGGGTATAAAAGTTTGGCAAAGCCCATCATTTTTAATAGGGCCACACTTGCTAATAGGGGAAGAGGTAGATTAGACCATCTCTGGAGATCTCCCTGAATTTTCCTAATAATGGGGGGGAAATTCATAGTGTAGAGAGAACTAGGGTCCCTGCCCACCTTGATTCCCAGATAAGTGATCGATGTCGGGGCCCATTTTACGGGAAGACGTATGTCGGGAGGGGGGTGGCGCGACATTTTTGGGGACAAGGCCAACAATTCGCTCTTATCTACGTTGACCTTAAAGCCCAAATGGCTACCGAATTGTTCCAGATAATGTATCACGGTTGGCAAATCTCTCTTGTAATCATTCAGGAAGACCAATAGGTCATCTGCGAAAAACGCTACCCGCTGTTCCCCCACTCCAACCTTAATTCCTCCTATATCGGGTGCCGATTGCAGCCTACGGGATAGCGGCTCCACCGACAGGTTAAACAGTAGGGGGGACAGCGGGCAACCCTGGCGTGTCCCTCTAAAGAGAGGAAAAGAGGGGGAAAGAAACCCCGGGATATGAATCCTCGCTAAAGGGGCAGAGTATAAACTTTGTATGTAGGTAAGGAAAGCTCCCGTAAAGCCCATTCCCCTCATCACCTCCATCATCCATCCCCAGCTCACACTTTTGAAAGCTTTTTCAGCGTCGATGGACAAAAGAGCTGGGGATGGATGACTGTGAGTCCCGAGCCTGACCTCGTCCAAAACTGCCAGCACCCGTCTTATGTTCATGACCGCTGCTCGCCCTTTGGTAAACCCCACCTGGGCTGGTGTAATGAGATCCGACATTACCTGGGAGAGCCTGTCCGCCATAATCTTTGAAATTATTTTTAAGTCTAAATTAAGTAAAGAAAAAGGGGGCGGTAGGATCCCGGCAAGTGTGGATCCTTTCCAGGCTTCAAAAGTACTTTAATATAAGCCGTATTAGATGTGCCAGGAATGGGTGTCCCTTCTATATAAGTTCTATAAACGGACAACAAGGTGGGGGAGATATCATCGTTCAAGATTTTATAAAATTCCCCGGAAAACCCGTCAGGGCCCAGGGCCTTGCGGGTCCTCAGGCGCTTTATGACTCCCGATATCTCCTCCACCGTCACCGGGGAATTGAGAAGAGTCACCTGGTCCTCCGTCAAAGAGGGCAAGTCACTTCCCAACCATGGGGCTTTCATGCTGTGAGGAGGAGGGGCGGGTCTAGTGTATAGAGTTTGGTAGAAGTCTCGCAAGAGGGACACAATTTTTTCAGGATGGTTATGAGGGGTTCCCTCATCATCTAGTAGGGTGTGCATTTGCTGTGAGGGAAAGGGGCCCCTGGCAAACCTAGACAAAATGCGTCCTGCCTTGTTCCCATGTCTGAAAAGCAGGGCATCAAAATAAGATCTATCAAGCGCCTCCTTCTTCTCCATCCACTGCTCATAGTCCCTACGTGTTTGTTGCCATTCTTTCCTAGCCTGGTCAGAGGGGGATGTTAGAAAATTGGTATACGCTCGCCTAAGAGCGAGACTAAATTTAGTTATATTGACCGCGACTTTTTTCTGTAGGGAGTGCTTGTACGCCATAATCCGACCCCGTAGGACAGCTTTAGCAGCGTCCCAGAACAGTTGAGGCTGATCAGCGTGGGCCGAATTATGGGTAGAATACTCCAACCACCACCCCTTCAGGAGAGTTTTAAACTCGTCATTTCTAGCCAAACCTATAGGGAATCTCCAGAGAAAGTCACGTCCTTTCGGAATAGTTGTTGTGAAAATACATAATAAGGGGGCATGATCGGAAATGATTAAATCCTCTATGGTATGGGATAGCAATTTAGGAAGAAAAGTGGGTGAGGAAAATACATAATCGATTCTGGACCAAGAATCATGGGGAGCAGAATAAAACGTGTATTCCCGTGAATCTGGGTGCAGATGCCGCCACGTGTCAGACAGTCCCACGTTTTGGGTCAACAATTCTAGTGGTGTGGGTCGAAAAGACGATGGGGGGCGGACCGCTCGGGGTTTAGACCTGTCTTCCAAAGTCGAGATTACTTCATTAAAATCTCCTGCCACTAGCTTATTAGGAGCAGGATCAGCTAGTAATTTAGAGGAGAGCCCATTGAAAAAAGCAGTACTGTTCCCATTAGGACCATAAACATTGTACACCACTACGTCTTCAGAATGCAGTTGCACATGCAAGGAACAGATCCGGCCCCCATCGTCATGTTCAGAACCCAGTACTTGGCCCTGAAAAGCTCTACTTATAAGAGTCACCACTCCTCCCTTGCCTTCTACTGCAGGAGATCCATACACCTCCTTCACCCAAAGTTTTTTAAGACGGAAGAAATCTTCCTCTTCCAAATGGGTCTCCTGCAGTAGAACAATGTCCGGCTTTAGCTTTTTTAGGTACCTAAGGATCATGACCCTCTTTTGGGGGGACCGGAGCCCCTTTATATTCCATGATATCAAGCGCAACATTGTTGCCGGGTACTAAAGATATAAAATCTACTGAGACTATACGAGAACTTCCCACCCGCGAGCACCCCTAAACATCCCTCCCCCCTCCCAGATGGTGCAGCTTCATGTTCTGCACCGTTTGTACTACACTCCCTCTTTTCTGGTAAAAATAGGCAAAAGATCCACGGCCGACTGTGCAAGATGTGGGGAAGAGGTAGAAGATTGGCTGCACATCTTTTGGACATGTACGGCCCTGGGAAAATTCTGGCGGGAAATAATAAAGGCAGTAGAAGAAGAACTGGAATATAGAATAGTACCGTATCCAGCATTGATAATATTGGGAGATGATTCACAAATGGCGGGAATGGATAGGAAAAAAAAGGAAGTGTTGGGTAGGAGATTGTTTGTGGCAAGACTTATGATTGTACGGAGTTGGAATACAAATGAAATATTACGAGCAGAGACTTGGAATAATTTGGTAAAACAGTATGTTAAGTATGAAAAGGTATGGGAAAGAGGAAGAGAGTAGTGAAGAAGAAAGTAGGAGTGAAAATAGAAACACTGGTCTGGTCGGGTTTGAGTATTGGAGGTCCACCTGGGGAATGGGGGGGGGGGAGGGGAAGGGATAAGGGAGGAGGGGGGTATTGGAAAAAGGGGAAAACTGGATAACTTGTTTGTGTGTAAAACTTTTTTGTATTTATGGATGTGACAATAAAAAAAGTTTTTTTGAAAAAAAAAAAAAAATATAAGAGTCACCACTCCTCCCTTGCCTTCTACTGCAGGAGATCCATACACCTCCTTCACCCAAAGTTTTTTAAGACGGAAGAAATCTTCCTCTTCCAAATGGGTCTCCTGCAGTAGAACAATGTCCGGCTTTAGCTTTTTTAGGTACCTAAGGATCATGACCCTCTTTTGGGGGGACCGGAGCCCCTTTATATTCCATGATATCAAGCGCAACATTGTTGCCGGGTACTAAAGATATAAAATCTACTGAGACTATACGAGAACTTCCCACCCGCGAGCACCCCTAAACATCCCTCCCCCCTCCCTAACCCAACTCCCAACAAAAACATCATGACAAGCCACTCCGACGGCAGTGCTGCCCACACTACGATCAGAGAGCAGCGTCTACTGACTTCACCTTTTTCCATGCCGTGAGGCATCGACTTACACCTGTTAATAGTATCAAACCTGCCACCGCCACCCACCGCTGCCGGCTGCCAACGTATAACAGAAAGACATGATAAACAGCAACTATAATTAACCCTAACACCCCAGGGCTACTAAGAAGAACACTAAACTGAAGAAAATCAGGCAGATGGTGTCCCTTAACATGTATCATGCAGTTACACCCTCAGGGAGTAGCTTCAGAGATCACGGTGGCAAGGAAGATCTCCTACGTCGTTGTTCTTTAGGGGGACAAAACCACTCAGAGCCACCTGGAGAAGCGGGGTCATCACTGCTAGCCCGGTGCTTAGGAGAAAGTGATTTCCGACGATTAGGGCGCCTCCTCTCCTCATCTGGCAAGGGATCATTATCGAGTTGTAGGTCCTCTCTGGCTTTATCCGGAGATCGATATGTAGAGTAGGAGCCATCTTGGTGGAAAACGCGGAGTGTCGCCGGATGTAATAAGGCAAACTTGATCTTTCTCCGATATAAAGCAGAGCATACAGGGGAAAACATTTTGCGTTGCCTAGTGGTCTCCGCCGAATAATCCGCAAATATGAGTAGCCTGGATTTCTCATATACTATGGCCTCACTCTGGCGGCGGAATGCTTGGAGAATTTTCGCCTTGTCTGAGTAATCCAGGTACTTGACAATGACCTGGCGAGGACGTGACCGTTGCTGGAGAGTCGGGTGGGAGACCCCTTGATCTGCGATTCGCCGGTCAGGGCCAAGTCTGTGAGCCCGTTCCACCTTACAGTCCTGTGTGAGACCCAGGAGAGAGGGTATAGTGGACTCACATAACCGGAGAAGGTCCTGTTGGACCACCGTTTCCGGGACCCCTATAACCCGAAGGTTGTTCCGCCTCGAGCGGTCCTCGAGGTCTTGTAGTTTATACCAGAGTTTGCGGTTCTCTGCTATCAGGTCTCTGGAAGTGGGAACCAGGGAGTCCATACCTTCCTCCAGCTGCTGGATGCGGGTTTCGGCCTCATCCAGGCGATCGCCATGTTGTGAGACTTCTGTCTGCAATTGCTTCAGGGCAGTATTAACAGTAGCCGTGAGTGTGGACTGGATCGTGGTGGAGAGGTGTTTAGCCACTGCAACGGCCAATCGGTCATAGTTAATGCTCACGGAGTCTTCTCCATCCGACCGCTCACTGCCCGATCTGTACGGGGAGCAGTCTCTATGTTCTGCTGCCAGCGGCTTATCCGCCATTTTGGATTCCCGCACCTTGTCTTTCGCAGGCTTACTCAGTGCGGTGCCGCGTTTCTTGGGACCCATTGCTTGTACGAAGCGGTCCATACAGCTTTCCTGGGTGTTAATGGTGTGGTTTCACCAGTCTGTGAGCTGTTGTGCGGGTAGGAGACGGCTTTACCAGCGCGGCGGGCACGGAGCTGACTCTCCGAGCGTCCTCACCACATGGCGCCGGAACCGGAAGTTTTTATAATCTTGAAAGTTTCTAGTTTCTAGTATTGCTTCTGCAACTTTTATTGAGTTTGAAATCTATGTAGCTCTTGTGTTGCTATGTTTACAATGAAAAACACTGTTGTTATACACAGTTTGGGATCATTTGCACTGTGTCACATGTAGCGCCACACTATGTCCAAACATTATCTAGCATGTTCAATAGGAAATAGCAAATCAATGTCTCAGTGGTGTTGCCAATGTTTGTGTTAGTTAATGCACCAGAAGCATTATTATTATTGTTTATATATAAAGCATCTATACTACAGGTTATATTGCAGGATATAGAGGAGGCACTGGTCAGTAGGGGCTATTGCTCTAGTACCCAGATATTTGCAACACCAGGTTCATTGCCTCTGTAGGTGGGGTCAAGCAATGGCAGAACAATCATTATTGACTGCCAAAACAAAACCTGAAAAATGAGCCGCACCCCCTCCCTGGAAGATCTGTTTGTTGTCAGCTGACTCCTACAGTATTTGTGACAATTTATTAAGAAGCACATATTCTCCTTTGTCATATATATGTGGGGTTTTTTTTCAGCAGCAGGAAATTCTGGATTTCCTTGTTTTATGGGTTAATGATCTACAGACCTTTGAAAGTCATGATATATATCATATAGAAGATTCATGTCTTTGCTTTCAGGTGACCCATACGTTACTGTCATCTGTGGAGCATGAAATGCCATCATCTTGTGTCCTCGGGATGTAGTTTTGTATTGCACTGTTTCCAAAAGCACTACTTACGAGAACTACATATAACAGCACCAGACTGCTTGCTTTATTGGTCCCACCTTTGGTTTCCCATCAATCAACAGTGAGGATGCATCAGGGAGTCCGACTTTGCACTCTCTATGTTACTTTCTATAAGATACTGGAATATTCAGGAGGCAACAGGGAGACATTTACTGTGGAGAGATGTCTGCTCTCCTTTAATCTTCTGCAACAGCTTCATTGCTGATCAGAGAAGCTTCCAAGTGGATGTAGGTACTTTACAAAGGCTACTTCTTCCTACTTTATTACTGCTGATAATAGTCAGGCACAAAAGAGAAGAGCCTGGTTGGCTAAAGCAAGCACAAGTTGCAGATGGATCCTTTCCTGAAAAAACTTCTCTTTTCGATTGCCTTGTTCCTACTATAAAGTCGCTCATCCTTAGATAGGACGTTGATCCTGGGATTTATTCTGATTGCCACATTGGAATAGGGAAGGAATTTTCTCCCGTAAATGGGGCAATTGGCATCTACCTAATAGGGATTTTTGCCTTTCTCTAGATGTCTGCCGTATAACGTCACCGAGAGCCATACCAAATAACATAATGCCTCTTATCATACCTCAATAGAGTCCTAGGCTACTGTCTTCTCTGCATTTGCCTTGACCTGGGCCTGGTGCTACATGCATTCTTGAACGTGAGTGTTGTGATGCCTTTAGTGTCCGTGTGGGAAGCAAGAGAATGAGAGAGGGACCAACTAAGAGAATGATCAAAGGTCTAGGCAAAGAGAATCACTGGGAAGAATGATGGAGCGTGAGGTGACTGAAGCCTGAGGTGTAACGGAACCTGAACTACTGCTATGAGTAGATGGTGTAAGAGAGAGAGACAGGTCCTGGAGATTGTAAGCTCTCAGAGAGTAGTCACCAATAAAAGAACGAGACATAGAAACTGTGACAGGGAATCTATCTTGTTATTCCTGCTTCCTCCAAACCGAAACGCTGTGCTTATTTGCTTACATTGGAATGGGAATCATGCGATTTCGGTGTAGATAGTACGTGAACATTCCTGTAACCCTTCTATTATTGTTGTCTTTGTCCTGTAACCAATGGACTCATAAATCCAGAGGCTTAACCAGGCTCAGCAGATGTAACTCTGAATACACCATATTTCAATGTGAGACTCAATTTATCTTGTTGTGGTCATGCGAGGTCATACCTAGTAGTTCATGTCTTTGTCCACAAATCCCTGTTCATTTTATACATTTCACATTTTATGTGATATTTCAAACTGAAGCAATTCTTTATTCGGAAAGTTTTAAAGACTGAGCCCGAAGCTTTTAACCAACCACAAAGCAGACCTCTAGGTCTCGTGTACATGATCAGATGGATTTCGATTCAATGGGGCATGCTGTATTTTGTAGTAGTCCGCATGGCCTCAGAGAAATGGATTAACACCACATTTGGGAATTGTGCGAGATCCCAGGTTTAGTCATGTGTATACAGAGCCTTTCTTGTCAATTGTGCAAAGAGAATACCAAAACAAATATCAATTCCATAATGGGGTGGAGGGTGGAGGGAGTCATGGTCACCAACTGAACAGTACACAAAGGTGATTGACCAATCCAACACATTGTAATAGGGTTTTAGCTCTGCCTCCAATTAAGTGTGTGGGCCGGAGTAACACCCTGTCCCTTATGGTTATTGGCTTCTTTTCCATTAGTGTGTCTACGGGCTTGGTCTGTTGTGGATACTTCTGTTCTTGGATAAGAACACTTGCCGGTCAATTTTTGGTTTATCCATGGATCTGATCTTTGACTTTGGTCAACTTCCATCCATGCTCACCTGGTTTTCTTGTTTTTTCCAAACTAAATAGTACCAAGCTTGATAACCTGTCTTGGTCCTGTAACCCACCCATTCCCTTAATGACCTTTGTTGCCCTCCTCTGCACCCGCTCCAGTTCAGCTGTGTCCTTCTTATATACCGGTGCCCAAAACTGTACACAGTATTCCATATGTGGTCTGACCATTGATTTATAAAGAGGCAAAACTATGTTGACATCTTTAGCATCTCGACCTATTTTGATGCATCCCATGGTTTTATTAGCCTTGGCAGCCGCTGCCTGGCACTGATCATTAAGCAGCCATAATCTTTAACATTAACATGGAGGATACTAGGGTAGCAGACACACAACAACCAAAGACAACATGCATTCTAGATAAAACTACACATTGACAAATACTTATAGTCAACACAACCATCTGCTGTCCTTTTACCATAGTCCCTCCTGCATAATCTGCAGCTGTTACTGTACTCCAATACTGCTATGAAGCCAAAGCAATGAAATGATAGAACCCTATTTGTTTCAAGGCTAATTTTGTATATCTACCATGATGTTATATAGACAGTACAACTGCAGGCAACAAACAATAGAATTACTATACAGAAATCTAATATACAGTATCAAAACAATATTTTGCTGGACCCCTTATTTCTGTTGGTTAGTTCCAGTCCATGGTCTGATGTTATCTTTTAAAGTCTCAATGTCATTTCGGTGTTTCAGGCTTTCAAAGATTGATGTGCTTAGAAGAACTAAAGATATTTAAAGTGAAGTTCATCTCATTTCTAGGTATCACTCACAGCCTAGACAGGCCTTCCAGAAAGGTATAATCTATCAGTAATCTCTTCATCTACACCGGATGATGATTTTATATCTACTTATTGAAAAGTTATCTTCCTTCTACCATTCCTTGCAAAGAAAATTCACTTTTTTAGTGGTGATCCGAGAGCCTTAGCTCCATTATTTCTCTGCATATTTATGCAGAAAAGAATATTAATGGGATCTTTAGAAAAAAAAATCAATTTCTTTAAAAGGGATCTTAACATTTCTATTTAAGAGCTGTTTCCTTCTACCACTATTATAGTCCGATGACTGTACCCAGCCTAATGAAGCCTGCCTTCTTATGAGGTTGTTTGTGTCTTATGGCTGGCTGACTTGTTAGCTGAATTATGCAAATGGTTTCTAACACATATGAATTTTACTAGTTTTCGAATAAAGTTTCGAAACTCTTTATACATGACTTCCTGCTGTAGTCTAAAGAAGGATTAAATAGCCCACAGATATTGGCTATTACACATACTGTTGTGCCAACTAGAGATGAGCGAACCTGGAAAACAGGGATACAGCCTATGACCTAGGCTGTATTCCTGTTAACCAGGTGGAATTCGTGCTATCTCTACAGAACGCGCCCATGGTACGTGAAGACATCGGGATTCAAATGCCGATGGTTCAGGTTTGTACAAACGCGAACCTCAACCAGGTTTGCTCATCTCCAGTACCAGCGTACCTTATACTTTATAAGGCTATGTTCACACTACGTAAAAGTACAACAACGGCCATACTTTGTACGGGGTGAACCACTGCCTATTCTTGTATGGGATCCCGGACAGAGTGTATACACAACGTATACGCTCCGTCCGGGATCCCATGTGGCACCGCAAAGAACTGACATGTCAGTTTTCTGTGGCCGCAATTCACTGAAAAGACCTGTCAGTTCACACAATGAAGAGAGGGGCTCCGTGCGCTTGCTTCATTGTGTGCTATGGGAAGTTCTGATGCGGGCGCGCACTGATGCACCTGCATCAGAACACTGTACCGGCGGGAATGATCTTTGCAGAGACTGGCCGTTCCGTGACCCGGCCGGGTCATGGAACGGCCGGTCTCTTACGCAATGTGCACATAGCCCAAGGCTAGAATTAACACATGGAACACCATCTATGTATGTATTCTGGACTTTTTGGACTCAGTCAAAGATTTTACCATGGACACTTAAAATTCTCTGGTCTGTGTTGTGTTTTTACAAAAATTAAAAAAAATTGTATAAAGCTACTGTGTGCACAAATCCAAAAGTCTGATATAGTTAAATTGACATGTCACAGGGACATACCAAATGAAAAAAAGTCCAACAGCACTATGTGGAGGAAACCAAGGTAGCCAAGTTTAGAAGAAGGATGAACCCTGGTATACCTGCAATCCCACTGCAAGTGTCACAACACGAAGAGAAGAGAATTCAACAGCTTCCGTGATATTTGCAGAAAGCTTCAAACTTTTATTGCATGTTCAGAAACAGACACAGTGAGAAGTTTTGATCCATAGGAATCTCTTCTGAGACCTCTACCTATCAGGAGAACAAGCTGGGAGAAACATAGCTTTATTTGTCCAGATGGCTCTATTATAAGCCTATGGGGCTGCTTGGTTCTTCTGATTGATGGTGGTATCAGCCTGTGGCGTAGCTACCATGAAGGCAGACCATGCAACTGCTATGGGGCCCATGCAGCAAGGGGGCCCAGGCAAAGTGTGGTCTGCCCCTTTTCCCCCAGGATCACAAAACCAATGAATAAATTAAAGTAGCACATAAGTATGCTGTGGAAGGTTGGGGTGCCTACACAGGATTCATGGGGCCCATACAGTTTTTTGCTATAGGGCCCTATTGGTCCTAGCTACGCCCCTGGTATCAGCAGATAAGATTTTTTGTTGTTTTTTATGTCCTTGTTTTTCTTTTTCTTTTTTAAAGGCAGGTACTATTGGATCTACAAGCAAGAATCTACAGTGTTGCAGTATTCAAGTTAAAAAAACAATAGTATAACATAAAATACATGTTAACTTCATAACTAAAAAAAAGGAAACTAAAACAGCTAATAATAATACGTAATAATAAAGATTAGACAATTCTGCAAATCACCTAAATATCTTTCTAGGTCATAGTAACATTTTTCTGTTCTCTTCTTTCTATAGCTGATATGAAGAACTATGTGTAGTCGTGGTAACAGACTACAAATAACTCTGAGTAGTCTGACCTTGCAGTGAGATTCTCTTTCTTTTGTTCCATAAATTTTAGATAGTCATAAGCATGATTGCACAGTTGTAATAATTCTTATTTTATACATGGCTGTATAAAATATGTGCGCATTTTAAAAATGTTTTGTGCATGAAACACACCGATTTTAAATGGTCTACGTAGAGGAATTAAAATAGGCACGTGTCTTTATTTTCTCTGTATTTTATTCGTATTTCATCATTTTCATTTCAGTTTCCCAACTAGAAGATGCCCATCAGCATTTGCTGTACAAAATTGACATATGGATGGTATTCCATATGAAATAAGTCCATATTACAGATACGTCTTAGAGAAATAGGCTTGTGTCCATATTCTTGTCTGAAACAGGCTGTACTGATGTTTAATAGTCATGCAATAAGGATGTAATGACTGGAGTCATGGATCCACTAAATTGCCACTAGTGATGGCTAAGCCGTGTCAGGGATCGGAGTCTAAGGGGCCAGCGTCCACCACAAGGTGGGTTTAATTTATTTCAGCAGGCGACCCCCAGGTCGCTACCCCTCGCTTGGCTTGCTAGCAGTGGTGGGCGAGGTGCAACTAGAGACAAGTAGATGCGAAGGCAGGAACACGGTCCGGGTGCCGCCTGGAATTACGGGATTAAGCCTATTACCTAGGCTGAATCCTGGAATTCTTGGCTGTACCCGGCCTGTCTCCTCCTTCTCCATGGTCCGGGAAGGCATCGGAAATCAAATGCGGAAGTTTCGTCAAGGTTCGAGTTCTATAGAACTTAAGATTTTCCGATGTTTGATCATCTGTACCCCAGGACCACGTGTGGCTGCGACCGGGGATGACATCGTGGCCACGGCGAGAGGTATGTGCAGCGGCCGTGGCTGTAACAAAGGATGATAGTAATCTTTATACTAATATAAATACTGACAAGACCCATAAAGTCCAGTAGACAATGATCCACGTGCTTGCATATGCTGCTTTAAAAAGGGTGCTTCTGTATATGGAATATCCTATTGTTCTTTTTTTTTTCTAGCAGGTTCTATATGAACCTATGATATAAGGTACAGTAACACAGATGCCTACATGATAGGTCCAGAAAGCAAATGACTACCTAAATAAGTGCTACTTATATTGGAGTCGCATTAGTTACCATTATATGTGTAGGCCCATTGTGCTGTAGTTATATGTGAGATCATTGTACTATGAAACTGTCCCCTTCACTCTGTTTTAAAATGTCTGTTGTGTACATTGATTTTAAAGTATATTTGGTTATTATGAATGAATAAAGTATAGTTGATTTTTGGATATGAATTTTTTGGTATTCATTCATGCTTGCAATAAGGTTTTTTTTGAGTGTTATACTCATATTTTCCATTGTAGTAGTAGATAGCACCACCACAAATTATCAGTTTATTTTGCAAAGTAAATGAGAATGTAATCAGCTTCTGAATGTGCAACAAACAATGTTTACCCCATCTCCTACTAACGTTATTCATTGTTTTACCATATTCTACATTATTTCAGAATCATGTCCCTTGAACTCTTAACAGTATGCTTGCCCTCTAACTATTTTCTATAGATCATATTAATTGATTTGAAATAGCAAAGCATTGGCAAAGTGTAGTATGACCTGAATATATAGAAAATCTTTGGCTTCGGAGTTGACAGCACGCGATGAATTACTTTAGAAGCCATCGATCATCCTCAGCTCTTAATCAGCTGACAACACTGTTATAAGCATAAAAAAGGACCATATACCACCGGAGCTGATTGACAGCATTATCTTACATTGTCACAAGCCTTTCGGCTTTTATGTAACTCTCTTAAAGGGGAAGCCTTGTGTACTTTATTTATTTTCAAGAAGTAGATAATAATAATAATAATAATAATAATAATAATAATATATTATTTCTATGAAAAATGTTGTTGTTATTATTATTATTATTATTATTATTTAGTTGCCCACAGCGATAAATGACAATGGAGCTACATTAAGAGCATTATTCATGTGTATAATCCTTTATCAAGATCTTTAGCAGTACAATACTACAGGATAGAACCAATGATAATGTTATGACTCTGCTTATCCTATTCCAGTCTATAGAGCAAAGCTACTACACCTACAAACTAACCCCAAAGGAAATTCAAAAGCCATTTTATAATAAATCATACCTGTTTAATAGTGATGAGTGAATACTGTTCGATCGAATAGATATTTGATCGAATAGTGAGATATTCGAATATTCGATATTCGTACGAATATCCCGCGAATGTTCGATAAATATTCGATAAGCGTTCAAATCCCCCAGCTTCTGGTTTCCCTCTCCAAATGGTCAAATAGATGTTTTTCACTTATCGAACACTTGTTCCCATAGACTTTATTGGGATCGAATATTCGATTGAATATTCGAATATTCGCGGGATATTCGTACGAATATCGAATATTCGAATATCTCACTATTCGTTCATCGCTACTGTTTAATTAATATTATTTGAATATGAAAACAGAGACAAGGAGGCTCCCTGCATCCCCCAACCACTATACAATACATTTACCCCAAAGGTGAGGAACCAGACAAAGTAGGGCACCTGCAACTAAATATAAATATTCTCAATATTCCTTAACACTGACTCCTATACCATATTTTCACCATATCCCATATATAACATATAGGAGCCTTACATCCTTCCATAGCCAGGGTCTTGTCAGGATGCCCACTAAAATAAAACCAAAATATGCCCAGAGCAGTAGCAAATCCCCATAGAAAACCTTTCTTGCTTTGGACAGTTCCTGTCATAGACAGAGGTGGCAGCAGAGTGCACCGTGTCAGACTGGAAAGAATACACCACTTCCTGCAGGACATACAGCAGCTGATAAATACTTAAAGGCTTCAAATTTTTAAGAAGTAATTAGAAGTAATTTAGTATATAACTTTCTGGTACCAATTGATTAAAAAAATAATAATAATTTGTCGCCAAAGTATCCCTTTAACTTTATATTATGGTGTGTGTGAACATAGCCTTATAATAAACCTAAACCAGGTAATTTCCAGCTGATTCCTTCTCCTTTCTTTTTGCATATTTTGATTGTTTACAGATCACAGATCAGAACTCTGTATACAAAGACTAAGAAGCGGCTTCCATTAAAGCTTATCCCAGGCGAAGCTCTGACTGAACAAGAATACCCTATCACAACTTTGAAGATAGGATTTTTTAGCAACTCCGGGCAGCATGATGAGTATTTTATACCTATGAGAATTCTTTTCTGATGAGATCTAAGACCTTGGCCGTGTCATATTTATAGAGGGAAAAAAAAGATATAATAGCTTTGTTAAACCTTAAACCTTCAGTGTGATGATGAAACTTTCGCTGTGCGGCAGAATAGAAGCTGGAGAAAAAAGCCCTAGGCAAAAGACTGCAGCTTAAAAAAAAATAATTACAAAACACTACATTAAGGTGACATTATAGGTTCTCTGTCGTAAAGTTAAAAGTTTGGAAATGCCCAGTGACGGATCATTAACTGCTGTAACGCCGCAACCTTTCCGCTTTGTCATTAGCGGAGTCATTAGAAATATTCGGACTCTGCATTCATTTCATAGGAACATTTGACATTGTGCGAAGAAAAAAAAAACTAACCTTAGGGGATCTCCGGCGACTCTTACAACCTTTTCTGTTTAAAAGAGAAGTTTAGCAATGATTGCAGGGCATGTTTTTGTTCCTCACAATCACACAGTCCCCGGCTGTAATACCAAATCGGCAAGTGCGGCTGCTGGAATGGAGCGTTTGGGATAACAAGATTTTATTTTACAATTTTATAATACAGATGCAGAATTGATCTACATGTAGGATTGGTAAGAAAGGAAATGAACATTTCAGTTCATTTGAGCTTTTAGTGTTGCATGCATTGTTGAGTTCTAAGTCGGGCTAGGTAAAGGCTTGGGCACAAAGCTTAGGCAATAAAATCGATAGGGCATTCTCTATAATGGATGGAAAACTCAATGTTGGCAAAGACTTATATTTTAGTGGGGAAAGGGCTCAAATTATCATGCATCATTTATGCTACTAGGATAGTCATATGGGGCAAAGGGGACTTTAGGGGCATCTCAGGCTCTGGGGCTGAATGCACCAGCAGCTGCTGATTGTCTTAGAAATACACATCTGAGCATTAGGTAATTGTCAGTATTACTTACCTCTCTTGGTTCCTGCTCCATAGACTCCGGTTCAGAAGAAGCTCTTACTACAGCTCCCCTTTTTCACTGCAGCCCGAACCAGAAAGCCTGACTGCTTTAGATACACAGCATTATTGGGTTCCTAGGACAACTGGTCTCTTAAAAAGTAATGACTTGCCTTATGTTTAAGGTCCATCCCTTCTGACTCTTGTTCTACAGTTGGTTGTAATCATGATCTCACCTTTGTTCCTGCCCTCTACCCTGCCTTGTAGTTCTACTTATGACTCTTGGTTACGTTCCTAACTATGCTCCGACCAGATGTCCTGATGCATCATGATTGCCCTCCCAGCGATAGTTCTTTGTCCTGTTTCTTATAATGCTACTTCAGCATCAGCATTACTACCATAAATCCTGGATTATTCTGAGATTGTCATCTGACTCTGTTCCTGCTCCAATATCCTCATCTCCAGTTAAACGTCAGGAATGGCCTTTGAGTCTCCACACATTTTTCTTCTTAAGGAGAATTAGTATCTCTTTGATCCCGTGACAATAGGTCTCTCACTAGCCAGCCAACACCCTACTCTGTGCTGACGAGGGACAAGAACCCTGAAACAGCTGCCTGCAGATGGGTAGACTTTACTTTTGGAGAGATATTTGGCTTGGCATGTGTAGTCAATTTTCTAAGATTCCTAGATGGAGAGAAACACTGACTTGAAGGCTTACCACCTTTCCAAGGTGGTGTGGGAGTTATTTTGCATATCCTTTCTTTCCTTAAATGGACCCTATCACTTAAAAAAAAGAGACATATCAAAGCTTTTCACTAGTCGGGGCTGGCTGATCGCTAAGCACATTTTTTTCACTTACACTTCATGGGTGAAAGCTAGGGGCAGCAAATCAGGCTGTTGTCATTGAAAAACAATCTCATGTATATGAGTGCAGATACTGTTGTCCAATGTCACCTTTTGAGGAACATTAAGTCCAGGATATGTGATTTTATTATGTCAGGTCCATAACACAGGATGAGCAGACAGCCGCCTATGGCTTTTCCCGAAGTGTCGTATTCCATGGCCTGACCCCTCACATTAAGTGAGCGACGATACATGGCTTGATAATCATGCATGAGGGCGGCATGGTCAATGTTAGTGATGACCATGCTGCCCTTGCTTCTTACATGAAAAATAATAAAGTTAATACTTACCTGTTCTCCTACATTGTTGTGAAGCCTTTGTCTGTGTTATCTGCTCACTACTGATGCTTCTGGCCCATCTCTTCAGTTACAGGCTGCTCAGCCAGTCACTGGCTGATACGGGAAAGAGACGCGGCCAGTGATTGGCTGAGCGGCATGTCTCTGAAGAGATGGGGCCAGAAGTGTCAGCGGTGAGTTGGAAAAAAAGGGCGAAAGACTGAAGGACAATAGGGGAGGATAGGTAAGTATAATCTTTATTATTTTTACACTGTCATCCGCTGACAGCCACACACCAGAACACATAGTGATGTGTAGCCGTTGCCGGATGATTTTTAAGCAGGTTTAACGACAACGAACAGCTGATGTTCATTTCTTTGGCAAATCATTTTCTTTATTACACGAAGCGGTGCACTAAGGTAAAAAGATTGCATGCTTGACCATTGAATTTAATCTTGTTAGCAGTGCCTGGAGGAAGGGGAAACAGATTTCATAATAAAAGTTGCATAACAAATATAACATATAAAAACTTTTAAACTGCTGTTAGTATGCTATTTTCTATACACATAGTCTGGTGTTGGTGGGGGTATCTGGAAAGGACCGAACTGGCCTGGGGGTGATGAGTCCTAGTTGGTAGAGGTCCTAACTAATTGCTAGTTTTCCCCCTTGTGCCCTTGCACTGAGATGCCCCTATAAGTGCATAATCATGAACTGTACGGGCTCAGAGTGATCTGGATAACCAGGGACTAAGCTAATGTGTGTCAACTGACCCACTCCAAGCTCCAAAACTAGAGTTTAGTGACTACATCGTGTCTGGCAGAGAAGCGGACAGACAGGGCTGTCCTCTCAATGCCCCGTGGATCAATTTCAGATGGACACCAGGGACAACACGTTCTCCATACTCTGCTTTTAGGAGCTGTAGCTTTTAGCACCCAATAATGTCTCTACATGATTGCTAACAACAGTGGTGATACAGATAATTAACAGCATCCATTAGTGCTACTCTTATGGACATATCTTATAGATATATCTGTTCAATGTTCATCTGGCTTTTTAAAGTCACTGAGCTTGCAGAGAAATTATTCTATCAGATGATGTATCAAATGTGGTAATATGAAACTTTCATTTGTACTTGATCTTAAACCAGCGAGGACAATGGCATTGCTTTTCTTTCAGCCATTTTGAATTTCTATGGCAGTAGTAAGTAAAATTAGTGGAGTCTCTTTTATGCAGCAACAATACACATTTAAGGGATACTCCAACCCCTAAAGAGGCAGTTGAAACACAGAAAGTAAAGGTCATGTTAGACAACCTGACTCTCTCTAAACTCGCACCGATCTGCTAGATCTATTAGATGGCTCAATAGTCATGCAAGGTTGACGCTTACCTCTCCAAGCTCCCCTGGTGTCCTCTTGCCATGTCTCTGTGTCGCCCAATCACTGCAGCTACCAACGAACCCATCTCAGCAGTGACAGCCCACTCAGCCAATCACAGATGGTTAAAAGGGTATTCCAAGATAAAAGGATAGGGGACAAGAAAGAGATATCGGGGGAGGGGTGCCGATCTTTTTTTTTACCCCCCAGCGATTTCCATATTGGCCCAAGGCTCCTTTATTTTGAATAGAGCCGCGAGTATGGCACGTAACCCGTGGCTCTATTTATTCTCTATGGAGCCGCCAAAAAAAGCAGAGTGCTGTACTCTGCTCTTTCTGGCGACTCTATAGGAATGAATAGACCTGCAGGGGACATGCTATACCCGCGGCTCTATTCTAAAACAAAGTAGTTGTGGGCCGATATGGAAAGGGGGTAAATATACCACTGTATTCATCACCCTAACACATTTTTATGGACTCTATAATATAATCAATTTATGGTTAGCTACAAGGGTGTATCTTTAAGGGCTGCAGAGAAAGTATTAACCTTGGTGCCTGGGGGGGGGGGATGTTCCATAAACCCCACTGTCACATAAGAAGATACCAGTATGATAAATTGCACATAATAGGAAGGAGAGAGGGGTTAGTATATATATTTTTTTTATTGGGCTCTGGGAAATCCTAGTTAGACCTCTACCTGGATTTGGAGAAACATATCCAATAATAAGTTCTAGGGGATTAAAGGAGAAGTCCGGCAAAATTTTTTATAACCAATGTACACTTATTATGGGAAATGCACATAAAGGGTTTTTTTCTCTGCACTTACTACTGCATCAAGGCCTCACTTCCTGGATAAAATGGTGATGTCACTTCCTGGATAAAATGGTGATGCCATGACCAGACTCCCAGAGCTATGCAGGCTGTGGCTGCTGGAGAGGATGATGGCAGAGGGATGCTCAGTGTCCCTCCAGTGCCCTGTGTCCCTCAGTGTCCCCCTGCCATCATCCTCTGCAGCAGCCACAGCCCGCACAGCTCTGGGAGTTGGGTCGTGACATCACCATTTTATCCAGGAAGTGACATCACCATGTTATCCAGGAAGTGAAGCCTTGATGCAGTAGTAAGTGCAGGGGAAAAGGCTCTTTATGTGCATTTCCCCGTAATAAGTGTATATTGGTAATTTGTATAACTTTTGGAGGACCATACAATACTTTAATAAAAATTTTTTGCCGGACTTCTACCTTTAATAGAGACTAGTGTACAAAGTACTTTTTGTAACTTCTATGTGTTGCATATTCAAGCATGTATCATCCTAAACAGATCAGATTATAGCACCTTTAGTAATTCAGTGTTATTTTTCCAACCACCAGCACGAATCCAGGCAGCTTTGACTAAGCTAGTCTAATGGTTATATTCAGAGCTCATCTAAGATATTTCCAGGATCACAAAATACTTTCACTGTCACAAAGAAATTTCACAAGGGATTAAGTGACCTTTGTTAAAAAATGAACTTGAGCTGCAGAATCCCAGACTTAACATACATCCCTGAGCTAGCCTTGATATTTCCATGGGCCTCGGGCACCACATATGAGTCTACAGAATGGTCTACACGAAGGCTTGGGGTTTACTTTGCCCACTTTGGATTTATGAACTGCAGAGTGCATTTTATGTGCCTGGCATATGTCTACAGCGTGAAAAGCTGCACGTGTCTATAGCTGAATATCTGAGTTCATGAACTGCTACAACAATACTATATTTCTTCTATTGAGCAACTATAACAATACAGTAATAGACGGTTGTCAGGTTCTTTAAGAATATGTTTACATCCTTTCTGTGAAATACATTGGGGACAGTATCATGTTGTGGGCATAGGTCATTTTTTAGATCGATGTAAACTAGATTACCTTGCATCAGAATCATGGGCAGAGAAAAGTGTGAAGAAGGCTGGAAAGGCTTGTGATTAAAGATGAGCGAACCGGGTTCGGGTTTGAGTCCATCCGAACCCGAACTTTCGGCATTTGATTAGCGGTGGCTGCTAAAGTTGGATAACGCTCTAAGGTTGTCTGGAAAACATGGATACAGCCAATGACTATATCCACGTTTTCCACATAGCCTTAGGGCTTTATCCAACTTCAGCAGCTACCGCTAATCAAATGCCGAAAGTTCGGGTTCGGATGGACTCCAGCATGCTCCAGGTTCGCTCATCTCTACTTGTGATCTGAAGCATAGCTCTTAGGTAAGTTGTAAGTAGTATTATGGTATGGGCATATATGGCTGCCAATGGCAGTGTTTATTGATGATTGATGAGGATATACATAGCATGATATCTGAAGTGTATAGAGCTATACTTTATATTTAGTATCAGTCAAATTCTGCGTGCGGTGCATTAGGGCATGGATCAAACCATGACTACTGGTAAATGCCCTCACTATCCCCCACTTGGACCACTGCAACATCATCCTCTCTGGCTTTCCATCTAACACCCTCGCTCCCCTATCGTCTATGCATAACTCAGCTGTCTGACTAATCCACCTCTCCTCTCGCTTTGCCTCCCCTCTCTGCCAATCCCTTCACTGGCTCCCCATTGCCCAACAAATTAATTATAAATTGTTGACCATGACATACAAGGCCATCCACAACCTGCCCCTCCATACATCTTTTACCTGATATCCTGCTTCTGTTTCTCCTCCTCCAACAACTTCCTATTGTGCTGCCCTTTTGTTCTTACCTCACTAAACTGCCACCAAGATTTTGCTCGAGCCTCCCCCATACTGTGGAACTCACTACCCCAACACATCCAGCTCTTATCTACCATCAAGTCCTTCAAAAGTAACCTAAAAATGCATCTCTTTACGCTAGGCTACAACCTATAATAATTCTGCATCACACTTTGACTCACTGCCCCTTTACCTTCTGTCTTCTCCCCTTACATTGTAGATTGTAAGCCTTTGCGGGCAGGGTCCTCTATCCCTATGTAAGGGTTTACCTCATTCATGTAACATGTTTTGATTTTGTTGTTTTGTTGATTTTCTGTTCGTTTGTCACCCCCTATCACTTGTATATCGCTCTGGAATCTATTAATAATAATAATAATAATAATAATAATAATAATAATAATCATGACCCAAAACATCACAAAGACAACCCAGACGCTTACAACAAAGGAATGGAATATTAAGTCATCTGACCTGTATCTGATTGAGCTTTGCAATTACTGTAGTTGAGACTTTGCTATGTGCTAAGCATACCAGACTTCATCACAGATGTTTTTTCTTGATGAAGCCTGGTAATACTAATATCACAGCAAAGCTCGTACAATTGAGACATAATTGCAGAGTCTGCATAATCTGTTGGGCTATAACTCTGTAAAAAAAAAAAAAAAAAAAAGAAACTCAACAAAACTGTGAATGTGTGAACACAGCCTCAAAGAAGAAAGACTCACAAACAAGAAGCAAGTGAAGGCATGTGCAGTACAGGCCTGTCGAAGCCCTTATGTGGGGAAAAAAAATTGTACTAGTAATAGGTGAATAAATCCATTTTTTTCCACAATAAATTGTAGTGCTGCAGCTTTTTTCTGTATTAAATAATAACACCATTGGACCTGGGTGTTTGCAGCTCGGCATCCTGATGTTTTCCCTTTAAGTGCCGCATCTTTTTTTTTTTTTATACATAACAATACAATATACATTCCATCAAGATGTCATGTTGTATGTTTTCAGTCTGGACTAGGTGCGGCACCCTCAATAAGCGATCTCTCAAGGTAGCAATTTGTATGAACTCCAGGCTATGATTTTCTCTGCTAGTGAATAGCTGGAATCACATTTTCGGATGTACAGGAAAGTTTCAAACCCCAAGCAATAAATAATGGTGTAATATTTGGAAGCTATTAAGCCTTGGAAGGGAACAAGACTTTTTTTTTGTTTATAATAATACACTTCTAAGCTATGAATAAGGCTGCACTTTAAGTATGTATGAACTTTTTATGACACATAACAGACTCAGGCGAAAGAAAAGCAATCAATCATGTTTTCGGCTGTAAGCAAAGTGATTTGTTAGAGAGTGGAAAGAACTTTTACCTCCAGCCATGGAAATGCAATTTAACAACCAATGAATATGCGCCCCAGTGCACTTCACACAATTAAAAGTTCAAGGTGATAAACTTTTTCTCCGATAGATCAGATTAAAGGCTTTTCTGCGACTCACTTTGGGGTCCTGACTGTTTTCATGATTTCAGTAATACTGTACTGTTATAGTGACATGAGAACCCACTGTCCTCAATGATAAGAGGAACTACTGTAGTCTGTTTAAGTCTCGACAATTGTTTATTGTCAGCTGAAACATTGACAACAAGGACATAAAATACAGACCTTAAAGGGGTTATCAAACACTCCAAAAACATGGACACGTTCTTCCAGAGACAGCCCCACTCTTGTCTCCAGCTTGGGTGGGGTTTTGCAGTTCCATTGAAGTGAATGGAGCTTAATTGCAAACTGCACCTGAACTGGAGACAAGAGTCGTGTTGCTGTAGCACTGGATAACGCCTTTAAAGGGAGGTTAAAGGGTTAATATGTTAATACATAAGCAAAGTTTAGACAATTACTAATGTACACAAATTATAGGAAATGCACATATAGTGCTATTTCCCTCAATTTAGTAGATCTGGCAGGCTTCAATTTCTCTCAAAGGAAAATGTGACATCACGACCCAGTCTATACTATAAGAGTCCAGCAGGGGGCGGAGTATATGTAGAAATTACATGTAAAAATCATAACTTATCATTTTTTACATGTAATTTCTACTTATACTGCGCCCCCTGCTCTACACTTCAAGTATAGACCGGGTCATGTTGTCACATTTTGTTTTAGAGAATTTGAAGCCTGCCTGATCTACTACATTGAGGGAAATAGCACTATATGTGCATTTCCTATAATTAGTGTACATTAGGAATTTGTCTAAATTTGCTTATGTAATAACATATAAAAAAAATCATGAGTTGCCCTTTTAACCTTTTTTTTTTAATCTGACCAGTCTCACTTTATGTGATTATACCTTTGTGACGTTATAACTTATCCTAGCAATTCTGAAATTGTTTTCTAGTGATATATTGTACTTTAGATTAGTGGTAAATTTTGGGCGACATCCATACAATTATCCTGTGAAAAATTCCCACATTTCATGAAAAAATATCAAAATAAATTTTTCATTTTTTTCCTATTTTCTGCGGCCACTGTGTGGGTTTAGTTTTATGATAATTCTATTGCCAGCATCATGGTCAATACTAAATATGTGCGTTGATTTATTTATTTTCTACATTTATTATTGCATTGGGGGCTATGGGGATTTTATGTGTTTTGTACTTTATTTTATATTTTTAGTTGTGTGTGTGTGTGTGTTTTTTTTTTTTTACTTTTTTACTTTCCCACCATGGGGACTTCACTATAGGATTGCCTGATGACAGGCAGATTACAGTGCAATTCTGATCTGCATTGCAATGTAACCTGCCTGTCATTGACATTGCTCATGTGACTTAGCCTTAGGGCTGAGCTTCATGAGCTTCCATAGCTATGACACAGGAGGCCTCAGGAAAGATTCTGTGCTGCCCCGATGGTAAGCAGAGGGAATCCTTCCTCTCTTCTGTACTATAGGTGCTGCAATCGCACTGATCGCAGCATCTATAGGCAGTGGCGGATTAAATGCACCCTGGGCCCCGGGCTGTCCACCCAACCTGGGCCCCCCCCCCCAGTCAATTCGCCCACATTATAATCTGCTACTGCGTTCCCCCCCCCCCCACTGTCCCCAATAAACACTGCCTGCCTGCCTCCCCTCCCTGCTGGCCCCAATAAACATAATGTTTGGTCCCTTGCTGCTACCCCCAGTAAGCATTGCCCACCCCACCTCCACTGCCCCCAATAAACATATCGCCACCTCACCTAGTCCCCTGATGTTGCCCCCCCCCCAAGGTCACAGCAGCACAGAGGATGTCAGGAGAGGAGGGTGCTGATCTTATAGGAGAGGTCCAAGCAGCACAGAGGATGTCAGGAGAAGAGGGTGCTGATCTTATAGGAGAGGTCTGAGCAGCACAGAGGATGTCAGGAGAGGAGGGTGCAAATCCTATAGGAGATAGTCCCCCTTTATAGATGGTCTCCCTCTTTCCCCCTCTATAGATGGTCCCCCTCTTTCCCCCCTTATAGATGGTCCCCCTCTTTCCCCCCTTATAGATGGTCCCCCTCTTCCCCCCTTATAGATGGTCCCCCTCTTTCCCTCTTTATAGCTGGTCCCCCTCTTTCCCCCTCTATAGCTGGTCCCCCTCTTTCCCCCCTTATAGCTGGTCCCCCTCTTTCCCCCTTATAGCTCGTCCCCCTCTTCCCTCTCCCCCCTTATAGCTGGTCCTCCTTTCCCCCCTTATAGCTGGTCCCCCTCTTCCCTCTCCCCCCTTATAGCTGGTCCTCCTTTTCCCCCTTATAGATGGTCCCCCTCTCCCCCCTCCCTCATAGATGGTCCCCCTCTCCCCCCTCCCTTATAGATGGTCCCCCTCTCCCCCCTCCCTTATAGATGGTCCCCCTCTCCCCCCTCCCTTATAGATGGTCCCCCTTTCCCTTTATAGATGGTCCCCCTCTTTCCCCCCCCTTATAGCTGGTCCTCCTTTCCCCCCTTATAAATGGTCCCCCTCTCCCCCCTCCCTTATAGATAGTCCCCCTCTCCCCCTCCCTTATAGATAGTCCCCCTCTCCCCCCTCCCTTATAGATAGTCCCCCTCTCCCCCCTCCCTTATAGATAGTCCCCCTCTCCCCCCTCCCTTATAGATGGTCCCCCTCTCCCCCCTCCCTTATAGATGGTCCCCCTCTCCCCCCCCTTTATAGGTGGTCCCCCTCTTTCCCCCCCTTATAGATGGTCCCCCTCTCCCCCCTCCCTTATAGATGGTCCCCCTCTCCCCCCTCCCTTATAGATGGTCCCCCTCTCCCCTTTCCCTTTATAGATGGTCCCCCTCTTTCCCCCCCTTATAGCTGGTCCTCCTTTCCCCCCTTATAGATGGTCCCCCTCTCCCCCCTCCCTTATAGATAGTCCCCCTCTCCCCCCTCCCTTTATAGATGGTCCCCCTCTCCCCCTCCCTTTATAGATAGTCCCCCTCTTTCCCCCCCTTATAGCTGGTCCTCCTTTCCCCCCTTATAGATGGTCCCCCTCTCCCCCCCTCCCTTATAGATAGTCCCCCTCTCCCCCCCTCCCTTATAGATGGTCCCCCTCTTTCCCCCCCTTATAGCTGGTCCTCCTTTCCCCCCTTATAGCTGGTCCCCCCCCTTATATATGCCCCCCAGTGAGTAAATAACACAAAAATAACAAAATACTCACCTACCCTACGTTCCCCGTCGATCCTCTCTCCGTCTGATGCGCGGCTGCCGGGGGTGTCCGGTCCTCTCCCCGGCAGCGCGCGCATCACACAGCTCCTAGTGCCGCCTGGGCCCTGACTTCCGGTACGTGCGCTCCCAGTACCGGAAGTCAGGGCCCCAGGAGGCACTAGGAGCTGTGTGATGCGCACGCTGCCGGGGAGAGGACCGGACACCCCCGGCAGCCGCGCATCAGACGGAGGCAGCCGGAGACTCTTGTGACCGCAAGCGAAACAATGCTTGCGGTCACAAGAGTGCAGTGGCGAGGGGGCCTCCCGGGCGGCATTATAATGTGGGCGGCAATGGGTGTAGCTAAAGGCTGATGGTCCCTGGTGCAAAATTTTTGCTTGCCCCCCCCCCATCTCACCTGATCAGGCAAAGTCATTTCCAACGTTATATCCAATTACTCTAATGTGCCACCATGTTCTAATGAATTGTCACTGCCTCCACCTTAGGTACCGCACTATTGCCCCCTATAATTAATGGACTGTACTGTCATTCTCTAATCATTGTTGTCCAATCTTTGACTCTCCAGATGAAAAGCTACAACTCTCATCATGAACTGCCAGAAGGATATGATGGGGGTTGTAGTGCTGCAACCTGAAAAACCACATGCTGCAAAACAACAACTCCCATAATAAACTGTCAGCAGGGCACGATGGGGGCTGTACATTTGCAACCTGAGGAGCCAAAGACTGCACAACTACAGCTCCCAACATGAACTGTTAACAGGGCATGATGAGGGTTGTAGTTGTAGCCATTATCTCACATGATGAGGTTCCTGCTCTTCTTTGGGGCTCTGTCCTCTTCTGCTCAGGTCTGGCTGTTGTGTATGGGTATGGAGCCAATTGCTAATTGGTTATCAGAAGATTTTCTGTTCTTATGTACTACGTCTCCCAGCATATTCTGAGACTGTAAATGCTGGGAGTTGTAGTGTTTGCAGTAGTTGTAGTTGGATAAGCCTCGGTGCATTGTACATTGGATGTGGGAGATCAGAAGACATATGTGGGGTCTCAGTGACCCCAGAACAGCAATAATAGGGTATACCACTAAACCAAGACTAATATTACCAGTGTATATGAAACAAATACTATAACCTCACCGTGACCACAACTATTACCATATAGTAACTAATACTACCATACTATAACTGAAATCCAGTATACCAAGATAGATAATACCAGCATATAAGAAACAAAGATAATCACCTCCCCGTGACCAGTATACCAAGACCAATACTACCAGCAGAAACAAATATTATCACAACACCTTCACCACCATCATTACTATCCCCATACCATTACTATATAACATCCACAGTACAAATACCAGTATAATACCCATACACTGACCCATATGGAGGTAGATACCAACTGTATCACAGCCTCTGCCCCCCCCCCATCTTGGGCATCCCCAAGCAATTCTTCCTGGTAGCCCCTCAATAAATAGCATCCGTATACCAGGCCTGTAGGTACTCCCCTGCTACCCCCCCCCCCAATAGGTAGTATGTCCCATGTAGCTGGAATCCCCCTTAATCTAATTCTCCCTTTAGAAGATATCCCCAGTAGGTAATCCCACTGCTGCCCCCTCCCCCCAAATAGGTAGCCATTATATATATATATATATATATATATATATATATATATATATATATAAACAGCAGAGCGGAGTGCACTCACAGAAAATAGTGCTCGGAGTGCCAGCAATGGAAACTGGATCTACGTCTCCTCTTCGAATAATCTCAAGAACTTGCAGCACTTCCAAAATAGTGAAAAAACTGGTGGTTTATTTGGTGTAGCAAATAACAAGAAAATCAGCAACGTTTCAGTCTCATCTCGAGACCTTCAGTGCTTGAGAAAGGTCTCGAGATGAGACTGAAACGTTGCTGATTTTCTTGTTATTTGCTACACCAAATAAACCACCAGTTTTTTCACTATTTTGGAAGTGCTGCAAGTTCTTGAGATTATATATATATATATATATATATATATATATATATATATATATACACACACACACACACACACACACACACATGCTTACCCAGCTCTAGCAGTCCACCATCATGGGGGGGCACTTCAGCAGCATCTTTAGTTGGTCACCTGTAGAAGTGACAAGGGGCAGAGCAGAGGCAGAGAAGAAGCTCCCCCACTCACTATCAGGATTCTGCAATCCATCTCTGAGGCCCCTCCCCCAGGTCAGATGACATCACTGTACAGCCGGCAAGTAACAATCAGAGAGTACAGCAATGTTGTGAGCCAGAGGGGAGGGGCCTCAACCCTGCAGGAGCTGCTTACACCACTGAGAAGAGAAGGAGAGGAGAAGAGCAGCAACGCGATCCACATGAATTTGTGCTGTATCTGAGTAGTGACAAATGGAAAAAGCCTGAGCTCTGCTACATTTGGTATATATACTTCACTTCATTTGTATTTGAAACCTGCCTCTCCTACATCTGAGAAGCTCAGCTCTGCAAGTATATATTTCAAATGTAACAGAGCGGAGGCTTCTTCCATTTGTCACTACTCATAGATATAGCACAAATTCATGTGGATCGCGCTGCTGCACTTCTCCTCTCCTCCTCTCCTCAGTGATGTAAGTGGCTCCCGCAGGGTTAAGGCCCCTCCCCCCTGGCTCACAACATTGCTGTACTCTCTGATCGTTACTTGCCGGCTGTACAGTGATGTCATCTGACCTGGGGGAGGGGCCTCAGAGGTGGATTGCAACACAAGCTATAGCTCAACGCCGTAAAGCTACGGAGATAGGAAACAGCTTGGGCTGCCAACGCAGATGTCTGGAGGAGGGGGTGCTGGTATTTGCTGTCATCTGATTCGGTAAGAGGCCCAATCAGATGACAGTATGTGCCAGCGGCGCAGCGGGCCAAAGTTAGTGTATGGAAGGTGCTGGGCTGGGGGATGACATGAGGACCGTTGCAACCCCTATAGCTATGCCACTGCCTGGGTCCTGAGAGAAGTGGTGCAAGCCTAGGACACAGACACCCTAGGCCACACCAGTTTGGCACAGGGCTGCAAGTTTACAATTTTTTTGAGAACAATAACTGCATCAACTGGTGAACGGACCCCAGGACAGATCTTGGATTAAAAGCAGCTATCCGAATGTACAAGCGTTTTGGAGAAGAGGAAGATTGTGAGTACAGAGTTTCTTTAAATTCTGTAGTCATTGTTACCTTCTGGTGAAAAAGGAACTAAAAGTAATTACAATCCTGTCAATGGCATTTAAAAATCTTGGCACGCAATATTTTTGTAGCATTTTGTGGTGGTTTTAAGGTGAGTATTCCGGTAGACAGGGCAAGAGGTTTGATGGTCACCACCACCCTGCAGCATGGACCCCAGCACTTGACAGAAGAATGACAAAAAAAATAATTCCAGCTTTACTTGTCAAAAGCAGATACAACATGCTTACTGGTTTGATTGAAGAGGCACAACATTTGAACAGTTCTTTACATGTAAATAGTAAAGAACTGTATAGGAGCCTCATAGCATTACTATGACTTTTTAGTGTTGTAGACCAAGCATACACACTTTTCATGCTTAATACACAGATAAGGACTCCAAGTAAAAGCACCTTATGTCTTAAAAACTGGTACACAGATTCTTTATCATAGCATAGGTTACTTCCTTTCGTTGCTAGGCATTCGCCCCATACATTGAGTATGTAGGCGCATGAGAAGTCCGCAGGGCGGACTCCTCTACAAATTTCTGCCTCTTTTGCTCTGTGTGGACAGGCCCTAAGACAGTAAGCAACAAAACAAAAACAAAAAAATTGATTGAAGTGGCTAGTTGCGGCTTATCTCTTCCAGAACAGAGGGGTCGAGCAGTGATTTTTTTCACACCCAACCCCTATCTCCACCAATATCATCTCTTGATGATCTGTTTGGACAGCCCTACGTACGGCTGGCAAAAACATAAGGTGTATGGTGACCTGAAGTAAACTTTAAATCAACACTGGGAGCGGTTAGTAGACTTTAGGAAATGAAGTTATCAATAGCTTGAGGCCCTGCACATGCTGAGCTTTTCAGTAGTCCAGTCTTGCTCGAACACATAGAAGTTTTATAGAGTGCTGCAGAGTCAAGTCAACATTTTCCAAAGCTTTCATTAACCTTATCTCCGAGCAAAAAAAAAAAAAAGTGTGCCTCTGGTGTATTATACAGTAGAATTTTACTTTGGACTTAAACACTAATCTATAATAAGTGTTCTGTCAGGCCACTTTCCTCTATCAGGCAGCAAATTATTATAGTAGAATAATCTGCGCTATCATATAATTACAGGATTAGGACATGAGCAATGTAAAACACAGGTAATAAGCAATTTATACTTTCCATTGCTTTCCACACTTGCATACTTTCCACTGGGCATTGCTGTATATCACAAGAAATTAGTTTGGGACAGTGGCGTAGCTACCACGGTCGCATCGGTCGCCGCCGCGACCGGGCCGCTACCAGGAGGGGGCCCGCGAGGCCCCCCCTTGCCACTGCACACCCCGCCTCCCACTCCCTCTTGTGACCGCAAGCAATGTTTTGCCTGCGATCACAAGAGTCTGGCTGGGACGGGCCCCCGGCTGACTTGCGGGCTGGGAGCATCCGGTAGGCAAAAAAACAGGTCCCCTCCGCGGGGAGCCCCGCCCCCTGCCGCAGGACACCCGCCAGCACGCGTGATTAGAGGACTAGAAAAACCATTCAGGTGAGTATAGATTTTTTTGTTTTAAAGGGCATGATGGGGGGGTGTAGTGGTATAATGATGAGGGGTGTAGTGGTATGATGATGAAGGAACAAGAGGATGATGGGGGGTGTAGTGGTATGATGATGATGGAACAAGAGGATGATGGGGGGTGTAGTGGTATGATGATGGAACAAGAGGATGATGGGGGGTGTAGTGGTATGATGATGGAACAAGAGGATTATGGGGGGTGTAGTGGTATGATGATGAGGGGTGTAGTGGTATGATGATGAGGGGTGTAGTGGTATGATGATGAAGGAACAAGAGGATGATGGGGGTGTAGTGGTATGATTATGGAACAAGGGGATGATGAAGGGTGTAGTGGTATGATGATGAAAGGGCAGGAGGATGAAGGGGGTGGTAGTATGGTGATGAAGGGGCAGGAGGAGGGGACAACATGGGGGGCATCTGTAAGGGGGATAAAATGGGGGGCCATCTATATGGGGGATAACATGGGGGGGCATCTATAAGAGGGACAACACAGGAGGGCCATCTATAAGGGGTAAACATTGGGGACCATCTATAAGGTGGACTACATGGGGGTGTATACAATAGGGCATGCACAGAGGGGGGCATGTACTGTAAGGGGGGTCACATAGTGTCAGGGCTACCCATTAAATGAGGGTGTAAAGGGGCCAGTACAGATGTGCAGTGTGTAGAGAGATGAGGATAGTGACAGAGTGAGGAGCCTAATATGTCTGTCTGGCAGATTCTGTGGATTCGTGGCTCGGAGAAGTTCTCATAATGGCCCAGGGAAGATGGAGAAGAAGATGAAAAGGGAAGAAGACGTCCCCTGTGAGTCACTTGATATAACTGCACTGTAATGTATATCGTGTACAGAGCCTGTGTACAGTGCGTCCACCTCTACATGACTGTATGAAGTGATATTGGTCTATGTACAGAGGATTATATTCAGTAGCAGCAGTGGTGTTAGTCAGTATGTGGTGGTATTAGTCAGTAGCAGCGGTGGTGTTAGTATGTGGTGGTATTATTTGTTACTTGTTATCTGGTACTGTGTTTTATGGGATTTAGTATACTGGATTTGGTCAGTAACAATATGGTGGTGATGGTTGTGGTGTGGCGGTAATAATTCCCCTTGTGTACTGGTAATATTGGCAATATTGGTCTCAGTAAACAGGATTTGGTTAGTAACAGTATGGCGGTAATATGTATGGTGATAGCATTTCCTGTATACTGGTATTGGTGATAATATCAGTCTTGATATATATATATATATATATATATATATATATATATATACCAATAGCATCGAGAAAGGGGGGGCCCAAGTTGACCTCTTGCACCAGGGCCCAAGAGACATTTTTGAATCCAAAAATGAGACATTTCCCAAGAGATCCCAAGAGACATTTGGGATCATAATTTTGAATAGATCTCAGATTCAATAAGGTTTAATTAAGAGTTAAAAATTCGTAAGATTGCCCATTAGGCTGGGTTTACACTATGTTTTTGCTGTCTGCTTAACATAGCTGTTTTAATGTGGTTGTATGTCATCTGTCAGGATCTGTTTTCTATTGACTTAAAAAATTAGATTGAAATGGATCTGTTTTTCAAAAACTCTTTAAGGGTAGGTTCACACTTACCGGATCCGCAGCTGATTTTCTGCTGCGGATCTACAGCGGATTTCATTTAAATAACTGAACACAGCATCAAATCTGCACCATCAAATCTGCTGCGGATCTGCTGCGTATCTGCTGCAGATCTGCTGTGGATCCTGTAGGTGTGAACGCACCCTTAGGGTACATTCACACGTACGGAACCCGCAGCGGATTTCTCTCTGCGTATTTGCAGTGAGATCCACTGCGGATTCCTGCCCAGTAAACTCTGTGTGCAGACAAACTTGCAGCAGGATGCACATCCCACAGCAAGTTTGTCCGCAGCCTGCCCCGCTAACCACCCAGCCGCTGGAGCCTATACTTCACCTGGTCCCTGTTCCAGCTTGCTTCAGGGCTCCCGGTTACTTCACGTCCCGCTCAGCCAATCAGTGCACTGCTGAAGGGCAGCGCACTGATTGGCCGAGCGGGGCGTGACGGGAACCTCCGAAGCAAGCCAGAGCAGGGAACAGGTGAAGTATAGGCTCTGGCGGCCGGGGGGTTAGCGAGAAATCCGCTGTGGATCAGGTACGTGTGAACGTTAAAAGAAAAAAGGTAGCGTGAACCTAGCTTAACTCCGCAGCCACTTTTGGCATTAAAGAGTACCTGTTCTGAAACCAAACTTATGATATGTCAGGCAGACATCACAAGTATACAGCACCAGATAATGAAGTATTTAAAGGGTCACGGTGTTGATGGTAGGATATATGCTGGGAAGTACAGAATCCCGTTGTGCAGGCATACAAACTTAGGCTATGCTCACTCAAGTCCAAGTGGCCTCATAGACTTACATTGTGCGGCCATCTCCTCACAAGACACAGAGCCAGGAGAGGACTGCTCTGAGTGCAGACTCAGACCCCCCAAAAAATCTGAGTCTCATTTTATGAGCTAATAACTTAGCTCATAGCTAAGAAAAATAAAAGGAGTTATCCAGGATTAGTAAAAGCACAGCTACATTCTTGCAAAAACAGCACCACCCCTGTCCTCAGGTTGTGTGTGGTATAACAATTCACCTCCATTCCCTGAGTTGCAAAACCATGCCCAAACTGCGGACAGGAGAGGGGCTGTTTCTGGAAGAAAGTGGCCATGTTTTTCAAAGCTTGGACAACTTCTTTAACTCATTCAAATGATTCTGAGATTGTTTTCTTGTGACAAAATTACATTAATCCTTTTTTTGTGAGAAAAAATGTCATTAAAAACGTACAACCAAGAATCTGCTTTTGGCCATGAATTGTGTTTATTCTGTGTGTTATTCGCATTTGTCTGAACTCTGTCCTACTCTTTCTGCCTTGCTGATTAATTAAAAGGGGTTATCCAGCGCTACAAAAACATGGCCACTTTTCCACCCTCTCTTGTCTCCAGGTCAGGTGTGGTTTGCAATTAAGCTCCATTTACTTCACTTTCAAACCCCACCCAATCTGGAGACAATAGAGAGGGCGAAAAGTGGCCATGTTTTTGTAGAACTGGTTAACCCCTTTAAACCTGTGACACCAGTGTCTACTCTGGTCCTGTCATAGTTAAAGGGGTTATCCAGCGCTACAAAAACATGGCCACTTTTCCCCCCTCTCTTGTCTCCAGATTGGTTGGGGTTTCAAACTCAGTTCCATTGAAGTAAATGGAGCTTAATTGCAAACCACACCTGACATGAGAGGGGGGGGGGGGAGTGGCCATGTTTTTGTAGCGCTGGATAACCCCTTTAATCTGTTTTTTTTTTGTCTGTGATTGACAACTTGTCTCTCCATTCCTTTGCTGTCTATGTTCTGTCTGTGGTTCAATTACCTTCTGGACAGGGTTCCTGGTCTCCTATTTAAGGTCTCTGTTTCTGCCTGCACCTTGACAGTTATTGAGCTTTGTTTCTTGCCTGCTTTCCTATGCCTCTGTTGTTGTTTCTTGCTACCTGTTTTCTGCCTCGTACCTCGACTATTCTTATTTGCCGCCTGCCCTGACTTTACATTCTGATCTTTAACTTCGCTTTCTTTATTCCAATTTTGTACCTTAGCTTGCCCGACTTTTGTGACCTGGATTTCTGACCATTCTTATTGTGTTTGTACCTCTTGTCTTTTGTTTCACATATCCAGGCCAGGGACCTAACTGCTTAGGGCTGATAGCGGCAAGTAGGGACAGGGTATTTACCACTAGGCACCTGTGGTCTGATGCCTAGGGCAGCACCTTGCAGGGGGCAGGGGGGGAAGGTATAGTGGTATTGGTCAGGTTTGGTATGGCAGTGTTATCCAGTCACAGTATGGTGGTATTGCTCAGGTCTAGTATGGCGGTGTTATCCCGTCACAGTATGGTGGTATTGGTCAGTTCTGGTGTGGCGGTGTTATCCAGTCACAGTATGGTGGTATTAGTCAGGTCTGGTATGACGGTGTTATCCAGTCACAGTATGGTGGTATTGGTCAGGTCTGGTGTGGCTGTGTTATCCAGTCACAGTATGGCGGTATTGGTAAGGTCAGGTATGCTGGTGTTATCCAGTCACAGTATGGTGGTATTGGTCAGGTCTGGTATGGTGGTTTTATCCAGTCACAGTATGGTGGTATTGGTCAGGTCTGGTATAACGGTGTTATCCAGTCACAGTATGGTAGTATTGGTCAGGTCTGGTATGGCAGTGTTATCCAGTCACAGTGTGTCGGTATTGGTCAGGTCTGGTATGGCGGTGTTATCCAGTCACAGTATGGCGGTATTGGTCAGGTCTGGTATGGCGGTGTTATCCAGTCACAGTATGGGGGTTTTGGTCAGGTCTGGTGTGGCGGTGACATGTCAGTTTTTCATGCGGCTGCTAGGGATCCCGGCCGGAGTATACACTATGTGTATACACTCTGTGCGGGATTCCATTGCAGTGCAACATAAATTTTCTATTATTCACGGCCGTTGTTGCAAATCGGCAACAATGGCTGTGATCAATAGAAAATTTACATTGTGTGAACTTAGCCTTATAAAGATATAACCATATATACAGGTCAATAATAGGAAATCTTGTTTTTAGGGATAATAACACAACATAGACAAGTGGAAAACATTTACTATCAGTATCTGGAGAGATGACAGGTGCTCTTTAAGTAGAATATGTTGTTTATTATACTGTATATCCCCATATTGCTTATAATTAAAATATATCACATGTTATGGTCAATTATTATTCCATATTGCTCATTGTTCGTCAAATGAAATTGGCAGTCGTATAAACCAGCTGAGACCTTAACTACGAAAGGTTGCCAAATCCATGAGAAAGACTTTTAGAGTATCTGGTAATTCATGAACTGGAGAGTTCCCCGTATACGCACATGGTGTACAGAGATTTAAAGCTCCCATATTTCTCCTTCATGTGCGCTCAAGGGTTTGGGAGAATTTAAAATCACTGTACTTATAATTACGTCTATAAAAAAGTCCATAAAAAATTAACACTCCCAAAGACGAAACCATGCTTCCTAAGGACCAATAAAACCGGCGTGTGAACTTTGTACTAATAAATTGTATTCAAAGGCATTATAGGAAATTTATCATGAAAACAGGCACATTCCTCCAGAAATGATAATTAAATGTGCATTTTAAAGGGGGAGCGCTCATCCAACATTTTATTGTGTCGTATAAAAAAAAAAACTGCTATATTTCTAAATCTTGAAAAAATTAAAAAAGTTAATCGGAGCTGCTATTAGTCCTGCATTTTTAGGGTTTTATAGGAACAAAATATGCAACAAAAAATAGAGATGGATTTTTTAACACAACAGTGTCCTAGTTATACCGCTATATAAAATTTTATGTGGAGCTCAATGTGAAATATTATGCTACACTGTATCCAAAAAATAGGACCTACAGCCCCCATGTGGGGAAGTAGGTACGAGTGTTGGATTGTTGTTGTACTGCTCAGCCAAAGGTGGTATTGGCATGAAGCCAGTGCTAGTCCAGCACACAGGTGTTATGTTGGTACCTGCTTTGTGTTGTGGCTGTCTGTACTCCCCAAAAATGGTCGGTGACCTGCCGGGTTATGATGGGTCCTTTGGACTCTTGTCACAGTGGTCCTGAGTGGTAAGTGACTGACGGGGCTTGTGGTACCGCCACCCACAGAAAGAGGAAAAATAACCCAATTTTGGAAACCCCTTTAACTGTACAACTGTGAAAGGCAAGAGCATTACTCCAATAAAAAAAATAAAATAAAAAAAATAAAATATATATATATATATATATATATATATAGCATTTATTGTGACAAATAACTATGGCATTTACTGATCCTGTCCCTATATATGTCTCTAAGGGATGGCAACCTACTACAGAGATACCTGACTTATGAATACACTGAACAGACCCTATGGGGGACTTTTTTTAAAGTCCCGTCTGAAGCGTACGGCAGGGAGAAGGCGCAGATTTGCCACTTCTTCCTGGTTTACGCCTGCTGAATGCCCCGCTCAGCCGATGAGCTGGCAAGGGGGCTAGACAAGCAGGGAGGAGCCGTGGTCTCCTCCCGCGCTTCATTTATCATGATTTACGACTGCTCTTCATCATTGAAATCATGATCCAAATTTACACCTGCTGGAGGCAGGTATAGCATTGGTAGCGCAGGATCAAGCGCCTGGCTGGCCGGATTCAGTAGGAGGCGTGCGCCTCTTAGTAAATCTGGCCGTGGAAAAGGGGGCGGATTTACACAGGTCTTGATAAATCCCCCCCCCATTTGTATTAATATGTTATGGTCAGAGTGCTGTAAGGGGAACTCTCAGGATGGAAAGCAGAAGAAAGTTGGGTTGATTTCTAGGCTACTTATATAGAAGTTATATTCAGGTGTAGACATTTACTTTCCGGTACTAAATACACGATCTGTGATGTTTAAAGAACCTTAGATGTAAACGCGATACTCATCTTGGTGCTGGCAGAATCCTATAAAAGATGCGTATATTGTTCCATGTAACCACTTTGTGTGTTTTGCACAGCTGTGTTGGGTACTTTGAGCATTAGATACAATCAGAATAAAAAACAAAAAATCAAACTACTTGTGAATGAAACCCCTGAAAGTCGTGTCTAGACATAGCACATCTAACACTTCTGCTAGCATATAAGCATACCCAGTCGAGAAAGAAACTAGAGATTGACAGAAAAAAGGCATTAAAGCAAACTGAATATTACTGCATAAAACATCTTTTGTGAAATCTGTCAAGAAGGTCAAATGGAACTCCACAGAGAGGTCTGAGCTACAAAGGCTTGTCTACACATTATGTCTCTCGTCATGGTTTTTGCAAGCCCTACCATTGTAAAGATATTTGTAGAATAATATATTTCACTTACTGTATTCCCGCCCGCTGACATCAGATGAAGGAGGTTAAAGGTTACATGAAATTACTATCACATATGAATAAGAACTATCAATGTGTAAGAACTGACATTAATGGTTTCCGATGTTAACTGCAAAACAACAGAGGAATGTATACTTCAGATTATTTGGTTTCTTAATAACTAATGCTTTATTGAGATAGAAGATAGATAGATAGATGATAGATAGATAGATAGGAGATAGGTTGATAGATAGATGATAGATAGATGATAGATAGATAGATAGATATCTGCAATTGCTGCCCCCCCCCCCCCCCCCGATGGATCTGTATAACCAATCCCTCCTAACAGTTGTTCCTGATGATTGGAAAATGGCCACTGTTATATCCATTTACAAGAAAGATAGTAGAGAAGAGCCCAGTAACTACAGGCTAGTTAGCTTGACAGTAAAAACCACGGAAATTCTTCTAAAAAAGAAAATAATACATCACCTAAATATTTATGAATCTGAACCAGCATGGGTTTACTGAGGGCCGATCATTAGGGATGAGCGAACTGAAACCGTTACGAACCAGTTTCGTTCCGAACTTTGGGAAAAGTTCGGTTCGGGGCCGAACCGAACTTTGAGAAAATTCGTTACGAATCTGGTAAAAATAACAATGGCGACGGAAAATTGTACTTTTGTCACAGAATAGACCAGGATACAAGGGATTATTACTCCTGTAATCCCTTGTATCCTGGTTTTCTATAAATATCAAGATGTGTGACGTCCCCCCTGTTAGGGTGAGACCTTAAATTAGTCTCCTCAGATATACCTGGGTGCTGTCTAATCAAAAATGTAATGTGACAGCTATCTGTGAGTATTAACCAAGACACATGAAAGCAACGTCAGTGTTCAAGCTTATCAAATTTATTAAGGGAAAATCAGTTCATATCTTTACAATCAGGTTCAAAAAAATAGAAGAACCCCGTTTAGCCGCAACAACAAAAAGTAAAAAAAAAAAAAGTCCCATCACTGTCCCAGAAACAAAAAAAAATCCAAAAAAAGTCCCATCAGCTATCCCATCTGCTTTCCCATCACTGCACAGTTGTGAAGAAAAATGATGGTGACTCATTGGGTATCTTGGTGTCCAAGACCGAGCACCCCAGTGCTGATGTCTGGTCCTTTAATTATGGGCAAGGGCAGTACATGTCTGTTACTGCCCATTGGGTCAACATTCCCCCAGAAGACCACCAGAAAGTTAGCCCATTCTTTCCACTGTCACCTCCCCAGTGCTTTAGGGGGCCAGTTCTGCACAAGTTCTGCCTCCACCAGCTTGCAACCATCCACCGCTTTTACTGCAGTCCAACTTGCCCCGTTGTCTTACCAATGATGTCAGGCCCGGCACTCTCAGGCTGTCCTCTATTTTGTGAGCCTGGGTGAACGTTGCCACAGTGGGCAGGAGCTCCTCTGGACCATCAGGTAGGAGTTATATGAATGGCCGAGCCAAGGTCAACTAACGGTGGGAAGTGTTGTAGCCCACAAAGGGAGGAACCTTTTCTCTGCAGTGCAGCAGGGAGGGCTGCATCATACACCTTGTATGGCACATGTGATAAACATTATAGTGCACAGGTTTCTTCTACATGTCCTGCCAATTGTTGATCCCTTTTGAGGACACGACTCTGTGAGCAGGCATAAAGGACATCATCCCACTCGCCCGTATTCTGGAAAGTGCGGTAACCAACATCAACAGCGAGGAATCCCAGGCCACCACTCCAAGGCTGACCATCCTCCTCCATGAATAGTCTGTTCACAATCATACTGGCCTGGGTGCAATCAGGTACTTCCTCCTCCTCCTCAAATAGTCTGTTCCCAATCATACTGGGCTTGGTGAAATCAAGTGGTGCCGCCTCCTCCAATAGTCTCTTTTCAACCATACTGGGCTGTTTGCAATCAAGTGCTACTGCTTCCTCCTCCCCCTCCTCCACACTGGGTCCAATACAGTGCTATTACTGCTGCTGGTTCCACTGTCAAATGTCTGTTTTCCACCCAACTGGGTTTAAGGAACTTTGTGTCCTATGTCCCGTGTAATCACTCACACCTTGGCTAATTGTTTTTCACTATTTTTGCACTTTGATTTTTTCCACTTTTTTCATTGTAATAGCAACTGCAACTAAACTATACCCTATCACACTCCCACTATTGTAGCTGCAATTATTCAGCCGTTATTGTAAGGCTCGTTTTAGGTTCAGTTCGTACGAATCCGAACTTCACGAAACCAAACCAAACTTTTTTAAATTTCGCTCATCCCTACTGATCATGTCAGACTAATCTCATTTATGTCTCTGACTATGTCACAAAAGTGCTGGAAGAAGGTGGTGCTGTGGATATAGCCTCTCATACAGTTTCCCATAAAGAACAAACACAGATGTTAGTCATGATTGGACTTAACCCCTGAAAAGTTCAGTGGATTTATTATAGTTTGAAGTATAGATATCAGAGGGTTGTTGTTAATGTTTTATATTCCGAGCAGAGACTGGTTACAAGTGGTGTGCCACAAGGGTCTGTTTTTGGGCCTATTCTTTATATGTTTGTAACTTACCTAGGAGAAGTATTAGCAGGTAAGGTTTATCTGTTTTCTGTGCAATCAACAAGAATATGGGCTAGCTACAAAACCTTCCATGTACTGTATTACCATACGCAGACAGCCTGTTAAATCAACTGAGAACATTGCAGTACTTCATTGTTCCTGTGGTGGCACTGTTGTACAATTAAACAGTTGTTATTAGGCTCCATCTAGGCTCCATCTCCAACAGGTCACATTGTGTTCAATTCATTTTTGGCAGAACATTTTAACAAAAAGGATTTCCCACAATGCATCTCTTTAATTTAGCTCTCTCTTTCACGTTTAGTTCATTTACTGCCTCTTATTCTTGAATCTCACCTTCCAGTGTTACAAGCTGTATATTCTTCTTTTGCACATTAGAGCCTTGTTGCCACATTATTCTGAGTCAAATAAATGGACTTGATTTTAATCCCCCCCCCCCCCCCCCCCAAGGGATCAGTGTACATGTCAATGTCGTACACTATACCAGACACTAATCTATTTTACTTTGGCATCTTCACATGATAATATGTGGTTTTGATTATAGGGTATCTGTGTATTGCTGTCTTCCATCAATCAATGCGTGTCTTCAATGAAGGGAGCCAAATCTCAGTAAGATGAATAATACATTCTTGATTTATGAAGAGAAATTGATGTCCCTTAATTTATTTTTCATGATATGGAATATAAATCGCTGGTATTAATAAGTTTATATCATACATGACACTTGACTATAGCACAAAGTTAAATATAATTGTCAGAACTCCCTTGCAATGCTCTGCAGCAATGCTCTGCAGTTGTGGATTACCCAGGCTTGCAACCATGCCCAGTAAAAAGTCTGCCAGAGACTTGTGGAATGACAGACGTGCAGCCACTCTGGCAGGGGGGGTGTCACACTGCCCATAGGCGAGCCCAGAGGTTGCACCAATCAGCTGTGGAGGCGGCATCCACACCATCCATTTAAACCTCCTTGGATCACTCAACTGTGCCTGTGATCATTTCAGGTTCTGCCCTGTTACACTGTTGTTCCCTGTAGAGCGTTCTGTGAATTCCTCTGTTTCCTGACCTTCGGATTGTTCCCTGACCTCAGCTTTGTTTTCCTGACAGCCCCAGCACTGTCGCCCACTTGTCATGCAACACTGGCAAGTAGGCAGGGACAAAGGCTGTGGGTCAGTTCATGGCTCACTCCTGACATGGCAATATTGCTGCCAAACCAGTGCTGTTATTGTTCAGTGAAGCGTACTCTTCATAGAGGAGCAGGGACACCTGTAAAAACAAGAGTCCTTGCTGATGTACACTTTGTGGTTAGGAATACAATGCATGCTTTACTTCTCAGCTACATCCACCAAACTGGGTTCAGAGCTTCTAGTTCAGTAAATGTATACAAATCTGAAGGCAACTTGAGTGAATCTTCACAATTTTGGAGGGTCCATGCTTTTTTCTCTCCCAATAAATTGATGCAAAGCTTTATTAACCACTTAATGACCGCCGACATGCCTTTTTTTTGTGGTCAATGAGGGTTTTTTATTCTAGACCACCACCTTTTCACAACGGGCCTAGAATAAGACAGTATAGGGATCGCAGCAGCTGGGCTGTCAGTGTGACACCCCAGGATTTAATAGTCAGACGAACCCTTCATTCCTGGTAGATTAACCCTTTACATGCCTTGGTCAGATCGTTAGCGATGTAAAGAGTATACTACAACCATCAGCTTCTGGTTGGGCAATCTCCAATGTTGATGGGTCTCCATGGGGCCTTATGAAGTCAGGGGCTCAGCTCATGTATTTTGTTAATCTGCCTTCCAAAAAAACGTAAAAGTTAATCAAAAACTCCTACTTATTCCAAAATGATACGAATAAAAAGTTCAACTTGTCCTTCAAATAAAAAGCAATAATCTGGCTATATTGATGGGGGAAAAAAAAAAAAAAAAGTTGCAGCACTTGGGTTGTAAAAACATGTAAAATATGCTGGGGAAAGGGGTTAAAAGTAATAAGCAATAGTGGAGCTAACTCACCGATACTTTGTAACTCAATGACTCAATGGAGAATTTACGATGGCTTATCTCATCCTAGTTTCCACAGTTAAGCCTAAGTTTAAACCAACTTAGTTATACAGATTTATTAATTACTTCTATTTAAAATCTCAAGTCTTCCTGTATTTATCAGCTGCTGTATGTCCTGCAGGAAGTAGTGTATTCTTACCAGTCTGATACGGTGCTCTCTGCTGCCACCTCCGTCCATGACAGGAACTGTCCAACTGTCTGGGCCAGTATCTCTACCATAGCTAAATACCAATGTATTGGAGCTTGAGTCAGATAAAGACCAGTGGGGACCCCCCAAACATTGATGCTGACGCATTGGAGAATTTAACAGATGAGTAATGTTTATTTTTTAATTATAATTTTATATAGTTTCTTGCTGTTAATTAACTTTCTGACAATCCATTATATAAATCCTGTCACCGAGAGGATGTTGCTCAGTCTACAGGCGTCATGTTACAAAGCCGAAGAAGCTGAGAAGAATTACATATCATTTTGTATAAAATAATATAATATAACTTGTAACTTATTAATTGTAACTGCTGCACCCTCTGGGCTTAGGAGACTAGTGGGTGAAAACTATATTTCATATATATATATATTTCAACTATAATGCATAATATTGGTAATACATATAGATGCTAGGGGGTAACATGAAATTGGGAGGGGAACCATTTCCTCTCGGTGCTGGCATGTAATGAAGTCTGTGTTATGCTAATTAAATTGCTATAAATCAGCTTGAAGTAATTCACTTTTTTTTTTTCAATTTATTATTAGACAAAGGAAGTTAAGTAAAGACGCATAATAAGATGTTTCTAGATTACAGTACACCACAGGTCATTAGATAAATCTGCTTTATGTACCTTTATTAATTAAAAGCCACTGCTGACTTTAATGGAATCTCCAGGCTAAACTGTGCCAAGCCTAATGATGCAAAAAACTAAACAAAACGTTGTATTTAATAAATATGGAGGGTACCAAATCAGGCAGGGTGCAAATGAACTGTAAGGGGAGGTCGGCATTACTAGGAGGGTTTAAAGCCCCTACTACAAGGGACAATCTCTGGGAGCAAGCAAGCGCAAACCTGTCAGGTCAGCATTCGCTTGCCCCAGGTTCCCCGCTCGCTGACGGTACTATCACACGCGCCAACAGCAATCGATTAGGTGTGAGAGTGGGGCGCAGGGAGCTCTGGGGAGCCCATAGGAGGTAGTGGTGGTCTGCTGCTGCCGCTCCTGTTGTGCATCGTTGATCTCCATGTTGTTTGTCTTTCAACATGACAATGAAAGAAAACGATCAGCCAACATCATTCTTGTCGGCTGATCGTTGCCTTTCATTACACAAAGTGATTATAATAAGCGATAACTCGCTTTGTGTAATAGGGGCTTAGGGCAAAGTCCATCATGTAACCACAGGCTATACTCTTGACTACTAGGGGTGGGTGGTTCGGATCTTTCCCTTCCATCTATCTCCTATATAAACCCCTTCTGAGCTGTTTAATTTAACTTCCCCTGTGATACTGAAGTCAACTTGTTCTGCCCCTATCTTTTGATGTAGACATACACTGCATATACTGGCTGGTTATGGAAAAGAGGAGAGGTCCTGCACTTTTTTTTTTTTTTTTTTAAATACATTAACCAGCCAAGTGAAAAACCAAACAATAGCAGCCTAGTAGTAACAGGGTGGGTAGGGCCATTTATTTTGTGGCCCACCCCCATCTTCATAATACCAGGCTGTTACTGCCCAGTCGAGGAGTGCCATTTTTAATGCTCCGAACTTCTGATTCCTAATTATTCATATGAAAACAAAGTCCATAATAATGCTTATTTTTACCCATAATCTAAAACTTAACTTTTTATTATATACAATAAAAAGAGATACATATATGCAAGTGACTGCTGTGTTGTGGTTTTAAAAGGACGCTGAGGTTCTCTGGTTGTCTGCTAGATCACTGCTTAATAGCAGAGACAGTAGCTGTATGTTACTAGCCAGATATGTGGTCAATGGAAATTTTCCCCAACTCTGGGTGCTATAGTTATTAATATATATTAAATTTCAAATGAATAGACTGAACTGCGAGCAATAAAGCTCAAGACACGGTCGCAGTTAAAACCACTCTCACTGGTAACAGCTCTTTCTACTCACAATGAGATACACAGGGTCAGCGTGCACGTCAGGAACTACTGGTCCCTAAGCTGGGTACCTGCTCTGGCTGTTCTATTGTTTGAGGAAGTGATTTTGTCATACGCTTCTCCTGACTATCCCTTCTTCTTCCCTGCACTCTGGCCCTAAAGTAATGAACCTACAGTGAACATTTAAAAGATCCCATGCCCTAATCTGCCATGTTTCGTCAGACAACACTAACTAAGATAAATGGAAAATGCACCTTCCTATTACCGTTGAGAAAGTCTGCGATGTTTGTCGAAACGAGTCAGAATAGGGCATGGGAGCTTTTAAATGTTCACTGTAGGTTCATCACTTTAGGACAAGAGTGCAGAGAACTAGGAGAGATAGTCACGAGGAACATATCCATGGGTGCGGGGAGAGGTAACTTCATACTGCTGATGAAATTTGTCCCTGCCCCTGCCCGCTGACAGATTTTAAAAACGGACTTCAAAGTGTATAGAAGTAGAAAGGAGTAGTATGGCAGTCACCCACAATTAAAACTCCATCATTTTATTCTTAATCCAGCAAAATTGCCCTTAAGTAGAGACGAATCAGCAGAGCTTACTGGGTGGCAACCACCGATTGGATGTTAAAGGGGTTATCCAGCGCTGCAAAAACATGGCCATTTTCCCCCCTACTCTTGTCTCCAGTTCAGGTGCGGTTTGCAATAAAGCTCCATTTACTTCAATGGAACTAAGTTTCAAAACCCCACCCAAGCTGGAGACAACAGTAGGGGGAAAAGTGGCCATGTTTTTGTAGCGCTGGATAACCCCTTTAACTCACTTCCCACGAGTAAGTACCACTTCACATTTTTCTATTTCCAGATGCAGTGAAATTATGGATTCCAAGTTACTGTAATGATTGGACCAGGCACGAGCAGGTGGATCCTGCTCGTGCTCGTGGAACGGCTGAATAATTGCAGCTACAATAGTGGGAGTGTGATAGGGTATAGTTTCGTTTAGTTGCAGTTGATATTACAATGAAAAAAGTGTGTGTGGGGGGGGGAGTGCAAAAAAAAAGGGAAAAAAAAACAATAATAATAGGAATAATAATAATAAAATATAGTGAATAAAAGTGCCAAAATAGTGACAAAAAATATTGAAAAAAAAATTTAGGATGCGGCATGAGACAAGTTGAGCAGCAGGAGGAGGCAGCAGTTGATTGCTCTCCTCTCAAGCCAGTATTGTTGAGAAGAGACAAGTCGAGAAACAGGAGGAGGCAGCAGTAGATTGCTCGCTTCTCAGGCCAGTATTGTTGAGAAGAGACACGTTGAGCAGCAGGAGGAGGCAGCAGTTGATTGCTCGCCTCTCAGGCCAGTATTGTTGAGAATAGACAAGTTGAGCAGCAGGAGGAGGCAGAAGTTGATTGCTCGCTTCTCAGGCCAGTATTGTTGAGAAGAGACAAGTTGAGCAGCAGGAGGAAGCAGAAGTTGATTGCTCGCCTCTCAGGCCAGTATTGTTGAGAAGAGACAAGTTGAGCAGCAGGAGGAAGCAACAGTTGATTGCTCGCCTCTCAGGCCAGTATTGTTGAGAAGAGACAAGTTGAGCAGCAGGAGGAAGCAACAGTTGATTGCTCGCCTCTCAGGCCAGTATTGTTGAGAAGAGACAAGTTGAGCAGCAGGAGGAGGCAGCAGTTGATTGCTCGCCTCTCAGGCCAGTATTGTTGAGAAGAGACAAGTTGAGCAGCAGGAGGAGGCAGAAGTTGATTGCTCGCCTCTCAGGCCAGTATTGTTGAGAAGAGACAAGTTGAGCAGCAGGAGGAAGCAACAGTTGATTGCTCGCCTCTCAGGCCAGTATTGTTAAGAAGAGACAAGTTGAGCAGTAGGAGGAGGCAGCAGTTGATTGCTCGCCTCTCAGGCCAGTATTGTTGAGAAGAGACAAGTCGAGAAACAGGAGGAGGCAGCAGTAGATTGCTCGGCTCTCAGGCCAGTATTGTTGAGAAGAGACAAGTTGAGCAGCAGGAGAAGGCAGCAGTTGATTGATTCCAATCCAGTATTATTGAGAAGAGGCTACTTGAGGAGGAGGCAGCAGTTTATTGATTCCAGGCCAGTATTATCGAAGAGAGGCTACTTAAGGAGGAGGCAGCAGTTGATTGATTTCAGGCCAGTATAATTAAAAACAGACTACTTGAGGAAGAGAAGGAGGTAGCAGTTGATCGATTCCAGGCCAGTATTTTTGAGGAGAGGCTACTTGAGGAGAAGGAGGAGGTAGCAGTTGATAGATTCCAGGCAAGTATTATTGAGGAGAGGCTACTTGTGGAGGAGAAGGAGGCAGCAGTTGATTGATTCCAGGCCAGTATTATTGAGGAGAGGCTACTTGTGGAGGAGGAGGAGGCAGCTGATTGATTCCAGGCCAGTATAATTAAAAACAGACTACTTGAAGAGCAGGAGGAGGCAGCAGTTGATCGATTCCAGGCCAGTATTATGGAGGAGAGGCTACTTGAGGAGGAGGAGGCAGCAGTTGATCGATTCCAGGCCAGTATTATTGAGGAGAGGTTACTTGAGGAGAAGGTGGAGGCATCAGTTGATCGATTCCAGGCCAGTATTATCGAGGAGAGGCTACTTGAGGAAGAGGAGGCAGCAGTGGGTAGGGGAAAAACCCCTGATGGGGTATGGAAGTGACCTCACACCTTCGCTTTTGTCACTCCCAAAAAACCTCACCCTATGGGTACCTTCACATGTGGCTGCGGGTCTGCTGAGTAAAATCCACAGGGCATTTTTATACCGTTCACCAAATGGCATTCAGTACTAGGGTGCCGACCGGACATACGCAGTTCTGCGCTGAACTGGGTATTTGCGCCCAGCCCCATAATAATGAAGGTGGCATAAAATCAGCCAACAATGCGCTGTGGATTTTAGCCAGCAGGGAACCACAAAAAAGCCTCCCATTGTAAAGGCACCCGTAAATAAGGCAAGTTAACCTGCTTTTCAGCAACTGTTTGTTGCTGTAACTAGCTGTGGTGGTTGAAGGACAGCAGCCTCCGTGATATATACCCCATAGACAGCCTTATTCCACGCGTGACTGCATGAGAGGCGTGAAATAATTTGCACACAGAAGAACCCCATCGGGATTTGCGGTGCAAGATTTCACTACTCTCATGATATCCACAAAATACCTCAAGAACAGTTAGTACCCGCACACAAAACAGTGAGTAGTGTTCCTTGGCACGGGTGCCAGGGATAGAACCCCACGGCTATAGTTCACAAAAGGTGAAATCCACACTTTTTGAAGCATAGTCGTGGGGATTATTTTAGGGTTGCTACTGTTCTTGGGGTATGGGTTGGACGGTGCACTGGTGTGAGGCATTAATCTGGTGTGGAGATGTTAAATGGCCAACACACCATGGGGATCAAATTTGGAAATGGGGATCTGTTTTTTCAAATGTATCCGAATTAAGTTGGGAATTTTTAAGGTGATTTTTTAAACAAATTTGGGGTCTAAGGGGGGAACATTACTTAATAAGTTAAATTACTGATTTTTACGTTGCGAACATATTTAGGATATTAAGGTCAATTTCTTGGACACACGGATTGCCATGCAAGACGGGTGACTGATGGTTTAGTCATTCACATCAGGCAGGGGGGTTGTATAATTCGATGTAATCCAGGCATGATTCATCTTTACAAAAGTGAGCATCTCCACACTGTGGCAAGAGAGCCTCATTCTTTGCGGTGTTACGATGTTACCCGCCGCACTAAATACCATCTCTGATGCCACACTACTGGCTGGGCAGGAGAGCAGAGCCAAGGCAAACTCTGCCAATTGAGGCCAAATCTCCAGTTTTTCTGCCCAGTACTGCACGGGGTCGGTGACACTTTGGGGCAGGGTAGAATCAAGGTAGGCAGTGACCTGGTGACTGAGCTCATGCTGGTCCATGCCATGAGCCCGGTGTTGTGTCCTTTCTTCACCAGCTGGCTGCATGAAATCGCTCATGAGGGCTTGCAGGCTGTAGCGACTTCTGACGCCTCCACTAGTGGTGGTGGGAGTGGATCGCGCTGGTTCCCCCCCAGAGAATGTTGTCTGGGAACCTGGCTGGTCTCGCAGGTAAGTTGTGACCAACTGACTGGTGAGCATGTCCCTGTAGTACCCCAGTTTAGCCTGGGTGATGGCAGGAAGAATTCTGCCATTTTGCAGCAGAAACGAGGGACCAACAGGGTGGCCAGCCAGTATTGGTCCCTCTGGTGGATGTCCACAATCCGGCTATCATTCCGCAGACACTCCAGCAGACACCTTGCCATCTGCACCAAAGACAATGAGCGCCTCTCCTCTCCACTGTCCTCGGTATAGTTCCAGGGTCTGCTAGGGTCTTCCTGCTCTTCCTCTACCACCTCATCCTTCATCTCCTCCTGTGATGGAGAGGCAGAGAAGCCAGGTGGCGGTGTGTGGAATGGCTGGGCGTAGACATCTTCCTCCTCCTCAACCTCCATCTGCACTTCATCCAGCTCTGGGCTCAAGGCGATGTTCAGGCTTGGAGTTGTGGCCTGGGAATCCTCGCTGATGATGTTGGTCAGCGCACTTTCCAGAACATGGAGGAGTGGGATGATGTCGTTGATCCCATAGTCCTGCCTGCTCACAGAGAGTCGCGTCCTCAAAAGGGATCAACAATTGGCAGACTTCCCGCATTAACTGCAAGTGTGTTACTTGGAAGTCGCAGTGTGGTGTGAAGCTGCCTGATTGCCCCATGAGGTAGTCTGTTACGGCTGACCTTTGCTTGTACAGGCGGTCGAGGATATGGAGGGCAGAATTCCAGCAGATTAGCCGATGTTGGGGCATACCACGCTGTCTCTGGATTCTGAGCAGGGTGTTCCTTGCAGCGTAGGAGTGGCTGAAATGTTTGCACACTCTACGTGACATCCTCATCCTCCCATTGTCCGCTACGACACTTCACACCGTTAGTAAATGTGGGGTCAGCCATTCAGCTATCTCCTGTCCACTGTGGCTTCGTTCACCTAGGCTAACCAAATGGAGGACAGCCTGAGAGCTCCGGGCCTGACATCGGTGGCAAGACACCGGGGCGGGTTGGACTGCAGTGGTGGTGGAGGCAGAACTTGTGCTACCTGCTGCTGGCCCCCTAAAGCACCGTGGAGGTGACAGTGGCAAGAATGGGCCGACTTCCTGATGGTCTCCTGGGAGGATGTTGACCCAATGGGCAGTAACGGACATGTACTGCCCTTGCCAATAATTAGAGGACCAGACATCAGCACTCAGGTGCACTGTCTTGGACACCGAGAGTCCCAATGAGTTGTCAACCTTTCTCTTCACATAACTGTGCAGTGATGGGACAGCTTTGCCAGAGAAGTAGTGGTGGCTGGGGACTCGCCATCTGGGCTGCGCACACGCCACAAAATCCCTGAAAGGCTGGGAGTCCACAACATTAAAAGGCAGGGACTGAAGCACCAGCAGCTTAACCAGGTGTCCGGTTAGTTTCTGTGCCATGGGATGGCTGCTGCAGTACACCTGACGTTTGGCCATGGACTCAGTCAGGGATTGCTGCCTCATTAGGGGTGTACATGGCAGTGATACTGTGCTGCTGCTGGCAACTGAGGCTGACAAGCCCTGAGTTCCACTGAGAGGATGCTGCATGATGGGATCAGCAGTGTATGGTGCATCCTGACAGGAGGTGGTATTGGGGTCACGTTTTTTCCAGGCCTGTTGGTGTTGCCTTTCCATGTGCTTCCTCATGGATGTTGTCCCAAGATTATCACCGCTGCCACAACTGACCCTCTCATTGCACAGCAGGCACAGAGCGATGTGCTTTTCTGTCCCCAGGCGAAAGAACTGCCAGACGACAGAGGACCGTGGTTTGCTGCCAGCCACAGGGGATCTTGCTGGTTGTTCACTGCCACCGCTGCCTGAGGGTCCCCTCTCAGGACCAAGGCTTGGAGTTAATGGACTCTGCCTGGTAGGTTGTCTTCTACCCCTCCCTCTTGTGCCTCGCTTCCTTGCACCAGTGGGATGTTGCTGTCTCGGTAGCACCTCAATTTCCTCCCCTGATGACGCTGAGGATAAGGGTGCTTGGGGGCGCCACATCTGATCAGCGAAATCATCATCACCACAACTGCTACTGTCCTCCAGTGGCTGGGACAGGATCTCAGGTGTGGCACTGGATGCCCCTCCCTGGCTTACAGCCAACACCTCCTCTGCAGTCTCACCTGCTGACTTTGGGGGACTACTACTACCTCATCATCATCATCATCATCATCATCAGTAAAAAGTGGTAGAGAATCCAAAGGCAGATCAAGATTTGCCAACAGTTCCCTGGCAGAAGGTGCCCCAGAGGTGGGTGGCATAGTAATAACAGGGGACGGGGCAGAAGGTTGTCGCTGACCGTCCCATGTAAGGGTGGTGTCGGATGATCCAGCCGACCTCGTTTGGGAGCTTTGGGCTGTGGAAGTGGAGAATTGGGTAAGCCAATCTAGAACCGCTGGCTGTGTGGTTCTTACAGAACCACTAGGTGTCTGGGGTAGCTGCACCCTGCTGCCAAGCCTGTTGCCCCGGCTGCTACCGGGCCTAGTACTGCCACTTCTCCTAGCCTCATCGCCTGTTGCAGTCCTTGCCTGTGAAGTGCTGGATGTAGGACGCTTGGACATGGTTCTTTTGTTGGGGGAAAATGAAAGAAGCTACTGGCCGCAAGGCACAAACTTTCAGTGACAATCTTGTGGGTTGGCGGCACCCAGCAAAGTAGCAATGTACAGGTAAACAGGTAATCACAAAAAACTTTTTATTTTTACTTTTTTATGTTTTTTTGTACTTTTTTTTAAACTTTTTTTAAATGAACTTTTTAAAGAACTTTTGTGGTTGCAGGCAGCTATATGGGGTTGACAGCACCCAGCAAAGCAGCAATGTACAGGTTATCACAAACAAACAAACAAACAAATCACTTTTTTTTTTTTTTTTTTTTTTTTTTTTTTACTTTTTATGTTTTTTTTTAACAACTTTTTGGGTTGCAGCTATACGGGGTTGACAGCACCCAGCAAAGCAGCAATGTACAGGTTATCACAAACGAACAAACAATCTTTTTTTTTTTTTTAACTTTTTTAGTTCAACAACTTTTTTAGTTGCAGCTATACGGGGTTGACGGCACCCACCACAGCTGCATTAACTAGCGTCTCCTCTCAGTCACAGAACGGTAGCTGGTTCTGACTCTTCTCACTTTTCTCTGTCTTTTTTTTATCTCCCTATCTCTCCCTAGATACCACAAGTTTTTTACTTCCTATCTCTGCCTATCTCTCCCTCTCTCTAACTCCCTGTAGCTATCTACTTGTTTGCCTATCTATCTATGTGCTTTCCCTCCCTAACTAGCACGGAGCTCCTCTCTCTCTGCAGTCTAGACACACAATGAGAAAAAGCAGGGACGCTCAGGCACTTCCTTTTCCTGTAGTGACGTCACACACCTTGATATTCACATAATAACAGGATAAAAGGGATTATAGGAGTAATAATTCCTTGTATCCTCTTCCATTCTGTGAAAACAATACAGTTTTGCGACACCGTTGCGATTTTAACGAACTTCATAACAAACTTTTTGAAAGTTCGGTCTGGTACCGAACCGAACTTTTTGCAAAGTTCGTAACGAATCTGGTTCGTAACGGTTCAGTTCGCTCATCCCTAATTAGAAGCATGTTTATGAAACAAATTATGCCCGGTTTCATATATCATATTGCAATGATCCTACAAAATATGAATAGCCATGGTTCTCCCAAATTATTTCCATCATTATCACCAGTTACCCTTGGCCTACATATGTGCCCTTCATATAACCAACCAGGGTCCAATGGATACAGCAGCTGTCAACAAATTAATTAGCTGTGGTAGAAAAGACTTTGTGTAGTCCAGGCCTTACTTGTAGAAACCTCTTGAGGACCACCAATCTCACGGGGAACCTTATACCTATGGCAATAGCACTGGGAGCTAATTAAGTTTCCTCAAGCCATGAACTTACATCCCAACATGTGTTACTTCTGACATCCCAATATGTGTTACTTTGCTAGATCATTGTAAGGGAATTACACAATTTATTTTTTAACTTTTTCTTCTACTACTTGTTCTATGTTGTCCAGTGGAAATCAGTCCATTTTACCTAACATATCCTAACAGCTGTCACTATGAAACAATTCCTCTAAAATCTTAGTTTCTGTTCTCTATGTTATCATTGATGTAACTTAAAGTCCCCCCCCACACACACACACACACACAATCTATAAGTCTAATATAAGACTATGTTCACACAAAATATTTCCGTCAGTATTTTGGACAGTCCTTTTCAACCAAAACCAGAAGTGAGTTGAAAATACAGAAACTAAACAAATCTTTCCATTAAAGTTTTGCCCTGTCAGTTCCACCCCTAATTTTGGATGGAAAAAAAAAATACTGACCAAAAGACTGATAAAAAATACTACATGTGAACATAGCCTAATACTGATGTCATCTCATGTAGAAATTATAAATGAGTGCAACTCGAGCATGTTCGAGTCTGATCGCATGGCATTTAACCAGCGGTGGCTGAAGAAGTTGGATGCAGCCCTAGGGATGCAATTTCAGATATGAATACTACCTTAGGCCATTGGATGTATCCATGTTTTCCTGGCTTCCCTACGGGTGCATCTAACTTCTTTAGCCGCCAGTATTCAAATGCCAAACAATAGAACTTAAGGGTACAAACCCACACACCGTATACACAGCAGATACGCAGCAGATTTGAAGCAGATTTGGTGGTGCAGATTTGATGCTGTGTTCAGTTATTTAGATCTAATCTGCTGCGTATTTGTTGCGGATTTGTTGCGTATCGCAGCAGTAAATAGGCTGCGTATACGGTGTGTGTGTTTGTACCCTAAAGGGGTTATCCAGCGCTACAAAAACATGGCCACTTTCTTCCAGAGACAGCATGACTCTTGTTTCCAGATCAGGTGTGGTTTGTAATTAAGCTCCATTCATTTCAATGGAACAGAGCTGCAAACCCCACCCAAACTGGAGACAAGAGCGGTGTTGTCTCTGGAAGAAAGTGGCCATATTTTTGTAGCACTGGATAACCCCTTTAAATGAGTTGCGCGCATCTCTAGTAGAAACAAAACTTTGGGCCAGATGAAACTGTTAATTCTACGCTCCCTGTAGCAGTGGTCCAGAATGTTTGATTTTTCTTACGTGAAATCACCTGAGGTATATGACTCTTACCAATTCTTCCCTTCCTGTGGTTTGGGAGAAAGATGTAGCGCTCATCAGGTTGATTCCTGCCTAGAAAAAGCAGGTTACCACCAGAGTAATTACTCTAAGACTTTTAATGGGTCCGTACCATATATCCTTATTTATCCATAGAGTCTGCACGGCCTGTATTATCAGACAAATGGACTGATAAATGGGGGAGCATCACAGAAGTGACCTTTCTAAAGAAAACAACTAATTAAAGGAGGTTAGTCTCATTAAAGTTATTGCAATGCAGAGAAATGATTTGTCAGATTGTAAATATCCTATTACATCAATAATAGACACTTAATTAGAGGTTGAACTCGTCTAGGCCTCGCTTTACTAATTGGTGCTGTTCTGTTTAGTAATAGTTCAGCTAAGTGGAAGGATTCAGAAGTCAGACTTCATACAAAGAACAAAACAAAGCTTTAAAAAAAATGCTATTATGCTTTCATGTGTTTATTTGTGAACAGAGAAAAATGTGGGCTGGAAAAAAATACTGTAAAGATTCTTAGAAACCTAAAAAAAAGGTAATAGGTTCATAACAGGTCAAGAAATTAAGGAAAGGAAAAGTGGAGAGGTAAGAAAGAAGGAGGAGGAAGCTAACAACTAACCAAGGAAAGGGCCTCAACTCAAAGCTAGGAGGAGGAAAACGGAGAAACTGCTCTAGTCCCTTGTTTTATAGCCCCCCCCCCCCCTAAGGACTAGATCAGCTTAAGACTAAGAGCATTTCACCCCAAAACAAAATATTCATATACATTATGCATTCTGTCCAATAGTACAATAAAAACACTCTAAAGGCAGTCTTATTGTCAGGATAAGGGAACTGGACGACAAAGAACAGGTGTAGCCCTAACGCTGGCACCCGTCCCGATGTCCCTGCCCAATTGCCTCAACTGCCCTACGCGTCAGCGGACAACTGGTCGACAGTCCCTTACCTGTATACACTGAACAAAGACAAGATAGACAAAAACACAAAGGGGGAGATTTATCAAAGGGTGTAAAATTTAGACTGGTGTAAACTGCCCACAGCAGCCAATCACAGCTCCTCTCTCCGTTCACCAGAGCTGGAAGTTGAGCAGTCATTGGTTGCTGTGGGCAGTTTGCACCAGTCTAAATTTTACCCCCTTTGATAAATCTCCCCCAATAAGTCAGGGTTGGGGGTCTGGGTTGGTAACTGGCAGCACAAAAACGTAATCCAAAAGAGAAGTCAAGGATCAAAAACCAGAAAGTCAAGAAACCAGTAACACAATGCAGGGAAAACAATATTTTGACACTAGTTGATTTGCAAACATTTTTTTTTCACCGGCGTACCCCTGTAAGTGTCAATTAAGCAGTACTGCAGCCTCTTCCCCGCCCTCTCTGCCTTGACTAATTGAAGTGTATGGCTCAATACTGTAAGACAGCCTGGTATCTCAATAGTCAAAGCAGGGAGTGTGGATGAGAGAGGAGGAGGGGTTGGCCACTTTATAGTAAAATTGCTCAGTGTACAGTATTAACAAGTATACTCACTGTATATACTGACAGCAGCTCCCTGTGTACCTCACAGAGTTCAGACTTTCTTCCTCCAGGCTGGGCTACCCTGCTCTGTGGTGAGTCTATCCATAAGATGGCTGACATGGAGGAGCATGTGACTATGCCCCACCCCCAGTGTCCTCCATAGGCATATACAGGCTTAGGGTTGGACACTGGGGGGCGGGGCATGGTCACATGCTCCTCCATGTCAGCCATCTTATGGACAGCCTCACCACAGAGCAGGGCAGCACAGCCTGGAGGAGTCTGATTTTGGCTCTATGAGGTACACAGGGCGCTGCTGTCAGTAAGTGCAGTGAGTATAGTTAGTAATACTGTATACTGAACAATTTTACTATAAAGAGGCCAACCCCTTTAAGCTCTCTGTATGATCTACAGCTGACAGATTCCCTTTGAAACTAAATCATGGCACGAGGGGAGTATATGGGGCGCAACCTGTAAACCATGGAAGCAACCTGTAAATCAAGCATAGCTGGTTGGTAAAGCTGAATAATTTAACCCCTGAACACTAATCTAGTGCCATGGCTTAGTATTTGTCTTAAAACACTGCACATCCCTTCTAGAATCATGGGACCTCAGATCTTGTTAGATCTCTGAAAACTAGTGACAGGTGGAAAATGGAGGAGTTACTAAAATTAACCAATTAGGTGGCAGAAATCAGTTTTTGGAGAAAACATGAGGATAAAGACCTTATTGGTTTCTCCTGTAAATCAATAAGATATACAGTAGCTAGGCTTTACACTGCTGGCGTATGTCCATCCAGCCTCAGTATTTTAATTACCGCATTGCATAGCAAACAGAATAGCTGTTCTCAGAACTACTATGCTTGATAAGTACATCACATACAGCATTAAAGGAGGATATTTCTACCCGTTATAGTCTTATTTTTATTAATAATTAATCAACCCCTAAATTTAATTCAAATTCACTTGAGATAGGTCGGTAAGCACCGATATGTAGTGAACACTTTTTGCAGATGTCCGGATAAAAGGCTTTAATCACACTTAGCTTTACAACTATTCGCTTTACAACTATTCGCTTTACAACTATTGCTTCCGCTATTTGGTAATTTGGCTTTTGGTAAGCCATGCGTTTTCTGCACTTGCATGAGATTGCAGTTGGCATGCATCTTTAAAACTTAGGCATCCATGATGAAACAGGAAGCAGGTAATGTCATTTATTGAGGCTGGTCATAAAAAAATAAAATAGAAAACAAACAATACTCACCTGCCCCCGATCCTCGACAGCTGCCAGTCTAACAGCTGTCAGTTCCTGCTGCCTACTGCTGGTTTTGCCCGCTTATCCAGTCACTGACCTGCCTCCAATGTTTCTGGCGTTGGAATACTCCTTAACTTTCCTTTATGATCCAAAACAGAGTGGAGCCCAACCTATCAATGCATTATCAGTGACTGGCTGTTACTGAACAAAATTTTAGCCTGAAGTTATACAGTAGACGTGGGACTCATCCCATCAGCTAGAGTGTAGACATGGCAGTGCAAGGCTAAATTGGGGAGATGAGAATACTAAATCAATTCCACCCCGTAACGATCAAAATTATAAAACTATACCATTATTTTTATCGCACTGTGCACACTGGAAAAAAAATGCACCAGAATTGCTGGATTTTGTCAGTCCACGTCAAAAGAACATCATAAAAGAGATAAAAAAAGTCATAAAAGTCACTGTATATGTAAATCTTAGAATAAATAAAAACTATAAAACTTCTCGCAAAAAATAAGCCCAAAACCAGCTCTGTAACAAGAAATATAGGAACCCTATGGATCTTGCAATGTGACAAGTTTTTTGTAATTTTTTTCAGTACAATAGTTTTTACTTATGCCAAAGTGGTAATAGAGTACTTAAAAAAAAAATTACACAAATCTACACAAAAACTATACAAATTTGGTATCGCCTTAACCGTAGGGACCAATAGAAGACATTTATCATGTTATTTCTACCACACGCTGAATAGTTTATGAAAAATTTTTATATTTTTCATGATATTTTGAGGATTTTCACAAAAATACACACAAATTTTGCCACTAACATAAAGTACAATTTTTCACAAATATATCACTTCAGAATTGATAGCATACATTAAAGCATCACGGAGCTATAACCACCTAAAGTGAGCTTTTGAAAAATTAGCTCAGTCATTAAGGTGCGGCACCAAGGGGTTAAAGTGACTCTGGACTGGCATGTAGCCACCCCTAAACTGCCGGTACTGTGTTGTTCAGATTATCACACTGTGTTCGGAATCAGCCTTTCTCCCGCTGCTATTCTAGAGAAAAAATTATTTTTCTGCGGACCGGCGAGGTGGGGAGTCAATGTGGTGTGGCCTAGACCCTAGAGGAGGCCTGCAGGCCTAGGGTATTTATGCTCTAGGGTCTACGCCATGTCCCATTGAGTCCCCACATCGCTGCAGAAATAAAACTAATCTTTCTCAAAAATACCAGCACCGGGAGAAAGGCCGACCCCCCCCCCCCTCCCCCCAACCAGACACAACATAGAGACATGTACAACAAAGCACCGGTGGTTTGGGGGTGGCTACTTGCCGATATAGCTTCACTTTAAAGACTTCAACACATAATATCAGCTGGCAAAAGAGAAACCCACAAAATAGGAATGCAAAACAGAAATGACGATGATACACAAGGTGATAATATTCTATTCAGTGACTATGGAGCGAGACACCTGTTCTGTCATTTAGTTGTCTCCTTAGACTGAGAGCAAATAGTAAATTGATTTCAATGGTAACATTTGAAGAAATTAACAAAATACTCACAGTTCAAATGGTGACAACAAATTAACATGGAATCAAAGCATTGCAAACATATTAGAAAGCTGGGAGCATAAAGTGAATAAACATGGAGTGAATGGGAACATTAACCAAATTACTACTGTGGTTTAAAGCCATTAACTAATGACAGTGCTTGTCAAGGTGTCTATTGCTTCAGGATGATGTTTCTTTAGAGGAAAGTATTTGTATTATAAACTTTTCCATTTACTAGACCTTCATATAGTCTACGGCTTTTTTTCTTCGACTTTAGGTAAATGTTTATTTTACTGCCTGAGCCTTGTATCTAATGCAAAGTGGCTTGTATAAGCATTCAGCACCCATGGTCCCGGGTTCCCCACTATCTATACTCCGACCACAGTGTATAATATATAGAGTATGCCCCGATTGGTAATGATGAATGCATGCCTATTGTCATTGCTGCACCATGTGATGCTTTACCAAGACTTCAAGTGATAGGAACTATCCACCATCAGCTCTGTTCTTATTAGTCCAACCTTCTGTACGGTGTACATCCTGTAGTTGGCATCCTGTTCCTGCTGTACACCCTAGCTCCCAATTCAGCCAACTTTATCGTTAAAACATAGAATACTGATGTGTAAGAGCAAAAAAACATCGCACAACCTGGTTCTCCACTCAGCAGGTCCCGGACAACTAAGTCAGCCAGCCACTCTGTGGTGCTAAGTCCTTGAGAATCCAGTGTTGCAAGTAATCCCAAATAGAAGACAGACGGCACTTACCGATGTGAATCAACAATCCGGCTTTATTCAGGTATAGTGAAGCAGCATGGGGGAGGAATAGGGTGTCCACAGTTTCGTGGCAACTGGTGTTTTGACGAACCCTTCAAAGGGTTCCCCCAACTTACCTCTCACTGTGTCCTCTTCCTTTTTGAGTTCGTTTTTTTTTCTAAAAACACTTCCCTCCTGAACCTTATTTAGTTCTTTAACGTATTTAAAGGTTTTAATCATGTTTCCCTTTCCCTTCTTTCCTCCAGACTAAACAGATTAAAATCCTTAAAGGGGTTATCCAGTGCTACAAAAACATGGCCACTTTCTTTCAGAGACAACACCACTCTTGTCTCCAGTTCAGGTGCGGTTTGCAATTAAGCTCCATTCACTTGGAACTGAGCAGCAAAACCCTGCCCAAGCTGGAGACAAGAGCGGGGCTGTCTCTGGAAGAAAGTGGTCATGGTTTTTGTAGCACTGGATAACCCTTTTAAGTCTTTCCTGATATGTTTTATGCCTGACACCCTCCACCATTTTTGTAGCTCGTCTTTAGACCTGTTCTATTTTATCAATATATTTTTGTAGGTGAGGTCTCCAGAACTGTACACAGTATGTCCCGGACGCTGTATGTCCTTCAGGAAGTGGTGTATTCTTTCCAGTCTGACACAGTGCTCTCTGCTGCCACCTCTGTCCATGTCAGGAACTGTTCAGAGCAGTAGCAAATCTTCATAGAAAACCTCTCCTGCTCTCCAGACTGGAAAGAATACACCCCTTCCTGCAGGACATACAGCAGCTGACAAGTACTAGAACAATTCATATTTTATTACAAATCTCTGAAACTTTCTGATCCCAGTTGATTTGAAAGACTTTTTTTTTTGCTGGACTACCCCTTTCATGTAAATCTATCAGATAGTTTAATTGGTAATGACAGATAGTCTAAAAGCATGAAACTGTCCTGTAATGCCATCAGTATGGAACGTGTGTGGTCTATGCTTGCTGGGAGTAATTAGAAATAAAACCATTTCTTCTTACCTGACCTAAGGTCGTATGAGAATAACATAAAAGACATATATGACTCCCGATCTAAAGCGCATGTTTATTTCTAATATATCCACACGAATGCATCATTTATAATAGATTAGGCTGACACCATGAATAATGGAATATGTTTAAATATTTTACATATTGACTTGTAGATTTGTGATCGGGTGATATATTTCCAGTCATTTGTAAGCTGCATATGTCATAATTTTCTGCCGAGTGCCTCAGTACATAGCGTCCATGTGCCAAAGATTCCAAAACATTGTGTTTTACTCCTGTTATTTGTGAGAATCAACGGGAAACTATTTTGACAGTCTGAATTATAATAATGCTACATTTGTATTGGCGCCATCTGCTTCTGGGCCACATCTAACACAAATAGAACTTTCTTGGTGGATGGGTGCCAGAAAACTGCCACTTTATTAATGCATGGGAAAACAAGGAGATAACATTTCATTTTCGTTTTTTTAATCACTTTGCATTGCTAAAGCGTGTGTAACAAATAGCCGACAACTCGGAGGCTTCGGTTTGATCATTCCAAGGTATGAAACATAAGGTTTCTTTGCAACAAAGCAATACATCAAAAAACTTTTAATTATACTCCCGAAGTAAATACATCAAGTGGAAATTAAAGGGGCCAATTTTTTTTTTTTTTACTGCTGTCTTTCCTTGTTGAATGAACAATCTGTGATGGATGTGTTTATACGGTATACCGCTCCAAAAAATTAAGGGAACGCTTTCATCGTCACAGTATAAGACACAGTCAATTACTTTTCAGGGATATCAATCTGTCCAGTTACAAAGCACATGGTTGTGGATCCGTTTAACCTGCTGTGGATGGGAAGCAACAACAAGACAACCACCAAAACAGAATGAGGTGCCCACTAGTTAATTTTTTTGGACCTCTAGTCCAGAGAAAAAAAAGGGAATCCTCTGGTAGGAGAAAGTTGATTTCCTTTTACAACTGGTTCCTTCAATACTTATCAGCCCTGTAGAAAGTTGAGTACTTTTCCCATTCTGACAAGGTGCTCTCTGCTGCCAACTCTGACTGTGTCAGGAATTGTTTGGAGCAGGAGCAAATCCCCATAGAAAACCTCTACTGCTTGTTCCTGACATGGACAAATGTGTCAGCAGAGAGCACCACGTCAGACTGGACAGAAGGTGAATGACTGAATGCAAGCACTATGGCCTTTTAAACATGAGGAGGAAACAACTAAAATGCAAAAATTAAAATCAGCCCGGTCCTGAAGGGGTTAAATGCCCATGCTCGTCACTCGAGATGAGCATTTTTTTATGTCCAAGTGCTCAACTCTTACTACTGAGCCCCATTAACCAATCCTAAACATTCCTTCCAGGGATGAAATATACAAAAAAAAATGTAATGAAAAATGCAATAGGTAGCTCTAGCCATACTTACCTTTCTGTGCTCCTCCTGATGCCCTCCAGTGTCGGTTCCAGTACCCTGATGACAGCTCACTCAGCCAATCACTGTGCTGTTCCGCCTCAACCAGTGATAGGCTGAGCGGACTGCCACTGAGCATGGGACCAGAGGTGGCGGGCATTTTGAGGAGCACAGACAAGTAAGTATGATTGGTTTCATTACTGTTTCAATATGTGCACTACTGTACTGACGTGCTGTGTCAGTACAGTAGCACAAATGTTTAAAAAGCAACCAAGCACCACAAGATGCTTTGTCGAGCATACTCACTCAAGACTATGCCCCACTCCTTAATAGCTATCATAGAGGCCAGTATGGTATGTATGGCCTGGTCTTTTCAGGTTGCACCATAGAATTATCTGACAAAGGAAAAGCTACCTCTACTGAAATGCAGTTTATTAGAGAGCACTGGGGTATAGTAAAGCTTTAGACTCTAATACAGTCCCATACTATAGCTCAGGATCAGCATAAGAGATTGTACTAACATGTACACAGGGGTGATTCTAGCCTCTCTGCTGCCCGAGGCGAACTATAGAATGAGCCCCCCCCCTCGTCAATCCGCCCACATTATAATCCACTACTGCCCCCCCCACTGCTGTCCCCAATAAACATAATGTTTGGTCCCTTGCTGCACAGAGGATGTCAGTAGAGGAGGGGGCTGATCTTATAGGGGAGGTCCCAGCAGCACAGAGGATGTCAGGAGAGGAGGGGGCTAATCCTATAGGAGAGGACCCAGCAGCACAGAGGATGTCAGGAGAGGAGGGTGCTGATCTTATAGGAGATGGTCCCCCTCTTCCCCCCTCATAGATGGTCCCCCTCTTCCCCCCCTTATAGATGGTCCCCTCTCCCTTATAGATGGTCCCCCTCTCCGCCCCCCCTTATAGATGGTCCCCCTCTCCCCCCTCCCTTATAGATGGTTCCCCTCTCCCCCCTCCCTTATAGATGGTCCCCCTCTCCCCCCTCCCTTATAGATGGACCCCTCTCCCCCCCTTATAGATGGTCCCCCTCTCCCCCCCTTATAGATGGTCCCCCTCTTCCCCCCCCTTATAGATGGTCCCCCTATTCCCTCTACCCCCCCCTTTATAGATGGCCCCCGTCTTCTCCCCTTATAGATGGTCCCCTCTCCCTTATAGATGGTCCCCCTCTCCCCCCCTTATAGATGGTCCCCCCCCCTTATAGATGGTCCCCCTCTTTCCCCCCTCCCTTATAGATGGTCCCTCTCCCCCCCTTATAGATGGTCCCCCTCTTTCTCCCCCCATTATAGATGGTCCCCCTCTTCCTCCCCCCTTATAGATGGTTCCCCTCTCCCCCCTCCCTTATTGATGGTCCCCCCCCTTATAGATGGTCCCCCTCTCCTCCCCCCTTATAGATGGTCCCCCCCTTTCCCCCCCTTATAGATGGTCCCCCTCCCCCCCCTTATAGATGGTCCCTCTCTCATTCCTTCCTTATAGATGGTCCCCCCCCTTATAGATGGTCCCCCTCTTTCCCCCCTCCCTTATAGATGGTCCCCCTCTTCCCCCCCTTATAGATGGTCCCCCTCTTCCCCCCCTTATAGATGGCCCCCCTCTCCCCCTCCCTTATAGATGGTCCCCCCTTATAAATGGTCCCCCCTCTTTCCCCCCTCCCTTATAGATGGTCCCCCTCCCCCCCTTATAGATGGTCCCCCTCTCCCCCCCCTTATAGATGGTGGTCCCCCTCTTCCCCCCCCTTATAGATGGTCGCCCTCTCCCCCCTCCCTTATAGATGGTCCCCCCCCTTATAGATGGTCCCCCTTTTTCCCCCCTCTCTTATAGATGGTCCCCCCCCTTATAGATGGTCCCCCTCTTCCCTCTCCCCCCTCCCTTATATATGGTCCCCCCCTGACCAGCAGATAAAACAAAAACAGCACATAACTCACCTACCCTCCGTTCCCCCGTTGAGCCTCTCTGGTTTGGTCCCCGGCTGATGTGCGGCTGCTGGGGGTGTCCCGTCCTGTCCCCGGCAGCGCGCGCATCAGAGAGCTCCCTGTGCGCCTGTGGCTGTGATTTCCGGCGCACGGGGAGCTCTCTGATGCGCGCGCTGCCGGGAACAGGACGGGACACCCTCCTGACGGATCACGGACGTGGAATGCCGGTATCAGAGACCCCCGCGCCCGGACAGCATCTGTAATTAGATGCTGGGAGCGGGGAAAACTGTATTCATAAGCGCCGTGCTGTAGTATCAGCACCGCGTGGCTGATTCATTACAGTGCGGCGCTTATGAATACAGTCTCCCCCGCTCTCAGCATCTAATTACAGATGCTGTCCGGGCGCGGGGGTCTCCGGTACATGGTACAATCAGTGGAGGATTATAATGTGGGCGGCCGCCCGAACCGCCCATATTATAATCTGCCACTGAATGCCGCCCCCATGAAGACAGCTGGTGGCGCCGCCTGAGGCAGACGACTCAGGTCGCCTCATCATTGCGGCGCCACTGCATGTACAAATACAGGAGGTGCTTATCGTACAATGTACATTTAAGGGGGAATGTATGGGGGGGGGTTGGTTTGGGGTTGTGGGTGCTGCTTTTTTTGGGGGGAGGGATGTCTAGCTTTGAGCAGTGGCTATAAGAAATAATAGTAATTAAACATAACAGTTAAGTTCTTTATAACAGAACAATTCTACAAAGATATTTCCTTTAACTGGTTATGTTGGTGATACAGAACATGGTGATAGCAATGCACTAGTATAGACTTTTATTACAATTGTTGATCTGACAGACCAGTAAACTAGCCACAGGGCCTCAGAGTTCCCCACAGTCCGCCTGTCAGTCCACCTGCACATTTAGACCCCTGGTGACAAACATATTTTCCACAACACGTCACCAGGTAAAACAAGTAGGTGAAATATTTATGTGGAGTAGTTTAAGGATAGATGATAGCGATCCGCTATGTACACAGCTCTCCCCTAAATGATGAGTTGTCATGAAGGAATAGCCCGAGGCCACACAGACAAAAATACGACTTCTCAAGAAACCAGTTCTAATGACTTTCTTGTCATGTTTCCTACCAAGCTGTCAATCCATAATATGTCACTCGAGACCAATTTAGAACCAAAACACTGAGTTTAAAAAGAAAACTGGAAGCCTGTATAGAGAAGAATTTAAATGGGGGGAGATAAATGCAAACCCCAGTCCTACCCTGTGGTCACTAAAGGTCCCATGGGATGACGATCTAACAGGATCTGATCTCTTCTGTGTCTACTACTCTTATGTAGTCCTGAGATTGACGTCAATGGTCAGAAAATATATCATTTACTGTGGCTGGAGCAATACAATAGATATGAATTAATTGTTGGAGTCTTCTTGCCATAGACATTGGTGTGCTTCCAAGAATTGTTGGTGCACTTTAAAGTGTCACTGTCATTTTAATTTTTGCAGAAATCAATATTACAGGCTATTTAAAGAAACTTTGTAATTGAGTTTATTAGGTAAATATGCCATTATCTGCATTCAAAAAGACTTTCCCCAGGTCCCACCCCCTCAACTCCTTCCACCCCCTCCTCTCATTCGCTACTCATTATCACGAAATCTTAACTCTTTTACATCAGTCGAGTCCTGTGTAACCTATGGAAAGGGGAGAGGGAAGGAGGCAGATTAGTCGCCAGCAGAGAACAAAGGATTACACAGCAGGACCTGTGTAAAAGCCCCTATTCAGAGGTCAGAGAGGTCACTGCTGACTTCAGAGGAGATAGCCCGGTGATGTAGCTGTAAATTAACTTTTTGTTGGCCTGTTTTAGTGCCTCATCTCCCTCCACCCCTCCCCTCTCCATAGAAAATCTTGAAGACATTTTAAGGCTATGTTCACACAACATAAGTTCCGTACTAATCATGGCCGTTGCAACAACAGCCATGATTAGTACGGAACTTACGTTGTGCTGAGGGCTGAGGGAATCCCGGCCGGAGTGTATACACATGGTAAACACTACGGCGGGGATCCCTAGCGGCGCTGCAAGAAACTGACGTGTCATTTGACTATTCATTGAATCGGCATTGCCAATTCTGTTCTGATGACACAGTCTATATTGATTTTAATATCGATAGATAGTGTGACATAAAAGTCTCAGTACTGCAGACTGGGTATATAAGATCTAGGCTCAGTTCATGATAATGTGATATTATGTGCCCTAACATTGGGGTTTTGGTTTGCTATATCATACGAGTAACCCTGACCCACTTGAGAGGTCATGTTTTTTGTATAAAATCTATAATCTACACAGTTATGGTAATATTAAAACCTAGAGATCCTGGCACAGAAAATAACCCAGTAGGTGGAAAAATAAAAGTGCTATGGCTCATAGAAAGTGGGGAGAAAAAAAATGAAAATACTAAAATAAAATTGGTATGGCCCATAGGGCCAAAATCCACTGTGTCCATAACAGGGTAAGAACATGTGGGAGCTTGTTTTTTTGTGGGTTAAGCTGCAGTATTCCTTTTTTTTTTCCTTCACTCTTGGATACAATTGTACGCTCAATCACCTTTTTTTGGTTTTCTAGGCAAGGCAAGATCAGTTTCAGACATGAGTGAGTTTCAGACGTGTCACTTCTTCTGCACAGTTGCATTTTGACCTCTCATTAAAAACCAGTTGAAATTTAATAAAAGCTGCACTGGAAAACCACGTCAAGGCCGAAGCTAAATTCTTAGCTAATCTTGATGAAGAATTATCAGTGTGGGTTTAGTCTGTGTGAACATGTCCTAAGCCTAAATGGCAGAACTGTTAAACCTTATCAGATCCGGCAGGTGGCAAACTACTAAAAAAAAATAAAAAAGGAGGGCAGGTTCGGACACTTGGTGTATTCATTAACTACATTCCATCTGTGTTTATGAACCTAATGCAGAGTATCTTTGTAGTACGTCCTATATATTGAGGTCTGCAGGGGCGCTTTAATAGGTAAATAACATACAATGAGGAACAAGTTAAGAAGGAATTAATGGGAGAATGTTCTCCGCTGACATTCATTTTAAAAGACCTCACATTATCTTTTAGATTAAGGCAGTACTAACATTTCTTAGGCTTACACTTAACATTACCATTTGATTTAGAAACGAGTCTCTGTCCTGTGAAAGACATAGTATTCTTCCCTCCTTGTAATTTGAATATGAGACAAAAGAGCTTTTAGAAGATATATGCTGCCCGAAACATGTACAGAATAAAAATTCCAACAGGTTCCATTGTTACTAATAACTATGTATGACTCTGTAGCACTGCAACACATAATAGTTTAGACCAGTCATGGAGCTGGGTGAGGTCCTCATTTGGCTTGATTGATAGGTCTCTCTCATTTGTATAGAGAGAGATGGCAATCAAGTCAACTCAGGTGAGCAAAAGCCAGGAGGATTGCCTCCCAGACTCTTCCTCTCCTCCAGTGCCATTGCTTGGTATTAAACTATGTTTTCTATGAGTTTAACCCCTTTACCGCATAAGGATGTGTTTGCACGTCCTGCAGTGGGTGGGGGGGGGGTTCAGAGAGGGGTCTCTGCAGTGTGGGGCTCCCAGCTGCTATCAGTGGGTATTATCCGCCATGGTGGATCGCCACACCCAGCTAATTAGCCATTTAGATGCAACTGTCAAAGCTTTCATCTGCATTTAAATGACTATATAAACAAACCATCCCTGGTGTCTAGTGGTGACATCGACCTCCATGATTCAATTGCGGAGTGCCAATCTCTGCTTCTTACCCGGCCGGGCCTTAGCATCGCAATTATGCTGATCCTGGCTGGGTGCTTGATTGCTCTGGACTCCAGAAGCCCAGAGCAAATATATACTGCATTGATCTCTATGAGTCCAGGGAGGCTAAAAGTTAGTGTTAAAAAAAAAAAAAATCTTTAATAAAAAATCCTATCCCATAATAACAGTTTAAATAACTCCCCTTTATAAATGAAAAAAAAAACTAAAATAAAATAAACAAACATGTTTGGTATCACCACATGCGGAATTGTCAGAGTTATGGCATTCCTGATCTTGCACGATAAATAGCGTAATAAAAAAAAAATGCCAAAGTGCACAATTGTTCTTTTTTGGTCCCATCAAATACGGAAAAATTGTAATAAAAAGTAGTCAAGACAGTTGTATATACTGTATGCAAGCAAGGTATCAATGGAAAGCACAGATCATGGCGCAAAAAATGACACCTCACAAAGCCCCATAGACCAACAAGTAAAAGAGTTATAAGGATGGTAATAGAGCAATTTTAAACATAAATAAGTTTAAACACAAATAATTTTTTCTAGCTTCGCAGCATATTTTATGGAAAGAAAAAGTCTGTCATTCCAAAGTACAACAGGGTTTGCAAAAAAATAAGGGCTCATAATGGTCTATAGGTGAGCAAGCACTAAACAAGAACAGGTCAAAACAAAAGTGCAAAAATAAAAAGTGGCACCGAAGGGAAGGGGGTTAAAAGTACTGTAAAATAAATTTGTTAGAAAGGAAGCCTGTTGGGATTTCATGTTGACTGTGGTTTGAGCAGCATGAAAGTTCCTAACAGACTCCCCAGTGTTTGTAAAAGGTATTTTAACTACTTCCCTCCTTTGCCTAATTCCTAAAATGTTTGTAAATCACCTAAAAAAGGACTCCTTACTAGAGATGAGTGAGCCAAACCTCCCAAACCCAGTTTGCTAAAAGCTGAGCTGTGATTGGTCGCTGTTGACATTTGACACCTTCTAACTGAAATGTGAAAAAGCTATTGGCCATGGAGGGGGCTCTCATGCACTCAAAAACAGCAGAACAGTAAACGGTAAAATTACCATGTCACCACTCTTAAGGGTAAATATAATATCTGATATAACCTTGCAAGAGTGTTTTGTCTTTTTTTGTATGCTTTAACCCCTTAACGACATCGGGCGTATATTTACGCCCTGATGCCGGTAAGGACGTTCAGGCGACCCCGCTTTGAACCGCGGTGGTCCCGGGTGCCGCTTGTAGCCCGGGACCGTAGGTATTAGCGGGAACGGTCCGATCGCCGTGCCCGCTAATACAGTAATCAGATGCAGCTGTCAAACATGACAGCTGCATCCGATTACCGAATTCAGCTGTTCCCTGGTGTCTAGTGGCGGAGATCGCTCCTCCGGGATGTTATCCCGGAGGAGCGATCTCCGTTTCTGAAGCTGGCCGGGGACCGCTCCAAGATGGCGCCGTCCCCGGCTCGGCACTCGTTTACTTACGGAAGTAAACGAGTGCCTATCTCATGGATCTCTGCAGCATATCTATGCTGCAGAGATCTCAATGAGAGATCAAAGCACTTATACTAGAAGTCCCCCAGGGGGGCTTCTAGTATAAGTGTTAAAGTAAAAAAAAAAGTGTTGTTACTAGTAAAAAGCCCCCTCCCCTAATAAAAGTCTGAATCACCCCCCTTTTCCCAGGTTATAAATAAAAGTAAATAAATAAATAAATAAACAAACATGTTTGATTTCGCTGCGTGCGTAATCGCCTGAACTATTAATTAATCACATTCCTGATCTCGCACGGTAAATGGCGTCAGCGCAAAAAAATCCCAAAGTGCAAAATTGTGCATTTTTGGTCGCATCAAATCCAGAAAAATTGTAATAAAAAGCGATCAAAAAGTCCTATATGCGCAATCAAGGTACCGATAGAAAGAACATATCATGGCGCAAAAAATGACACCTCACACAGCCCCATAGACCAAAGGATAAAGCGCTATAAGCCTGGGAATGAAGCGGTTTTAAGTGACGTATATTTGTTGACAATGGTTTAAATTTTTTACAGGCCATCAGATACAATCTAAGTTATACATGTTACATATCGTTTTAATCGTAACGACTTGAGGAACATATATAACAAGTCAGTTTTACCCCAGGGCGAATGGCGTAAAAACACATTTCCCCCAAATAAACAAAATGCTTTTTTTTTTTTCAATTTCACCACACTTTGAATTTTTTTCTGGTTTCGCAGTGTACTTTATGCAAAAATTCAGCCTGTCATTGCAAAGTACAATTAGTGATGCAAAAAATAAGGGCTCATGTGGGTTTCTAGGTGGAAAAATGCAAGTGCTATGGCCTTTTAAGCACAAGGAGGAAAAAACTAAAACGCAAAAATCAAAATTGGCTCTGTCCTTAAGGGGTTAATATAACCTGACTGTATTACCTTGTCAGATTTTTTTTTTTTTTAAACAATTATATGACAGACTGTACAATAAGAACCCATTTGTGCAATTTCTCCCTATTCTCATAAGCTAAATAAATGGAATATTGGTTTTCCATTTCTTATTGTTTGAGCTCCGAAGACCTAGATAGCTGTTGCTATCAGCTTCCTAGTTAAAAGTATCAGATAAAATTCAAGCTCCAAGAATTCAATACCCTTAAATAGTCTCATCAGTAGATAGACAGCCCCCCCCCCCTGATCTGTTAGCATTATGGAAGTTGAGAAATTCTAACGCAGCATCCGAGGGGCCAATCCCACACAATAATGATATTATTGGTATATTTTTTAAACCACTGATGGTTTTTAAAGATGTAGGTTTTCACGCAAACCTATATTTAAAAAAAAAAAGGCAAAATTGGCTGTAAACTGAGTGCCCATAGCAGTACCCTAAATTTGTAAACTGCAAAACAAAAATATTTTCTGTTAGGCTGTCTTATATGAATTATTCTTGGACCATGGTCACAAGTTAATAATTTTCTAAAAAAAACAAAAAACAAAAAAACAAAAAAACAAACAAATGTAATTTCAAAGGTAATTCTTTCTCCAAATAAAATTTTAAAGAGAAACTGTTACCATCCTGAGTGCCTACTAAGCTAGCATCATCACTGGATAGGTATCAATAAAAGCATCTAGAACATACCCTGTATGTCTGTATTTTTATTTTCATAAAAAGGCCTTCGTTTGGGCTGCAAATAGAGTCAAGGAGGTGGAGCCTATCATTTCCTGGGTCTTATCACTGCTACACCTTAGTGTGCTGTATGCACAGCTCGGTCCTTAGGGCAGGCGTACAGCACAGTGAGGCATAGCAGTGCTAGCCTAAAAACAGGCACTATTTATAATCTAAAGAAAGATCAATTTTTGGAGGGGGAAAATAAGCCCAAACTTAGACAACAAAGGCCGCCAGCTTAGCAGGCAGATCAATCAATCAATCAATCAATCAAGAGGTTTAATCCATGCATACAAACATTGCCTTATGTATAAAGGTATCTGGACTGTAGCTATAGGAGGTTTAGCATATTCTTTGGCACCTTGACCTGGTTGTTGAAATTTAAAAGCAATTGCCCCCCCTCAGAATTGGTGCCCTAGACAGTTGCCTACACATTTACCCCTCGACCCTATGTTGGTTACAGAATTGCTCTAGGACCAGGGAGTTTAAAATGAGGCATATAACAAACATCACGTGAATAAGAAGAACAGCAAAACCGAGATATAAACAATTGTGAACCATGTAAATAAAAAACAAAAATCAGATCCACTGTTTATAGTCTCCGCCACAACAGCCATAAATTACACAGTTTAAAAGGAAAGTGAAAATGGGTTTTGAGCCTGCCGAGAGAAAAGGGTCACTTCAAGTTTAATTGAAATGAGGATTGCAATTGGGTTTGATGTCTTCAGCATCATAAGAGTGACAAACTGTTAGAGTAGACCCAGGAAAATAGCCATATTCACTTTGTTTTGAGCTGCAAATAATTTTGCATTAAAATGCAATGTTTCGCGAATGTATGTAACGACGCTGTACGCAATGTGAGATAGGGATGCAAATGGATTGTCACTGGGACATTAAAGAACATTTAGAGGAAAGTCATTGCCACTGATTATAAGTCCATGTTCTGCACAGATTTCTCCTGTGCCCGGTTTACTGAGGTCAATACCTGTCATGTGGCTATGAGTATTAAGCCTCGCGCACAATGTGCCGCTCTATGGTGCTCTGCGTGGCTCCATATAATGAAGGTACGGTGTGCCCAGGCCGAAAGCTCATACTATCAGCAGAATCATAGGCCAGAGGCGGCATTATGGTGCTGTATTCCAGGGATATTCTCTCCAGGAAAGGATAGCTCTGTAATATAGCATCTCGTGGAGAATGCCATGGTTTACAGAGGTACAGTAAGGAAAGATTTCTATTGCTATACAGATAAATATTTATTATTATTATTATTATTATTATTATTATTATTATTGCAACTTTGAATGGAGGAATATGTGTTGATGCAAAAGGCTTAAAGGCTAGAACAGATTAAAAAGTTGACATGGCAAAGGTGCTCTTAAGGCCGTATTACACGGAACGATTATTGACTGCATTTGGCCGATATCGGCTCATATGCAGCGATCCGCAGCTGTCGTCCGTGGAATAGGAGCGGCGACAGTAGACCGTTGCTAGATGCTATGGGCTTCCCGGACGATCTAGCAATCACCCGGCAGCTCCCCGTGGCCCTCCGCGGCTCTCACTCGCTTGCTGCCGCCGTGTGTGATGGCAGCGGCGGAAAAAAAACAGATGCCGTTTTCTCTTTTTTGAACGTAGAGTGAACATAGCCTTTGATTTTTTTTTTTTTACTCTTACCAAAATGTTTTGGAACTGATGATCTAAAACAAAGGGTATAAAACACATAATGAAATCTTGAGATCATCATGTTCTCTACTTTTTAGTGCAATTCTGGTGGCGCATTTTGATTTAGCATTTTTGAAGACATCCTTTTAATCCATTAAAACTATAACTCCCTGTGTGACTTATATTGGGGTCATACGGTCAACTAAGTTTTCCTCTTGCCAACCTTACATTTTGAAAAGGGAAACATATGGTGCGGTGAGTGTTATTATTCACTCCTATAGCATCGGTTTCTCATGTCCTCATCTCACGAGTGTTTCGCTCTAACTTTCCTGCACCCCTTCTTATCTTGTATAGTACATTTTTCTATGCCTTTGGTATTTGTGCCATCAAAAACATACAATGAAGAAATCATATCCTATGAAGAAAAGAATTTTTATTAAATGAAGAGAAGTGCAGAGATATAGATCGGGCGCAGTATTATCCACTGGAAACCTATTCATCACGGAGCAGTAAATCCCCTCTAAGCACAAACGAGCTGCCAAACTGACCTATTATCTTGTCATATGTGTTGTACACAGTAAACCAATAAAGTTATTTTTAAAAGTCATCAAAATGTTGTCAAAAGATGTCAACAGTCTATTAATACATACTGTTCACTAGGATCCCACACATGATTTTTTTTTGAGTTTTTGTTTATCTTTAGATTCCATTCATTTCTATGGGACTCGGAATTACGTCAAATTACAGTTGTTTTATCAGTGCAAAAATTATCAGTGAGGTTAGGTCCACATTTGTGCTAATATTTCTGGTTTTCTGTTCCATCCTAAGCAAAATGTGAATAATAGGAGTGGCAGATCCAATTTATGGATATAAATTGCAGAACTTCATAATTAAAAAGAAAAAAAAAAAGAGGGAAAAATGTATTCCATCCAAAAGGTCACAGCTTGTGGCTATGTTCACACAATGTACTATTTAAAGAACGTCCATACTGCAATGAAATGCACTGAAGTCATAGTGCAATGAAATGCATTGAAGTCAATGGAACAACGCCCGTTGTTTTCACACAATGTATTGAACACCGGCTGTTGTTTTCAGTGCCAAATGTTGCCGTTTTCATTTTAGTAGAAATCAACGGCCATTCCTTTCAAAAATAGTATGTTGTGTGAACAACGTAGGTTGATCAAGGTCCTTACTATATCTAATAGATAGATAGATAGATAGATAGATAGATAGATAGATAGACAGCTACTATAGTGTGTGCTCTAGGTAATACAGTTAAAAGCTATGGCAGAGCAAAAAGTCTTTGGCTCCTTGCCCCGACATCTACTGCCATAAGCGAAGTTTTGACTACTATTGTATATTTATTTTAAGGGGAAATTGACTCCCTAAGAAGGACATAGCCCACCATCATGGTAAACAAAATAAAAATAAATAAATAAACACTCCACATTTTGCAACCCTAAGAATAAAAACAGCCCTAGATGTCATGAAAAAAATGCCACAAAAATTATTTTGGGAGCCCAGAACTTTAAATAATTAAAAAAAAAATTGGGATCAGTAAAGGCGCCTTTTGGTCTACCATACCATGTATGACAGAACCCCCAAAATATTATTTATGGGGTAAACTTGGGGGGGGGGGGGGGGCGATTTTTCAAATTGTGGAGGGTTCCGTTTTTACTTAATGCACTTTACAGTAAAACTGACATTTTATCTTTATTCTATAGGTCAGTCTGAATACAGCAATTTGCGTTTTACATAGATTTTTTAATGTTTTACTATTTTTATTAACAGTAAACCTTTTTTTTTCTTTCAAATAGGTGTGATTACAATAGCCCTTTTTTGACTCTTTTGACTTTTTCACGTACGGGGTGTATGGGATGTCATTTTTTGCGCTATGATCTCTAGTTTTTATTAATACCATATTTGTGTAGATGAGATGTATTGATCAATTTTTATTTATTTTATTTTAAATAAAATGTAATAATAATAATAAATCCTAGCCTTTTTTTTATTTTTAACACTTTTTGATTACGCCGTTCACCATGCAGAAACAATATTAATTTATTTTAATAGATCGGACGATTACGCATGCTACAGTTTATCATGTGTTTTTTTTTTTTTTTATATAACGGGAAAGGGGGGGTTATTTAAACTTTTATTGGGGGAAAAGCTATGGTGTCTTTTTTAAAACTTTTAATTTTTTTTTTACACTTTTTATGTCCCCTTAGGGGACTTTAACATTTTTATATTGGATTTCTTACACTGATCATTGCTATGCCATAGCATAACATTGATCAGTATAATCTGCGATCATTGCATAGAGCCTGCCTGTGATCGCCGATCTGACTGCTGGGAGGAAGGTAAAAGATAGAACGATCGGTCAGTGACAGGAGTACAGCTCCTGCCACTGATGTAAGTGCCGCACTGCAGGGGTTAAAAGCTGGCGGCTGAGCTCACTTCAAAGCACCGGTGGACTCTATGACGGCACGGGTCCTTAAGTGACAGGATTCCATGACGTACCCTTACTTCATGGGTCCTTAAGAGGTTAAAGGACTACCGCAATGCTGTAAATGTTCTAAAGCGTCATAGGAAATTAATGAGGTACTGTATACACATGCATGGTGCTGGCTGTACATTTCAGGATGCATTTTTACTGCACCTCAGCAATCCCAGCAGTAAAACCCCTTCTGACCTTCTATTTATCTGCTATCCTGTGGATAACTTTGTTGACCAAAAATACTCTATTAAAGGGTTAACTGTTGAAAAATAAATCTACAGTCGACAAAGGGTAAAAGAAAGATAGAGCTTTGAATGGAAGATCACCTTTTTTGTCCTGATTGAAATAGGGAAACAGGGACTGTTAGGGCCAGTTCATATTGAGCAAAAGGCGAGGAATTCCCTACTGAATCCACACTTAAAATTCCGCCTGAAAAATTGGTGTAGAGCAATCTTCCATTGAGTTTAATTAGATTGACGCTCTGCTGCACAATGTTCTGCCACGGATCCGCTTTCCTTCCAAATAATTGACATGTCAATTCTTTGGGCAGATTCTGCTAGAGAAATACTATAGGAGTCAATGGGACTTGACTTCTGCTTGAATTCCACTTAAATTCTGCTCCTATTCTGCCAGAGCTGAATAGGCTAGGAATTTCGGTGCGTTCACACTACGGAATTCTCATGGATAGCATCCCACGGATTCCGACGCTCACCCCAGTGCGCTTCTGCTTGAATCTCTGACTGTACCATAGACTCCATTCTATGCTCGAGCAGATCCGGCCATCTGCCCAAAGAATTAACATAGAATGTAGTCTATGGCATGGGCGGAGAGTCAAGAAGGAGCATGCGTGTGCTAGCAGCAGAATCCTTGGGATGTTATCCACTAGAATTCCATAGTGTCAACCCACCCTTTTAAGCAGGAATCTCTCCTCTTGAGTTCCTCACTTATTACTCTTATTATTACTCTTACTATTAATGTATAGGCGATGGTTCACACCACCCTGAGGAGGACGGAAGGACATTTCTATCAATTTCTTAAATGAATAAGAATTTGATAGTAGGGGGATGCTCAGTGTCCCTCCAGTGCCCTGTGTCCCTCAGTGTCCCCCTGCCATCATCCTCTCCAGCAGCCACAGCCGACACAGCTCCGGGAGTTGTGTTGTGACATCACCATGTTATCCAGGAAGTGACATCACCATGTTATCCAGGAAGTGAAGCCTTGATGCAGTAGTAACAGTAGTAAATGCAGGGAAAAAAGTACTTTATAAGCATTTCCCATAATAAGTGTATATTGGGGATTTGTATAACTTTTGTGGGGGCAATACAATACTTTAATAAAAATTTCGCCAGACTTCTCCTTCAGGCACATCAGCATGTTCTTTTTTTTTTCTTTTTATGTGCAGTTGTTTTTTTTTATCATTTAACACAAATCACCGCATTATCATGGTGCACAAAATAAAAATGTTCCATTGAAAATCCAAGTTTTCCACATATGTAGGTTAAATGTAGCTGTGCATTGACACTATTACATAGGACCATTTAGTAGAAGAAACACACTTGACCTTTGAAGATAAGGTTCAATTTCAAGGGTTAGGACACAGCTGCTGGTTGTCTAGATAAAAAACCTCATATGAGTGCATATTATAGGTCACTGCTCTGCGGTTATGTATTCACCGCCATTCTGTACGGAAATGGGAAAATATAAAACTATATATATCTTGCTGAGCTGAAATCATTTTTGTAATGAAGTGTCTTTTTTTTCATAAAAACAATAAAATTAAGATGCAGATGTCAAGAAGCAATCGAATTGTGTGATTGTATTGTGTTCAGAGGCTATCCTCAATGACCTCTGTCTACGTACGGGAATCACTTTAGTCAAGGAAATGGGTTTGGGGTATTGAAATTAGCACACGATGGATGGGATAGCATTTACGGCTTTATAGGAGATGTCCTTGAATCCCTTTTATTTATGAGCAATAGTCAGAAACTGTATAACAAGCACAATATTGAAAAAGATAGCAAAATGTGTATATATGAATGATTCCCTATGGTGGGCCCAAGGATCCCCATTCGACTTTGTTAGTATAAGGCCATGTTCATACTAACTGTAACAACGGCCATCATTTGTACGGTACTTACCTAGTGCTGCACCTGAGGGAATCCCAGCTGGAGTGTATACACATAGTATACACTCCGGCTGAGATACCTAGCGGCGCCGCAAGAAACTGACATGTCAGTTTTTTTGTGGCACCTATGTAACCCCTAGACGACCTAGGACGTACCGGTACGTCCTGGAAGTCTGTCCCCAGGTGACCCAGGACGTACCAGTACGTCCTGAGCTATGAAGCGCGCTCCGGAGCGGAGCACGCTTCATAGCAGGTGGGGGCCGGCTGCAATCAGCAGCCGGCACCTCACCGTTAATGACATGCTGCAGTGATCACGCTGCAGCGTGCCATTAACTCCTTAAACGCCGCGATCATGGTGCGGCCACAGCGTTTTAGTGTAAGTTCACTTACCGATCGGGACCTCCACAGTCACACTGCCCGATCCTGATCGTTAAAACGGACCACTGGAGGTCTATCACCTGCCTCCGTGCGGTCTGATCGGCACTTTGGTCACTGAGCCTGCACAGGCAGGCTCAATGAGCAGAGCGCCAATAACATTGATTAATGCTATGCCTATGGCATAGCAGTGATCAGTGTGTACAATCAAAGTACTGTATGTAAAATTTCCCCAAAGGGACTTAAAATGTGTAAAAAAAAAGAAGTTAAAATCACTAATACACTACCCCAAAGCCCCTCCCCCAATAAAAGTTGAAATCGCCCCCCTTTCCCATTATATGAATAAAACATATAAAAATAAACAAATAAATAAACATATAATATACCGTAGCGTGCGTAATTTTCTGATCTATTAAAATATAACAAGCGTCATTGCGAACGGTGAACAGCGTACACAAAAAGAGGAGAAAAAGTGCGTGGGTTACCGATTTTATGTTACATTATATATTTTAAAAAATCTATAAAAAGTGATCAAAACGTCTGATCTTCACAAATTTGGTATTACTAAAAATTAGAGATCATGGCGGAAAAAATGACACCTCTCACAGCCCCATAGGTGTAAAAATAAAAGCATTTTAAGCGTCACAATAGGCCCATTTTATTAATAATTAATTGCCAAAAAAAAAAGGATTTCATTAAAAAAAATATATATAACATTACAGAATCTGTGTAAACCTGCATATGGTTGTGTTCAGACTGAACTATAGAATAATAGTATCATGTTGCTTTTACCATATAGTGCATTACGTAGACACAGGAACCCCCCAAAAGTTACCATATTGCATTCTTTTTTACAATTTCACCAATTTATATCTTCAAAAATAATAACTTTGGGATTCCGTCATACATGTTATGGTAAAATGAAAGATGCCATTACACAGTACGACTATTCCTGTAAAAAACAAGCACTTACATGGCCCTGTAGATAGAAAACTGAAAGTGCTAGAGCTGTTAGAAGGGGAGGAGGAAAAAGCGCAAAGAACAAAATTTGCACGGTCCACTGGGTCCTTTAGGGCCTGGTTAATGAATAGCGGCCGCAGAAAATCCTGTCAGTTCACACAATGGAGCGTGCCGCTCCGGCCGCACGCTCCATTGTGTGCAGCGGGGAATTCAGATGCGGACGTGCACAAATACGCCCGTATCCGAATTCAGCGGCAGTGAAGATCATCCTGCAGTACTGGCTGGGATGATTTTCTCAGACACTGGCCATTCCATGGCTCCGCAGGGTCACAGAACGGCCGGTCTCTTACAGAGTGGGAACATGGTCAAATGGTGCTTTTAGACGGAACGATTATCGTTCGAATTTGCTCGATAACGATCGGATTCAAACGATAATCGTACGTATAAACACTGCGAACGATCAAATGACGAGCGAGAAATAGTTCATTTTGATCTTTCAACATGTTCTTAAATTGTCGTTCGTCGTTCGCAAAAAATTTGCAGATTGTTCCGTGTAAACAGTCGTTCACCAATTTAACCTATGTGTGAGATAGGCTTAAGCGATCGCAAAACGATCGCAAAACGATTTTTCCGTACGATGTATCGTTCCGTCTAAACGCTGATCGTTATAAAAAACACATTGTTCATTCAAAATCGTTAATCCTGCGATCGGGCGAATTATCGCTCCGTCTAAAAGCACCATAAGACAGAGACAGGAATCTTCGGCCCCCCAGCTGTGGCAAAACTACATTTCCCATCATGCCTGGACAGCTAAAGCTGAAGCACGGCATGATGGTAAATGTATTTTTGTAACAGCTGGAGGCACGAATGTTTCGCATCCCTGTTATAGGAGAAGTAAACCAAATTACTTAGTGAGTTGCTTAATCTGTCATGTGGATTTTAATACTATATAGACTTTTCCAACCTCGGTTGTTATTGCCAACCCTTCCATTTGTGTAGCTGTATCATAAAGAGAAATTGATTTTTCTGAATATCAAAGGGCTCAAACTTTGGAAATGTGAAAAATACATATTATGAAAGAGGTCATTTTAAACCCATACGCAATGTTGGACAATGCATACTGTCAGTTACGAGCAGACAAAGCAGAATTAGAGCCCTGTTCTTGCATTTTAAGACTTTTCCTGCTTGATCTTTTTGGCTGAGAACAAACCCCAGACAGGGCATGATGAATGGCGACTAAATCTGTATCTGACATTCCCAGCAACTTGACCTGGAAAGGTTAGGAGACCAGAAGGGACAGGTCAAAGTAAAATAAAAAATAACAGGTAACAAGAAGAATTACAATTGCTTACACTGTGCTTACAACCCAAAGGAGGGACCAAATCAATACGTTCTATAATACTAAACAAAATAACATGAAAGCATAAATCAGTTTGTGACAAGTTCTGTTTATAATTCTAATATACAGGTTCTTATTCACGAGACTTTTAACGGCTAGGTTCACACACCGTCTTTTTTTGGCCGTTTGACTGCCGTCTTTTTGGATGTCCATCCAAATAAAGTCCATTATTTTAAAATCACAAATGTAATTTCAAAATAACGGACAATATTTGGCCTCAAAATGACGGATGTCAAAAAAAGATGACGGCCAAAAAATAAGACAGTTTGAACCTAGCCATGATGTGAAAATCTTGGTCATATCCATAGAGTATTCCTCTTACAGAAAACAAATCATGAACTCCCATAGTTTTTTTTTTTTAGAATTGACCCAAACTTTGGTGATAGATACATACATAGGGCCACATGTATCATCCGGCGAACGGATGATTTTCGGCGGAAAGTGCCGATTTGTGTATTTTTTAAACGCAAATGGCCGATTTGCGAATAAAATATTCGCAAATCGGCACTTTCCGCCGAGTACGCCAGGGGGCGGAAAAGGGGTGGAAAGTGGGCGGAACGGAGGGCGCGGACTCAGAGTCCGCGCGATTTATCATCCGTTCCGCCAAAATGTACGCCGAAAACCTACTCCAGTCCTCAGCTGGCGTAGGTTTTCGGCGGTGCGCAACGGCGCGCACGGGATTTATGTAGAGGCAGTCTGCCTCTACATAAATCTCCGTAGCGCCGGAGCTGCGGGGGCATTTTTACGTCCGGCGTAAAAAACGCCGGACTTAATAAATGCCTCCCATATTGTTTTCTTTTAATAGATGTTCACATCAATGACATTTATTGAATACATACCTTCGGGGCTCAAGCCCCATCTTAAGAATGAGGGTCCTTGGCCTCATCTGGTCTTCTTGTGTCTGCCAGTTGGTTGGTAAAGGAGCTAAAAACAGATAAATGGGCTATTTTATACAGTTTACATTACTTCCATATTGGTGAATGGACATTGCATAGAGATGAGCAAGTCGATTCAGAATAAATACACTCTTTACACTTGCCAGGCTGGGCTGGGAGGGTAGTTGATGCAGATGTGCAGTAAGCTGTGATGCTCCATGCAGTAAAACATAAAAAAATATATATAGATTTGTTGTTGCTACAGTTGATACAAACCCACAGAATAAAAATACAAATTGAAATGTCAAATACTATATTTTTCTTTTTTTCCCAATCAGAAAGCATAAAAAAAGGGCCATTGATAATTTACAGTATATGAGCCCTGTATGTATGTCCACCCGTTCATCTTGATGGCTGCCATGTAATATCTTATTTCTCCTACAGTGGTGACAGATTTCTCAATGTCATCTGCTTTGGGTGCCAAGACCAAGGCTCACGGCGATCAGCCAACTATTGCAGTAGCTATAATCTAAAAACAGTTGCCTCTGTGACAACCCCTTTAAAGAGATATTGTCACCACCAGGAGTTCTCAGCACCATCTTCAGCTTATAGATTCAGATTTCATGGTGGTCTCTGATCTCACTTCACAGGCTTCATGCCCCATCTCCCCGCCTATATCGTTGTGGTAGCCCCCCCCAGTGACATCATTGGAATGGGATGACCTGGGGCACGCCACCTGTAAAGCCCAGTCCAGATGTCAGTGTCAACCAATGATAACATACATTTTTAAGAGGATACTGTCAGGATGGTATCTTTGCGGAGCGTCATGCGTCCCTCTGCTCATGCTGTGCGACCGAGAAGGTGCTGATTTTCTTGCATTCTGTTTCTGTGTTTTGTTTTGTAGTGTGTGAACACTGGTTATTTGCTCACCTTGAGAGACACACCCGACTTTACCTGCTGAGTTTTGTCTGGCCATGTCAGGGTTAATCTGTGTTTTGGTTCTGCTGTGACTGACAGGTCTTCCTGCCAGTGGATCTGTTTTGTTCTCAGCTGTCTGTGCTTGGAGTTCAGGGGGATGGTCCAATTATGTTCTGGATCAGAACCCTGGCCTCCTATATAACCTCCTCAGTCTGGGATATCTTTGCCGGATATTGAGCTTGTCTCTGCCTGGTTCTGTGTTTGCTATTCTTGCTCTGTTTATTCTGACTCTGCTTTGTATTTCTGACCTTTCCTGCTTGCTGCCTGCCCCTGACCATACTGCCTGTTTTTTTACCTTGCCTTTGGATTGTGATTTTGTACTTTTGCTGCCCGATTGTTGTGACCCGGACTGTCGACCATTCTTTATTGTGTTTTGTCTGTCTGTCTTGTCCTTGTGTCCCACCTAGCCAGTGCAGGGACTGACGCCCAGTTGCTCGCCGCCATCTTAGGGCGGACTGTGGCAAATAGGTAGAGGACAGTGGGCGGGGCTGAGCTTAGGGCTCACTGTGTTGTCTTGTCCTGCTGTCCGGTTCCTGACAGAATATCCGGCCTAAAAATTTTTTACTCCTTACCTGAGGCTAGTATGGACTCAGCACAGGAGTTGTCTGCCGACTTTGAGGGTCTTGCGGCCCTCGTTTCTGAGCTGGCCAAGCAAGTTCAGTTATTAGCCCAGCAGCTACCAGCTACCACTCCTGCCACCCCAGTGGTCACGCTCAAGGAGCCTGACAAGTGTACAGGGGACCTGAACACATATCTGACATTTAAAGAAGCTTGGGTTAGTCACCCCACCCCTAGCTCCTTTGAAGAGGCCATTTCCCTGGCGATTTTTATCAATCGCACGCTAAGGGATCATAATGAAAATAGACCATGCCATGACCACCCCTGTGTCATTGATGTTCCTTCCTCTGTCCCCTCTAAACCTTTGCCTTCTATAACTTGTCCTCTGGTCACCCTGGAGGAACCTCCGGAACTGGGCAAAATTAATAGATCCCTGGCCCGCAAAGAACACAGAAGAAGGAATGGACTCTGTTTTTATTGTGGCGAAAGTGGACACTACATCAGCTTTTGTGCCAAGCGTCCCTCGAGGCCAGAACATCAGCGTCCAGGTGACTACCAGGAGGGTCATCTGGGCACCCAGGTGGGTGTAGTTAGTGTGTGTCCCGCCGAGGATACCAAGTCTGCTGATTTGTGTAAGGTGGAAATTGGCTCTGTATATCCTGGTGATTGTGCCATATCTGTGTCTTCATGTAATGCTGAAATTGGCTCTGTGTCTGGTACCGATTTGAGCGGTTATGGGAGATCTGTCAGGAGACCAGTTGTCCATCACTTGGAGTCTGATTCTGATAAATGGGAGACGGACGATGAGATCTCTAGCGATGTTGAGACATGTATTGTAAGAGGTCCGTTTCCTCCCAGGTCTGGTTCGTCTGGTGAGGGTCCTGAGGCCCCTCATAAAAGGGGGGATACTGTCAGGATGGTATCTTTGCGGAGCGTCATGCGTCCCTCTGCTCATGCTGTGCGGCCGAGAAGGTGCTGATTTTCTTGCATTCTGTTTCTGTGTTTTGTTTTGTAGTGTGTGAACACTGGTTATTTGCTCACCTTGAGAGACACACCCGACTTTACCTGCTGAGTTTTGTCTGGCCATGTCAGGGTTAATCTGTGTTTTGGTTCTGCTGTGACTGACAGGTCTTCCTGCCAGTGGATCTGTTTTGTTCTCAGCTGTCTGTGCTTGGAGTTCAGGGGGATGGTCCAATTATGTTCTGGATCAGAACCCTGGCCTCCTATATAACTACCTCAGTCTGGGATATCTTTGCCGGATATTGAGCTTGTCTCTGCCTGGTTCTGTGTTTGCTATTCTTGCTCTGTTTATTCTGTCTCTGCTTTGTATTTCTGACCTTTCCTGCTTGCTGCCTGCCCCTGACCATACTGCCTGTTTTTTGACCTTGCCTTTGGATTGTGATTTTGTACTTTTGCTGCCCGATTGTTGTGACCCGGACTGTCGACCATTCTTTATTGTGTTTTGTCTGTCTGTCTTGTCCTTGTGTCCCACCTAGCCAGTGCAGGGACTGACGCCCAGTTGCTCGCCGCCATCTTAGGGCGGACTGTGGCAAATAGGTAGAGGACAGTGGGCGGGGCTGAGCTTAGGGCTCACTGTGTTGTCTTGTCCTGCTGTCCGGTTCCTGACAGATACACCACCAAGAAATCCTTTATACAATACAGTATGAAATGCCCAGAATATAAGCTTAAAGTGACACTGTCATCCTCTTTCTGGATGAGGACTTCTCTACACAGCTGTAAAGCCTACATTTTTCAGTTTTCATACCTTACTTTATAATAGATTTGTAGGTTCTTGGTCCAATGAAAAAAGCTTTTTTGGCGGTTTGTGCCAACGTGGCGGATTTTCACGGTCGCAGCGCCACTTTACCCCACCCACATTAGTGCTGTAGGCCCAGCCATTCCATGACGTCATCACTGTCTAGGCCGCGCCCCCTCATCGGCCATTGGAATGGTCTACCTAGAGGGGGTAGGGACCAGACCTCTAGGCCGGCTGATTCCAGTGGCCACTGAGGAGGCGGGGCCTAGATGGTCATAACATCCCAGAGGGGCCAATAGAGGTGATGTGGGTGGAATCAAGTGGCGCTGCAGCCATGAAGCCCCTCCCAGATGGCACAAACCACCAATGATAAAAAAAGCATTTTTCACTGGATGAAACACCAAGAAATCTATAATAAACTAAGGTATGAAAACTGCAGAATTTAGGCTTTACAGCTGTGTAGAGAAAGGGGGTGTTGGTGTTACTTTAAGAATGTTGCTGAGAACTCCTTATTTGGAAAGGGAGGTTACAATATCACTTTAAGAATAGGATAGGGCTGTGACGTCAGACCCTAGGAGTTGGAGTCATAGTCACTTTTAGGTAAAAGTAAAGCTGGATCCATTAGAGATGTCCCAACTCTGTTTTTAGCCTCGAAAAGCCTGATTATTTACATAATTGTAATATATATATGTTTTTTTCCCCCCTACAATCTGGTATTACTATATTCACAGTAAATGAGCCAATTGTGAACAAGTCAGGGTAGGAGCTGGAAGTGGAAATATAGTTAGAATCAGAATGGAAAGTTATCCCTGGACTAGTTATCTTTCCTCCCTATTATATTTTTACCATGCCATTAATATTCATCTGTGGTTCCCAGAAGAACAGCGTTGCACCCTCCTTGCCGGAGCTGACAAGGGCTTTATTTTTGCCGAGAATATTTATATTAAAAAGTAATAGAACTTGAGTCGGCGCTAAGATTATTTTAATAATTGTCTTCTTTATCTGTTCTTTTTATGGTTATTTTAATTTGCTTTCCATATTGTTCCAATTGCTTTAAAATGAGTAAGTAACAGCTTAAACAGCAAAAATTCAGCGAGATGATGGCCCTCTATTGAAAATACTGTCATCGTGGCTGCTTTGCATGACTATGGAGAACATTACATTCTGTTTCCACAGCAATCTTTTCTCCAGCTTACATTGTTTCTTAGTCACAATTCATTGACTTTCTGCTAAGTCAGCCAAGACATTCACCCCTCATATTCTGCCACTCTTTGCAGGGACTGTTTGTCAACAATGAAGTGACTCCATGCGGCTATCAATTAGATGACATAGAGGATGACTGCGTGACACCATTTGCCTTTAACACATCTCATTAAATAAAGTGAATATTTAAAGCACGGCTTAATTTATTTTCCGTTCTGCAAAGTCTGCTGATACATTCAACATCTCATTACCGAAAAAATACCGCTCTGGATAAATGGTCTTTGTTTTTATACTGGGATCTGTTGTCTCATTACCTTCCCCCCTTATGTATCTCAGAATCATATTGTATCTAGTTTAGTTCTCCCTATTCTTAGTAGTGATGAGCTAACATATTTGTATGTTCATGTTCATCGAGCTAATTGTTCGTGTTCGCCGATCACAAGCTTGTCCGATGATCGGAATGGTTATAACGATCATTTTCGAACATATTCAAAATTGTGAACATACGTAACTGCGTTATTTACGTTTTGCACCTGATAATCTGTACGCATGTGTGTACACCACAATGTACGCGATCTGTTTGCAAATGAATGCAAATAAAAAATGTGAACACAATTGCGTAATTTACACTTTGTACTTGATAATTTGTACGCACGTGCGTATACCAGAACATACGCTGCAATTGTACACTTTGTTATTTGTTCGACGAACATGAACCGATCATGATCATTTTTTTTATGTTCGTGTTCAGGATCTGAACTTAACATCGGGATGTTCACTCATCACTAATCCTCAGTATGTCAGCCACAATAGGACTGTTGATTAAGAATCACACTACATACATTTCCTGTACCCCTTTCCTTAACCCATAGCTGCACCAGGACGTTACTGAACGCCCTCGTGCCGCTATGGGAGTGGCGCGATCGCGGGGGGGGGGGGGCAATCCCCGCATCCATCCCGGGCCGGGGTCTGCGCCGTAATGGCGCTAATCCCGGCTCGGCATTCTATTGCTTTCGGCTGCAGCAGCCAAAAGCAATAGAACACCGATCTCATGGATTCATGCAGTATAACTATACTGCATGGATCTCTATGAGAGATCAGAGTGCCAGGAGGGCTTCTAGTATATGTGTAAAGTAAAAGAAAAATGTAGAATAATCAACAAAATTGTTGCCACTATAGTTAGACCCCCAAAGATGAGCTATAACCTCTGAGCTATATCTAGGCATTACTTACTTTTTGTGGCCCAAGGCTTGTATCTAGAGATGAGTGAATTGACAGGATTAGCAAAGTGGTGTACTTGGCAGTGGGCTTTAGTGATGAGCGAAAATCCCAATGTTTGGTTCGGATCCCAAACACGAACATAACAAAAAAATAAGCGTGATTGGTTCTTGATCGCATTCACTGAATATTCACGTTCGTTTTAGTCTACACACATGCGTACAGATTATCAGGTGCAAAGGTAAATTGTGCAGTTGTATACATTGCAAGATAAAAGTTCGCATATAAGAATATATTGGTTATAACCATTCCGATCATCGAACAAATTGTTTATGATAGGGGAACACGTACAATTAGCAGGATGTTCATACAACACTACATGTTCTATACGAACATTTACAAACATGTTCGCTCATCACTAGTCGGCTTATCAGCCAGCTGCCTTTGTACTCTGTGCTGCTCCTCCCCAGGTGCCTGGAAAAGCTGGATCCAGTCTAGTGAAACTTCTCCCAGTTTCCCAGGGCTGGGTCCAGCTTTTCCAGACACCCGTCGTGGAGCAGCACAGAGTACAAAGGCAGCTGGCTGTGCTAAAGAAGTACTCCAGTTTGTCAATCGTGTAAATTCTCTCATCTCTAGTTGTATCTGAATACGTTGGCCATGACTTATATGTATGTACCTCCTGTGGAATCCTGCACCTAGGACACATGCCCTTTCAACCCCTCTGTAATATCTTGAAAATGCCTAAAAGGGGAATAAAAATGTGTTAACCAGATAGTCTTGATACTTTGGGGGTATTGCAGAGAAAAATAAATAGTGTTTTCTCAACTGGTGTGAGTTATATAGATTCAATTCTATTTAAAAATGTTGATTCTATGGTAAAAGCTCAAGCCTTCTGGTACTTATCAGCTGCTGTATGTCCTGCAGGAAGTGGTGTATTCTTTTCAGTCTGACACAGTGCTCTCTGCTGCCACCTCTGTCCATAACAGGAACTCTCCAGAGCTGTGTTCAGTGTGTAAAACACACCCAGGAGTGGGAAAAGTTATTTTGTTGAAGGCAATAAAGGCAAAGGAATCCCCTTTTTCTCTGCCTATATCTCATCTCTGTGATATAGATATTTTCTTTCTTTCTTTCTTTCTTTCTTAACAAAAAAAAAAAAAAACAACAACTAAACACAGCATTTAGAGGAGAAGGGTAAGGCCCAGAAGTCGGCGTAGGCTGAAGATGATACATTTTGAATTGGAAGACACAATGTTTCCCCATCTCTCTTCACCCGATGAAGTATGTGTCTCTCCTTATCGTGCTCCTACAGAATAACTTTCCTTTCTCCATGTGAAAGTCACCTTTGTGTAACTTTTTATTATTTCAAGCTACATTTCTATCATTTGTACTTAGCAGAAAGGCTGCAATGAAGGCAATAACAAGCATTTAAAGCACCAATCTGATCTGCTCTCCATTAAAATGAAATGTCCCCTTTCTTTTTTACTATTGAAAAAAATCAGTTTGCAGCTGCAGACTTTAAAGCACTATCATATTGTAAACCTTTTAGAATTTCAAAAGAGAATGTTTGGAAAGATAAGATGCCTGGTAACCATTTCATGCTGGGCTTTCCTGGAAGACAAAAGTGGAGGGGGAATGGATTAAGTTTGCATTTGGGAATCCATATTCAGAAGAGCAGCTAAAAGGTGGGAGTGCTGGGATCTGGAGTGCTGGTTAAAAGCAGGGGCGGATTAACTTTACCATAGGTCCTTGGCTGTTTACCAAGCCTGGGCTCCCCCACCCCACTGTAAGTATGGCAGCACTAGCCTGGCGTTCATAGTACAGGACAGATAATGTCATGATGTCCTGATTTGTGCAAAATTGCCAAAAAAAAACAGTGATTTTTTTGCAAATCATGGCGGAAGTGTAGCCAGGAGACAATACACCACTGAAAGTCTTTTTGGGTCGTCATGGGCCCCCCAGGAGCTCAGGGCCCCGGGCTGCCGCCCGAAACGCCCCTATTTTAATCCACTACTGGTTGAAAGGGTGGGCACCAAGAACCTACTCTGTCTTGGCCAGTTCATTTAGACACAGAGAGGGACATTTATGAAAGCCCCCCCCCCCCAAGTCATACACCAGAGAGATGGCGCAGATTCGCCCCTTCTCCCTGGTGTATGACTGCCATATTCCCTGCTGGGCGATGGGCAGGCAGGGAGGACTCTGGGTAAGGTGAGTCACGGTTAGTAGTGGATTATAATAGGGGCGTTCCGGGCGGCAGCCCGGGGCCCTGAGCTCCTGGGGGGCCCATGACCACCCAAAAAGACATACTTTCAGTGGTGTACTGTCTCCTGGCTACACTTCCGCCATGATTTGCGAAAAAATCACAGTTTTTTTTATGTCAATTTTGCACAAATCAGGACATCATGACATTATCTGTCCTGTACTATGAACGCCAGGCTAGTGCTGCCATAGTTACAGTGGGGTGGGGGGCCCAGGCTTGGTGAACAGCCACGGGCCTATGGTAAAGTTAATCCGCCCCTGGTCACGGTAAGGCGGGGAGGAGGTGTGGCCTCCTCCCACGCCTCATTTATCATGATTTACACCTGCTTGCAGGCGTAAATCTTGATCCAAATCTACACCTGAGATTTGGTACACCAGGCACAGTTTTGCACGCCTCTTAGTGAATCCGTATGGGGGGAAAGGGGACAGGGCCTAATTTATCACACGCCGTTTTTTATCCTGAATGGAATGAAAAGTGATCAAAAAGACATTATGTTCCCAAGAAAAACTAACATGTAGGATACAACTTTTCCCTGATTAAATCCCTCTTGGGGGATGGGTGGATACAGTAACTCTCCCCACATATAACAGAGGCAAGTTTATAGTGTAGGGTCTGTCCTCTTGAGGTCACCTTATCATGGTGGGATGGTCCACACTGTCTAATGAAATGGTATACTAAGAACTAGAGATGTCAGAATACACAGTATAAACAAAGCAAAGCGCTCTGTGAGTTCGGCAGTCAGCTTATTCCGTGTTGCTTCTCCCCAGGTGTCTGGAAAAGCTGGATCAAATCCTGGGAAATTGGGAGATGTTTTCCAGGACTGGATCCATCTTTTTCAGGTTAAAAAATGCATTGGCTTAAAGGGGAACTATCAGCAGGTTAGACAAATCTAACCTGCTGATTGCCCCCTATAGTGCCCGGGATGCTGAGGAAGAGGAAGATATTTGCCTTACCTTAGTTAGTCGGAGTAATCTTTGCTCCGGTGCACGGTTAGGAGCACTACGGCATCATTGGCCCGCTCCTTCTAATGATAATCAATTACAACAAACTATGATTTATCATAGCTTTAAAGTGAATCTGTCAGTTTCAATTCAGGTTCTAAATCACTGACACTGTAAAATAGCAGCTAGGTCAAGGAGACACCTGGCACCTTTCGAATATATCCATCTTGGCTTCCAAAGCCTAAAACAATACTCATATTCCAAAGTGCACAATGTCAAAGAGATATTGCCAAGCTATCGAACAACAGGCTGCAATATATGTCTTTCCCCTCCCTATTCATGCTTGATTGATAGACAGGGCTCAGCTTCCAGCTAACTGAAAATCAAGCAGGGACTGGAATAGATGGAGGGCAAGGAGGTGTTAAGTTAGGTGTTAGGGTGCCTTCACACCTACCGGATCTGCCCCCAATTTCACGCAGCAGATTTGCAGCGAAATCCGCTGCGGATCCGGTGCCATTCATCCCTTTGAGAGCACATACTCGCAATGGGACTGACATCCCACTGTGAGTATGTAAGTTAACCCCCCGCCGCCTACAGCCCCGCAGCCCGCCCCTGAGAGCATACATTATCTGCTTGGCACCGCAGCTGCATGTGAGGCTCCCGAGTGCACTGAGCTGATTGGCTGAGCGGGACCAGAGCCGGAAGCCTACATGCAGCTGTGGTGCTGAGCAGGTAATGTATGCTCTTGGTGGTGGGCTGCGGATGGCAGGGGGTTAACGCACATACTCACAGCGGGATGTCCGCTGCAGATCCAGCAGGTGTGAAGGCACCCTTAAAGGGGTTGTTTCATCTCCCCACATTCTGCCCACCACATGTTGCTCTCATTTCTGGGTGCAGCATGGGGGGAGCGAGGATGGGATAAGCGCACTGAGCAGAATGTGCTTGGCTCAGCTGTGTCTCCCTTTGGCATTACACATATCTTCACGGACAATAAAAGCTCTGGACACATGTGGGATGTCAGAGGGAGACATAAGATAAGTAAAAACATGCCAGCTCCCGACCACCAGTCCCGTCACTGCCGGCCATCGCAATTATAGCTGATAACAGTGGTCAGATACAAGGCAACCGCTGTCAACATGACAGCAAGAAAAGAGGGACAAACTTGAAAAGGAAGCAACTTTGCTAGTCCAATGCATTTGCAAAATTGCTTTCTTTAGCATTTTCCATCACCTAAAAAATCTCTTTAGGCCACATTCACAAAACATATTTTTTATGACAACAAAGTTCTTGTCATTAAAGTCAATGCAAACAACACTCGTTGTTCACACAATGTATTGAACAACAGCCGCCGTTCGCTACGGCCATGAAAAGAATTGACATGTCAGTTATTTCCAGCCATCCAGCATTGATTTCAATGCCATTTCCAGTGCCATTGTTTATCCATTGTGTAAAAATAGCCTCAAGGTGTTAAACTACTGAATCCATAATTCAAAAAATAAAATAAAAAAATATATATTATCGAACAAGCCCCTTTTTAAGCAAAAAAATAAAAAAATAAAAAAAAGCTGTAAAAACAAAATAATAGGACATTTATTAACTGCAAAGTAAAAATCGTCTGTCGAGATATAGTACATCGCCTTTAAATCCTCGGCATTCATCCTATAAAGGATTCATCATGTGTTCACACCTATCCACCCTCGAGTGAGGGGGTACAAATTAGTTTACACGTTTATTAATAAAGCACCTGCTGTGACTTTTTTTTTCTATTCACTCGAAGTCAACATAACCACAACGAAGTAATATACAGTCAACAGTGTAGCAATTACTGTGATGAGCAATTACCAGTTCCTATAGAATAGCGCTAATGTGCTTTTCTGTGTGGTGACAACATACTCTATGATTCACTTCTACAGTAATAATTACCTTGGCCTGTCCAATATACTGGATGTTACTGTATTCAGCAATACTGTACCTCGCATGCAACATCTTCTACCGTGAATAAGGGCCATAGATTGCATATAATTGAATCCCAGACATAACTAAAAAGAAAAATCCAACAGGCAGACCTGTTCCACCAAAACGTAAGTATCACATATCAGATAGTGCTGTGTTGCTTTTCATCTTTATAACCCAATTCTAGCTGGAGAACTGTCTTTCTACCACTGTCGTCTGGCTCTCTGCCCAGATGCACAGACATTTGTGTTAGCAATGGCTTTGTAACGGGATCTTGGTTAAGCTGTGAATATACACTCTAGGTTTCCCTTTCTTGTGGAAAGCTTTTCTACTTACCTTTGATTCAGAACAATTTGCACTTACGTTTGAAATGCTGCCAGCACCCCACCACCTGCCATATTAAATTACTTAAGGGAATTGGGGGCACAGTATAATGCAGTTGATTCTCCCAAGTAACAAACTTCTAACTTGTAATTACCTTTGAAAGCTAAAGACAAACTTTTTTTTGCTATGCCGAAAAGTTTTTTTTTCTTTTATTATTTTTTTTCTAATAAAAATTAAATAACTGTATAAAATAATAAACTATTGGGTAGGAAAAAATATATATATATTCTCAAAGGGGTCTTTTGATAAGCTATTAATGTTCATTTGGAAAGCGTCCAACACCTGGCACCATCCAAGTCAGCACAATAAAGGAACATTACAGCATGCAATGTGTGCACTCCATTGGTTGAACAGACATAACTCTGTACATGGAAATTTATTTATTTATTTACATTTATTTATTTATTTATTTTTATTTTTTTATTTTATTTTATTTTTTTTTTGTGGGGGGGGGGGGGATAAAAAAAATACTTACCCCTCTGATTACCTGTCACTGGTGTTCTGGTGCTTACCAGGTCTCCATTTCTAGTAAATGCTTTAGACATTCAATGGATTATAAAAGTCGGCAGCCAGGAGGAGGCAGGGGGGAAATTGATTACCCCGATGGGCTTTGAGATCTCCGGCGCTGACAAGTAATGACCCGCCTGATGGACTGGCAGCCCAGCCAGTCAGTGACTGTGCTGGGATGTCGCTCAAGTCACTGATTGGCGGAGCGGCCAGTCCATCAGCCAGGACAGGCATTTTCCCCCAAGTGACGTCATCACACCTCGGGGGAAAACGCCTTCCAGCAGGGGTTATGAGGCCGGTCCCACCACTCACCCCACCTGCCCCTGCTCGCTGCCGAATTTTTTTTATCCTTCGGGCTTCTTCTTTAAGTAGGTATGTCCAGTTTTGTCCTGTGCTAAGACCGGACCAGGGATTTGTGATTCTCAGGGGAAGGGGTTGGGTAGATTTGTACTACTTTTTTCATCCAGACCGATCTCTGTATTAAAAAAAAAAAAAGCCTTTAGTCCATGTCTCCACATATGGATGCAGAATGTTTTCTGAACAAAGTTGAAACCATGAACCATTTCCTGCCGAAGAGCCATTGAAATAAATGCAATGCCGCCCGTTTCATGCAAATGCCGCACAGAAAACGGCCGTTGCTCGATATGGCCGAGCATGATCATGTCAATTAATAACAGCCACTGTTCGCGGAAAAGTGGCCATTATTAATCTTCCATGCACACAATCCGTGGTGTGTATGGAAATGAATGTTTAATTGATTTTCATACACACCCTAAATGGGCCATATGGAAATAAATATTTCTGTGGTTGTCAGAGCTCTGACAACCACAAGTACCTGCAAACCCTTTGTTAAGCAACACCTATTATTATACTTTGTGTGAACATAGCCTAAAGGTATACTGAAAGGGAATCTGTCAGCTGCAATTCACAATTTCAACTGCTGAAGTGCCTTATCAAGGACTTTGAGTGTTTCCCATTGGGCAGAAGATCATCACAGTTTATGATGTTTCTAACTATTGTGATATTTATGCCTACTGCACTTTATTTGTGAATATTTATCTATGCTGCTATTATCTTGCATATGAGATATATGCCTTATAAATTTGTACTTATTGACCCATCTGCTATTTTAAAGGTACTCCAGAGACAACACTGTTGAATGATAACGCCTAGTCCCCCCTGTTGACTGATTTCTACTGCACCTCACCAATACCAAGGGTGTCCATTTAATAACCTGGCAGGTGACTCACTGGATTAACTTCACCCAGGAGAGCTGTGAACAGCGTGTACTGACTTACAAATTGACAGGACAGGAGCCATTTTACAGCTACAAAGCTTACACTAACAGCCTCACACTATCCTCTATATGTCCCTGATACCTAATCAATCTTTTATAACCCTCTCTAAACCTGCCTCTGCCTGCCTATATCTATCTGTCTCTAGCTAGTGTAACTGTGTTCAGTTAAAGGGGTTATCCAGCGCTACAAAAACATGGTGTCAGGGCCCCTGGGAACAAAGAGACACAGGACAAGTGGGCCCTATGGCTAAGACCCCCCCCACGCTGTCCCTACCTACTTGCAGAGCAGGCCCTAAACGACCGTCCAGAACTGGGCTGCGTTCCCTACGTTGCAGTAAGTGTGAAACACAAAACAAGACGAGACAAACTAACACAATAAAGAATAGTAGGCGGGCAAGGTTGGCAACAAACGGGCAGCAGAAGTACAGAGTCAAAATCCACAAGCAAAGTCGAGGTCACAAAATCCAGGTCAGAAATACTAATAAACACGGAACGGAGATACAAGGAAAAGGTACAAGGAACTATACGCAATAACAGACAGTAAACAAGGTACACGGTGAAACAGAAACCAGAGACAATAACCAGGTAATTAGAGGACAAGGCAAGGAACACTGAACCAAAAGACAAAGGCAAGAAACAAGCAAAGGGATCAGGAACTAGGAATACAGACAAACTGAGGAAAGGCAGGATCTAGCTGACAGACAAGCTGAACAACGCTATCAAGCGCACTAAATGAATGGAGAGGCACAGGTATAATGGATCAGAAGTCCCGGACTCCAAGCTGATAGGTGGAGCAGGAGAAACACAAGAAATCACAGAAAGACAGAGGTGAGGCGACCTGTCCATCACAACACAGCAGATAACAATCAGTGAACAGAGCACAGCTAGGAAAGTGCAGGGAGAACTAAGAAAACATGGACCGGAACACAGATGACATAAGCAGAGAACAGACTAAAACCAGGAACGGATTAATGCCAAAAGCGCAGTCTTTGGCGCAGAGGTCGGATCTTCACAGCAGAGGGTGGCACGATCATGACACATGGCCTCTTTTCCCCCTCTCTTGTCTCCAGTTCAGGTGTGGTTTGCAATTAAGCTCCATTTACTTCAATGGAACTGAGTTCCAAACCCCACCCAATCTGGAGACAAGAGAGGGGAAAAAGTGGCCATGTTTTTGTAGCACTGGATAACCCCTTTAACTTGCTCCAATAAATATAGTGAAGGAGAACGTGTTAAGTTGCAGATGGATGCCTTGAAGCCCATTGTCCAGCTGTACAATTTTGGATCAAGTTTGTATGAACTTTTTTAAAAATTTGGTTAGTTTCCGAACTAATTTTTTTTTTTGCAGAATTCGTAACAAATCTCGGTTTGGGAAGTTCGGTTCATTCATCTCTAACAGTGGTGTCACAATAGGACAGAGAAGGGGAACCTATTCCATCCAGCTTTTGCAGAACTACAATTTCTATCCTGGCTGTCCAGGCATGATGGGAATTGTAGTGTTGTAACAGGTGTGTAAGGGAATGATGCACACACTAATGTCACAGAAAAGGGATAATGTCACAGAAAAGGGATAATAAATGCATTGAAGTAACAACTAAAGGTAAATGGTCACAATAATGTCACAACACAGGGAAAATAAATACGGCATCAAAATGCAAGAATACTGCAGTCACATCACAGTACAGAGGTGACAATCCTTAGATGTTATATAAATTTGAGGCATAATAGGGTTAAAGTAGAAGAGGATATTAAGGATAGAACTGACGAGATCGCAAAATCAACCTTCATGAAGTCTATAATTTTATTTGTGATTTAGCCCGCAAGAAATAGACAGGTGGAGACTCTTTGAAACCAAAGTCAGTGCCAAACTACTTGTTTTTATCAGTTCCTCCTTGGCCCTCTTATCAGCATTGTGGCACAGAAATCCAGCAACACAAAGCACACGCCAACATCAGCGTCAGGCTCCTTCTGGGTCTACCCTGATTCTGGCAGCTAATTCTGTTATCTGACAGCTAAGAATCCATCATTCTTAACGCCAGTTACTATGGCAGAGCATGGATTTCTTGTAGTACTGCGGACCACTGGCCTGATCATTCTAGGACCTCAGGGTGCACAATCGGCATAAGGCATTTTACTATCGACATGGTATGACCTACATATACCCATTACATATACATGATATGTACAAAGCAATAAAGCAATCCATTAAAGTGAAACATATAGACTTTTACTGTATCAAGGGAAAAAAGTTTAAACCATATGGACTATCTTAAAAGTATTGAACCTATAAGTATTAAAGGGGAACTATCAGCAAGTTAGATGAATCTGACCTGCTAACAGCCCCATCTAGCGCCAGGGATGCTATGTGCCCCTATAGAACTATCGGATGCGCTGTTAGTTGGGGTAAAGTCCACTCCGGAGCACCCTTCGGAGCATTGCCGCATCATCCGACCCTCCCTCTCCCTTGATTATCATTATAAGGGGTGGGCCAGATCATGTGGTAGCGCTCCTAAAGGTGCTCCGGATTGGACTTTACACCGACTAACAGTGTGGGACCAGCACTGAGGAGGAAGGTAAGACACATACCATCTTAGAAACATAGAAACTTAGAAGATTGTCGGCAGAAAAAGACCACTGGGTCCATCTAGTCTGCCCTTTTAGTATTTTCTTTTTTATTATCTTAGGATAGATGTATGTTTATCCCAGGCAGGTTTAAATTCTGTTTTAAATTTTCCTCAGCGTTCCTGGCACTAAAGGGGGCCATTAGCAGGTTAGATTTGTCATACTTGCTGATAGTTTCCCTTTAAATTGATCACACAAATATGATGTATAAATGACTTCCTATCAACAGAAAAAAAGGAAAAATTGGCATCACATCTATGTCTCTGTTCACACTGCAGGTTGCACACTGCATGTGGCTTAAGTACAGACAAAAAACAGAAAGTGCAACAGCAACCCACAGGTGCAGGTGCTTACAGTACATACTGCCCCCAGTGTACACACACACAATAAAAACCTGCTCTGTAAATATAAAAAATGAGGATCTTAGCAAACTATTTGATCAGAGTGTACCATGTCACCACGTTAAGGTGTCCTCCGAGAAATGGTCCTACTCTAGCATTTTCACACTAGCAGTGCCCTCCCCTGGGCTGAACAAGCCTACATCTGGGGATGGCTGGAGTGCAAGCCAACAGGAAGTAGCCCCCCCACACACACACATTCAGCAGAAAAAAAGGAAAAATTGGAAGCACCTCTATGCCTCTGTTCACACTATAGGTTACACTGCATTTGGCTAAAGTACAGACAAAAAAAACCAGAAAGTGCAACAGCAACCCACAGGTGCAAGCGCTTACCGTATATACTCCCCCCGGTGTACACACGATTAAAACCTGCTCTGTAGATGTGTTGCTGTTGCACTTTCAGTTTTTTTTTGTCTGACTTCCTATCAATGCTACACAAGACTGTTTTAGTTCCCTCCCACTCAAGAACCATACAAAACACTAGTGGTACACAGCCCGACCCATGCTTAAAATGACCTCTGATCTCATAGATCAGCTTGGTATTGGGCACGTAGGGACACTTGAATGATCCACTGCATTGTTTGCTTGACAATTTTCTTCTTCACGTCTGCTGCACATCCTCTATTAAACAGAATGATATGTGGCTGACAAGTTAGGATTTTGGTTGCAGACCACAACCATTTTGGTTAATAATCAGTCCTAAAAACCATTACTTGTGTTTCGGGAAAAAATGGGTCAAATCCAAGGAAGTGATTTTTGTTATCTATACGCTGATCAAAAGCAACAGACTGACAGGTGCATGAGATAACCTTGGCTGCGGTATGGCAATAGAACCTGTCAAGGCAGAAAGCTAACAGTCAAATCTTGATGTGTGTCAGAAGCAAAAAAAAAAGTGCATATGACAAGGTCAGAGCTACTCCAAAATAGAAGGTCTTGTTGAGTGTTCCTAAAGGAAATTCAACAAAAGACAACAGGTAAACTAGCAATGGGGTCATGAGCACCCAAGGCTCATTGATGCATTTGACTGTGGATGCTTGAGGCTAGCCCATATAGTCCAGTACCACAAAAAATATATTGCAGCACAATATAACTATAGCTGCAGACTGGTCAATGTGCCCATGATGACTTCTCTCCATTGTAATAGCACCTACAATGGATACATTGAACCTGGAACATGAGCAAAGAAGAAGGAGCCTGTTTACTGCTATTCTAATTTATACCAGTGTGTAGAATGTGAGTAGGTGTGAATGGGAGACATGGTTGGTAAAATGGTTTATGAAATCTACATTTTAGCACCATTAAGCATTATTTTCACATGCCAGTGACCTCTTTTAGCAGTAGAACGCCCTGGACACACGACAAAAATACACAACTGAAAAAAATAATGCAACCAGATGGAGATATCTTGGAGGATCTACAGGCTGCAACATCTGCGGACACCACATGCGCTGTAGGATACCACATAGAACCTGTACTTATGCATACCCAACCGTATCGCATCATGAATCTGGGCTGGAGGAGCCCGACAGTTTACTAAAAGCTCCTCCAATTGCACAGGTTTCCACAATAGACTATTCTTTTCACTGTAATATTGTAATCCCTTACCTATAGCTTCATTACATTGAAATATATAAAGTCTCAGTGTAGCTCAGAAATAACTTGAGGAACAAGATATTCAACTCATGGCAGTGACTTGACCTCCAAATTCACCAAGTGTCAATCTAATTGAGGGTATAAACCCACACACCGTATACGCAGCAGATATGCAACAAATACGCAGCAGATTTGTTGGTACAGATTTGATGCTGTGTTCAGTTATTTAGATCTAATCTGCTGCGAGTTTGTTGCGAGTTTGCTGTGAGTTTGCTGCGTATCGCAGCAGTAAATACGCTGCATATACGGTGTGTGGGTTTATACCCTGAGTGAAAATGTGCAATGTGCTGTAAAGCAAGCCTGCATCTGCAGCTCCGCCCCCTATCCTGCCGCATTCAGCTGTTGGAGTTGTGACATTGGAGGCCCGCCCAGCCAATTAGCAGCGGGGTTCTGCCTCAGCCATTGATTGGCCTGGCAGGCCTGCAACGTCACAACCCCAATACCCAGAAGCAGCTGGGCAGGGGATGGGACGGCCGTATTGGAGCCTGGGAGATAAGTTTACTTTATTTTGTTAAATTGCCCGGCCATATAGTCAAAAAGAGACCCCTTAAACGCAATACTTCTTTGAAGCAAATGTACCAATAGGTAATCACTTTTTGTAAAAATTTACATTGGGCAATTGGCGCTAACACAGGGGGGGGGGGGGGGGACAGTGGCGCTGTCCCTTTTTTTTTAACGCTGTCTGTTTCTCACGTTTGGTCGTTTGGTTCTTCTGTCGTGCACTGCCCCAGTGTGGCCATATCCCCTCCCCTCTGCTCTGGGGACATGCCTGCCGCCCCAGTGTGCCCATACCCCTCCCTTCTGTGACACAGCTTCATTTATTCTAATGGAGCCGCATCAGCGAGGGGAGGGGAAATCATCCCATTATGGAATGGTAGGCCACCCCCAGTGCATAGAGCTGGGCAGGTGCACGACAGAAGAACGGCACCAAATGCGAGAACTGGGTGAAATTTTAAAAAATGCCATTGGGATCCCCGCAACAGTGCCAAATGTAAAAAAAAAGCACTCTACCTGATGGTATATTTGCTTTAACTGCTATTTTAAATTTCTTGGCCCTCTAGCCCACAGGACACTTGTAGAGATCTAGCGGAGTCCATGTCTACAGGGGTCAGAGCTGTTTTGGTAATGTGAGGTGGACGTTTAGAATATTAGGTTTTTAAGGAGTATGTTGAAGCTGGAGATAGACTTTTAGTAACCAGTATGGACCCGATCAGCTTGTATCTTTTATAGTCATTCCAATAAATTATTTATATATAGATACTGTTTCCTGTGAACGCTTGATTTATCAGACTGACATTGAATAAGCAGTTTGCCTTCTTTTTTTTACTGCCAGCTTGTACATAACCATAAAGCTATGCTAGCCGCTATTGAAAAATGTACTGGTGTGTGCTTTATTTGTTGTGCCGTCATTTTAATTGCAGAGCAGGTGTGGATGGGAGCGGCGCTTGGTGAAATCTACATTTTAGAACTGGATTTAGCTTCATTTAGAATCATTTGCACACGATCATATTGAATAAATTGCTCAGCACGAAAATATCATTGGATCAAGCTCATGGTTATATAGATGCAAAGCATAGAATATTAATGATGAGTGGGCGCATTAACTTAGCGAAAAGTTATCTTTAGTACTCAGTGGTGTACAACTTACAGTAAAATGATATGCAGTAAAAGTCCAATTTTCTGAAAGACTGGGAACTGACGTGTTACCAGACAGATTACCATTTATACTAGACTGTTAGATGTGGATGGAATGAAATAGATCTCGGGTTGTCTCCAGTGATTTTCCAGCCCAACAATGGCCCTCATACACGTCTGCTTATTTTAGCCTTTTCCTCACACTTTCCTGACAGCCTCTCTTGCTTTTCACCTTAATTCAATCCCTATCCCTTCTCTACCTTACTTATGTGTCTGTGTGAGGGAGCTTGAAGTGGCTTCTAGCACATACATAAATATAACTAGGGCTCTGTTTACATCGCGTTTTGAACCTAAAGAGTGGTATACATGAGGAGAACTCTCAACGCTTATTTCAAATAGAAGAATATATATATTGTCAAATAAAACTGACAGAAAGTGCAAGCTTGAAAACAGGAAAAGGGGGGTAAAAAATGTGTAAAAAAGAAAATTGTGATATACAGTGGTACCTTGGAAGAAGAGCATTTTGGAAGAAGAGCGCACAGATTTTTAAAATTGTGACTTGGTTTAAGAGCATTGCTTTGGTTTAAGAGCTCCCTGTATTGGGTGGGAGGGCGAGTTGTGGAGGGGCGTGGTCTGCATAGCGGGGTCTACAGTCGTGTACTCTGACCCAGGAAGTCTCCATCACCTTCCAAATCATAGCAGATCCACTTCAGGCTGGGGCTTACATCAGGGGACAGGACTGTGGAGGTAATCTCTTCATAGTTATAACCTCTTTCTCCCCGGACAGAGAGTGCTGCATGTATGTGCCCACATCTGCCCTGCTCATTCCTTCATGCTCCCTGCAGTCTGTCAGTCCTGATTGGTCCATGCTGAACACACACCCCTTTCCCATTGCTGTCATGTGACCAAACAGACCTCTGACAGCAGCCCTGCTTCTCTATTCTAGTCTGTTGTACTACACTACTGCATTATGGGGATCTGCAGTTCCATCCTGTATCTACAAACTGCTGCTGTTTCTTCAGGTTTATGCAGTTACTATAAATTATACACCAGATGCTGATTGTTATACTGTACAGTAACTTATAATATCACATATTCTGCTGTTTCTCATTGTTTTATTTTTTTTACTTGTTATTCATCATAAAAAAAAAACACATTATTTTTGGGGTGTGGAACCAATTGTCTTCATTTCAATGATTTCTTATGGGACAATTTGCTTTGGTTTAAGAGTGGATTTGGATTACAAGCACGGTCCTGGAACGAATTATGCTCGTAATTAAAGGCACCACTGTATATATCAGAATTTATTATTTGACACATTTTGTCCCCTTGAGTGTTTTTTTAGGTTTGGAAACAGATTATAGCCGGAGGGAGCTAGATCTGGTGAATAAGGTGGGTGGTCCACCAGCTGAAAGCCTGGCTCCACCAGTTTTGCCGTGATCGCTTGTGCAGTGTGAGCGGGAGGCGTTGTCTTGCAGGAAAAAGGTTCCTTTGGACAGCTTGCCATGCCTTTTTGCCTTCAGAGCTGCCTTCAATTGGTCCACAAGTTTGGTGGTCCACCTTATCCCAGAACATAGACGCCATCACTTTAGTGGCTGATTTTTGCACCCTGAAATTCTTTAGACCAGGAGGACCACTGTGCCACCACTGTTTTGAATGCTCCTTGTTTTCAGGGTCATACAAATAAATCCAGGTTTCATCCATAGTGACCAGTCGATCCAGAAAGTTCTTATCAGTACGGAAATGCTGACAAATGGACCGGGAAGTTTTCACTCACATGCTTTTTAATGTGTTGTCAAACATTTGGGGACCCACTTTGCAGATAGCTTCTCCATGTTCAAACGACGCAAAAACGTTCACGAGAAATACCCATGATGTCTGCTATTCCTTTAGCTGAAATTCGCTGATTGTCTAGTATGAGGTTGTGCACAGCATCTATAATCTCCGAAACAACAACCCCTCTTGGTCGTCCAGGACGTTCCTCATCATTGGTGCTGAATCATCCCTTTTTAAATTTAGAATAGGAAGGGCAGGCCCTCATACATAACTGGCTAATTTGACTGGCCCTGCATTTTGCAGCATAGGGACTGTCGTCCAGTTGAGGTCTGTTACCTAGGGCAGTACGTCGAAGTTGGAAGGGGCAGCGGGCTGGGTTTAGATAAGGCTCACTGTTCCCCTATGGATGTGACACATATACATCCATATGCACACTAATACACACATATACACTGCATTTACACATACATACACTTACTTTCCTTGCTTAATCAGCAGTCTTCTAAAGCATTTATATAGCATTTATATAGCATATTAGCATTTTATATTTTTTTATGCTTAAAAAGCAAAAAAAAAAAAAGGTATGTACACAGAAAAGCTGAGGAAAAGCTCAAAATGAAGTCCAAAAAAAATGTGAACATAGCCTAAGCCATTCTACCTTTTCTAGGCACTTTTGAAAAAGTAAAGTTGCCTTAAAACACCTAATAAATTCAGTGAGCAGTAGATATTTTGCTTTTGTGTGATTTGGGGCAGAATTATGGTGCCTTCTGCATAGCAAATTTCTCCCAGTCCCCTTATTGTAAGATATTTTTCTGACCATTTTATGTCTGATGGGAAAAAAACTATTATTCTCCTATTTGTCTGCTGTCAAGTATCTGAAAATGAAACAAGTAGCAGATATCTGTATATGGCCCATTCCATGTATAGGCAGCATCAGTGTGTAAGGCTCATGGTTGCTGTGCTAATAAAACTAAAGAGCAGCGTATACTATTATGGCCATGTATTGAAATACTGTATGTATTAAACTGCTGCCACAGATAAGAGCAGACAAATAAAAGACTTCTGTTTCAATACACATGTAAGGCTTAACTATTTAATTATTTAGGGCTATTTGATTGAATATGTATTGGATGAAAACCCAGAATTTTCTAGCGTCGTTAAGTTGGTTTTCTGACTAAATAAAATAGCAGCTTAAAGGGATCCTGTCGCTGTATTTAAGCTGCCTGTCAATCACAGCATGGGAGAATGCAGAGGGAGGTAATGTTTACACATAGTATTTCCGTCAGTCTTTTAGTCAGTATTTTTTTTTAACCAAAACCAGGAGTGAGTTGGAAATACAGAAACTGGACAATTTTTTCCATTATAATTTTGCCCTGTCAATTTCACTCCTGGATTTGGTTTTAAAAAAGACTGAACAAAAAACTGATGGAAATACTATGTGTGAACATAGCCGGAAGCTGTTCGTCAGCCATAGCTCCTTGATATTATGTAGTGGCCGCACTAAGGCATTTAGGCTATTTTCACATACAGTATACAGTATAAGAAAAATACAGCTATATTTTCAATATAATAAAGAGCTCCATTGAAGTCAATAGGAAAATGGATGGCAGTGGGCACACCATACAAAATAACGGGTGTGATTGACTATGACCGTCCAAATAATTAAAGATGAGCAAAGCAGGCATGAATTAGTTTCACAAGCTTCACAAATTTTCAGTCAAACTCGTTTATTCTAGCGAATCAAATCTTTATGAATTTCTTTAAAACAGCCAAAACTATAGTAGCTACCATACTGGGACTATTACAGAAGGGCGAATTTGTTAAAGCAAAAATTGGAAAGCACAACTTAAAAAAAAAAGAGTCAATCAGCCAGTCAATTATCCAATTTCCGCCATTCCTCTCCTCTCTGTTACTATATCGCTCTGTTAGTCTCTCCCTGCTCTGCTGTAACTGCCTGCTGCCATCCTGCTCTTTCCTCCACACACAGTTGACTGGCCGCCTCTGTTACCGAACCTCCTTAGATAGAGGGTGAGGTGCTGACATCACAGAGGAGCCTGCAGCTGATTGGACGGACACTAGGGATTATGGTTAACCCCTTTCTCCTTCCCAGTGATGCTCCATACAGCATGTGCAGTCTCCATTTAGTTTTTTTTGTGAATTTAACAAATCGGTGGGAATTTGCTTTGCAGAATGAAGCGATTTGACATTGCCAGTTTCGCTTCACTCATCTCTACAAATAATGGACATCCCCATTATTTACCACCTGCTTTTGCAATCTGCCAATTTTCATCTTTTCACACGTTGTTTTATTTTCAATATTACGGTCGTATTTAACTTTTATTGTACTATGTGTAAACATAGCCTATGGCGATGTTCCGACTTTAAGAACATAAAGGGTACAGGCAGCCCTCCCTTAATATAGACAACTACTAATAATGATTGTTTTGACCCCTGTCGTGTTTCTTGGGCTTCTCTGGTTTTACCGTTTGGTGGTATATCCGTACCTGACTGGTTTCTAACTCTGGACTATTTGGCTTCTGATGGGCTTGCACTTAGTTGGGAACATTACCCCTAGGGCAGCAGAGATTCAGTCCTGGGTTCAGTCCAGGAATCACCGTTCCTCTTTAAAACCACTTTGGGATCCAACATCCAAACCTGTATTTTAATGTAGGCTTGGTTAAGATGACCCTTAGGAGCTTATTATATAGGCATGAAAGGGGTGTAAATGATGATAGAAAACTATTATAATTTATTACATGCAACTTTTTTAATAAAAGTTTCCAACATTTATTATGTTGTTGTGTTATATATCATAAATTTGCATTTTTTCCATGTGGTTTCTACGCCCCCTACTGAGTTGATGTGGATGTTTGGAAAATTAGAATACATTTAGTACTTGTGACTAAAGGTGTCTATCCATAATCTAATATTTTGTAGTAGAGCATACAGTATATAAACGAATTTATTTTAGGAAACATATATTGCAATTTACCTACAGTGGTCGCCTGGCCTCAGAATAACCTTCTAAATATGCATTAGCTGGGAACAATGCATTGCAAATAGGAAGTAACAAAGTATCATTCTTGTGAAGTCTGCTTTTAGCAAGTTAATTGCTTATTTGTTATCACCAAGAACATCACAACTTTACAGAAGAATTAGCACACAGAATTGTCAGTGTCGAAAAAAAGAAAAAGAAAAGACAGATGGTACAATTTAAAGACAATATACATAGAGAATTCTTCCTTCAGTGCCGTCATTTGCATAAAGATCTATGAATAGCAGCACATACGTGAACCCACCTATGAAGTATTATCGAAGCTACAAAAGAAGTAGCAGTAACCTATAGGAAAAAAAAAATTGCCAAGAGGCTTCTCATGTATTAGAACACATAGATGAAATGGAGAGAATGGGAGGTATAAAAGCCTTCATGGTAAATAGGTATAAAATTTGTACATTGCCAGACCTATGTTGGCGAGGTCCATGGGCAAGACATTAAAAGGGGTTTTGCCATCTTAAATTATGCCCTATTGACAATATCCATGGCATAGGTGTCATTAACAGATCACGGGGGGATGGGGTGTCAGAGCCCGCTGTTATCTTGACAATAAGGATCCCAAAATTAAAGTGACAGGCCGCTAGATTAGTCTATCTCTATTGGTTTCACAGAGAATAAATTGAGCGGGATGTGAATGCATGACCCACTGGTCCGTCCAGTGGGAATTTGGAGGTTCTCGAGATCATGGTGGCCCTAGCGGTCAGACCCCTCTGATCTCTTTGTTATTCCTTATCATGTGGATATTGTGCATAGGGCATAACTTGTTTGGATGAGAAACACCCTTTAATGGGCAGGCTATACTATTTTGGGGTATTTTCCTTCATTTAAGAAAAAAATAGTAAAAGTTGTATGGAGGAGGAGGCAAAATTTAAACACATGTTGGCCATATAAAGGCCCTATTCCACGGAGCGATTATCGGCCGCATTCGGCCGATATCGCCCATTATGGCAGATAATAGTCCCATGGAATAGAAGGCAACAATCAACTGACATCGTTCATGTCAGCTGATCGTTGCAGTCGTTTGTTTTTCAACATGTTGAAAAACAAACAACTCATATAGCAGCGATCTGCTGCCATCGCTCCGTGGAAAAAGGAGCATCAGCAGCAGGCGCTGCAATATGCTATGGGTTGCCCGGACGATCTAGCAATGACCCGGGCAGCCCCCCCCTGCAGCTTCCCGAGGGCTCTAGAAATAATCCCATTTAGATGCATAGAATGTAATTTTGAATCACCTAATTTTTTGCTATCAGAGTTATCAAATAGGAGCTAAGACAAGGATAAATGCTCAGCAGAGATGAGTGAACCTCAAAAACCTTTGGTGGCTGAAGAAGTTGGATGCAGCCCTGAGGCTGTCTGGAAAACATGAATACATTCACAGGCTATATCCATGTTTCCAGGACTCTCTAGGGCTGCTTTTTCAGCCAGCATAGGTCTCCTCAGGCCCCCAAGTTGTGAATACCCCCTAATTTGCATTCCCTATGATCTGGTAATATACAGGTAATGATAAGTGCTTAATAAGAACACCTCTCAGTTTCTCTGAATGAATTGCAATACATATGATTAGAGATGAGTGAACCGGGTTTGGGTTTGAGTCGATCCGAACCCGAACGTTTGGCATTTGATTAGCAGTGGCTGCTGAACTTGGATAAAGCTCTAATGTTGTCTGGAAAACGTGGATACAGCCAATGACTATATCCATGATTTCCACATAGCCTTAGGGCTTTATCCAACTTCAGCAGCCACCGCTAATCAAATGCCGAAAGTTCAGGTTCGGATCGACTCGAGCATGCTCAATGTTCGCTCATCTCTACATATGATCAATAACACATAAAATGCCCAAATTACAATTTTATCAACAGGTTATAAGGATACATTTTATGAGTTAACAGACCATTGAATTGAGTAAATCAATAAATCGAAGACATTGATTGGTCCATTAAATTGGTGACTAGTGAAGGTCTTTCTCATCATCGTTACCAGAGCTGTTATCCTGACACCTCCACATCGTCAACTGCTCATTTAGATTTTTTTCCTGACTTAAAGTGGCTGAGTTGGATAGACAAAGCTATAAACTAAAGGAGTTCATAGCTGATAAACAAGAGAAAGATAATTTCAGAAAGATACCACAATGATCAGCGTTACCATATCTGTCTTGTTTTTGCAACATTCCATTAAAATTTCAGTATCTGGAACATAACTTATTTATACATAAAGTAAGGATCATAAAGTGGTAGAGATTACTGTTCCAAATACTAGGTTAAAGAGATACTCTTCTGATCTAAAGTTATCTCCTATCCACAAGATGGAGGATAATTAATAGGGACCCTCACTCATCCCAAGAACACATTGCCGAGAGCTGGTTTGAACCACTTCGCCACCATTGATGTGCAGCCAGGCCAATTAATTGCAATCAAAGTGAAAACTGAAAAAGTAGAGGAAGACAAAGAGTGAAAAAGATGAAGACAAAGAGTAAAAAAAGAAACAATAGAAGTAGAAGGAAAGGAAGAAGAAATAAAAAATGATGAGATTGTGATTTTGCAAATGAACTTATTTTTGAGTCAGCACATTTAGCGGTAAGCCTCCTCCTCCATACAACTCTGAGCCTCATAACTACTACACTCATTAGAAAGATTACCAGAAGATGAGAAATGTCATGAGGAGATGAGAGAGGTCTGGGAGTAAAACTAAAATATGCTAATTCCAGAGCGTCTCACAGCCGCACACGATTTCAACTCAAGCTCATTTTCTAATGTCATTTTTTTTTAAGCTTTCTTATTTTAACATAATCAGTTTCTTAAGAATCCTTCTCTGGCAGGTGTGAAGCTTCACACATTGCCCACATGCTTTCTTTCCTAAATAAGGTTAAATTACATATTTCCCTAAAGTTAAGGAGTGGAACAAATGAACATTGTGATCTCATTTACCAGCAATCTTCTCCAGATAAACCTATTGACATAAAGCATTTGCATGCTCATTTTTGGCTGCTTTAAAACATAAAAACACTTAAAATTTAGACTATTATGCAGGTCCCTTCTTATGTTGCCAAAGCAAGTCTCATCTATGGCCATGAGCTGTAATATCTAGCACCGAGAGGTTAGAACCTGTCATCTGTCAGCTGTAATGTGCGGTTTTCATGAATCAGACTTGTTTTTCTGGTACATCCCACAGATACTCAATGGGATTGGGATATGGAGATTTTTGTGGCAGTGTGCATTATTCTGCTGAAATATTGTCATTGTAGTCATTAAACCATGTTCTTCATCTGCAATAGTGTTGAGCAATTATGCTCTAACAAGTAGGGTGCTGGAGCATTGGGCTGCTTGGCACTGCTCCATACTTACTAAGCAAGTTAAAGTGCAAGTCTCCTTCCCACTTGTTTGGCAGCTTCAATTAGCCAATAAACACAAAGGGAAAGCATGACTTATCTTGTTATGCTGTAGCCGTGTTGGCCACGGCCATAGCATTAATTGGCCATCTGTTTCCGGTGACTTAGGTCACCTGATGCTCGGCTCAGTTGCTGTTATTGAGAAGGCAGGGAGAGATGCTGTAGGAGGGACTGCGTTAGTGTAGGAAATAGTTTAAGTAGGTAGGTCAGTGGCCCATAAAAACCCCAAAGTCCTTTTCAGGACTAGTAATCTCCCTGTGTCATCTGACATACACCCTACCAGTACCACTACACTACACTTCAATAACTGACAAAAAAATGATCATTTGTCCCTCCTCCTGTCCTCCCTGCTCAAGTTCCTGTTTTGTCTATGGGAAGTTCTTCCATTCCCGTAGCATTTCTGTGATGCCAGGTCCAAAGGTCCATCTGGCCCCCAACATGATGTAACAGAAATTGTGAAGTTTTAGACTTGGAAGCATCTTCCATTTCTTCATAGTAAAGTACTGATGTTCCCATGTGCATTATAGGACCATTTGGCAGTGGGCAGTGATCAATTTGGGCATTCTAACCAGTCTTTGGTTATGCAGACCAACACACGTCTGTTTACACTACATATGCTAACGCCTCTCTATCATAACCAGTCAAGATGAGTAAATTGATTAATCTACAATTTTATTCCCAATTTCCCCAAAAAAACAGATTAATCCAAATCCAAATGTTTTTGGATTTATTTTTTCATAAAGGACTCTCCTCCATTGTCCACTGGGCAGCAAGACATATTGGATAGTCATCATTCTCCAAAATGAGAATTCTCCCAATGTCTTTTTGCAACCGACGGAAATCATCATCACCATACACTACTCTACTTTAGAAGAGAACAACAATAACTATGTGCAGGAAAGGGAACCCTTTATCTGGAGTCCCTGCTCCTATATAAATGTGAATGCCATGTCAAATCTGGCACCTGCTTACAGAAAATCCTCCTAAAATTAGTTTTAGGAGGTTCCCTCAACTTTAATAGCCAGCTGCAAATTTACGCAAATTTTGCAATTGTTAGATCAGACCAGATGAGCTAGCTATATCTTCTAGCCTTGGATGCAGGTTGCAGGTTTACTGGTTGTCTTATCTTGGACCATTTTTGGTCCAAGTATAGTAGGAACAACCCACTGCATAGTAGGAACAACCCATGAGAACTTTCAATTTGGAGACGCACTGACCCAGTCTGAGGCCATCATAATTTTTCCTATGTCAAAGTCGCTCAGATTCCTAGGCTTGCCCATTTTCCTGCCTTCATGAATATATTTGCAGCTGTATAAATGTAATAGTGGCTAGATTTTACTAATACATTTTGTAGCCGCTATATGGGACCAGTAAACATAACGTAATCACAGGCTTCTTTTTACTTTCCTCTCAGATATTTGTTTTATCTGTCTCTATACGCTGAAATTCCCATCACCAATCTGTCTTTAATCATGACTCCAAATGATTCCGTCTTCAGTAATCAGCAATCATTAATCAGTTGATGATTTACAATTTATCGGATAATTCAATCTCAGTTTTTTTTTTCTTTCGTAACCAATTCATTATTTTTCCTTTCGGCAAATCATCTCAGCAAGGGCATTCAGTGAATTATTTGATCATGTGCGCTACTTTTTGTGAACCATCGTAGTTCATCTTCATTTGCGTCTATGGAGTAAATAAAAATATGACACAGTGCTGGCAATTTATTAATTTGGTTTAATGTGTCTTATTTATGAAGCTGGTAGATGTCATACCAGCCAAACCAGTGTCTTCTAAAGGAAGAGTTAAGGCCCTTTTTCACAGGCTATCGTCAATGAGAATTCCTGGAATGTTACTGTACATTAATGGCTGCATGACTTGCTGATCAGTGTGTGTTTGTGTCTGTATATGGTCCCATATCAGGCCATGTAAAAGGACCCTTTAGCCCCTTTCACACGCCCGTGGATGTTTTTTACGGTCAGGAAACACTTTTCAGAAACATAAAAGACTGACGGTAGAAAAAGACCACTTGGTCAATCTTGTCTGCCCATATAGTAATTTCATTCAGGAAGCTTCAGGAAACTATCAGAAAAAAAATCCCGAAGAGTACCTGTGCCCAATAAAACCCTGTGCGTCAGGAAATCTATCTGGACATGTAGACAGTTGTTTCTGGACTTTTTGCTCCTTGTAAGTATAGAACAGTACTACTTGGCTAGAAAATGTCCTAGATGATCTAAGGGGAAGGGGAAATAAAATGTTTTTAACTTTTTTCCATTCTATAAACTTTTTCTTGCATCATTTCATCCTTACCCAACATTTTCTTATCCTGACAGAATAATCATGGTAAAACAATGAGATATGTTTCTATTCTTTCAACCAAGGCTATCATTAAATATGAAGCAAAGTTTCAAATAGAATTTATTAAAGTATCCTACCTTGTGTATTCAGCTTTTATTTAGACCTACGTGAACCAAACACCTGCAGCCGCCAATGGTTCCTGGCTACAAACAAATCCTATGTGTAGACTGATCCTGCAGTCATGTTTTTCCCAACTTCTTCATAAACTACTCCTCAGTACTTGAGGGTTATCTATGGTAGGAACAGGTTAATGAGATGCACGCACATCAAGTTATGTATTTATGAATGAGACTTGCCCAGACATGTCATTGTGAGGGAAAGGGAAAGAAGATATAGGTCAAGGCATTGAGTAGATAGAGGAAAACTGAACATGAATTTTCAGTTTCACAAGTGGGCATTTTAAAGAAAGAAATACTTGAAAGTAAAAAATGCAATCTGGGGAAGGAGGAGTCTGCCCTATTACCTAGGCTGAATCCCGGAATTCCAGGTAGTACCCGGGCACTCTCCTCCTTCCCCATGGACCGGGAAGGCATCAGCAATCAAATATGGAAGGTTTGTGAATGTTCGAGTTTAATTGAACCTAGGATGTCCCGAGGTTCGATCAACTCTATTCGGCAATTGCCAGCATATCACCGGAGTTCTCAGGTGTCTTACAGAAATCTATTAATTTTTTTCATTCTAATTTTTGTTTAAAATTCCCCTCAAAGGAGGAAATATACAAAAACTATAACAAAAAGAATGTAATTTGGTAACCAGGCATACTCTGCTTTGCTGAGCAGGTGGCAGCTGGTTAAATGTTCGCGTCTCCCATGGATTTCAGTGGGGTTTGTTACTCATTTTAGTGCTCGCTCAGCATTAGTTGTTACCTATGACTGTTTATTTTTTGTCTCACAGACATTTTTATGGGGTGGTTTTGCCATAAATGATAACGTTTGGCTATCTTCAAGAAGGGAAAGTTGGCCAATGAAGAAGTTAATCCGGTAGCCTTTATGCTGAAGTTGCCCAATTATCTTAGTGTACATTTTTTCCCCCCACAGATTTTTACTAGGTATTATTTCTAGTATGGGGTGAATATGAGCAAGGGGCCAATTCCACGGAGCGATAATCGATTCGGCCGATTCTTGCTCTGTGGAATAGAGACAATGATCAGCCAATGATCTTGTCATCGGCTGATCGTTTATTCAGGTTCAAACCTAAAATCATTAGGCACCGACCGCGCATCGGAATAGCGATGCACGGCGGGGACCAACGATCTCACAAGCACCATACATTACCTACACATGTTGCAGGGCTACTCCTGCGCACCTTCTTCCTCCCAGTCCTGCGCACATCAGCAGCTTTGGTGCGGCCTGTCTAAGCTGATACACCGCTCAGCCAATCATTGACCAGGACCGCCGCGGCCAGTGATTGGCTAAGCGGTCTATCAGCTCAGACAGGCCACACCGAAGCTGCTGCTGTGCGCAGGATCGGGAGGAAGAAGGAGCGCAAGAGAAGACCTGCAACATGTGTAGGTAATGTATGGTGTTTAAGCAAAAGCTGCAAGGAGATCGGTAATGATGTCCCTGCAGCCGTTGCTAAACGATTATTGGGCCATTGAATAGGCCCAGTAAACGAGCGCCAATCTAGCAGATCAGCGCTCGTTTACATTATTGATCGGGCCCCCATCGGCCAATTATCCAGGATAATTGATTGTTTCATGGCGATACTTGGTACACTGGAAGGGTTACAAGAAATCTTTCCTTGGCTTAAGTTCAGAGCTCACTGTACCCTTACAAGCATGACAGAAAGATCTAATTTGTTCTTATCTGTCTGATAGTATTTTTATGCAGTATAAAATTAACCAGCATAGAAAACTGGACTATAGCAGTGCTACAGCTCTGAATGAATAGTGCCAAGCAATTATAGCAAGGTCCGGTGGCTAAAAGTGAGAGGAATTGGAGCAAATGATGTTCTCATCTGGTTAGGTTGGTAAACATGTAACATATATAATGTTTTCCTTGATGGTATAGAGACAATGCCAGGGGCATATCCTGGATGGTAATGCATAATCTGTAATCGGACCCCCTTCCATGGGGCATTTATAATACATGTGTTATACATATGTCTTCTTATGAAGCAGAAGGGCTGTTGGGTCCCCTTAGGCTCCAGGGCCTTGGGGAGACCACTACTTATAGTAAGTACCATAGACAAAGCTGAAGCAGTTAAACCTTGCTCCAATCTTGTCTATTTTCTTCTTATATTCGTGTGTGCCATGTGCATACTCTAATCTAGGACTAAGCTCTATGGACATTTAATGCTTCGCAAGTGAAACATAAATTAAAAGCTCAAATGAAAATGTAAAGTTTTATATGACATCCATTACCTGCATGCCACTGAACCGGCTTGTATATTGTACAGTGAGCCTTTTACAATGTAATTGATCAATTCACAAGGGACTGTTAACATCATTGATGTCTTTACTACTTAGTGAACTAAAAGCTGCATTACTGGGAGTATAAAGCCTGACCTAAAAAATAAGTGGTTTCTTCCACTGCGAGGAATGATTTGCCTGATGACCGGTGACACAGTAGAAATTCTGTTATTTGCAGACAGGAAAGAAACTACAAGTAATTACAAAAAAAACTAAAATAACAAATAAACATAAAACATAAACTAAAAAAAAACAGAATAAAATCCAATTTATATTAAGTACATAATTAATCCGGAATATTAAGCAATGAAAGCAAAAATTTGGAAATCTAGTTCATTCAGGACATCGTTGGCAGCATCCAATAAATCATATCCTAGGGTCCTATTACTGATGGTTTGTGACCTGCTACATTTCAGTGGGATACCTAAGAGAGGCAAAAGCATCAGTAACAAGATAGCACCGCTAACAAATAAGTCTCTCTGGAGCTGTAATGTCATTTCTAGAAATACAGTAGATTCTTTCCATAAGAGCATCTGTGGGACTTGAACACACATATTTGTACAAACAGAACGCTCTTATAACATCAGGAGAGGAGGCTTAGGGGACCTAGACAAGGAATATTGCAATTATTGCAGAACTGAGACCTATAATAATTAAATATATTGCTGCAGTTTATCTGTTTTGTTTATATAACATTAAAAAAAAAATTGACTCTGTACACACTGGTGCTAGCTTTTATGCTATCAAGTTTTTAGTGTTTTTATCGGCAGGAATAAGAATAATGTAGTCCGTACTAAAATCCTGATGAAGTATATCTTGTAGACCATATAATCCCCAACCATGTTCCCTGATGAACTTGTCCAATTTGGTTAAGGAAACACGTTGGGACTGTCATTTAAACAGTGTGCCCCCTTCCTGCCTCAGTCCATTGCTGACAAGCACTCCCCCCTAATGCAGGGCATGGAAGCGGGCATTTAAGGTTTTGGGTATCCCAAAGATGTTGTTGTAATGTGTCTTTTGAACAAATCACATAGACAATACATGCTGCTTTGGGTGTTTGGTCATGGCAGAGAACGCATTCAAAATACTTGAATGTACCAGCAGGTATATCACTTTAAGATTTTTACATCAATAGACTGGCGTCTGGGGCCCAGTCTTTTTCTTGAACCATGGCCTTGCTTAAAAGCACTGGAGGCCAGCCCGCTAGCCCCCAGTGTGACGTTCTGTCCTCCCCTCTGTTACATGGCTCCATTAGAATCAATGGAGCCGCGTTACACTGGGGGCGGCCGGGTCGGTGGCCGGAAATAGATCTATTGATGTAAAAATCTTAAGGCAATGTATTTAGTGGTACATTCATTTTAAAGTGACTCTGTACCCACAGTCTGCCCCCCCAAACCACTTGTACCTTCGTATAGCTGCTTTTAGTCCAAGATCTGTCCTGGGGTCCGTTCCGCAGGTGATGCAGTTATTGTCATAAAAAAACTACTTTTAAACTTGCAGCCCGTGCCAAATGGGAGTATCTGTGCCCTAACTTTGCACCACTTCTCCGTCCCTCCTCCCCACCCTCTTTATTATTAGGAATGCTCCAGGCAGATTGCCTCCTATTCCTCACCTGTGTGAGCACGGCACATGGGCTGGATGGTTAAGCACCTGTGCAGTGTTCAATATGGAGAAAATGTTCCAGTGGCATTCTTAATGAAGAAGAGGGAGGGGAGGAGGGACAGAGGGGTGGTGCAAAGTTAGGGCACAGATACTCCCGTTTAGCACGGGCTGCAAGTTTAAAAGTAATTTTTTTATGACAATAACTACATCACCTGTGGAGCGGACCCCAGGACAGATCTTCGACTAAAAGCAGCTATCCGAAGGTACAAGTGGTTTGGGGAGGTACAGAGTTACTTTAAATAAGGCAGAAATATCTTAAGTGTCTCACTAAAACTTTACCAAACCAATAATTTGTTTAACTCATTTGGTCTTTGGCTATAATGCTGTAAATCTCATAGTTTATTGTAACTTAGGCTTAAGAAGCTGCTGGACCATGTTCTCTTAATGGATCCATTTGTCTTTGACGTGTAGCCAGACTTGTACTTTACTGGAAGAGTAACACCCTGTAGGTGATAATGGATCATTCCAACTAAAAGAATGAAGTGCTGTACTGTAAATGGGTAATATTCTATAATTATGAAGATGTTCAGAACAGGTGCCAAAAATATACCCAATAAATTTATGATCAATCATATTATTCATGGTCCCCATTAAAGATGAGTGAACTTTTGAAAAATTTGTCCACAGCTGTCCTGTCACTGGACAGCAGTGGACGTTGGTGGATCAGCAGTGTAAAATGTCGTTTTATCCCTAGTCAGAAATGGACGTTAATGAATTAGCAGTGTAAAATTACATTTTCTACATAGACAGCAGTGGGCATTAGTGGATAAGCGGCTTAAAATTATGGTTTCTCCAAGGAAAGAAATGGACACTTTAAAGTGGTAGCACCATGAAGGGCAATCTACACACGGAGTGACAGCTCCTACTCTAAAGCAGTCCTGCCTGAATAACGCCTTCCTGTTCCTATATAGAAGGGGAGTGGCCATCAATAAGGGGAGACTTAGAGCAGAAATCACACTCATCAAAAGGCATTAGGGTTAATCATTTGCTCAAGCTATTGTCCTAAAATGTTTTCCGCTACCATTTTGTTAAAGGTTCTATCGAACTCGGCCATAAGTTTGGTTCATTTTAGAACCAAACTTTTGACGAAATTCAAGATAAACCCAGGTTCGACAGGTTGAGTTCACTCATCTCTAATTTTTGTCCCTCTGTCCAAAGCCAACAATTACCCCCTTTTGCCATTTTTTACATACTTTGTTGATCGTAAGCTCATTTTTCACATAAAATTAGTGCACAGCATAAGGTAGATTATATGGCTGCCAAAGAAGATAGGAACCCAGTCATGGTTGATACCATCCTTTTTACAGCTACACCAAAAATGGTAATTGCATGTCCATATTTCACACGTGCTATGGATGGGAAAGCCCTGTATCAGACTCTTTTCCCGCCCGGCATGATGTATCAATATCATTCCAGAAGCAGGGAAACAGTTTGAAACTCCATAGCACAGCTGCGCGGCTCTGTCATTACAGTGCCATGGAGATTCAAACGTTGACACATCATGCTGGTTGGGGAAATACTGTACTACAAGGCTTCCCGGTCCGCAGCACCTGTATAATACGGGGCATGGGAATAAGCCATTAGAATATTTTTTAGCAGTTTTTTCCAGGATTTTTCTTTGCTATAGCAAGTGGTGATATCCAATTTGCAAACCAACTTTTTTTTAAAATAAAAAATATGGCAAAATAACTAAACTTTAAGTGAATTGACATTATTTCTCATTGAGTTTTTTTGTAGTTGATCTTTGATATGGATTCCCCTCTGTTCTGTGTATGCATTTGAATTGCCTTTCTTTATTTCTCTACACGCTTCGATTTTTACTTCTGTATCTGTTAATATTATTTACAATGCTGTGTAATGTGTTGGTGTTATAGAAAATAAAAGGTCGTCGCAGCAATCTATAAGTTTGACAACCAAAGTGAAATTCAGACCTTTTTTTTATTTTTTTTTTAACCATGCTCCTTAGTGAGTATATGATTATATATCTCACAACTGTATCAGGTTTTAAATTATTACTTATCAAACATCAATAAATAAGTACACATTTTTAACATTAATAATAATAATAATAATAATAATAATAACAATTATTATTATTATTATTATTATTATTATTATTATACATTTAACTATGCCTACTGGGCATAAAGAAATGAAAGACAAGGAGGGCTGGCTGCCTGGGTGTGAGTGATGTATTCTCTCCAGTGGATTATAGCAGTAATTAGATGCTAGCTTTGGGTGCAGCTTACTGTATGCCCAGAAGGGTGCCACTCTTTCATCAGTTGTTACATCTAATGGGCATCCTGAGACGGGTGAATGACTGTAAGGAGAAGGGGGGAGTGCAAAGCTGTATTAGATACACTGTACATTTTAGAGTACCATGTAAAAATAATCTAAGAAATGTTTTTTTTCCAATGTTTCTATACTAATCTATGTATTGTGCTCCAAATATAGTTTACGTATTATGTTTTCTTCATTACTATACCATATGGGGAAAGTAGCAAAGCTGACTATGTTGTTATTTTTTCTGGTGCCAGAAAGTTATACAGATTTGTAAATTACTTTCTAAAAAGAACAAAAAACTGAATTAATCCAGTACTTATCAGCTGCTGTAAGTCCTGGAGGAAGTGAGGTATTTTTTTCCAGTCTGAAATGGTGCCCTCTGATGCAGTTCCTGACATGGACAGCAGTGGCAGCAGAGAGCACTGTGTCAATCTGGATATAATACACCAGTGTCTGCAGGACACACAGCAGCTTATAAGTACTGGAAGGTTTTTAAGAAGTAATTTACAAATCTGTATAACTTTCTTGCACCGGAGAAAAACATTTTGCCCCAGAGTACCCCTTTAACCTCCCATAATGTCAAGAGACAATATCATTTACAAATCTGTGTAACTTTCTGGTCCCAGTTCATTTAAAACATTTCTCCAGAATACCCAAATAAAATAAAACCTAAATAAAACAAAGGCCGTACTTTTCATACTGCAATGATCTGCGTTGAAGTCAATGTAAACAACGGCTGTCAAAATAATGATCATGTCATTTATTTCCGCCCATTGTCCATAGACTTCAATGCAATCTTTATTCAAAACAGTGGCTGTTGTTTGATCCTCAAAACAATGGCTGCTGTTTTGAGCGTCAAATAATGGCCGTTGTTTATACTTTGTGTGAGCTTAGCCTAAAGACAGCTCTAACAGCTCTAGATCATGATCAGAGCTCAAGCATCAAAGTGACTGTGCTGAGCCGCAGAATGCATGCCTCCACCCTCCTCCACCCCTTACTTAATCAATAATTGTAGGTGGGTAGGACTTTCGATGGCAACATAATCTTTTTTGTCATCATTGAACATAGAGATCTAATAGATTATTTGTTGTTCATCTTATAAAAAATCTGTCCTAGTAGCAAATGATAGGCGCTAAAATCCTTTTCATGTGGGGTATCAGTGTCTCAAGGATTGAGTCCACCATTGGATCTTTTGGTGCTCCGATGAGTCAGAGCAATTTACTAGAGACGAAAAAAACTAATTGCTTTGTTAGCTCGCCAATCTGCTTATCAACTTTCTGCCTTTGAAGTCCTTCCCTCTCCGCCCCAGGTGCCTGAAAATCTGGAACTCTACCAGGACTGGATTCCACTTTTCCAGCCACCCGGGGTGGAGCAGCATGTAGCAGGAGCCACTGCAAAAGGAGCAGGCTGATAAGCAGATTGACGAACTAACAAAGCGGTTCAATTTGTTTGTACAGCAAGTTCGTCATCTCTCCAACTTACTTTTATACCCCATATTCTATATTAGTGTACGCAGAGGGTATTTACTCCTAAGGGGAGATTTATCAAATATGGTGTAAAGTGAAACTGGCTCAGTTGCCCCTAGCAACCAATCAGATTCCATCTTTCATTTTCCAAAGAGTCTGTGAGGAATGAAAGGTGGAATCTGATTGGTTGCTAGGGGTAACTGAGCCAGTTTCACTTTACAGCAGTTTGATAAATCCCCCCCTTAGTCCCTGTTTATTGTGCATTTCATATAAGAGGCAGCTATAGAAATGGTCTACTATAGAGCTTAATGTATTCTGCATATACTGGATTTTAAGATAAGAAAAACTTAACCATAAATATTAAAAAGCTTTAACTTTTCTCTTCTACAGTGAAAAGTTTCAGAAAATGGACTCTCAACAATCCTCTAAGCCCCATACAGTTTTACATATTGCAGCTTCATCTATTAATAGCTATGACTCTACCCCATGAATTATTCTCTCCGGGAGTTCACAATTCATTGCAGAACATTTGTTCGCTTCTAGAATATAGCCAGCAACTATTCCGTAACAAATGTCATGATTACTGTTCATAATCTACCATTTAAGACATGGCATTGTGACTCAAGATAGCTTAAGATAATATGTTCTTAAATGTTCCAGTAAATCCTTATAATTCCGTGTTACAGCTTTTTGGGGGCTCAGTTAGGGTCTGAGTTCATAACAACATTAGAGGTATACCAAGAACAATAGGAAGTGTGCCGTCAGATGTGTAATTTAGAAGGTGCTTGATAAGGAACACTTGAAGGAGGGATGGGGGGGGGTGTTAGAAGGTCAATCTGCAACTTAGTCTTTATTTAAAGTAAAATGTAAAAGTTATGGAACTGTGGCTCAACAATCCCTCTTTGTGGCTATCTATTAGTATATCACAGTATATAGATATGTATTATTACATCACAGTATATAGATATGTATTATTATATCACAGTATATGAAGAAATGCAGTTAGTATATCACAGTACATGTCACACCCTGGAGCGGAGAGCGGCGGCAGCGGAGGAGCGCACCCCCCCCCCCCCCGTTCACTCAAAGTAGGACACTGAGCACGGCGGGATTCCGCGATGGACAGATTCCGCCGTTCTTGCTCAGTGTGAACGGGCCTATCACAGTATATGTAGACATGTTTTAGTACATCACAGTATACAGTATATGTAGACATGTATTCAGGGCCGTCTTAACAGCATTATTGGCCCCTGGGCAGAGGTGCGAATTGGGCCATCCCCCCGCCCCCCCGCGGCCGCCGCCATCAAACCCCCTCCATCTTTGCATATAGTACCCCACATAGTAGCCAATGCCCCCATATAATGCCCCACATAGTAGCCAATGCCCCCATATAGTGCACCCCATAGTAGCCAATCCCCCCATAGTAGCCAGTGCCCCCCATAGTAGCCAGTGCCCCCCATAGTAGCCAGTGCCCCCATAGTAGCCAGTGCCCCCATAGTAGCCAGTGCCCTCAAATAGAAGCCAGTGCCCCCATAGTAGCCAGTGCCCCCCATAGTAGCCAGTGCCCCCCATAGTAGCTAGTGCCCCCCATAGTAGCTAGTGCCCCCCATAGTAGCCAGTGCCCCCGTAGTAGCCAGTGCCCCCCATAGTAGCCAATCCCCCCTGCCGAACAGAAAAACAACAAACCAGTTACTCACCCGTCCGCTGGCCCCAGCAGCTGATGTCTCCCGACAGCGCGCACTCCCGTCATCCTCCAGGCACAGGCAGCGGGGTACAGAGAGACTGCCTGTGCCGGAAGTGTTCTGCAGCCTCTATCATGAATGATAGAGGCTGCACGACACATCCGGGACACAGGCAGTGTCTCTATACCCCACTGCCTGTGCCCAGAGGATGATGAGAGCACGCTGCCAGGAGACATCAGCTGCTGGGGGCGGTGGACGGGTGAGTTCCTGGACCGACCGCCTGCCCAGCCCGCCTTTTCTATCGCCGCTTAGCTGAGCTGATCAGAAGCCCAGGAAAGTTCTGCTCATTGCACTTTCCTGGGCTTCTGATCGGCTCAGCTGAGCGACGATAAAAGGGGCGGGCTGAGCCGGCAGAGGGGGTCGCTCAGGGCCGCTCACTATGCAATAGAGGGTGCGGACGGAATGGCTTCCTTGCGGTGCTTGGCACTGCTTGGGAGCCGTCTTCGCTTTCTAGGACGCACTTAGTTTTTCCTCCCATTTCAGGAGGAAAAAAAGTGCGTTTTACAAAGCAAAAAATACGGGTATGTCACAGCAGGCAAGGGCCCCCTAGGACGCAAGGGCCCCCGGGCAGCCGCCTACCATGCCCAATGGGTAAGACGGCCCTGCATGTATGAGTATATGATAGTATATGTACACATTTATTAGTATATGACAGTATATGTAGCTATGTTTTAGTATATGACAGTATCTGTAGCTATGTTTTAGAATATAACAGTATATGTAGCTATGTTTTAGTATATCAGAGTATATGTAGCTATGTATTAGTTTATCACAGTATATAGATATGTATTATTATTAGATATGAGCGAACTGCTCGGACTTTTGGTCCGAAAGCAGTTCGCTCTCTCATCATGCCTTTGATCCCGAACGCATACTTGCGCTCACAGGAACATGCGACCAGGATATTCCAGGGAATCCTTGTTGAATTCCCTGGAATATCCTGGCCGCATATTCATGGGAGCGCAAGTATGCGGCCGGGATCAAAGGCATGATGAGAGAGCGCCAATGCCGTCGGACCAAAAGTCCGACGGTCCGCTCATTTCTAATTATTATATCACAGTATATGTAAACATTTATTAGTATGTCAGAGTATATGTAGCTATGTATTAGTGTATCACAGTATATGTAGCTACGTATTAGCATATCACAGTTTATGTAGATATGTATTAGGTATGTAATAAAAATCAGGTAACTGCTGGATGTGCCAAATGACAGATACCAATAGAGATGAGCGAGTAGTAAAATATTCGACTTTCAAGAATTCGAATCGAATAGGCACCGAGATTCGAACGAGTATTCGATCCCATTGTAGTCTTTGGGGAAAAAATTTGCGGCACTTGGAAATCAAAATTCGACTACTTGGAGGTCACCAAGTCCCCCATGAAACCTCCCTAAACCATGCCAACACTTCCGGAATGACACTGTGACATCAGAGAGAGCATGCCTGGTGCACCCAACACCCCAAAATCGCAGTATAATGCCACTTTCTGCAGTTGTGAAGGAAAAATATTTGTGAACGCTTTACGAACATTTATGGCAATGTTCACACGTTTCGTTCATATTTATTGCGCAGCGTTACATACATGATTCCAATGTGCGTCTGTAGAGCGTCATGTTATTCGCGCGTATCACGCATCATGCTGTATGAACGTTACAGGAACAGTATGTATGATGTGCCTTTTTCTGGGCTACTGGAACAATATGTATCACGTGCCTTTTTCTGGGCTACTGGAACAATATGTATAACGTGCCCTTAGTGGGCTACTGGAACAATATGTATGACGTGCCCTTAGTGAGCTAAACCAGGGACACTATAAGTCACTTGTACACACAGGGTACTGGAATGAATACACCTGCTGATGCTGCTGTTATATCATCTATTTCTTAGCACTGAGAAGTGCTTTGGATTCAGAGATGACTTTTTCGCTGGATCTTAGCCCTGAAAAGGACTTTTTGGTTCTATAGTAAGCCTGCCTAATTAAAACGCTACTAAAACCTATCTCTCCCTGCTGCAAGATCTTTCCCTGGCTAGGTTGAAAGCTCATCTGCGGTCGAGAGGCGGGAGCCAAGTATTTAAGTTTTGAGGTCATGTGGTTCAGCCATCCAATGAGGGTAGACGCCATTTTCGCGCTGCGTACGTACTCCCAGGGTCCCTCACAGCCTCCCTGCATGGTGATTGGATTAAAAAAAGCGCCAACTACAATGGGAAGGCTTTCGAATGTTTCCCGCGTATTCACCACACTACTCGATTAAATTTGAATCTTTCGAATACTGCAATATTCGATCGAATACCATCTCGAAACGCGTCCTGCCAGTGTCTTTCTCCTATCCTGTGAAATTAAGTTTTTCTTTATGCCGACCTTATTAATTTTCATTATTAGACTGTCCTCGGGCACCATCTTGGAGCGGTGTGCCTTTACAGCAAGACTTTTTTATGACCTTGAGAGATCATTATACAAGGAGGGGGTGGGGGTCTGAGCCCAGATGATCACCTATTATGTGATTCTATGTTATCTATATACTGGTGTCACCTGTCATAATCCTATGATGATAAGGAGGACACTTCTTAAAAGTGATCTTTAAAGAACAGGTAGTTTCAGCTTAATGTTAGGCTTAATGGACAAAATGAAAACTGCAAGACTTCATGATTATTTTATAAAACAATAGTAGAAAAAAAAATTAAAGCATTCTTAAAAAATTAAGTTAACATAAAAACTTGATTTACACAATACACAAACAGATTTAAACAATTTCTGATGACACATTCACTATAATTAGGTGCTACATTACATGCACCAAACGGGAATACATTTTCAACCAAGACTATATACAAAGTTGGTTTATTTTATTCTCATTGCAGATGCATAAGAACAATAATATGTTTGCTAACACGTACAAACCCTTCAATTGTACTTAGATTTTGTATTTAGAAATAAAATGTACCAGTGCCAATGCAAACGCTGCATCGATTTCATCCTCACAATTTCCCCAGTCCTCTTGCATTGTAGCCAGCAGTGACTGAAATAAAGAAGGAGTCAGGGGCGGATGTATTTTACTCTCTTGAAAATTTGATTCTCTCTAGTGTCTGAAAATCTCTCCAGAATATTCCGTTTGATGTTTTTAACCAATGCATATTCACTTGCTGCTGCTATCCCACAGCCATGTGCATTAAAAATAACTTTGTCATGGGGGATTTCATCAAAGATTTCAGGAAATCTAAATAAATAATGTTATATGCATCACCATTATAAGCTTCACAGCCCTGTCCAACATCAAGACTGTCAACGTGGCAGGATCTGTCTAGATTATAGGAGGCAATCCATCTCATGTCAGGTTATTGCTCAAGCACAGATTTGCATTGTATTTTTTTTTTACATATTAGGTTTTGATTCTTTTGCACCCTTAATGTTTTTTTTCTTTTTTCTTTATCTTTTATCAGACTTCTTTTCTTTTTCCCAGTCTCTGCACTGTGCGACTGTGAACATTGTTGTGATTGGTGCTGCCGTTGACATAACACTACAGGCAGAGCAAGCTTTGTCACTTTGTTGCATGTCATTCTGTGTCAATATGACAAAATGAAATTTGACAGCTCAGAAAAGAAGTGGTTCCTATACCGGCCGCCTGTATTGATAAGCTTCCACAATGCTTGTTATTCTTCCCAGTACTTCATGCTAATTAGAGATAAGAAAAAGATGCTTTCTTGTCTGCTTGTCAGTGGGAACAAACTTCAATTCCATCCACTTAGAAACATCTCTATACAATATCATTGGTAACAAAAATGTAAAATACAAAATCTATCTATTCTGATAACACTCTATTGATTCCTAGCTCATAGGAAAATAGCATAACCAATGTGATTTTTTCAGATTTTCTTTGGTTTAATAACTGTATATTTTGTTTTTGATGCTTCAAAAGGTTTAAAGGAGAAATCGAGAGGAAAAGAATTACAGCATGGGCAGAGGAGAGGAGAACATAATAAAAAAGTATACTTACCAGTCCCTGTGCCCCTTCAGCACTGCATTTCTGCTCCTGAACCCAGTCTGCATCCTCCTGCTCTCCCTTCTGTAACATCACAAACCAACTGATCGATGCATCACTTAAACAGTGACTTGGGCGAGACACCACTGCAGTCACTAAGTGACTGAGTGGGCAATTTAACCCGAGCTGTGACATAGAGGGGCACAGGGACAGGTAAGTATACATTCTGTATTATATCCCCCCATACCCCATCCAATGCCCACACTCAGCTAAGCCTGATAATTGTTGATGGTGTTGTCCAACAATATTGTAATACATGACAAGTAGGAAGCAGAAAATTTGCTCCTAAAAAACTCATTCTACTTCAGGTGAATCACAATGCATAGGAGCAGGGACTCTTCTCAAAGATAGCAGTCCCTGCTCCTGTACACTGAGAGGTGAGGCATACATTCTAATGCAAAGCAAATGTGTGCCTCCTAGATGTTAGCAGGGGTCGATTCACACTAACAGAGTTGAATTGCTTGCCATTCTGCCTATATAAACAAGGACCCCTGCTATTTTAAATGAGTCCCTGTTCCTGTACATAGTTTCCTTGATAGCCTACAGTCTGCAACCATCCTAGTGAATGTAATGAATGATGAGATTGTGTATGCCTCTCTGCTCGGTGTACAGGAGCAGGGACTTATGTCTGTTGACTAGAGTCCCTGCACCTTTGTAAGTCTGAATTAGTTGTCAAATCCTTCAGTTGTCAAAACATTCAAGCGTGCAGCATATATAGAAGTGGGTGGACTCCATAGCGAGGATAAAAAAGTGGACAATTCATGATGGTACTACTAGAATTTTCCCACCCGGGCATATCCCCTCATACTTTTCCATGACCCTGAATCCTTTTGTTGTTATACCACCATACCACCTTACATCTAGGGCCTCATATCAGCCACATGGTCTGCCTCAGTCATACAACTACATTGATCTATGCATCACTAAGACAAGATATTTATATTTTAATGTAAGCATATATCAATTTTTCATCTTATTAAATGTTTTATGTCAATGATCGCTTCAATAGCCTCTATCAGTATATCAGTAAGAGCACAATGAAAGAGTTTCATGTTCATTGATCTGAAGTCCTCCTGAGGTTTCTTCTTACAAACATCCCCGCTCACACACAGAAAATCAGTCATGTAAAGTAAAATCCGATATAAATGAAATAATAAAAAAAAAAATGTTTCAATCAGTTGCACAAAAGAAAACTACGGCATACCATGCTCCAGGCAGAGAGACTTAATAAGAGCAAAAACACATACTGGCTAAGACATTAGAATTAAACTATGCAGGTATGGGGAACCTTTGGCCCTTCAGCTGGTGCAACACTACAATTCCCATCTGTAACATGGACCAGGCACCAGAATCACAATATGCTGACATACATTCTTCAAGGAGTAGAGTCTAAGGAGCCCCTGGTTTTCACCAGAGAACACAGGATGGACTTCACTGTGGGAAACTCCCAGGTCGCTACACTCAAAAATGGTCCCCAGGGACCACCGACAGAAGGAAATGAAGGAGTTCTGCAGCTCAGGGCTAGATGCTCTTCTTCTGCCGTTGGACTTGTCTGTAAAGACATTATTCAGACTGGAGCTTAGCAGAGAACTAGTAAAAAAACAAGATCCAAATGGCTAAAAGTTTGCTGGGAAGCGAGGAAGTGGCAGATAGCTAGGGAGCACAGATGTGGTTTGCTGATTGAAACAGACCAACAACTGAGCACAGAGGTCTGGAGGTGGTGGCTATAAATACCCTCAGTTGATCAGCCTAGAATTCAGTAGAACTTGTGTTCTGAGCCTAAAAATACAGGTGAATAGGCGTACATCTGCCACTAGAGGGAGCCCAATCTCCCAGGAAGCCAGCCTAGCACATTTGGGAAGATGCTAGAAGACAAGCACGCTAAGAAAGAGCAGGAAAGTGAACAGACCGAAGCACACTGTGCCCTGCAGCAGGTAAAGGAAAACAGACATGACCGTGTGCCGTTACAGCATCATGACTGGACATGATGGAAATTGTAGTTTTACAACAGCTCGAGGGCCGAAGGTTTCTAGTTGCTGGCTTAATGTGTAGGAAATTATTATAATAGTTATAAATTATAGTGTAATAATAATGGAGAATGGTCTATTAAGCTTTGGAAATATTTCAAGTCTCTTTATAGGGCTGGGTAACAGGTTAAGGCCATTGCCCAAGGGTCCAAGCAGCACTGTAAATGAGCTCTGATCTCCTGGATTGGCACTTGTTTACAGAGCCTATTACGTGGCTCGATGCAGCCAGTTCTTTGCTTTAAATTAGCCTCCGGCCGCACATCTCCCAAGTAATAGAGGATTTGCCACCAACAGCAGATTATTTTTTATTTTTTGACATGTCACAACTGAGCAACCAGCTAACAAACAACAATTGGCCTATTCATCTGCCTTATTACACCAGGCAATATCTGCCTGATTTGAAAGATGATTTCCCCCTGTAAAAGAGCCTTTAGAAGGAAGCCACCTACAGATTTTAATTTAAAGGACAACTCCGGCGAAAAAATTTTTTGGCTTATTTAACACACATTACAAAGTTATATAACTTTGTAATGTGGTTAAATACCCGGTCTGGCCCCCTTCCCCCACTTTCCGACCCCCGACCCCCCACCCCGGAAGTTAAAGAATATATACATTACCTATTACGGTCGTCACGGTCCTCTTCTCTGGTGTCGGGTGATGTCAGAGCTGGGGGCGGTCCGGGTCTTCTTCCTCCTCGGCGTCTTCATTGAGAGTGAATGGGAGAGAAAAGGCTGCTGGTGCACATGCGCACCAGCAGCCTTTTCATTGGCTGGAGCGCATCACATGGCTTCCAGCTTGCTCAGCCCTGATTGGCTGAGCTTGCTGGAAGCCATGTGATGCGCTCCAGCCAATGAAAAGGCTGCCGGTGCGCAAGCGCGCTGGCAGCCTTTTCTCTCTCATGGACCCGGAAGAAGGAGACATCGCTGGACGGCGGACAGCGGTGACGGTGAGGCGGACGGCGGGCGAACGGAGTAGCGATCGTCACCGGAGGGATGGTGAGTATGGTGTCTGTGTGTGTCTGTGTTTTTTTTTTGGGGGGGGGTCCCGCCGGAGTTGTCCTTTAAAGTTTTCTTCCTCCTAAAGGTGACCATCCACCTTCAAGAACTGACTGTTATCTCTCTGGTTCTCCCCATACTCAGGAATGTTTGGCATGGCGGAGCATTCCTGTGTTCTCTGTGGAGGGGGGTAAGCCACAGCCATAGAACACTCTTGATTCAGCCTATCTTCCCAAGATCAAAGGGGTCAGGCTTTAAGTTTTCATCATGCCGGACTCCTATCTCTACCAATATCATCTATTAGTGGTTGTTTGGGAGAACGTCATACACCTTATATTGATAGCCAAATCCAATGCGATCAGGTACAACTGACGAGAGTATAGGGTATATAGGAACCTTTTACTGGAGTAATTTAGCATATTTTGTTCTGGAAAAGTCTTTAATATAGATAACTGCATACTACCTTTTATACAAGTCTCTTGGTAATGGCCCATATTGGACCGACTGTATCGTAATGACATAAGAGGCAGGAGAAAAAAATTCTACTGTCAAAACTTTCTTTCAATATTTTGTTGAAGAATCACAAGTGTCAGGACATAGAAAGCTTAGCTTACACATACTGCTGGCTTAGTTGGTTTTACGGAAGGATGTGAAGAAAATAATGTTATAATTCTTTCACATGCCTGGCAACTTAAGCCTAACAAGTAACTATCTAGCAGAACAGCTTATGTTTAGTAAGTAGCAGATTCTTCACAGGGAAAGCATCTTCCTCGGCTTTGTCTCACTTGCTTAATGCAGAGATGGGATTTTAACTTTGCTTCCTCCATGGAATGTAACATAATATTTACTAATCATTAATCTCATAAGATGTATGCAAGCAACAGCAGATAGCGGGATATATGTAAATGCCTCTAATAGGATTCTTAACCATGATTAATGAATACAAATGTAATCCTGATGGAAAATGAACACTTATTATTGGGTTAAGTAGTTTTTGCCTTACATAACCCTTGCTCCAGAATAACAATTTTCATATTTGGGAATTGTGTTGCGTATGTCTATACAATGTCCAGGCCCTGATTGGATTATTAGGTGCTAAATGTGGTCAAGCATAACTTATAGCAATCAACATGTTACTGATGGTAAGTTACAAACTTTAAGAATCACTTGACTCCCAAACCGTGGAGTCCCTCAATGCATGGATAATAGGGATGAGCGACCAGCCTGCTCAGCCAATTACTGACTGAGACCAGACAGCTTTGCGGCCACTGATTGGCTGAGTGGGCTGTCACTCTCTGCTTGAACCCTATGCTTGGGGGGGTTACACTTCAGTACTATGGACATACAGCAGTGGGTACACTGATATTCACACGAGAAATGACTGCATGAGCTTGCAGTTAAAGGCTTTCTCAGACTCTCTCCCGCTCTTACCACATGCTAAGCCCTGCCCCACTTCCTTTGTTTCTTTTCTCTGTGTGTGTCATAAGAGACAGATTTCCCCTAACAAAAGACAATGGGCAGAAGATTGCAGAAAAGGGAGACACCTAGTGGCCAAGCCTTTAGGGCAGTTTTTCTTTGGTAAGGAGACATTTTTGGTAAATGAAGTGATTAAAGAGGAACTCCGGATAAGAAAAACTTGTTTTCTATTAAAAGTACATTAAAAGTTATATAGATGTGTCTATACAATGTATTACTGTATCTGTATGGTTCTGCCACAATGGTAACTGATAGAAATCCAGGAAGTGAAAAAAATGGCCCCTGTGCCAATTCACATTGTCTCCTGCTCTTTCTGCTATTCCCCTTAGGAGACAAATATTCCATGCTTCTGCCTCACACTGTGTGTGTTTGCTGAGCACAGGATGATGATGCAGACAGGAGGCAGGGCGTGATGTCACAGGAGACTTGGCTGTATCCCCCAATCCCCTGAGTGATTCACCATCTCTGACCGGCCAGAAGCAGGTGCAGCACTAATTTTACTGATTGTGTGGGTTGGGGACTGTGATTATCAGCTTAGGGACAGCATTGCATTCTGGGAAATGCTAAACCAGGAAGGACAGAAACACAATACAGAGCAAAAAAAAACCAAACAAATGGATTTTTGGTAGTTTCAAAACTGGGATAGACAGGTAAGTTATGCTATATGCTTCTGCAGAAGCTTCATTTTTTTTAACCTCTACCTGGAGTTCCCCTTTAACAAAGTTAGAAATCATATAGACTATTAAGTAGATGAAAGTTATTGAAAAAAACAGTAACCATGTAACAGTATCATGTTTCCCCCACAGATTCTGGCAGAAAGTTGGGGGTCCCAGCAGTCTGAAGGAAGGGAATCGTAGCTACCATTTTTTTTTTCCAAAGAAAAGAAAGAAAAAACATCAAGGAAGTTACATGTCCTTCTAAACCACACCGTCTCTTCAAGAAAACTAACTGTAACACGATATTTCTAACTCCTACTCATAAAACATGACCTCCAGGGAATCTGTCTATGTAAAGAAAATCCATTCAATGTCCTTATTCATCATTACATCTTATCTGATAACAATGTACATTACGGAACCTTGCTGAAGAACCTTTCTCTTTGTCTGTAGGATAATATGAAGGATGTAAGCAATATGTTGCATTGAACGGATTTCCTTGAGGGATTACACTGCCTACTAAGCAGGTGATATTTATGCTACAATAAGTGACTGTATCTGATGCCATACCGCAAAAAGCTTTCTATCTCCATATAAAAACAATACAATTTTAAACCACAATAGGCAACGTCAATGTAAAGCCCGTTGCCGCAAAGTGCTTTTACATGCCATTGTACAGAATGATAGGCTGCAATATTACAATACCTTACCACAATGTTTTCAGTGAGCCATAAGTGCAGGCTACAAAAGCATAAAGAGAGGAAAGAACATTACTATTTAAATTTCTATGTGATATGTAAAACTTCCATAGATGTGTAGAATCCGATCTCCAATTTCGGCAGGATTTACTCAGACAAGTGAACTATTTTTCTCTTTCGTGCTGCCGAGAGAGAAGGTGACTTCCATGACTCTAATTTCCAATGCATAAATACTATCAAATTATTCTGACTTCCAAATACTGGAATTGAAGTGTCATAAACAACTCCGAACAATGTACCGCGGGAAGGAAACGATTTTATCAAGATGAGTCAATATGGGGAAGGACAAAAAAAAAATAATTATAATTTGTATAACAACAAATTGTTGGCACAATTGTTGGCACACGGGACATTACACAAACAAGGAATAGTTTGTTCAAAATTACCATTGAGTAACCACAAAGGAACTTCATTTGTTCCCTACTGAGGGAGGGATCCGCGGCTCAACCACAGCTTATTTAAATTTGACCTTTTAATATGCTAAAACAGCAAGCTTTGTGATCATTTCATCATCGTTGGGACTTAAATCAAGTTTCCTTACTAAAGGGCATGGCTGATTTGTTGTAGCACATTATTCACACTCCGAGAACACTATTCCTCATATCCAGTGTCATAAATATTAGGGTAAACTGGGAAAGTACGTGTAAATAAATAGAGGGGGAAGGTTTACTTATGACTGACATTTCAAATGCCAGGATAAACATAAATCCAGTAGAGGAAGATGCGCCAAGCTCTTAAAGTGGTATCCCCATCTGTCAAAGTTTCCCTATCAGCAGGATAAGGGATAACTAGATGATTGTGGGTGGTCCAAGCACTGTGGCCCACTGCAATTGGAGATGAGTGAAGCACCAGGAAATTCATTTCACAAGCTTCACAAATTTTCAGTCAAATTTGTTAAGATTTGCAACTCAAATCTTAACAAATTTTATTAAAACAGACAAAACTATAGTAGTTACAACACTGGGATATACAGAAGGGAAAATTTGTTAAAGCATGTTGTCGTAAAAGTGTAAAAAATCTGAAAATTAAAAAAAAAAAAGTAAAAAAATGTCAATCATCTAATTTCCGTCATTTCAACACACAGCCGACTGGCCACCTCCGTTATCAATCCTCCTTATACAGACGGTGGGGGGAGGAGCTGACATCACAGAGGGGTCTGCAGCTGATCGGACAGGCGCTAGGGATTATGGTTAATCCCTTTCTTCCGCCTAATGATGCTCCATACATGTGCAGCCACCGTTTAGTTTTTGGTTTTTTTTGTGAAAATTTCCTTAACGAATCGGCAGAAATTGGCTTCGTAGAACAAAATAAATTGACAGCACGATTCGCCATATTTAATTGCAATGTTAAGAAATGGGGCCAAAGTCCCCAATTAGAATACGGCATTGGCTTGCATATATATGCTGTCATTTCATTCATTTTCTATGCGAGCTGCTAGAAATAGTCACACACTGAACACAGGTTGTTTCCAGCTCCTCCAATACAGTATAAATGAACGGTGGCAAGCATGCACAACTCATGGCTTCATTCTAATAGGACACTGGGGTCTCCACTTTCTAGATCACGGAAGGCTTCAGCAGTTAGGCTATCCACGATCAACTAGGTCTCCCTTATATCCCTTATATATTTATTTCCCTAAAATAAGTTGTGCCACAGTAGCTCATTCCACCTCCGGCTAAGCCACACCCATTCTAAATACTGCTAAGTGCTCAGACCCCGACTGATTGGGTAAATGAGCCGAGCGAAGGGTGCACAAAAAGCCTCTTGCAGCTCTATGCCATGTGACTGAAACTACGCTTCTGTTTTCACTCATTCCAGAAATTGGCTGGAGTCTGAATGCTTAAAACATTTGGCATGCCAATAAGATTTCTGAAAGTTTTTCTTTTAAAGAGGCAGGAGCACTTTGACTTTTTTAAATCTATCATTTTTAAAACATATTTTAGTGTTAAGAGTTTGTTTGTTTTTCCCCCTTTAAAAAGACATCCAAATTACATAGGGGAAATTATAGTTATCGGCAACCACCATTAGGGAAAGCTATTTCAATGCCATTAACAAACCCCAGCACCACCACCATGATTGCTCGAGTTTCCCATTGGGGTTCATTACTCGAAATGAGTACCCGAGCATCGGGAAATATTTGTCTCGAGTATTGAGCACCCGAGCATTTTAGTACTCGCTCATCTCTATTGATATGTTGACTTAAAAATAATGAAAAAAATATGATCCTTAGAAGATGAGGATAGAAAAAAACAGAAAAGCAGTGATGGGAGGGGAGTCAACAAAGTAGATTTAGTAATAAAAACATCTTTTTGTTTCCCATGGCAACCAATCATAGTGCAGCTTCCGATTATTACGGTGCCCTTAAATAATAAATACTGATATAATAAACAAAGACGTGTATTCATTCCGACAGTTTCATAAATCTTCACCATTGTTTCAAACCACTATTATAATTGTAAAAACAAGTAACAAAAAAGCAAATAAAGGAGAGAAAAAAACTGTATTCATAATCAGCATCTCATAATGATATTGTTAATTAAGCAGAGAATTAATTCTATAGAGTATTTTTCTGTAATTATGTGCTGATTTTCTTGTTTTAATTGTGCGACCTCCCGGGAACAGTCATCATCTTTAAGTCATAAATGGTCTAGTGGAAATATAAAATTACGTGACACTTTGCTTACTCCAATGTTTTTCTTATTCCCATTAAACCAGCCTTCAGAATGTAAACCTTGTATATCATTTTTGACCTATAAAAACATTCTTGTTGAAGAGGCAATCTTTATATTCTATTACTTTGTACACAGAAACTCCGCTGGTAAGCACCGAGGTATCTTAATTAAACCCAGTGGAGAAATCTCGGAAAAGATGCACAATGTTATCTTGTCCGGGCAGCGCGGGAATACCTCTGAATTCCTCTTACGCCTGCACAATTTGAATTTCCAGAGGTGATGAGCGACTCAGCATGATTCTCTGTGGCTCACTAGCTGGTTTTTCATCTTAAGCCTGGTGGATAAATAGAACTAGGACCAGAGAGGATCTTTTTTTTTCTTCTAAGCAGCCTGGAAGTGTTCGGTAGAATTCATTTCGGAGTTGCTGAATGTATTACGTTTGCCATTTTACAATGAAATCGTGTCTAAGGCCACATTCACATCTCCTTTTCTGACTCTTGTCGGGCTCGTATAGGTTGGAAACCTGTCAAATAGAATGCCAACATGCAGCTTGACATGTTGTAAGAAGACACATTGACATTGATGGTCTGAACCTAGTCTAAGGGTGGGTTCAGACGCAAGTTCGCAGCGACATCCGGTGCTGATACCTTCCCTGTCCTTTTCAATAAAATTCCATACTCGCAGCAGGATTGCCTTCCTGCTGCGAGTATATAAATGCCGGCCCATTTGACGCTCCTGGTCCCTGTAGGCCCAGCCAGTCAGTGCATGGCCCCGCCTCAGTCACTGATTGGCTGGGTGGGACCTCCAGGAGCCTCAGATGGAGCCAGTGCGTGGACCAGGTAAAGTATGTTCCGGGCGGTGGAGGGTTAAGGGGGGAAGCATTTACATACTCGCAGCAGGAAGACAATCCTGCTTCTAGTATGGAATTTAATTCACAGAGTGAAATCTGCTGCAGATATGGTATTTGTGAACTCACTTTATCAGTAACTGGTAGGTTTCCTGGTCCTTGCAGGACCACATTGTGTATATATTCAAATAAAGGATAAAACATTCCAGTCACTATTAAATTAGGCCCAGCCTATATAAATCTGCTGGCAACATGATGCATTATACACTGGCATTCCTTTTGCCAGGTTGCTGATATATAGTATAGCTTGACATTAGATGTGAATGTGGCCTTAGCTGCAGTGAAGACAGGACACCATGGAGACACCTGCCCCATGATGCCTCAAAAATACCTAGTATCTTATAATTTTGTGGCTATTTACAGCACATAGCCACGGTCAGATAAAAAAAAAGAAGTAGGAGACATCGCAAATTCCGTAGGCTATACCCCCACCACTGGTAGTAGAGCCAGGAGCTCCTGTGCCAGTTTGGCTTCACTTGGCTTTCTTCTAAGGGTCCATTGTCAGTCTATTATAATCCATGGCTGACCACTCAGCTCAACTACTGTAAAAAGATGAGCAGATCCAAGAGGTCAAGTTTCCTACTACAGTGGCCAATTCCATCTTGCATTCTGTGGATGGTCCGATCCCTGCCGATTACATATTGGTAATAAATCATTGTAGAAGATTACCATTGTCTGTGTAGAAACAACCACTTGAATAATATATATTTGATGAAAATATTATATCAAAGTCAATGAATGCTACATCAGTAACTAAAGGTAGCCATGCACATGAGATTTTTGAGGCCACTCTGTGAAGGACACCATGATGGATGGCATTGCCATAAGTTAAAGCAATAAATAACTTACAACTGACACATTGATCTCTCCGCTGTGACTTGGGCTGGCCTACTGAATATAAAACTTGCGTTGACCCATAACCCCCCATCCTGAATAGAAATATTGACCTATCTTATGTTGACCCATCATCCTCATCTTGAATATAAATGACAACACCTTATGACATTCAACCAGATCATGGCCAATAGATATCGGTCCTTCACTAATGCATGCCACTTTCTTTTTTAACCCCATAAGGACCGAACACATTGGTGTTTATCCTTTTTTTTTTTCTTTGGCACTGAAATTATTCTATTAAAAAAATCTTGCCCCGTTATGGTATGTTTTTTTTTTTTTTTTTTTTAAGTGTAATGTAATGTTACAGGTTTACTGGACATTACATTGCCCCCTGTAACTATAAAATACCCAGGTATCTGTTATTACATACATAAGCTATACCTAAGCAGGGATTGTACAGTGAATAGTTACTATATTAGAAATAGCTTCCCAATAATGGATTGGTCCACATTTTGGGGTAATCACAGTTTGCAGATATTGGGAAACATCCACCATACTGAAATCACCACAACAGAGCTATACTTTGGTGTATATCTTTTTGAAGGAGTGAGAACAGATCTCACAGCTTCTTCCAGCATATCCCAAACATTGTTAATGCTGTTACAGTCCAGTGAGTTTGTGGGCCAAGGCAATTGTTGTGTTCTTTTACTCATTCGCTAGTGATCTTAGCCTGATGACATGGAGCACTGCCCTGTTTAAAGATAGCACAGTGGTTGAGGAGATACCGATGTACTGTAGATAACAGGTAAACTAACATATCCCTATAGTGTTCTTTATTTAAGGATTGTGGTATGATGGCCAACAGTCCTAGAACGTACCTAGAAAATGCTTCCTAAATGATGATATCACCACCACTGCCCTGTTGAACACCAATGGTACACACATGGGATACCCCAGTGTATCCAAGTACGAGGCTTGTTCATTGTAAATATCTGTCTTGCTATACTTACATGATTTGTGAAAAGCCCAAAAATACTACCATGACATTTCTGGTCTTTAACAATCTGTGCAACAATCTGCACATTATCTGATAGCCTGTTGTGATGTGTCTACCACTTGGTATCCCAGCATTGGTCACAAGATATCAGACACCTCTGTTGGGTCTCAGGCTGTCGGTCCTGAAGATCACAGAGATTTCTCCAAAAGTTTGGATGTCAGTCACAGCCATCCTCCATAGAGTGCCCACATTGCCCAGCACAATTACCATCATGTCTGTATGGAGGCATGATGGGGTTATACTTTTATTATAAAAACTCCTGTGTTTTGTTTTTTGTTTTAGCATAATTGACACACATTACAAAGTTACATAACTTTGTAATATGTGTTAATATGTTATCTGACCCCCACCCCCACTGGATGTGAAAGAAAGCATACATACCCAATAACTGTCGACAACATTCTCTTCTCCCAGCGCCATATTGTGTCTATGCCGTCAGAGTGGGGGGCAGGCCTGGTCTTCTTCTTCCTCTGTGTCTCCCAGTAAAGTGAGGAGGAAAAGGCAACTGGTGCACTTGCGCACCAGCAGCCTTTTCATTGGCTGGAGCGTATCGCATGGCTTCCCTGATTGGGGAACCTGGAAGTGAGGGAAATCCGAAGATGCCAGCTGGAGCTGATGGGGATGCGTCCGGCAGGAAAATCAAGCGGCGATCGTCTTCAGAGGGATGGTAAGTATAAAATTTGTGTGCTTGTGTTTTGTTTGTTTTTTTGTACAGCCGGAGTTGCCCTTTAAGTTGTACTCAATAATATTTTTATTACAATATTTTCTCAGAATAGAATTCAATTAAATGAGGACTCTTTACCTTTCAGTGTCCTGACGAGCTGTTTTCAAAATATCTTGCTTATAAAATATATCTGGATTGCTGACAGTATGCCGCACAATAGTATACCATGTAATTACTTTGCAGCTCCTTTATATTTATATCTGGTTTATGCTGCCAATGTCATATACCTAAATCCACAGCTCTGATAACTGTCCTCCCTCACAGTGTCCCTAAACCGGAGCCTACTAAAACTTCAATGGATGAAATACAACCAATGAAATCCTCTGGTGGCAGAAAAACGAGCAGTAAAGTGATGACTGGGAGGCTGAGCTGGATGTGGCTGCTGAGCTTTGAATGTGCTCGAATACATCTTGGAAATATCTTAACATCTGTTCCTCAGAAATGCGTCTGTGTAGCAATCCAAAGGTAAATTATGCTTAATTGCACTTAACCTATTTTTGGTCCTTCTGCTCCGTGTTTGCAGATTGTGTCTAGTCTACTCATATATTAATATAGATGGGTTAGGAAGATGTGAAATTACGCCGTTATTAAGGGGCCGCTCTTGAGAATTTGTGTATAAATCAGTCCTGATTGAAGCTGGATGTAAAAGGTCATCACCATTGCTGTTGCCATTGCATATTACTTCTCCTACCTGCCAATGAGAGGTACAGTCAAGCTCCTAATTTCACAGACTGGCTTAACTATTTGTATCAAACAAGTTCAACTGTACAAAACATATGATTCGTTGCTTGGTTGGCCAAATAATTACATGTTCTGGAATAATAGTTTTGTTTTGCCAAAATAATTGTTCTGAATTACGGAAGTGGAAAGCTTTTATAGAGATCTGTAATGATGGAGATGTTTTCAGAGCCAATGTTTGCTTGCATTATATGATGTAGCTGCTTAGTTCTGTTCCATGCAGTCAAACTATTCCTATATAATAGTGTCTGCATTATGGTCATATCACCCAAATCCTTTGCTGAACTATGAAGCTCGGTGATCTAAGGGAGTAGTGATATAAGAACTTTCCCAGCACTACAAACAGAAGCGTACTACAAGTTCCAGCCACATTCATCAGGACACTGTGAACAGACCTGCTACTTGTTCATACTCAGGTTCTTGCATACCTTCAGGTTGTGCTCAGCATAAAACAGGTCAACTCTTCAAAGTGTATACAGGTAACAGATGCGGCACTTACCCATGGTAGTTTACAATAAAAACCTTTATTCCATGCTTGGGTCATGGAGAGCCTTGACGAAGCGTACACTGCCTGGTGCATACAATGGTCCATCGCCCGTCCCCAAGCCTCCACCCTGTAACCCAAGCATGGTCTGTTTTTAAACTACAATGGGTGAGTGCCGCATCTGTTACCTGTATACACTTTTCTAAGGGTGTAGTGTTTTTCCTATTGGACTCCACTAACTGGCAAAATAAGTTTTGAAGGCAAGGCTCCCTGGGAAAAAAAAATATGTAAATTAGCTCTCCTCTAGATAAAAGAAAACTGTTTCTCTAGTGAATAGTAACTAGCCTGTATGTCAATGTGTGACCCATAAAAAAGCATTAAATATGAATCAAATTAGACACTAATTTAAAAGGAAAATGTTAAGCGAGCATTCTTGATTGAGCATCGGGGTGCTTGTGCATTGGGCTTGCGGTGCTCGGGTAAAGGTGACCATAAACTTTAATAATTGACGGCTGCCTGACCTGCAGTAACCTATAGCATCTTTTGTTCTAATTCTTGAATATTTCATTTAATCATCCCATCAAGGGATGAAATATACAGAAAAATAGAACGAATAAAATGTAATAGGTTAACCAGGCACCCTCCGGTCTGCTGAGCAGGGGCCACCTGATTAAATACTCGAGTCTCCCATTGATTTCAATGGGGTTTGTTACTCAGGTCGAGCACTCAAGCACTGAATAATGCTCAACTCAAGCAAACTCAAACTTAAGTTTGCTCAACATTAATCCTTAATCAACTGGGTTCTTTGCTCTCATCAATAAAGAGCAGGGTACCAGTTGGCTGGGTGTGGGGCTTTTATGTAGGTCCTGGGGGGTAGAGGGGGAAGACCATCAGCTGTCATAGGGTCTTATAGGCCAGACAATGTTTCTTGGGGAAGAAGACTGCAAATTATCTTTTCTCTAACTGTCTTTCTAATGCCACCGATATAAAAGTTTGTGAACCCTTATTGTACCACTGACCATATAAATCAATTAAAAAAAGAACTGCATGCTTCAAGCTCTATCACAGAATTGCATGACTAAATAACCCTTCTCTGTGTTCTGACCCCAAACAACAGCCTACCATATGAAAAACAAGCCCCAGTGGGCCCCAATGTAGAGATGTATATGGTAAACGGGTATATTAGTAAATGCATAGGGAATTATATGGTATTGGTAATTTCTCCATAGCCATAGTGTTACCATATTTTCACTTTCCAGCATCTGTAGGAATTCATTTCATGGATAACAGGATTTTCCTGCTGTCAGCACACATTTCCATCACATTTCCACATTTATAGGGCTAAGAGGTTGACAGGAAGGTATTTGTAAATGACTTTGTTAATATGCAGCACATTTTGGGCAACTCTTTGAACTTCACTTCAGTAACAGAAGTCAAACTTTTTTTTTTCTAATTTTACATAAAGTGATCTCATTCCGTGGAAATGTTTACCTATCGGCTGTGACCTAATGGTATGATAACTATATCCCTACTTATACACATACATCTAATGTCAGCGTGTAGCATAGACATGATAGTATAGCTGCGTCTCTCCATCTGACTGTATAAACGGGTGATGTGTATTCGGGATGTATGCTGTGAATATCAGCGGTTGCTCCGGCTACCTCTGTTCCCCATCTATTCACCTCGCTGTGAAAATAACAGAGGGGGAACGCTACAGTGTGATTCACAATGGTCCGGACTGCATAAACTCTTCATAAAATAATTTCATGCTGCGTTTCCCAGGAAGATTTGTAAATAAACTCAGCATGAAAATCCGCATAGCATTATCTGATATACACATCGAAAATATATACAGTTTATACTGTAGGGAGAAAGGAAAGATATTTGGCTTTGACTGGATTAAGAAAACAGTTCTTGGAGTTATAGTGAATTAAGCAATGTTGCTATAGAGCTGGAGTGACAGACTAAGCAGCTGCTGCAGTTTTGCTTTTGGCGTTACAGAATTACAGACGTGAAGAATTAAAGAAGGGCTGTCGCTGCTTTCAGGTGAATGGCTCCCTGTATACTATTTCACTTAGCGTTATATAATATATAATTCCGAAATACTTCTAGGAATATTGTTGTAAGTCTAATATATTTTTACTTCCTTTTGAATGGGAATTTCCATTGATCTATGAATGGGTCATAAAGTCATTAGAAATCTTCATTACCCAGCATGTCTAGCTGCATTGTTCACTGGGGAGCTATTAATATCTTTGCAATGTTTGCTACCCGTTCTTAAGAATGGTGTTTTGCACTAGTACACAGTTTGTGTTTTTTTTTACTTGTGGGATTTCTCTGGTTTTGTATACATGGCTTCTTAAGGTCTAAGTGGAATCTGTCTGTGAGCTTAACTGGTACAGGATTGCTGAAAATGATGATGATGAGCAAAAAATGATAATAAAGAGTAAGGGCCCTATTATGCAGAGCAAAAATATGTTAAATCAGGCCGATCTGTGTAATAAAGACTATGATCAGATGATGACAATGATCATCGCCCGATTGTGCCAATTGGTCCTGACCTAAAATCATCGGCCACCAGGCACGCATTACTACGTGTAATAGTGATGCGCAGCCGATGGCTGATAAATGTGTAAAGAAAAAAAAAAAAATATATATATATATACATACCACTCCACGCTCCCTGATGTCCTGCTAGCTTCGGCCAGCTCTTGGCAGTGTCTGAAGTGACAGGTCACTCAGCCAATCACTGGGACAGTGCCGCAGCCAGTGAGCGGCCTGTCACTTCAGGCACTGTGGTGAGCAGGCTGAAGCTAGCAGGACATCAGGGAGCACGGAAAGGTATGCAGGTTTATTATTTTACACTTATTAGGCAAGGGGTACACTTACATTGCTAATGATATATCTATATAAGCCCTTGCTGCATGATTATCGAGCTGTTTATGGGCTCAGTAAGCGAGCAGCAACATCAAGTCATTGGGTCTTGTAATACGGCAAAAAGCACTGCAAATGTTTGTATAGACACTACGGGGGGGAATTCACGAACGGTACGCCAGAGGCGTACACCAGGGAGAAGGTGCAGATTTTTCCTTTCTCCCAGGCGTACGCCTCCCATGCGCCCCGCTCATCCGATGGGCAGGCTGGCGGAGCTTGCGAGGGCATGATGAGGCGGGGAGCGGGGGCATGATGAGGCGGGGAGGAGGCGTCGCTTCTTCCCGCGCCTCATCTATCATGATTTACGCCTGCTCGCAGGCGCAAATCATGACGCAAACCTACACCTGCTGGAAGCAGGTGTAGATTTGGTACGCCAGGCGCCCGGCCGGCCGGATTCACTAAGAGGCGTATGCCTCTTAGTAAATCCTGCCGCGATATGGGGGCGGACGTCAATACGCCGGTCTTCATAAATCCCCCCTAAATGTGCATGAATCTATAGTACATGAGAATTTAAGAAACATTGTAATATACCTTAATATTTGAGAAAATGCCTTAGACTCCTTTATTCCTCTGTAACATTTTCATGTGTTTGTTAAAGGAAATGTTAAATATGGAACAGAATACCACAGGTTGCAATCCCCAGAAGAGCCAAAAGTATGGATCTGTAAGCAGCAGGGGTACTGGGACCCCAGGCACAGTGGAGGTGGCACGGGAACACCAGGAACATGGGAACACCAGAGGTGGCACTGGAACACCAGGAACATGGGAACACCAGAGGGAACACCAGGAACATGGGAACACCAAAGGTGGCACTGAAATCACAGGAACATGGGAACTCCGGAGGTGGCACTGGAACACCAGGAACATAAGAACACCTGAGGTGGCAATGGAACACCAGGAATATGGGAACACTGGAAGTGGCTCTGGAACACCAGGAACATGGGAACACTGGAGGTTGCACTGGATCACCAGGAACATGGGAACACTGGAGGTTGCACTGGATCACCAGGAACATGGGAACACTGGAGGTTGCACTGGAACACTAGGAACATGGGAATGTCAGATATGTCATTGGAATGCCAGATGCTAGGTGAACACTGCAGTTTGGATTGGAACTCCATGAACACAGACTGTGGATCAGGAACTCAAGAAACATAAACTCTGGCAGATGTAGACACAGAACTTTCTTCTGTAAACTTGTAGGCTAGGCATAAAGACATACAGATGCTAGGCAAGGACACAAAACTTGTAGGTGTAGATACTGAATTCCAGAATTCATATACCAGACATGGATTCCAGAAGAGTAACCAGAAGCCAGTTTTGAACAGGTTAAAAAACAGGCCAGGGAATGGGAATTGGAATAAGATTTCTTAGGCTTAAGGAAGATAGTTTACAGAAGGAGAATCTGGATGGGACTAGAACACAGGTTAACTGATCTGATCAGATAGGTCTGAGAGCAGGAGGCTGGATATTTTTGTTTGTTTTGATTTTTTTAAATAACAGAATCTGATGAATTACATGAGACAGTGGATAGAAGTCTGCAGAACACAGACAAGTAAGATTAACCATTGCCTTTTTGGAGCTCAGTTTGTGGCAGGAAACATACAGAAGAACCTTGCCTAGGCCTCCAGGATCGCATGACACATCAGAAGAGGAGAGCAGCAGGGCAGATCATAACACTGTCTTGTTAGACAGGAAAGTTCAGCTCACTAAGTGTTCAAAAGACACACTGCCCCTAGAAGTCACTTTAAAGGGGAGAGAAAGAGGGCATATGTGGGCACAGATGCTTCTTGTAGCATTATACCATACCTTACAACAATGCTTTTTTCACAGCTGACACTGCTAAGTACTGTTCTATAATATCCTCCATGTGGCTGCTACTTCTAAAAGTACTCAATAGAGTTATAGGCAAGCAGAATCTCCTTTTCTTTGTGTAGTGTATAGAAGAAACCATAGCAACCAGTCCACACTAATCAGCTCAGATACGGTCCAAAAATTAAAGATGAAGCCTGCAAATTAAGTAAACTGATTAAAAATGGCAATTATGATGTCCAGGAAAGTGCTACTCATATAATCATGGCAACGTATCCTGAAAAGTTTAAAAGTCTGTTGAATGGTTAATAGCCTTCAGTTTGTGGAACAGAAAGTGGCATTTCTCAGCCGGGTCATGACATTGCAGGAGCAGGAACTAGAGGAGGTCGGTGGAGATCTGTAAGTGGGGATGCAGAACTGGGGGGGGGGGGGGATTTACCGGGTAGAGTATTATGTTCTTGCACCTCCCTTCCCAGTAGAAATGGGAAAGCTTACAATAAGCACAATATTTCAATTGCAGTAGCTAGAAAAGATGGCTGCAGCCCCAGGGCTGCATGAAAAAACATGGATACATCCAGAGGACACCAGGAGTCAAATGCAGAGTGTTCAGGGTTTCGTGTTTGTTCTTGGCGCCCAGGATTGGAAGCCCTGGTACTTCAAAATAAATTACTTATGTTTCTCTTCTATGAAAATCCACAAAATAGACATCCATCATTTTCTACCATGGTCCAAGTCATCCAGGGAACATGCCTAGTCCGAAATGCTCCCAAATGAATAATTACTACTGGAAACGTTGTCTTGCCATAGTTTCCTTTACAGTTTCTTGAAATGAGTTTCTGTGGCAGCTTTGCACTGTATGAATGAACTTGGCAGCTGCTTAGATCTATTTTTAGATAACTTTTTATATCACTGGAGACCAGCAAATATATGATTCCCACTTTTAATGTACATGGTCTTCTGCTCGGTTGTGTCAGGACTGTAAAGTAACTGATACTATATGGGTATATGTAGTATTGTAAAGTAAAATGTCATCCAGGTTTGTGGCCTTAAAAGGCACTTGTAAACATGTGATGTCTATAAGGGGGGATAAGAGCAGAAGAATATAAAATTTAGGCTGGGTTCAAACTACGTATAGTGCAGTCAGTATTGTGGTCCTCATATTGCAACCAAAACCAGGAGTGGATTAAAAACACAGAAAGGATCTGTTCACACAATGTTGAAATTGAGTGGATGGCCGCCATATAACAGTAAATAACTGCCATTATTTCAATATAACAGCCGTTGTTTTAAAATAACAGCAAATATTTGCCATTAAATGGCGGCCATCCACTCAATTTCAACATTGTGTGAACAGAGCCTTTCTGTGTTTTTAATCCACTCCTGGTTTTAACCCACTCCTTGTCCCACCTAGCCAGAATCCTGCTCCACACTGATGAGGGGCAACACCCCGAAACAGCTGTATGTGGATGGTTACCAAGCCTTGGTTTATCCCTTGTCATTACACAGACTTATAGGGCCACTTAATATGGTGGATTTGGTGGATTTGGTGGTTTCCTAACAGGAGCTGCCCCTCGGCTAGGTCCTTCCCGGAGGGATATCTGGCTAGTCCTTGTTTTTAGACTCTTCAATGAGGCTCCACGGACTCCTCTTTTGCATATTCATGTTTCCCAGGGGGCAATGCACCTAGGACTTCATTGCATTGAGCGCTTTCACTAGCAGCCGGCAGTATTGTCATTTGGCTGGTCTCCCTGAGTTCAGCAATCTGTTTCTCTCCTGGTTTTGGTTGCAATATGAGGACCACAATACTGACTGAAATATACGTAGTGTGAACCAAGCCTTATTCTGCATCAAGTTGCTGTCACCAAACTTCTTATGGAGCTGTCTATGGTGCTGAATGGGAATCTGCATTGTGGTTCATTGAAATCCTCATGTTAATGTTAAATCTGTTGAAATTCTACATATATGATTTATTCAACAACCAGTTATATGAGCGGCTACTAAAAGACTCCCTTAGATAATAATAATAATAATAATAATAATAATAATAATAATAATAATAATAAAAATAGTTGTTATTATTATTATTATTATTATTATTATTATTATAACATATTAGTAATCTATGATAACTGAGCTCTCTCACCCGCACCACTACCGCTACTTTTGCTATTGCATGAATGAAGCCTTCTTTATTCACACAGTGGATTTTATTTTAGAAGGAAAACCCAAGGCAGAAGTCTGAGACAGACCCTTGGATTTCTGCCACCGATTTGCTGTTTGATATGCTGCGAATCCACATTCAATGGGGCTAATTCGCTTGTGACCATGTGTTACCGTTTCCATGTGAAATGCACTTCAGAAGCTGACATGTTATTTCTTTTTTTCTTGTGGTATGTATTTTTACTCAGCAGCAGATAAATCTGCACCATATGAACTACAGCCCAGATTCCCATTTAAGTCAATAGGATGAGTATTTTATGCAAGGCATATGTGTCAGAATCAGCCTTAAACACAAAGAGGTCATTCTATTTCTACTATATGCATCTCCAGAGCTGTACTGTGTAGTGGATAAGGGATAACAAGCTGATCAGCACTCAGAAGCATTTGGTGACCCCATAGAGAATACATACAGTGCTGGTTGTGGTGGCTGTGCAGGCTTGCAGAGAGCTCCATTCACTGTGTGACATTTGTATCCTGTTTCTTGGAATTGGTGGGGGTCAAGATGGTTGGACCCTCAGCGATCAGCTTGATATTCCCTATCCTATGGATGGAATATAACAAACTTAGATGAGAATACCCATTTAAGACTTGGGATACATCCTGAGTACCACGACTCAAAGATTGTGCAATGGCATACATAGGGGGCATTTATGATGCAGAGGGAAAATGTTTGCATAGTTTTTGTGCAACCATTTTTGTTGTGCAAAAACAGTGAATACTTACCCTTTGTATCACTTTTGCCATCAATGACCACGATTCAAGTCATATATAACTGCAACCTGCTGTTGATTTCTGCATGACGTGTGACTTGACTATATATTTTACAGCCAAATCTCAAAATAATAAAATTGCGTGACAGCAAGTCATAAGTGTCCCAAGTGTCACAAATTATTTTGGTTGTGCAATTTAGACTTGACTTCACATTTTACAAACAAAGTTTCTCTGTAGCGGAGAGTAAGGCCAGCTATCGCTAACAGATCCATAATAGTTCTATCTATTCCATCATCTTGCATCCATCTCCGACCCGCAGAAGTGTAACTCCAGCAGTGATCTTGTCTCTCGCCATAAGTTTTATTGTCATGATAAGAGGTACTGACAACTTGCCAGCAAGTTCTGTTGCTAAAACAAATGTTCTGTTCTAGAACTTTGTAGAGGAGGTCTTGTCAGTTTCCTTGAATAGTGCGACATGCCCTATGCATTATACATTGGGTAGACCTAAGGAGTGGTTGAGGGTTATGACATATTGATGAGACTTTCAAAGTACCAATTTAGAACTCTCTATAGTGCAAAACTCTGCTTCTTCTCCTGACTTATTTCCTTTGGACCAGGGCCAGGTGGACCCAGCTTGCAAAGAACCTTTGACTAATGGGTCCTTAAAGGCTATTAGACCCTGGAACCTGCCTAGCTTTGCTAATGTTTGGTGTCATCCCAAGGTAACTTTAACATCTATGAAAACATAGAAAGAATCCTGAATGAGTAAAGTTGTTAATATTAAACATCTGCAAAGCCAAGAAATGAATCACATTGTGCTGAAAACTCCTTTTATTCCATTGCTATATTATGCTGCAGTTTACAGCTTGTTGCTCCCTTTTATAATTGACTATTCATACTGTTCATACGTAAATGGCCTGTGAATTTCCAGATGATGTTTTATCATTAGAACAAACATTAAAAATAATTGTATTTGTTTTAGCAGCTAATGCCTCAAAAGATAAACTATGCTCTAATCTAATATTTTCATTTTGGGGGGAGGGGAGGGCAGTGGGGGTAAAGTAATCGGAACCATCTATTGTTTGTTATAGCACATAGAAGCTGAAGAGGATTATTACAAGCATTAAAATGAAGATAAATATTTCTCCCCTGGTGACAACGGATTAAATGCAAAGACTGCGTTTCCTAAATGTACAAGTATAGTCATTTAACAAGTTTTTTTTTTTTTATTGCATTTCATATGATGGCCAGATGCAGTATATTATATATATATATATATATAATGGTTAAAATAAATATGGCACTAAATAAATGTGGAGGTTTATTAATACTGGCAAACTAGGTTAATGGTGCACAAGTCTGTCTACCAGTATAGTGAGTGCCATATCCATCATTCTACTTTGACAGATCAGACCTGATATTGTCTATAGACAGTGTCAAAAAATTCTGACATTCCTTGACCTTCATTTCCCAACTCATTCATATGACCATTGCAGTAGCTTCAAAAATATATAATTTGTCCCAAACTTAAATCAAACCTGTTAGTGTACAACTGGGATTGCCCTTAATCAGGAGATAAAACTCCTTTTTCAATCTGTCGCTCCATCACTGAGATATAAGCTTTCGAAATGTTATGCAATCTACATATGGACATACTGTATGTCTGTCCACATTTTAAAGTTATTTTATTATGTTTGTTCATCCAAATGCTGCTATTTAAAATTAACTGCTGGTACCCCAGAACAGGGCCCCATCTCCTTTGTTTTGAATGAAGTGTCTGGTTGGCATGCATGCCACCACTCCATTTATTCTCTGTAGGGGCTGCTGATGGTAGCAAGCATTGCACCCTTCTACTGTATCACTGGCATCTCCATTGACAAAACAGTGTGCTTGCCAACCCATTGTTCAAGAAATTGTGGGGGCTCTCCCTGATCTCACTTGTATTCTCTGGATATTATGCTTGCTCAACAATTATTTAAATATTAGAGATGAGCGAACCTTGAGCATGTCTGGGTTCATCTGTCCATACCTTAGAGCTTGGCATTTGATTACCGGTGGCTTAAGAATATGGATGCAGCCCTAAGGCTACCTGAAAAGCATAGATATAGCCATATACCATAGGCTGTATCCATGTTTTCCTGGACTCCCTAGAGCTGCCTCCAACTTCTGCAGCCACCAGTAATCAAATGCCAAACGCTCAGGTTTGGACGGACCCGAGCATGCTTGAGATTTGTTCATCTCTAGTCCCCACCCCTAGCAGCATGATAGAACCTCCTTCTGTGAATGCAGCTTTAGGCTATGTTCACACTACGTATACAGATCGTATACGGCGCAGTGAAAAATGAACAAGACCATTGTTTGCGGCGGGAACTGTTCCAACTCACGGCCGTGGATTTCAATGCGGCCCCGTACGGAATAATTTTTTCAGCCAAATCGACTTGATTTTTATATTAAAAGGTTCTGTGTGGTTAACTGGGCTGGGCGAAGATTTCCAAGTAAATGACCTGCTTCAGACCGCTTCGAAACAAGCTAGGAAGCATAACTATACTACGGGCGTATGTTCACGGTTCGCCCGTATGTTCGCAATTCGCCCACATGTCTATTTTTCACACGGCCGTAGTCTCAGCGGCACATGTCCGGCCGCATACGAACTACGGCCAGACATATACGTAGTGGGAACATAGCCTTAAAGAAAATCTCTGGAACTGCTGTTTAAATCCTTGGCATGATGATCATTATAATGTACAGAAAATGAAATTTAAAACATACAATAAAAAATGAAAATAGATTAGAAATTGGTAAAAAAAAAAAAAAAAAAAAAGATAAATAAATAATTAAAACCTATAAACAGGCACACCCTCTGGATATTTTCTTTCCTCTTGGCTTAGTCTATATACTGTACATTGTTGATTGAAATGCTTTCCTCCTGCGCCCCAGCTTGTTATACATCTTCTGATGCAGGAATAGCTATACATAGCTTCTGCAAACTTGTCATTTCCCTCTATTTTTCCCGATGGCGCCATGTTACTTGGAGGTCATTTTTAATGAGTACTTATACGCACCTGAAAATTCAGGTGCATAAATTAACTGCCAATTAGAGCAGCGAAAAAGCACAATTTAATTACTAGTTGCTAAATTTAAGTCGGATAATTAGGAGCTTGCATGTTTGTTACGCAGCATTTAGGCTCCAGAAGAACTTCCATCTCATGTTAGGAAATAGATAGCCCATGCTGCCGAAAAATCCTCTTTTCATTTTAAATGTTCCTTGGCAATGCTGAGAAAGGACTATTACTATTTAATAGAACTGACGGATAATTATTTCTGGTGACTTTATTCTCATAGTGATATCATTATCTAAGTTGAGTTGCTGCTGACCTAGTTTTCACTTAATTACATTGAGAATTTTGATTCAAGCCATATTTCTTTTTGGTGACGTCCTTCTGGTTTCTAAGATACATTGTTAAGTAATGGGATTAATAATCAAGGTTGGAAGGAAACTTCTAGCCAATAAGATTTATTCTGTAGTATAGAAGTCATTTTTTTGGGACCCTCTAATGTTTGTATCAGGCAACTGTGATTTTATTTAGGGCCAACTTAGTAGCTGAAAAGACATGAAGAATGTCCATTATCATTATAGGCTAGCCATACACATAAGATAACAATTCATAAAATATCAATGGCTAGGGGTCTTGTAAAATTAACAAGCTAAACTCACGTGTGCCTTTCCACCACCACTGCCGTTATGTCTACCATATCCATGCAGGAAATACCAAACAATGGCTGTAGTGGTGCTTCAGTCAGTGATTCACTGAGCAGGAGAGCTTCTGCACAGCTGTGACCAGACATGTGACATTAATGAAGTAGAGGACTGAAGCATCAGGAAGGTCTGCACAACAGTGGTAGGTAGGGCGACAGGTGAGTATAAGCTTCTTTTTTTTTAACATCTTATTCATTGACTTTCTTCGTGTCCCTTTTCAGTAAGGTAGCCCTAAATAAAATCATAATTGCCTTGTACTAACATTTAATTTTTTAATTTTTTTGGGCCCAGACAATCACTTTAACCCTTTGAGGACCAGGCCCAAAATGGCCCAGTGGACCGCACAAATTTTCATTTTTGCGTTTTCATTTTTTCCTTCTCCCCTTCTAAGAGCTCTGGCACTTTAATTTTTCTATCTACAGGGTCATGTAAGGGCTTGTTTTTTGCCGGGAATAGGTGTACTATGTAATGGCAACTTTCATTCTACCATAACATGTATGATGGAACCCCAAAAATATAATTTATGAAAATATAAATTGGTGAAATCGTAAAAAAAGAATGCAATATGGTAACTTTTGGAGGGTTCCTGTGTCTACGTAATGCACTATATGGTAAAAGCGAGGTGATACCATTATTCTATAGGTCAGTCAGCATATAACCATATGTAGGTTTACACAGATTCTCTTATGTTATATATATTTTTTTTTATTAAATCCTGTTTTTGCCCTATTGTGACACTTATAACTGTTTTAGGTTTTCACCTATGGGGCTGTATAGGGTGTAATTTTTGGTGCGAGTTTTAATTAATACCATGTTTGTGTAGCTCAGACATTTTGATCACTTTTTATAGTTTTTTTATATAATGTAACAAAAAAATCGGTAATCCTGGCACTTTTTTCCCTCTTTTCATTTACGATTGTTATATTTTAATAGATCGCACAATTACGCACGCTACGATATATATGTTTATTTATTTATTTTTATATGTTTTATTTATATTATGGGAAAGGGGGGTGATTTTAACTTTTATTGGGGGAGGGGCTTTGGGGTATTTTTAAAAACATTTTAACTTTTTTTTTTTTTTACACATTTTACGTTCCCCTTGGGGACTTTTACCTGCAATCAATATATTGCATACACTGTACAATGTTATGCCACAGGCATAGTATTGATCAGTGTAATGGGCGCTCTGCTGATTGAGCCTGCCTGTGGCAGACTCAAGCAACAGAGCACCGATCGGACTGCACAGAGGAAGGTAAGAGACCCCCGGTGGTCCGTTAAAACGATCGAGACCCCCGCAGTAAAACTCGGTAGGGGACAGGGGCTGCCCCTGTCACTTACACTTAAATGCATTTAAGGGGTTTATGGCAGGCTTCAGCATGATCTCTGCAGCCTGTAATTAATGGTGAGGGCCCGGCTACTCACTGCAGCCACCCCCACCTGCTATGAAGCGTGCTCCACTCCGGAGCGCGCTTCATAGCGGGATAAACACCCAGGACTTACAATTATGCCCTGGGTCCTCTGGTGACAGACTTCCAGGGTGTAAATATACGTCCAGGGTCGTCTAGGGGTTAAGAGGTAATATAGACATACATCAGGTAATGCCTTATTTCCCCTTTGGTGGCACTGCAAGGTTATTGAACATTTACTGTCCTCTGCAGAATGTAGCTAATTGTAAAAAGGAATGTGTTATCAGAAAATGAACTACTGTGTAAATCAAGCTTTTATGTTAAACTAATTTTTAACAATTTGGGGCAATTTTTGTTTTCTTCAAATTTTCCATTTTCCTATCTATATTATAAAATATTCCTGAATTTCCTTCTCACCACTAGACCTAAAACTAAATTAAAACTTCCTGTTCTATCTGTGGTGATAAGAGGAGGCTGCTGTAAAGTGATCTGGACAGTATTACAGCAACAGGTGACCTCCAGTAGATAGCACCAGTATAAGACAATAGCAGTTCCCTGTGCAATGACCTTAACAAAGGTCACAGAGTGCGCTCAGTAATGTTTCACATTCATCCCCAAGGTAACAGGTCCTGCCTATTGTTTTCTATGTCCATTGTTGTCTATGCCTATTGTTGTCTTCAGTATTTATCAGCTGTTATATGTCCTTAGGAAGTTGCGTATTCACACTGTGCTCTCCACTGCCATCTCTGTCCAAAGCAGTAGAAGTTTTCTATGGGAATTTGCCGCTGCTCTAGACAGTTCCTGTCACGGACAGAGGTGGCAGCAGACTGGAAAAAATACATCATTTCCTGTAGGACATACAGCAGCTGATAAGTACTGGAAGACATAAATTGAAGTAATTTACATATCTATATAACTTTCTGGTATCGATTGATTTGAAGATTTTTTTTTTCCCCCACCGAAGTACCCTTTAACCTGTATGCAAGACCCCTCTGCAGACGACAATCCCCCAAAAATCCTATATATGAGGCTGAACAATACACAGCAGTAAACCCTCAAAAGTGGAGATACATTCGTGATATTGCCCACACTTCATACACAGTAGCAAACCTTCAGCTTTTAAGTAAAATATTTGGTTACGACAGGTTTTCAGCCTATGGATTATTGGCAACAACCATTTTTCCACTCACGGACATCAAGCAAAGATCTTGAACATGGATCAGAAAGTTGCACCACTTTATATAGGACTAGTCCACCAAATAACTCTTCTAGACTATGTAAAACGTCTGGCAGAAAGTAGCTGATAACATGGGCTCATTGATTCGTGGAGACGCTGTCATATTCTTTAGACCTTGACAAGAAAGCAGGAGTCTCTTGTGGATTTTACTTTCTGGAATTTACATTGTCACAGCAGAGTTTTTATGAATGTATCGGCCTCTCTAGATATAAGGGTTAAGGGTATGTTGTATTGACTTTCTGACACATTAAACTAATTGATGGCCAAAGCTAAAGTTTAGATGTGGACCATTTCCTCTTTAAAACCGAGGATAGTATGCTATAAATCAGCAATGATTATGTCTACAAATGTCCAGCTGTCCAAAGCTTACTATGCCAAGTGAAGGGAGAGCTTATAAATATATATTACCCCGTGCTCTTTTCTATTATGGCCGATAACCTCGATGCCCACCCTTACCGAATGGCTTCTAAATCACAGCAATCTGCAATAGATAAAAGGCTGACGGTGGAACACAACCTTCGTTGCTGAATTGTTACACTGACTTTCCAACAAATCCTAGAAAATGTGATTTTAAAGTAGAGGTTGAATAGTTCAGGTGCTTTATTAGGAAAAGAAAAGATTGACAACCGCTCAGGATACATTTTGTTCTGAGTTAGTTTATAGTCTACCTTTGCCGAATGTATCGATACTGTAAATATCATAGGGATTGTATTGTAACTGTTCGGAACTAGTGCAGGAGTGCGACCAGGACTCTTTAATGATAATGTCATGATAACATTTAACAGTGTTTTAATAGTGTAATTTAGAATGTGTAGTTTAGAATGAGCTCATAAAGATGACGGCCACACAGTTCAATACAGGGAATAATTTAATAAAAGGAATACTTACCTGTTCCTGCTTCCCCAGTGTCCTCCTCCAGGTCTTTGATGTCCCTTGTCCAGCCCCCTAAGCCAATCAATGACTGAGTGATTAGCTGAGTGGGCTATCACTCCCGTCCCGGGAATGACAGCCCACTCAGCCAATGGCTGACTGACTAAGACGGACAGTGCCACAGCCATTGATTGGCTGAGATACCTGTCACTTTCGTTTGGGAGTGACAGCCCACTCAACAAATCACTGGCCACAGCGCTGTCCTGTCTCAGTCAGTGACTGGCTGAGTGGGGTTTTGAAAGCTGCAGGGGACACTGTAGACCAGAGAAGGGGGACATCAGGGCAGTGTGGACAGGTAAGTAGTGATGAGCAAACTTTGCAAGCCACACTAGATCAACTGGACACCTGCAATTGTGTTCTTTCAGAATTCAGCTAACCTGCCAAACTGAACCTTTGAAAAGTTTGCTTATCTCTAGTTATGTTTTATATGATTGTGCTCATGTACACTTTTATAACGCCAATGGTTCCCCACCACAATTACCTAGACGGTCTAGACAGAACTCACTAGGGGAGAGGATTAGATTATAAAGGGCCTGCCGTGTAGAGTGATTGAGAGTTGCTAACCTGAAACTTCATATTTTCTGTAGTTTAGTTAGTACTTGGCCCACCTTCTTAAAAGCAGCTGCAGACATACTCACCTATGAGTATGTCCCCTGGGCACGGAGGGGGAGATTTATGAAAGGGTGTAAATATACACCTGGTGTAAACTGTCCACAGCAACCAATCACAGCTCCTCTTATATTTTACCAGAGCTGAAAGATGAGCTGTGATTGGTTGCTGCGGGCAGTTTACACCAGGTGTATATTTACACCCTTTCATAAATCTCCCCTGAAAAGTTCAGGCTGTCGTCTTCACTACACAAATATGCACTGCACCACTGTCCTCCAGAGCCTGTGCAATGCAATCCAATGCAGTTTTACCATAGGGTGAAGAGCGTAACCCCCCCCTCCCCAAATGAATAAATAAAATAATTGCGTTTTATTTTCAACTTTACTGCGCAACAATTTTTGGCTGTGTTCACACAACGTTTTTTAATCTCTGTTTAAAATTACGTCCGTCATTTTGAGTAAAAAATGTCAGCAATAGTAGTTGAAGATCTAAAATGGTTTTTATGTGTACTCAAAATGATCACCCTAAATGATACAACATATCATTTTTTTTTTCTATCTATCTTTCTATCTATCTATCTATCTATCTATCTATCTATCTATCTATCTATCTATCTATATCTATATTATACCAATGGCAACCATCTAAAAAATCAAGACTGTATAGGCAACTTACATGTTGGTGAGAGAGTGAAAGTCATTTATTTGGGCAGGGGCACACAATTTTCCAGTTGAAGAACCACAAGATCGAAAGCATCAGCTCAGAATGAGTGAAAACAGATTTATAATTGGTTCCCTATGATTGTCAATGAGTTCTGCCTTCATGTATCATCATCTCCAGAGTAAACACGGGTCACCGCACCATCCATAGCGCAGCAGGCTTCATGTCAAAAACCAAGAAAACCTTCCAACAAGTGTGTAAAAATCCCACTATATTAATGTTCATTGATTAAATATTTAACACGTGAGGTTGAAAAGTTCACAGGTTTTTCAAAGGTAAAATATTTATGGATGTCCTTTTCACCTCTGAGGTGCCATTCATTATACGACTACTCTACTGTCAAATCTGATTATGGTCCTTACATAAGAAATGTGTTACTCAAACGTTAAAGCAGAAGGACTTTGTCGCTAAATACACAAAAGAGAAATGTCTTGTCGACAATGGGGCTTAAAAAAATTACAATAATTTTGGACAAATATTAAAATAAAAATATTCTAAACGGTTATTTGTATTAGTAACACATACAATACCGATTTTTTTGGTAATAGAAATATCTGGGTATTGTACCTATACGGCCTTGCACCCTTACTATACTGCCTTGCCGTCTAGTAATGTTGCACCTCAATGCCACTGGAATGAAATTAAAATGTTGTTGTTGTTGAGAGAGCTATAACCATTGCACCTTCTGGTATGATCAGACATACATGGCCTCAACCAGTCGTTACTTTTATGCCAATTATAGGGCACCTGTCTTCGCTTTTATGCTGCTTGGACCACATGTCACCGGGATGGTCCTCAAGGTCTTCCTTCCACCCCACCAGCATTGTTACCCCACACAAACATGACTTTTTATATGTTACTGCCCATGGTGAGACTCTTTCCAGAATTGTTATTATCTATTCAGTCTCCTTCCCCCAGTTCTGAGCTGTTCCTTTGGTTGAAGTTCCCTGACTGGTTTTGTCTGCAACTTTGTAGCTTCTTTGTAATGCTGAGAGGGTTATTCTAAGGTCAAGTTGCCGATGAACTCACTGTTATCAATCTTTCCGGCATTGCAAAGTTGCTAAAAAGTGGCAGATAGGGACTTGTTTACATTAGCTGTATTGGAAGGGAGGGGGGAGGAAGGGGAGACAATGAGAAAAGCTTACACAAAGTTCTTTGTGTCTTCAGCAGAAAGCAGCAGCAGAACTGGGGGAAGCTGATAAAATATTATGGGGGAAAAAACAGCTGCATGTAAGATCCATAAACAATTGGCACTTATGCTTTTTGCATTAAAGGACCCTAAGAGAGCGCTATTACAATGTGGGGTATCATCTGTTTACTACTTATATGTTTGGGGGCGTTATCTGTGAGCTATTTTTGCAGCAGTAGGTCACAAAAAGTAGCAAAAGGATGAAAAGTTCTTGTTGAATGTAGGAAGAGTACCGAAAAAGCTTAAAACCTAAGACATATGAGTAACAAACCCTGGAGAGATGAGTCCTGGATAGGAGAAGTAATTATTGTAGCTCAAAAAGGGAAATTGAAAGAGTAATAAGTGGAAAAAAAATGGAGAAGAAGATGGCGAAGAAAAGGATGGAGATGTTTAAGAAAAGAAAAAATAAATGACTCCAATCAGAGAGAACACACCCTCTTAGTAATTTAATTTAAAGAAGTCCGGTGAAAATTTTTATTAAAGTGTTGTATTGCCCCCCAAAAGTTATACAAATCCCCAATATAAACTTTTTACAGGAAATGCTTAGAAAGTGCTTGTTTCCCTGCACTTACTACTGCATCAAGGCTTTACTTCCTGGATAACATGGTGATGTCACTTCCTGGATAATATGGTAATGTCACTTCCTGGATAAAATGGTGATGTCACTTCCTGTAAAACATGGTGATGTCACGACCAGCCACAGCCGACAGCCACAGCCCGCACAGGTCTGGGTCGGAAGGTGACATCACCATTTTATCCAGGAAGTGAAGCCTTGATGCAGTACTAAGTGCAGGCAAAAAAGCAGTTCTCCTTTAACTGAACTGTATTCATTGCACTGTGGTCACATCCTGATTATACTCTAAGCACTGTAGTTCAGAGCCATAAAAACTCCCCACATGTACTGAAGTAATGCAGAGGTTTATGTAAAGTACATAGACGTTTTATAGAACATTACACATTTTTTTCTGTGTGATTTTGGAATATGAAAGAAAAAAAAGTTTCCATGCCTTCAATCCTAAAAAAATAACAGTAACACTAGATTGGAATACACTGGGCATGGATAAACAAAGGTGGAAGGTATGGCTTTAACAGTTGGGAGGAATATGAAGTTGTGTTGTCTGTGCTCTTAACACAGGCAAAGGTATAGCAACAAAAACTATCCAAGCATAAGCAAAAAGGACTATTTAGGCCTCTTTGGCTAATGATAGTCCTACTGCCAGGTACGGTTCTGGAAAGACAATAGACGAGTGCAACCCTAAAACTGGTACCCACCCCAGCTGTCCCTACCTGCTTGCCACAATAGTACTAAAGGGTTACTGCGGACAACTGGTCGACGTACCCTATACTAAAACAGGTGCAACACAAAACAAAGACAAGACAAACTCAAATAATAATAGAATGGTTAGATATCAGAGTCAGTAACAATCGGGCAGCGAAGGTACAGAATCAGAATCTAGGAAGCAAGGTCAGGGTCACGAAATCCAAAAGGTCAGAGGAATGCTAGATCAAGGAACAAGGCGTTATCACAGGCAATGAATGAAAACCAAGGCTGAAACTTATAGTGAACAGGAATCAGATGCTGACAGCAGGCTGGTTGCCAGGGACGCCATCAGCACACCCCTAGCAACCAGTCCTGCTCATAACTAAGGACGCCATCGGCGTCTCTAGGGGCCGTGAGGAAGCAGGAAGCGCCCGGCTGCTGCTAGGGACGCTGTTGGTGCGCCCCCAGCAACCGGCCTCGCCTGTAACTAAGGATGCCATCTGCATCTCCCGCAACTGAGCCGCGCCTCAGCAGAGCCGGGAGCCGGGCGTGTGGCCCGGATTGTGACACCTACAGCATATTAGACAGGAGGCATTTTCTGCTTATACCCCTAATCTTGACAGCAGTGGAACTAATTTGCATATTTTTTTTCCCATGAAGCATCGCTAACACTACCCCCTCAAGTAATGTTAAAATATATACAGATTTCCAGTCACTCTCCCACTGCATATTAACGATAAGCATCCCAAATTAAATTTACATATAAAGAAAATTGCAAATAGCTAAAATTCTAGGGAACAGAACATAATTTTAATTAATCCATTTTAATATTTTCCATCACTCGCTGTTGCCATGACTGCATTGTTTTATACATAATATAATACATTCTTCATGCCTATGGATCACTGTGAATAGTGCTGCATCTCGGACGCTATTGTAGTTCTTTAGATCACATTCTGTTTTCTATGTGTTTATGTTATTTCACACTTCAAGCTGTTCCCTATTCATTTATTAACCTTGAGTCGTAGTGAAAAAGTGCTGAAATCTGTGACTCAACATTTACAGATATGTATTTAGAGAGATAATTGTTACCATTGTCTGCTGGTGCTAATTGGTTATATAAAAATAGCGCCCTCTAGTGCTGGGCTATGTCACCTCTATGTGTCCCACTCACAAACTGCATAATCTATGGAGAGCTCAATTTTTTAAAATGTTTTCTTAACTAATTCTTCTTTAACTCCTTTCCCAAAATACATGTACATTAAAATGCAAGACTGGGAGTATGGAGTGGGCTCACAAGTTAACTATGATTTACCTCTGAGATGCCATAGAAAATAGCAGCTGTGTCATTTAGACTATGCTCACACACAGTAAAAAAAAAAAAATAATAATAAATTACAGCTCTAATTTCGGCGATAATAAAACAATTCTTGAACAGATGAAAAAAGGGCCCTATTTTGCAAAATCAAGTAAATTATAAGCATGTTTATTATTTGGACAGGTGTAGTCAATTAAGACCATTATTTTATACAGTGTGTGCACTGCCGTCCAATTTCCTGTTGACTTCAATAGAGCACATTTTTAACCTCATAATTATAGTCGGATTTTACCTTTATTTTACAAAGTGTAAAGATACACACACAAAAAAAGTGGTACCCTCAAAATGTATCACCATAAAAATAATTGATATAAAATCACATACATCACTGGATACTATACAGACAAATAAACAACAACCAGGCGGTTACACAGGGTACTGGTGAAAAGCCAGGCCACAATAGTTACACACCAGTATGCAGTGTGATAACATAGAAAAGTATTAGATTACATAGTACTCTGGCTCCATCTGCTGGCTACACACAATAATGTATATAGAATAATTAAAGTGCTTCATGCATTTCTGTGGCTACTTATAGCCTTTACACCAACATCCCAGAGAGGGAAGAAAAAAAGCAAAAGAAGCACTTAAAAAGCCAGGGAAAAAAAAAACAAAAACTAAAGTTAAAGAGGGACCAGAAAAAGAAATTTTTGCAAAAAATAAAACTTTTTAATATAAACACATTATCACTGTTGCCTTACTTTATCAGTATCCCTGGGACCCCTGGGACATGTTTCGTACTTCTGTGCTGTCTGTATAGCAACCACTGATGTATGTGATTTTATATAAATAATTTTATTCAATTTGTTCAATAAAGATGAATTGTTTCTCTACCTGACTGTGGTGTTGATCAATTTGCAGGATATATAGAGTGTGTAACCCTAAATAATGGAATTCTCTATGCTGAGGAATATTTTAAAACTTCCTTCTGGAAAAGTTTATTATTATGTTTCAAGGAACTCTGGCTGAGATCTAAACCAACTACTCTCATTCACTCATCAGTGACAAACGTTCCTCTTAGAATTGTTGTTTTGATACTTGATACCCACATCCACCCAAATATTCTTCGTAAATTGTCCCTGTAATTGTCTATGAGTGAAATCCCAACAAGAACATTGTGTACAGAGCCGAAACAAACTCTCAGCTGTTAGAACAATAAACATGCAGTAGTAATAGTAATGAGCCCGTTTCTTTATCTAACAGAAGTTTATTTGCCGACTCTGCTTGTCAGGTAAATTACAAGAAAACTAGAACGAATCGAAGAACAGGTCAGAAGAAACAGATCAAAGAGACGTTGGAGCTATGCACAGCCTAAATAAGCCGATTGTCTATAAATATTTGTTCAAGCAAGTTTAGTCGCCCTCACCCTGACACATTCGGCATTTCTTATCATTTATCTTCTGCATGCCATTGATAGTTTTTAAATTGGAATGCATGTAATACGGCGCTAATGATCGTTTCACAGCGGCAGGATTTTTTTCCATTGCATATTTTAGCGGCATTAAAGAAGACTGAACAATTTCCATGTTTTAGAGAATAACGAAAAGAATCATGACACTTATTCTAACGCACAAATAGTTTTGAAATGAGCAGTGGAGGAAAGGCTGTATCCAAGTCAGCTAGAGATTTTCTATTCATTTGCGATCTCTTCTTTTTTCAGGAAATAGAATCATGAAACTAAAAAGAAAAAGTGTTGCTACTTGTGCCACCATGGCAGGTAGAACTCCACGAGACCAGTGTGTGGATTAAGTGGTGTAAGTTGCCAAATTGGGTCCTTCAAAAGTCTGACTTGTTTTTCTAGAACTACTCAAAGTTATTGAGATTTGGGGAATTTTAAGGACATAAAAACTCTATGTTATATTTATTTTCTTGAAGCTATTTGACATGCACGTGGTCGTAGTTTTGCCTGCTCTCGATGATCATGATTTAGCTCCACTCTACACAACTCAGAAGTCTTACTTCCGAGATGTGGACTCTCAGGAAGTGAATTCCAGAGAAAACTTTAGCCATCTTTTTATATCTTACCTCTCTTCATGCTTCCGACCTGCTTTCACTTCCTCCTTTTGGTGGAGGGCGGTAACCTCCACAATCATTGGCTGTTCTGGTCAGAAGTGCTGTGCTCTTCTGCTCTGTACTCTGCTGTGTTAGGCCCTACAATGTCAAGTCCTGATATCTGACAGCTCTACAGGCTATGAGCTGAATGATGGAATGATGCAGATAAGGTGGCTGGGCAGGGGAGTCAGTAGACATCTCTTTACTGATGCATGCTACAAGACCCCGACCACCTGTCCCTTCACCAGCCCGACCACTGCTTCTAGTGCAAAAAAGTAGTTGGGAACCTAGACAACAAGCTGTAAATATCAGAGGGTCTATCAGGGAAACCAAGAAAAAAGGGTAAGGAGGACCAATTGCAAAGTTTCTTAACTTTTAATGACCTACTGTTTTAGAAATAGTTATTGTGAAGGCAATACCCTTTAAAAGATTGTTTTATAGTAAAGAAAGTAGAAAAAAAACATCAGAAATTCTTAAAAACTGTTGTGCAATAGCCTGGTGTTTGCTTTTGTGTGCCTTACCCAATTAATTCTCAGCTTCTGGCAATTCAAGAGTTACAATGAGCTCTGCTGGTCTCGCTTGCCGCAGCTGAGCAGGTCTGCTTGATTGACATATTCCTCTGCCTCTCCGGAGCCTTGAATATCAGAGGGCCGGTCCAATGAGGATCCAGAGCGGGCTCTTGATCCTCATAATTGAAAGCAGTGGCCAGTCTCTAAGCGCTGGCTATTAGGTTTCATACCCTGGTCCCAGCTCCGCCTGTCTATTCCTTTGATTCCCGTCCTAACTCTCTCTGCTTGTTCGACTTTGTTACCTGACCTCTTTCTTGGCTTTTTTGACTATCCGATTGTTACCTGATTTTGTACTATACT